>NC_077234.1:42488551-43088551 GCF_027887165.1 Monodelphis domestica | reverse complement strand
TTGCTCCAAATTGCTTTTATGTTGTGAAAAGTTTGTGATAAATTGTAGCAAATTATTAGTTTATTTTAAGCCTCATATTAAGCAACTGACTCATTCACTCACAAAATGTAGGGCTAGTTATGACTGACTTTAATACCTTTAGTGATTAACACAGTTATGATTCTCTTCTATTGCTGCTAGAGGAATATGGTAAATGTTATTTTCTGATTCACTCACAAATATATTAGAGATTGTCCTTCTTTGAACCTACTTGTAGCTCTTCCTTTGGCAGGGAAATCAAGAACTGCTTGGAAAGAATAGTGTTGAGTAAGAGATTGATATTGGGATCTTCAGTTGGCTTGAACAGCAAGATCCACAGAACCTTCTGAGCATCCCTGCATAAGGCAGAATAGGGCTGTCCTTTTAGATGTTTTTGAAGATATAATCGTTTAGAAATGAAAAATCTTTTCCTAAAGTTTCCAAAATTTTGGAGCATTTTTTGTGGACATCTTGTTGCTAAATAACTTGAGTGACCCCAAATGGGTGGATGAAACTAGCCTGGGGAACAATAAATGAGATGGCACTCTTTTACCCACAAGGGGTGTCTGATCCTGATCTCAGCTGCTCATTCCTGGTGATCCTTCTTCTTCTTTTTTTAATCTTTATTTTTTATTTCAAACAGTGTTCCTTGGTTACAAAAGTCATTTTCTTTTCCTCCCTCCCCTTCCCCCACGCCTCCCATAGCCAGCGCACAGTTTGACTGGATATCTCATGTGTTCTTGATCAGAACCTCTTTCCATGTTGTTGGAATTTGCAATAGGATGTTCATTTAGAGTCTATTTCCCCAATCATATCCCCTCGACCCATGTCATTAAGCAGTAGTTTTTCTTCCGTGTTTTTACTCCCACAGTTTTTCCTCTGGATGTGGATAGTGTTCTTTCTCCTGTACCCCTCTGGGTTGTTCAGGATTGATGCATTACCACCAATGGAGGAGTCCATTACCTTCGATTATACCACAGTGTATCAGTCTCTGTGTACAATGTTCTCTTGGCTCTGCTCCTCTAACTCTGCATCACTCCTGGAGGTTGTTCCAGTCTGGTGATCCTTCTAAGGAACAAAACTGGTCCTGACCAAACCATTCTTGCCCCTTTGGCTTTCTTGTACATTTTCATATATCACAGGACTTGTGGTTGTTCTAATCCTTCTCCTGGCAATCAAAATATGGTAGAGTCAAAGAAAAGAACAAGGAAATTTTTTTAAAAGGTCAAGTTAACCTAAAATTAAGTTCTTTCCTCACTAATAAATGTCTTGTCCTTAAGGAGTAACTAATATTTCATAAAAATATTCACTGATATGTTTAGATTTGTCATCATACTAAAAATTCATGTCATAGAGTAGAGAATTATCCCTGTTTCTGAACTGGAAAAAAATATTAGAGGAAGGAATTTTTAACTTAAAGTCTGTGAATATATTAAAAAATTTATTTTAAACCCTTACCTTCTGACTTAGAATCTATCCTAAGTATTGGTTCCAAGGCAGAAGATTGGTAAGGCCTGGGAAATGGGGTCAAGTGACTTGCCCAGGGTGACACAGCTAGGAAGTATTTGAGGCCAGATTTAAACCCAGGATCTTCCATCTCCAGACCTGGCTTTCTATCTATCGAGTCACCTAGCTGTCCCTATGAATATCTTTTAAAAAATTTAAACCCTTATCTTCCATCTTAGAATCAATATTGTGTATTTGCTCCAAGGTAGAAGAGTAATAAGGGCTAGAGAATGGAGGTTAAGTGATTTGTCTATGGCCACACAGCTAGGAAGTGTCTGAGGCCGGATTTGAACTCCAAACTGCCCATTTCTAGGCTTGGCTCTCCAACCAATGAGTCACCTAGCTGCCCCATGGTAAATATATTAAATTTTTTTTTATAATTGTATTTCAGCATCATTGGTTTCCTTTGTAAACCTACATATTTTATGCATTTAAAAACATTATTCTGAGAACAGGCCATAGGTTTTACCAGACTGCCAAAGGGCTCCAGGACACAAAGAAGGTCAAGGAACTCCATATAATAGAGATACATGTAGAATCAGACCCTTCTGGAGAAAAGTTATGGTCCCCTCTGTCTCGTGCTGAAGCCTTTGGTCCTGCTGCTAGGGAAAAGAAAGAAATGAAGTAGACAGACTCAGAGAATCAGTCCTGGGAGATGAACAGATTCTCAATAGAAGTGATGCAGGAGATGGGCTCCAGGCAGAGAGAAGACAATGGAGGCAAGGTAGAGCTGGAATCACTTATGGTCATAGACCCTGAATTCCAACTTCAATTAAAAAGAAAGTGGAGAACAGATATGGGGGGTTGAATGGAACCCAACAGTGATCAGAGTGGGCATAAAGTGAAGCTGGAAAAAACTCACAGAAGTGGGCCTTGAGTCTAAAAAGGTGTGGAATGAAGCAAGTGACATGAATTGTCCAAATCAGAGTACATGGGACAGATGGGGCAAGAAGGAACTTTTCATGAATCTAGGGGGAAAAGGGTTATTTCCCAGTATTTTTTTTTCTTACCAGTCATAGGATCAGTGTATGTTAGTAGCTTAAAGGCCAGATGGCTTGCAACAGGAGCAGCTTGAAGTAAACCACTCAGAGGCCAAAAGTTGGAATAAATTATACTTATTTTCTCATTAAATGAATCTAAGCATTATTTTGAATAAATTATGTTCCTGCCCCCTTCTCCCTAAAGCCCCTTTTCAGGAGGAGGGTGGTTTTTATATTTTAAATCAACTAAATAGTTTAAATTAGAGGTGATCCTAGATATTAAACCACTGCCATAACAAACTATTGATCTTGCACACAACTTGAATGTCAATAAGTTCTCTGAGTTGATCAATAATTTCATTTAGTTCAAGAATTGGTTGGCAAATTTACAGATGAGAGCTCTTTTTTTAAACACTTATTTCCTGTCTTCGAATCAAATAGAAGAGTGGTATGGGCCAGGCAATGGGGATGTGGGGTGGGGTTAGGTAATTTGCTCAGGATCACACAGCTCTGAAGTATCTGAGGCTAGATTTGTATTCAGAACCTCCTTTCTCTAGGCCTGGCTCTCAATCCACTAAGCTACCCAGCTTCTCCCTGGATAAGAGTTCCAATGAAAGACTTAAAGCTCAAAGAGATTTATCTTAGTCATCTAGTCCAATTCTCTCCATATACTGATAAGGAAATCAAGGCTGAAAATAAATTTAAGACTTCCCTGTCATAATTGAATAGGAGGGGTAAAACATTTATTAATCTAGGTGATAGCAATAGCAGTCAGTTTCTCTTTGGAAAAGTAAGGGAAGACAGACTATTGATAAGACTTGAGAAAATGATACTAGGAACTTGTAATTTGTACAAGATGATTTTTTCCCCCCCACAACAGAGAAGTCATTGGAATCTCTTTTTTCCTTTCTCTCATTAGAATGACCTCTATTTTCTCAAGAAATCAGCATATAAAACCAGTGTAGAAAAAACTGATCTTTTGAACAAAATAAGTGAACTCAACCTTTTCATTGAACGATCAGAAAAAGAATTACAGAAAGCCAAAGTCATGAAACAGGTAATGATTCAAATGCTACATTAGAACTAAGGTTTTGGTTGTTTAACATATAACTTTCAAAGCTGTCTTGCTTGTCTGTGTTTCTTCCTGAACTTCCTTATGTTCTCTTCTCTGTACTTTTTGGCTGATTTTTACTAGTCATTTTTTGTAAGTAGAAGTTCCTATAAGGTGTTTGTTAGACTAGCAAAATGGTACTTAGTACAGTACTTTCTACAAAATGTTTTTAGGAATATTACTTTCCTACTGTTGTGTATTAGGAAAGCCTGAAACTTATATCCATTGTAGCAATTACATTTTCTTGAAAATATCATCCCTTGTTCTATTTTTCTGGTCAAGACAAAGGTGGGGAAATGTCTTTGAAGGCTTTGATGTTCAATGGTTTTGATTTTCAATGTGACTTTTTGGGTAGGACTTGTTGATTGAAGACAATCTTCAGAAGCTAGAAGTGAAAAGGATCCGAGAACTGCTTCACTCCAAAGCAGATGAAGTCCTTTCCCTGGAGAAACGAAAGCAGCAGTTATATACTGCGATGGAAGAGCGAACCGAAGAAATCAAGGTTCACAAGGCGATGCTTTCATCACAGATCAGATATGTTGACCAAGAACGACAGAGCATCAGGTAGTCACTCATGTTTCTGCATGATAATTCTGCTTGGTAGGATCAGTGTTGTATGGGGTGGAAATTGAGAGGACCTTGAGGATTTCAAGGTTTACCCTCTTTAGCCACTATTCAAGAAACCCAGGAAGCTGTTTCCAAAATGAAACGCTTTAGTGAGCAGCAGAGAGAAAGGAAAAAGCAGGGCCCCAAAGTTATAAGCTCCCAAAGTAAAAAAGTCCCAAAGCCCCAAACAAAAAGCCCTCAGCTTACAGAAATACCCCTTATTTATAGAAAAAAAAAACAACCCTCATGCTAAATGACATCATCTTGACACATGCACCCTGGTCAGATCCTGAAGGAGATTTCCTTCAAATCAGCCTCCCCTAGCTGATGTTGACATCTAGGGTCAGAATCTGGCCCCAATCTACATATGAACATTTGGGGTGCAGGGCTAATTGAGAGTGCCTTCCAGAGCCTCCTGCCCACCTGGTTTCCTGGGCAGGTACCCACCTCAATGCAAATTGCATAGGCTGGGTCAGTAAGAGGTAATGGGGGACTAGGAGTGCAAAATTAAAGCGGCCAAGGGTTAAACTGGGCAAGGGGGTTAAAGAACAGGGAAGAGGCCATCAGCCCAGCCGCTGGTCCTAAAACTTAGTCCTATATCACTAAACTGTAGTTTTGAACCTATTTACAGTACACACTCAAAAGATTTCCCCCCAAACCAAAAATACCTGGTATGGTATGTAAAGACATTAGTTGTTTCTGTCTCCCTCAGGCCAAAGTTAATTAAGAGGCTGATGTATTCTGAATGGGGTGGGCAATCCTATCCTGCTAGGGATGCCATCTCAGAGAGACCAGCTTTATTTAGCTCTTTATGGGGTCCTGGGCATATACATTTTGGAGATATTCATATCGCTAATATACTTGAAAATAACATGCTAATTTCTCACTCCACACAATGTGAACCTAAAATATGCACCACTGGAAGCTTCTTTTAGTTGCTTCCAAAACATTGAAATGTCCTGTTGCTGAAAGTTAAAAGGGTTTATTTAGAAGAACTAGACTGACCATTGAGTTCTAGAAGGACTAAACTCTGTTGGACGTGTTTAAGGTACGGCTTTGTGATTCCATGAAAACCCAAGACTAAGATAACAGAGAGGGAGGCACTAGAGACCTTTCTTATTCCTCACCTGTAGTTACAGGCAGTGCCTTCTGTTGCAATTGAAAGTAAGGAAGACTGAGACCCAAAACTCTGAGCACAATCAATTTATTGGCGAGGCTAGGAATAACCAATAAAAGGGGTCTCTCGATTCCTCAGTAAGCTAAAAGACCTTGGATGACAGCTGACAGATCATTTTTATTACTAAAAGGAGGAGCCTTCAAAAACTAGAAGGTAGCATCATGGATGAGCAAAATAATATGATTTGCTACAAAGCCTATAGCATATGTGGCAAAACCAATATGATTGGCTGGACATTTGGGACTAATAACAACTCCTTCCATACTGTAGTCAGGAAAGGTTGATTGATAGAGTCTGTCTGCTTATTAGTGGAACAGAGATAACAGACTTCTTTGATATGGAGTGAACTTAAGAGACAACACATTTTTACTAATTGTTCAAGGATAAGCCATTGGTGTAGAGATAGAAAGTTTACTTCAACTAAGAGTAATTTCTAGAAAAAATGAACTCTTCAATTTAAGGTAGCAGACTCCTTTTAGTAAAAATGTTTCAATGATAAAATTAAACTTTTAAACTTAAAGAGGAAGACTGAACTTTTGAAACTGAATTTCTAAACTGAACTTAAAGACAAAGGAAGGTGATTTTAGGTACTTATACAAAATAGTGGTGGTGTAGAATAGAATCAGTTGCAAAATCAAAGAAACCTTGATTTTCTTACTTCAATCAATCACTCAATCAGTGATTAAGCATTTATTAATCCCTGTGTGTTCGGCAGTGTGCTAAGTGCTAGAGATATAAAGAAAAATGGCGAATAGTCTCCACCCTCAGGGAGCATTCACTTTTAAAAAATAATTTTATCAGTATTCAGTTTTTTTTACATCATCATAGTTTTCTCGAGTATCTTCCTCCCTCCTTTTCTTAGAAAGCCATTCCATAAAACAAATAGTATATTTTTAGATGAACAAACAAAAAAGAGGGAAAAAAATCAACATAACCAATCAATACCCTGAAAAAATTTGAAAGCATTTGTAAGTAAGATCTGTCGAGCTCTTATTCCCCAAAGGGGGATTGAGGATATTCTCTTACTTCTCAAGGTTCAGCTTGATCTTGATAACTTTGTCTTGATCACTTTTCATTTTTTGTGAATGTGGTGGTTCTCTACACATTAGTCATTGTGGTAGTGCTTCCTCAGACTTGAATTCATTCATATAAATTTCTCTGTATTCATAACATTCATCATTTCTTTTTAAAAATACTTTTATTTCACTAAATAATTTCTTAATGCAGATAAAAACATGTGACTTATCACTTGTTTATTGTGGTATATGATTTGGGGTTACATTTATTAATAATGAATAAATGGAAATAGGTTTTGAGTGATAATACATGTATAACCCAGTGGAATTGCTTGTCATCTCCAGGAGTGGGGAAAGAAGAGGGGAGGGAGACAGTAAAAACTTTGGAAAACTTAGGTGTAAATTTGTTATTGGAATAAAATAAAGATAAAAAATGTAATTGCATTTCATATTAAACCTCCAGGTATTTTATATTGTCTACAGTTATTTTAAAATTAATTTCTTTTTCTATTTCTTCCTATTGGACTTTGATGATGATATCTCAAAATGCTGATTATTAATATGGATTTATTTTATGTGCTGCAACTTTGCTGAAGTTGTTAATTATTTCAAATAATTTTTTAATTGATTCTCTAGGATTCTTTAGATATTCCACCATATCATTTGCAAAGAGTGAGAGTTTTGTTTCTTCACTGCCTGCTCTATTTCCTTCAATTTTTTTTCTTATTGCTATAGCTAGTATTTAAAATAAAATACTGAATATCTATGGTAATAGTGGGCATCTTAGTTTCAGCTTTTCCCCATTAGTTTGCTGATGGTTTTAGATGTTTACTACTTATGATTTTAAGGAAAGTTCCATTTTTTCCTATGCTTACTAGTTTTTAAAGGAATGGGCATTACATTTTGTCGAAATCTTTTTTTTTGCATCTTTTGAGATAATCATGATTTCTTTTGGTTTTGTTAGTGATGTGATCAATTATTAATCTGATAGTTTTCCTAATACTGTACCAGCTCTGCATTGCTGGCATTTTCCCTGCTGATCATAGTGAATGATCATTATGATATATTGCTGTAATCTCTTTGCTAGTATTTTATTTAAAATTTTTTGCTTCAGTATTCATTAGGGAAATTGGTCTATAATTTTCTTTCTCCATTTCTGTACTTCTTGGTTTAGATATCAAGTACTATATCTGTGTTATCAGCACCATATTTGTGTCATTAAGTAAAATTTGGTAGGAGTCCTTTGACTATTTTTCCAATTAGTTTATATAGTTTTGGGAATAATTTCTCTTTAGATGTTTGGTGAATCCATCTGGGCTTGGGGATTTTTTCTTGGGGAGTTCACTGATGATTTATTCAATTTCTTTTTCTAAGATAAGACTGTTTAAGTATTCAATTTCCTCCTGTTAATCTGGGCATTTTATATTTTTGTAAATATTCATCCATTTCACTTAGATCATAAAATTTATTGGCATATAATTGGGTAAAATACCTCCTAATTGCTTTAATTTCCTTTTCATTGGTGGGGAATTCACCATTTTCATTTTTAATATTGATAATTTGATTTTCTTCTTTCCTTTTTAAATTCAAATTAATCAATGGTTTATCTATTTTATAACCCCCATATAATCAGCTTTTACTTTTTTTTTAAATCAGGTCAATGGTTTTTTTTACATTGAATTTTATTAATTCCACCTTTGATTTTCAAATTTGGTGTTTAAATGGGGATTTTAATTCATTCTTTTTCTAACTTTTTTAGTTGCATGCTCAATTAATTGATCTTTTTAAATCTAGTTTATTGATTTAAGCATTTAGAGATATACATTTTCCCCTAAGTACTGGTTTGGCTGTATCCCATAGATTTTGGTATGTTGTCTCATTGTTGTGATTCTCTTCAGTGAAATAACTGATTATTTCTATGACTTGTTCTTTTCCCCACTTATGTTTTAGAATTATATTATTTACTTTCCAATTAATTTTTTATCTCTTACCATGACCTTTAATTGAATGTAATTTTTGCTGTATTATAACCTGAAAAAGATGCACTTAGTATTTCTGCTTTTCTCTGTTGCTCTTTGTTTACTATAATTTTATTGCATTATCATATGAAAGGAATGTATTTAATATTTCTGCTTTTCTACATTTGGTTGTGAGGTTTTTGTGCCCTATTATATGGTCAATTTTTATGAAAGTGTCAGGTACTGTTGAGAAAAAGGTACATTTTCTTTCTCTTCCTATTCAGTTTTCTCCAGAAGTCTATCATCAAATTTTTCTAAAAAATTCTGTTCACTCCTTTAACTTATTTCTTATTTTTTTTATTAGATTTCTTTAGGTCTGAAAGAAAGGAAGGTGGAGGCCCAGCACTAGTATAGTATTATTATTTATATCTTCTTGTAACTCACTTAACTTCTTTTAGGAATTTAGATGCTTTGTCATTTGGTACATATATGTTTAGTATTGCTATTATTTCATTGTCTATGGAACCTTTTATCAAGATGTAATTTTCTTATCTTTTTTTTAAAACCCTTACCTTTCATCTTAGAACCAATACTGTGTATTGGTTCCAATGCAGTAAGAGCTAGGCAATGAAGGGTTAAGTGACTTGCCCAGGGTCACACAAGTGTCTGAGTCTAGATTTGAACATAGGACCTCCTGTCTCTGGTCCTGGCTCTCAATAAACTGAGTCACTTAGCTGCCCCCCCCCCATCTTTTTAATTAGATCAATTTTTACTTTTGCTTTCTCCAAGATTATGATTGCTACTTTTTAAACTTTAGTTGAACCATAATAAATTCTGCTCCAACCCCTTATTTTTTTACTCTGTGTGTGTTTTTTATATCCACTTTAAATGTGTATCTTGTATATGAGACATTGTGAGGTTCTAGTTTTTAATCCACTCTGCTCTCTTCTTCTATTTTATGGATGAGTTTATCCAATTTATTTTCACAGTTATGATTACTAACCATGTATTTCATTCCATCCTATTTTCTCTGTTTATCCTTCTCTCTCTATCTCTCTTTCTCCTTTCATTCTTCACTGTCACAAAAGACAGATGTTTTGCTTCTGACCACCACTTCCCCCTTTGTCTGTCCCTTTTTTTTTTATTCCACCTTCTCTCCTACTTCCCTATAGGGTAAGATAGGTTTCTATAGCCAACTAGGTTTGGATGTTCTTTCCACTTTGAAACCATTCTACTTTTTAGGGCATTGTTTTCTTTACTGAATTTCCCCCCAAGCTGTTGACACTTTCTATCAATTCCCTTACTATTTGATTTTTAAACTTCTTTTCAAGTTCTTCCTTGAGTTCTCTTGGTACCTCACCTCCTCTTACACTTTCCTTTGAGGCTTTACCTTTTTCCTTATTGACATTGTTTTCCTCATCTAGAGTTTGTATTCTGATCTCATCTGTCACTGAAGTAATTTTCTAGGGTCAGGTTTTTTTTTGTTTTTTGCTCATTTTTCCATTTTTTCCCTTTGTTTTTCTATATGTTGAAGTTCTGCTCTGCTCCTGAGGTAGAGGGAGCCTTTTTCTAAGCTTGCAGTGTAGTCTGCTCTGGTACTTGGGGTAAGTCCAGTTGCCTGTGGGCCCCATGGTGTGCCTTTCAGAGAGGTGTCCTAGCTGGCTTGCTCGGGGAGACTTGCAGCTATTTTTGTCTAACTAGATTCCATCCCCCCTGTTGTCAGTTTCCTTGGTGTCTTGTGAGCTGGGCTGGTTTCTGCTCTGATGGATCTTTCCTTTGGCCCATGGGAAGTAAGTTGGTCCCTAGTGTACTAGCAGGGCTATGTGTGGTGGACTGGCCTCTGCTATGCTGGTTCTCCCAGTGCTGTATGCATTGGGCTATTCTTCCTTTTCACCTCAGGAAGATCAATCTTTCCCTCTTCCCTTAGTTTTTTTTTTAAACCCTTACCTTCTGTCCTGGACTCAATACTATGTATTGGTTCCAAGGCAGAAGAGTGTTAAGGACTAGGCAATGGGGGTCAAATGACTTGCCCAGGGTCACACAGCTGGGAACTGTCTGAGGCCATATTTGAATCTAGGACCTCCTGTATCTAGGCCTGGCTCTCAATCCACTGAGCTACCCAGCTGCTCCCTCTTTCCTTAGTTTTGAGGCTTTTTTTCCCCTGGTTTTTTTTTTATGTTTGGAGATGAGGTAGGTGGGTTTGGAGCATGCCTTACTCTGCCATCTTTGCTCCTGGAAACATGAATTTAGTTCATTGGTCTTGTAGTCAAGTACTTAGTACTTAGTTCTAAGAAGTACTTAGTTCAAATCCAGTTTCAGACACTTCACCTATGTGGAGCTCTGTTTTAGTTTCTTCATTCATAAAATAGGAATAATAATGGCAGATACCTCCAAGAGCTGTTGTGAGGATCTAATAATAAGATAATATAGGTAATATACCCTGCAAACTTTAAATAATATAAATGATAGCTATTAAGCTCCAATGAGAATTTTGTGATGAGAACATGATGTGATTAAGGTGATTGGGTCTTGTCCAAATAATTGATTGATGGCTCACACTGACTCCAAAGGGGGGTGGGGAGAGACAAGCTTTAATGTACGAGAATATAGTCATGGAGTAGCTAGGATGGTAAGGAAGCAATTAAGGTAAGGTAGGAGATATGGTAGTAAAGGCAAAGAGTGAGAAGAGCGGGCAGGGATCTCAGGGATGCTCTTTATCTGGATTAGTTACTAAGGAAGGGGCCATTGGTTTGGGCAATTGTTGCTCTGTGTCTCCAGGGAACAGATGTCACTTACCCATGGTCCACTTTGGTCTGTGTAGCTTTACCCATGAGTCATTCTGCCCGCTCGGGGTGGGGAGAAGCAAACCACAATCTCACTGTGGGGTAAATAGTCAAGATTTACTTTTTTTCTGCACAGACTCTAAGGAAGGCAGTGAGTAGGGAAATGGAGCATTGTTTGAAATATGAGTCCTGTGTGACAGGGGAACTGAACCATCTGTACTTGCTGTCCAGAGACCCCAACCAAGGATCTGGGTTATGTCTAAAGATTGATGTGAGGAGTTCTCTTGTACCTTTAAATCTAAGCAACTCCTGTGTCATATAAGAAAGTGGTCCTGTTCTAGTCATTTGCTTGTTGTTTCCATGTTCTTTTGATTGTGTGCAGCTACTTGGGAGGGTTTGTGGGACATTTCAGCCCACATCAAGCTCAGGAGAGAGACTAAGGTTGGATCTGGGAGTCATCTATTTTTCTATCTCATTTATGTATCATAACTTGTTTAGCCATTCAGTTTATGGGTATCCCTTCAGATTCCCATGCTTTATTACCTCAAAAAATTATAAAAATGTTTTTGTACTTCCTTAAGGTTTGTTTTGCTTAGGACCAACCCCCCCCCCCCGCCCTTAATCTATCTTCCTTCTAATCCCCCTTTTCCCTTCCATGTCCCTGTTGAGTGAAATATTTTTTACCCAACTCTGTGTGTGTGTGTGTGTGTGTGTGTGTGTGTTTTCTTACTTCCTTTGGCTAGAGTAGATGAGTGTGAGGTTTAAGGGTCAGCCATTGCACTGCCCATTCTCTCCTTTTTGTGCACTCTGATGATGCAAAATCATTTTCCTTGACACCTCTCTTTTAAAAAAAAAGTAGAATTCTGGACTATCATTTGTCTAAACCACTGAGCCAGCCAGTATTTCCAATATTGAGTTTTGAGCTGAACTTTAGGACATGACTCAGTCTTTTCATCTAATTCCAATATGCCTTTTGTGCACTCACTGTTTCATCCAGTGATTTTACTCTTTACAAATTGATTGAAGACTTCTCACACCTAATTCTAGTGTCCTTGATTGATTGAATTCTTCCATAGAGGTGGCTAGGCTTTATTCACATTTAATTCAGGGTCCTCTTAATCCTGGTTCTGCTTCTCTGAATTCTGAATTCTTTATAATTACCATTTCTTATGGTTCAGTAGTATTCCATTATATTCTCATATCACAACTTGTTTAGCCATTTCCCAATTGATAGGTGACTGCTTTCTAATTTTTTACTACCATAAAAAAATGCCATTACAAATATTTTGATCTAAATGATCTTTTTTGTTTAAGACCTCCTTAGGATTAAGGGCCTCTTGCAGTGGGATCTCTGGGTAAAAGGGCATGAATAATTAATTTTTCCCATAGTTCTAAATTATTTTCCAGAATCATTAGACTAAGCCACAGCTCAACTAACCATGTATTAATCAAGTCATATCATATCTACAAGAATTTATTAAGCATATCTTATGTGTCAGTCATTGTGCTAAGTGCTGGGGATACAAAGAAAGACAAAAGACAGTGTCTAATTCCAAGGAGCTCCCAGTCTAATAACATGCAAAGAACCATGTATAAACATGATATATATAGGATAAATGAGAGCTAAGCATAGAGGAAGGCATTTGTATTCATGGGGTCTGGAAAGTCTTGCAGAAGGTGAGATTTTACCTGGGATTTGCAGGTACCCAGGAAACCAAGAATCAGAGATGAGGGAGGGAGAGAATTCCAAGGATAAGTGATGGCCAGTGAAAATGTCAGGAATAGGGGAATGGAGTTTTTGACTGAGGAACAGGAGCCCGGTGTTATTGGGACACAGAATATGTGGAAGGGAGGGAGGTATAAGAAGACTGAAAAAGCAGGGAGGTGCCAGATTCCAAAGGCTTTAAATACCAGAGGTTTTATCAGTTGATTCTGGAGGCAATAGGGAACCACTGCATTTTATTGAATAGTGGAGTGAAGTGGTCAGACTCATGCTCTAGGAAGAGCATTTTGAGACCTGAATATATGATGGACTAGAGAAGGGGAGGATGAGGTGAGAAGACTCAACAAGAAGCTCTTGCAATGGTCCAGGTGACAAAAGCTTGTGTTAGTGGGATAGCAGCATCAGAGGAGAAATAGGCATCTAGAGGAAAGATAAAGAAATGGCAGACCTTAGCCACACACTGACTATGAGGATATGGGGGTGGGCTGAGACCGAGCAAGGACTTGAGGACAACAGCTAGGTCTCAAGCCTGGGGGATTTAGAGGAGAATTATGGCCTTCATAATAATAGGGAAATTAGGAAGAGAGGCAGGATTAGGAGGAGGAAAATGAGTTCTTTTGGGGGCATGTTGAGGTTATGGTGACTTCCCGTTCGAGATATTCAGCAGGTACCAAATGAACTTGTTGTCTCAGCATCCTTCCAAGTTGGGGAGTTAACTTTTCACTGGCTCAGCCTTTACCTCTTGTGACTTCCAGGGGGATAAAACCTGGTCTCCCAGGTAGGTGGATGTCCATGCCATTTCTTTTTGACCTGGTGGAGCCCCACATATACTGGCTGTCTAGCTCCCTGTTTCTCAGTTCTCTTGTTAAACACTTTTGCAGCACAACATGCATCTCATCAGCAATACTGGGTGCAAAAAAAATTTTCCCATTCAACAATTTCCTTTTCTTGTTCTAGTTGGATTGATTTAGTTCTTGTGAAAACTCTTTGGGTTCATGGAACTGAAACAATCTTTTATCCTTTCTGATCGGTGTGCTGTCAGTCGTCGGTTAAGAATTCTCTGAACAATAGTAGCAAAAGGTACCTGATCTTGTTCTCTTCTGAATTCGTTCTGTGCGAGCTATACACTTACATATGTGTGTACACCTATATTCAGCTTGCATCTCTACTTCGAGCTGATTTATCACAGAATGTGAGATGCTTGTCTAAACCTAGTTTCTGCCAAATTACTTTGCAGTTTTCTCAGTAATTCTTGTCAAATAGGATGTTCTTCTCTTCCAAGAGACTAAGCCGGGTGGTGGCTGTGGTACTGGAGGCAGACTTAGGAAGACCCAAGTTCCTTCTAGCTGTGTCACCTTGCACTTTACTTGTCTCAACCTGTTCCCTCATTTGTAAAACAGGGACAATAATAGTACTTCTTTCACAGGGTTGTTATAAGAAACAAGGGATATATATATATATATATATATTGATATTGATATTGATATATATATATACATACATACACACACATATAATATGTAAAATACTTTGCAAACCTTAAAGTGCTATAATATGTTAACTAGCATTATTATTGTTTTATTTTATCCGTCTTATCAAATGGGTTATTGAAATTATTGTTTCTAAAGCTTATTTATCAATAATTTTGATGATTATAGCTGTGGAATATAAAGTATGCCTTCTTTTATTCTTACCTTAAAAATATTTTCCTCGAGACTCTAGGCCTTTCTCTCTTGAAATGAATTTTGTTATAATTTTGTCTAGCTCTACAAAGGACCCTCTTAGAGGTAGTTTGATTGGTAGAGCAATAAATCTAATTATTTTAGGTAATAAAACCATTTTTATTATATTGGTGTAGCCCAGCCATGAGCAATGGATATTCCTTCATTGATTTGCCATTATTTCTTCAAAGAATGTTTTATAATTATGTTAATAAAAGTTTTGAGTGTGCCTTGATAGATTGACTCTTAAATGTTTGAGCATTTTATATTCATTTTAATCATTTTCCTTTTGAATTTTGTTATTATGCAGAATATTGAAAAATTTTATGGATCTCTTCTGTACCTTGCTACTTTATTAGAGCTGTTGATTGTCACAATTAAATGCTGATCCTCTGGGCTTTTCTTAGTAAACCACAGTACTTTTGTAGATAAAACAAATGTTTAAGATCATTTTCAGCACTGTCATTTTTTTCATCTCTTCAAATCAGTGCTGAATTTCACGACCGGCTAAGTCAGATAGATAAACTGAAGAACAGATATGAACTTCTTACAGTGGTCATGATGCCTCCTGAAGGGGAAGAAGAAAAAACACAGGCCTACTACGTGATAAGGGTATTGTCTTATGTGGGTTACGATTGTGATTTGGCAATATGTCCAGTTCTAGAAGGGACCTTGGAAATCACTGAATCTAAACCCCTCTGTTTAGAGAGGAGGAAATTGGGGTCCAGAGATTTGCCTGGGGTCCTGGCAGAACCAGGTTTCAAATCCAATTCTTTTGACTTACTTTCTGTTGTCAGAGTACTCCAGGGAGCTCCTTTAGGAAATGGATCCTGAGGACCTAGTATTCTAGGACTTTTCATTCAGTACTTATAAAACATCTGCTTTGTGCAGGCACTGTATACTAAAGATTATGATGATGGGCCGTTCCTTCTAAACATGTAGGATGCAGCCCAGCCAATGGGACTCAAACATTTCTTCCCATAAGTTTGCCCTGGGTACGTGAAGACAAAAATTCAACAGTCCCTGCTCTCAACAGACTCTGCTGGGGTAGGGATTGGAACAATATATCAACACATAAGTTGAGGGGTAGCTGGGTGGCTCAGTGAATTGAGAGCCAGGCCTAGAGACAGGAAGTCCTGGGTTCAAATGTGGCCTCAGACATTTTGTAGCTGTATAATCCTGGGCAAGTCTCTTAATCCCTATTACCTAGCTCTTATTGTTCTTCTGCTTAGAACCAATACATAGTACTGACTCTAAGGCAGAAGGTAAGGGTTTTAAAAAATCAGATAAGTGATTATATATATATATATATATATGTATATATGTGTATGCACATATATACATATATATATATATATATATAATCACTTATCTGATTTTTTATGACATTTCTGTGTTGGTGCATGATCTTGTATCTTTTCCACACATAGAACCTAGAATCCCACTGCTTCTTCCTAGTATTTTTAACTTTATAGTGCCTACTCAACTGTTCTGCTTCTGTCTAAATGCTAATTTAGGCAAGGGAGATATGGGGTGGGACACTGATTTCTTATATTCCAAGGGCAAGGGGAAATAAGAATAAGAAACTCTTGACTATTATCTTCCTTTTTCCTACCTGGTCTTTTAAAAAACAAACAAACAAACAAACAAAAACCAAAAAGCAAACATCATGCCTCAGTTCCATTGATGACTCACCAGTAGAAGATTAACATTTTTTCCCCATTAAGCTTTTAGTTTTATAAGAGAATTTAGCCTTGTTTTGACTTGGATTTAATGAAATTATTATATTTGGAAATTACCTAGAAGTGTTGGCTAGGAAATGATTACATTACTATCAAAATGGTTATGTGCATGTAAACATCAGAATTTCATTTCATCATCAGTTTCTAACCTGAGGGTCAAAGGTCAGTAGTCCTTGATTTAGAAATGCTGCTTCATGTTATGGCGGTGATGAATGGATTTCCCATTTTTGCACAGCCTCCACGGTCTGGTGCTTGTCATTGGGGCCATGAGAGAAACTAACACAATAGCAAAAGGTCAAGCAATAAAAATTGAGTGATGTGGCTTCCGAGAGAAGCACTTGTTAAAAAGAGCCCTCCATGATCATGCACATGCATCGTCCCAAGTGAACACTTGGAGTACTCACTAGCCCCAGCTACACTGACCTGGGCACATGAATTTCTGCTAGGAAAAAACAAATAATGGTGGACCTTGACTCCCTGGAGAAGATTTTGTCTTTAGAATCATGAGGTTTAGCCTGTTCTCGCTTTGGGGGGTTGGTGTGATGACGTCTTCCAAGTGTGGCTGCCCCTCAGAGAGGCCTCCCCCATTGAGGACTCGGTCAGACGGGGCTATCTCTGTGTTTCACAGGCAGCACAAACCAAAGAGGAGCTTCAGCGTGAAGGTGACAGCCTGGACATGAAGATACACAAGGCTGAGAAGGAGATCTACGCTCTCGAGAACACGCTGCGTGTTATCAAAACCTGTAACTCCAACTACAAGCAGTCCTTTAAGAAAATCACCCCTGCCAGTACGTAGGACAGGCTGTGGGCTTTGGATGAGTCACTCCACGCAGGCTGGAGACACAGAGAAAGGCAGAAAACTAACAGCCCCCAGAGCCATGGCCTCACCATGGGGACCTCACTCAGTGCAAGCTGTAGAAAGGGTCACCTGGATGAGCCATTGCCTGATTAGCTGGGCCAAGCCATTTCACCAACAGGCACCACTTGGTTGGACCAGGTCTCCTTCCTCCCTCCCATCCTTCCTTTCTTTTCTTTCTTCCTTTTTTTCTTCCTCCCTCCCTCTGTTCTGTTCTGTCTTAGAGTCAATGTTATAGCTTGCTTCTAAGAAAGAAGAAAGGTATGGACTCCTCATTGGGGGTTAAGTGACTTGCCCAGAGTCACCCAGTTAGGAACTGTTTGAGGCCGGCTTAGAACTCGGGATCACCCATCCCTTGGCCTGGCCCTCTATCTACTCAGCCATCCAGCTGCTTCCTGAATTTTTAATTTTTATTTTTTTATCTTTACGGCCATGGGAATGCTTCGCATCTGATAGCTGCTCTGCCATCCCCAGGCTTGGTTTTTATTTTTATGCCCATTTTCTTGGCACACAGATACATTACCTAACACATGTCTAAATGGAGATAATTGGAAAAGTGATACATTAACTTTTAACAAATCACTTGCTCTGAATTTATTTCTAATAAGGCCCCTCATCAGCGTCCTCCTGTCCATGACTCTATCTCTATCACTGTTTGACTTCTGGTAACGTAACAAGTTTCTGTAATCCTATTTCCTGGATTGCCAGTCTGAAAACAGGTTAAAAGTGGATTTTAAAATGAGATCAGATCTGAATCATTCAGAACAAAGGGGGCAAGGGAAGCAATGAAGGTCTGGGCAGATTCTGAGCCCTTCTTGCTCAGCCCTTGCCAGGATCCTCCTCTCTCTCCCTGTGGCCTTCCAGTCACTCTATAGCTGATTCTGATCAAGCTGTCCAGGGGGGCTTCCTCCTTCCACTTATTGCCATGAGTACTTATCCATTTCACTGACATGTGAAAAAAACCCAAGGGAACCTTTTTCAGACTCCAGTGACAAGACTGAGCCCAGAAACGCTAAAAGAAGATGAGTTGAGGGCAATCCTGCTAGCCCAGGCTGGGCTGCAGGTGCCATTTTGTCTTGTGACATTTCTCCAGGCATCTGAAATAGCCATTCAAGAAGCAGGTTGTTTTAGAGTTGTGCTGGGGATGCTGGTGTTGAAGAGACCAAAGATGGCGCTCCCCCCTCTCCCTTTTCTCCCTCCTCTCTGAGTTGGTACTTTCCTGGACAGGGTTTTCATCCAACATCTCCTAATCTTCTGCTCTGGGCAAAGTGCTCTTTTAGGCCTTGGGGGTTCAGATACACAGATAGCCCTCGAGGATCTTAGATGTGTTTGAATAAGCTATAATCAAGTAGAGGAGGGGAAAAGCGCTCACAACTAGTCATCAGGGAAGGTTTCTCATTGGGGGAGTCATGAACTCGGCCTTACAGAAAGAACAGGATTCTGAGGCGGGAGGGCAGATTCCAAAGGGAAGAACCAGCTTATGCAAAGACAAGATGCCAATAAGAGACTGAATGTTGAGCTTGGAGGCTGGCTGTCCCATCTCAGCATGCAGGACATCCTGGAAAGTCCTCATTCTGGAATGGTCAGTTGGGACCAGCCTGGGTGGGCTTCCAGTCTAGGAGCAGAGACTTTCGGCAGCAGCCTAGAGCCACAGAAGGTTGGGGGACGGAGATGGGGACACTGACCTGTGCCAAAGTATCGCACTCACATAACCAATGTTTTATGAGCACTAAATGTAAAATTCGTCGACATGAAGGCTATGCTCATTAGGTGCATATGATCTTATCTAATATCCTTTGCATTATAGGTTCGGAATATGAAATAAAAATTAAACTGGAAGAACAAAAAAGAAATGTGGATGAAAAATACAGATACAAGAGAAGACAAATCAGGGAGCTCCAGGAGGATATACAGGTAAAGGTGATTCACAGGTGCAGAGTGTTTTAAGACTTATGAGATGCTGTCTACAGAAACCCAGTTCCTAGCACTACTGTTTTCTGTGCACTGTAGGCATTTTCATCCCCATTTTTCAGAAGAGGAAACCAAGGCTTAAACATAGGATAGACACGGTGTAAGTGTAAGGTGATTTGAGAGGGAAGGTCTCCTTCAGAAAGTGGGACTTAGGGGCAGCTGGGTAGCTCAGTGGATTGAGAGCTAGCCCTAGAGATGGGAGGTCCTAGGTTCAAATTTGACCTCAGACACTTCCCAGCTGTGTGACCCTGGGCAAGTCACTTGACCCCCATTGCCTAGCCCTTACCACTCTTCTGCCTTGGAGCCATTACACAGTATTGACTCCAAGTCAGAAGGTAAGGGTTTAAAAAAAAAAAAGAAAGTGGGACTTCACCTGAGCTCATCATGTACATAATAACACCTAAAATGAATGAAATCAAGTGATCCTTGTCAAGGGTCAATTTGCAGAACTGAACAGATCTACCTGCATTTATAAGGCCTATTAATTCTTTGTATCCTATAGAGCATGGAAAACACTTTAGAAGTCTTGAAAAATCTAATAAATAGTTCCAAAGAAAGATTTGCAGAGAAGCAAGTTTATGCAATTGAATTAAATGGTGAAACTGAAGAGCAGAAGCCCAAACTTGAGAGAGCCAAGAGACAGGTATTGGCATCTTTTACAACTTGTCTTTAGTTTAATTTATATTTTCTGAAATTACAAAGAATAACCAAATAACCATTTTTTTGGGAAAAATGCATTTGACAATTGAAATGACATTTAAAAAACCTCATCTGCCCACCCATGTCAAACAGTAATGGTGTCTTTCCCCTCAAACAGCATTCTAAACTCGTCAAAGAACTCCGTCTTGCAAAGAATACTGATGAGCCAATCTTAGAAGAGTATGATATCAGCCTTCGAGAAATCAAAGACTATAACAAATCCATTGACAAATTGTTAATTGAAGTTACAGAAGAGAATCCTGATTTATACAGCATCTTTCAAACATACTTTCAACAGGTAATGGCATCTGTTAAGCATTTCATTTATGTGGAATGTTAATGAGTGGGTTTTCAATAAATGCATTAATGGGTGTATTGGAAAGAACATTTGCTTTAGAGTCAGAGGCCCGAGTTCAAATTCCAGGGCTGTAACAAGTGACCCTTAACCTCAGTAGCTTTTGTTCTATTGTCTGTTAAATGATGGGGCTGGAGGACATGATCCTGAGTTCCATTCTACCTCTAAGTCCTATAGGAATCCAATGATAGGATGGATAGTGAGTGACTAGCTGGGTGCCCCATAGCATCACACATCTGGTGACAGCTCTACAGTAAATCCAGGCACTAATGAGCAATGCGCCATATTCTTCCAGGTGGGTTTGGAGCTCCCGTCCATTAGTGCTGTAAGTAGCCACCGTGCATCCAGGTCTTCTTCTCAGAGTTCCGTCTCAGCAAGGTGAGTGGTGATGTTCCCACATCCAAGACTTTATTTAGGTTCTTAAAGCCCCCACAGCCACGCTTTGCCTGGGGCCAGTCTAGGCTTCCCTGAGAGTCTGAAGCATAATAGATTCTGCTCCAGCTCCTTACCTTTATTCTGTGTGCATCTCCCTACCTACTTCAAATGTGTTTTTTGTAAACGGTATATTGTAGAATTCTGGTTTTTAACCACTCTTAACTCAGCTACTATTTTGGGTGAGTTCATCTCATTCACATTCACAGTTATGATTACTGTATATTTCCCTCCATTCTATTTTGCCTTTTTATCCTTTTCTTTCTCCTTTCATACTTTCCCTTCTTACAAATGTGAGACCATCTGACCATCAACTCCCCAAATTCATCCTCCCTTCCAGGCCTCAACTCCCCTATAGATAGATTTCTATGCGTAAGTGAGCATGGATGTTATTCTGTCTTTGAGCCAATTCTTGTGAGAGTAAGGTTCAAGCATTGCTCTCCCTGCATCTTTCCCTCCACTGTAATAATGCTTTCATACCTCCTCATATGAGATAATTTATTACACCTCTCCTTTCTTCTTATCCTAGTGCTTTTTTTCCTTCTCATCCCTTAATTTTGTTTTTTTATATCAATCATCCCAATATATTCCACTCACTCCCATGCCCTGTTTATGTATACTCCTTATAACTGCCCCATTGGTGATAAAGTTCCTAATTTACAAGTATCATCTTCCCATGTAAGAATATAGTTTAATCTTGAATCTCTTAAAATTTTTTCTTTCCTGTATGTCTTTTTTTTTTAAATTTTAATTTTTTCAGTTACATGTAGAAACAATTTTTGATAATTGTTTTGTGACATTTTAGGATTCAGATTTTCTCCTTTCTCTTCCCCTGTCCCAAGGTGATAGTATAATATAGGTTATTGTATACCTTTTTATGTTTCTCTTTTGTATTTGGACATTATTTTCTGTTCAGCTCTGGTCTTTTTGTCAGAAATGCTAGAAACTTCTCTATTTCATTAAATATACATCCCCCCAAGGAATATACTCAGTTTTGTTGGGTAAGTGATGCTTGATTGTAGCCCTAGCCCCTTTGCCTTGCAGAATATAATATTCCAAGCCTCCCAATCCTTAATGCAGAACTTGCCAAGTCATGTGTAATATCCTGATTGTGGTTTCATGATATTTGAATTTTTTCTTTCTGGATGTTTTACAGTATTTTCTCCTTGGTGTGAGAGCCCTGGAATTTGGCTATAATATTGCTGGGAGTTTTCATTTTGTGGACTCTTTTAGGAGGTGATTGATGAAATCTTTCAATATCTGTTTTCCTCTATTGCTCAAGAATATTTAGGCAGTTTTTCTTGATAATTTCTCGTAATATGATGTTTAGGTTCTTTTTTTGATTATGGGTCTTTAAGGTAGTCTAATAATTCCTAGATTTATTTTCCAGGTCAGTTGTTTTTCCAGTGAAATAGCTCACTTTTTTTTTTCATTCTTTTGATTTTGTTTTATTGTTTCTTGATGTCTCATGGAATCATTAGGTTCCATTGCCCAACTTGTTTTTTAGAAATTATTCTTTTTTAAGCTTTTGTATCTCCTTTGGTCAATTCTAATTTTTAAAGTTGTTTTCCTCTGTGAATTTTTGTCCCTCCCTTTCCATTGGGCAAGTCATATTCTTTAGGAAGTTATTTTCTTCAGTACATTTTTTTTTGCTTCCTTTGTCAAATTGTTGACACTTTTTTTCATTCCATTTGATCTTTCTCATTTCTTTTCCCAGTTTTTCTTCTATCTCTCTGATTAAAAAAAAACAAAAAACCTTTTTGAGTTCCTGCATAAGTTCTTATTGGGCCTGTCACCATTTCAAATTTTCCTGTGGGGTTTTGCATTTGTGGGGTTCAATGCAAGAGAGATAGCCTGGTTGTTTTGGGGACTTGTACACCTTGGCATGGGGATGGCTTGGCTACCTGCAGTCCTGTGCTTTTTTGCTAAGCATTCAGACATGAAGGTCTGGTTGCCCGATAGGAGTGCTGGGTGCAGGGGCTGCATATACCTGACTACCTGGTTGAGTGAGGGGTGGCTTGCTGGGGAAGGACCTGTTACTGGCTTGCCAGAACATTGCCTACACTGGATTATGTTCTTTTAACCCAGTTAGATGGATCTTTCCTGATGACCCCCTACATTGCCTTGGGCTACATAATTGTTTCACCCTGTTTTTTTTTTTTTTTGGTTCTGCTACTCTAGAATTCATTTTGGGGTGTTTTTTTTTTTATAGCTGGAGGTGAATTTGGGAGACCACTATGGATTCTTTCCTTAGTCCACCAACTTTGTTCCAGAAATCCCTCTGTGCTTTTTCTAACAATACCAATATTTCTAATGATAACAAATTTAAAACCACTAGTGTCTTTGATATAGCAGTTATTTCACACCAAAGACAAATGTCCTAGATCCACATACTCTGCTTTAATCCCTTTCATTTAATTTTCTCTTAAATGAATATCATGGCCCCTCTTGGACCAGTATAACATTCACCTGGCTTAATTTCTATCTTTTAGTAATCATCCCAGATATATGTGAATTCTTTGTGGGGAAGAGTAGATACAAACGTGGTCTTTTCCTTTTTTTTATGTTCTGAATGCCATTTCCTTCTTCTCTGATTAGCACCTTGGGTGCTAACAGGTTCATTTCCAAATGCTAGAATTTCCCTGGTATCAATTATGAGTTCCAAAGAGAAACCTGGACAGTGGTTTTTGTTTGTTTGAACACTTTCATTTGCATCTAGAAATGCTTCCAGGGTGGGATATTTAAGCTTAGTTGGGTCTGATGTCAAGCCTTTTGCAGACTTGTCCTGATTTTTGAGATGTTGCTTATAATCACCTATAAATGAATATAGGCTTTAAATTTGTGTTCCCCTTTCCATTCCTATCAATGTGTCTGGGAAAGGAGCCTTTTATGAGGCAGTTTCTGAGCGTTTTTGGCTTGTCTTGGTGATCACTTATATCGACTAAATTTCAGTAGGAAATGGTGACAGGGTATTAAGGTCTTTGCCTTTATCAATTTTTCACTTTTCAGCATTAGTAGCTTATTTGAGTAAGTCAAATGAGGACTTGTAATTGCCCTTTAAATTCTACTATAACTTAACTGATCATTCATTGGTTTTACTACACAGAGATAAGACAATGGATTTGGAAACATTTTCCACATAACTGGCTGTTTCCTATGTTAAGGCACTTTCATTCCTTGATAATATTTGTTGTTTAACAAAACTGCCTCTTGAAGAATGTAATCATGTTTTAAAAATTTGTTTTATTTATTATAAAGTTTAAAGTTTTCTGCTTTAAAAAAACTAAAAGGATGCCCCAACTCCCTAATATCTCTGACTCCTCTCTTTCTCTTCCCCATATTCCTGTTCTCTATATTTGGATTTCCACTAGGATATAAATTCAATGAGAAACAACTAATTAGTTTAAGCATCTTATCTACAGCACTTGGCACAAGGCCTTCATCTCTCCCCAATATACAGGGCTGCAGCCCCTGTCTGGGAATCCCAATCATCCCACATCTAATCACAGGTCTCAGTGCAGTAGGTGGGGGAAGAGGTGTTTGAGCAGCCCAGGCTTATTTCCAGTCTCTCCTTACAGTGGAAATTGACTTTCTCTTGCCTACCTTTCAAGTTGTGTTCAGTAGGAATCCTGTGGCTCCATCTTGTTGTTGGGTTTGGATTTTTGTTTTTTGAAGCATGTTTAAAGATTGATATGGAAGGATAGACAGGTCAACTTGGCTTTTGCTGTTCCTCTGATGTCATCTTGACTCTGCCCCAATAATTAACCCTAACATATAGGGACAATTGGAAAAATCATCATACTTATTGAGACTTTGTCATCTCTTCCTCAAACATGATCACTTTGCAGTTTTTCTTCCTTTGATGCATACTCATCTGCTTATGTCACGTATTCTTGGTGCTTGTTACCCATTAAAGGTCAATACTTGGGTTTATGGTCTTTCCTTCTACTCTTGCCTCTCTTCTGGCTCCTATATCTATGTGGATCTCCATGATCACAATGCCTCACTCACATGAGTCTCTTTAATGGTTAGATCTTCACTTTGGCTACACCATAGTGGTCACCATTACCTATCACTTGGTTATTACCTCTTAGATTAGAATGTCCTAGCCTTACAAGTTTGGCTTTGGAATGGGCCTAAAAACCTGCTGGTTTGCATTTTCTACCCATTATTCCCTACTTCTTCCCTGTGGAGCTGAACAGAACAAGCCCATTCCTTTTACGTGACAGCCCACAAAATAATTGAAGAACTCTCCTGCAAACCTCTTCAGTTAAGTTTGTCATGGATTGGAAGCCCTTCACCAAGTGGGTTACTTACTATCTTGTCAAAGTCTTCAACTATGGTACCCAGAACTCCAGATCTGTATTATTTTTTTTTCTCTTTCAATTTTATTTTCCCTTGCTTCACCCCTTTCCCACCCCAAGAGAAGACAAGAAATGCAAAACTCATTACCAATGCAAAACAAATTTCTGCATTAGCTCCACTTTAAAAAATTTAACAAAAAATCGGAAAATGTGTCGGTCTATGAGTCCATTTGTTCTCTAGCTGGAGGTGGGTTGTATTTTTCATCATAGGTCTTTTGGAATTACTTGGGATCACTATTTTGCCAATGTAGTTGTAAGAGATCTCACGCAAATATTGCTTTTACTGTATATAAAGTCCTTCTACTCACTTCACTTTATATGAAATATATCTAGAAATTGTTTGGCATAAATTAGCATGTTATAGAAGAAAGCTATTATATACTATGCAACACATTAAAAGGCTTATATTTTTATTCTATAAAAAACAAAGATCCTGAAAGGTTACCAAGCAAGGAAATGACCATCAGACTTTAAGGAGATTACTTCATCATCTTTGAGAATGATGAATTAAGGAGACTATAAGCTGGATGGTCAATGAGGAAGGTTATTGCAGTACTCTAGGGTAGAGATGACTAAGTACTAAACTAGGTGATGGCTGTAAATGGAAGGATAGTTGGAAAAAACATCGAACAAATTTTTTTTTGGGGGGGAGCATAGAAGTTGGGGGATCAAAAGAAATCAAAAAAGGTCTCAACAAATTATTTTAAGGTAGACATGAAGCAGGGAATGGGATGTCATCTATGTGGACTGTATTATTGGGATAGTTGCTCTTTCCTCCTTTGATTCTAATGCTTTTGGTGATCTTTCAAAGTTCAGCTAGACCGGCTTTTACTCACACACTTCTTGACCTAAATCTCTCCTAGCCAGAGCAATCAGGGACTCTTTACATCTTGACAGATTTTTTTGTCTTAATTCTTCATTTGTCCTATTACTCTTCTCTTCTTTTGGTCAAGCTTCTCCTTGGCATGGAAGGCGTCAGTAATCATGACTCCAAGAGGAATTTCCCTTCCCAATAAACAGACAATAAGCAAGCCCTGACTATGGGGCTCAGCTTCCCTTGCTCAGGGCCTGACACCATACCAAAAGAAACGTTCCACCTCTGTAGGTATCTTTTCATTTTCATCCCTCATTTCCATCTTCTGTACACCCCAAGCCAACCAATGAGCAACCTGTGTACACATACTTAAGACAATCCCTACTCTAACTCATCAGGGATCACCCTTGCTTTCCCAAATCCATCCATCCTACACTCACTTCTGTATGATTTTAGGCCACAGTATCTCCTGCATGTATCCTTTTCCTTACTGCCCAGAGGATTATTTATTACTACCAGCTGTTTCTGTGATTGAAGTTGTTAGGAACCTAACTTCTAGATAAATGAAGACTTTATATTCAGATGACTACTCTTAGGTCTTAAGGGACTTGTACTAAAAAATGAATTATTTTTCGCTAATTCTGACATCTCCTTAGGTCACCGAGGATTTCCCTACATGGTCCAACAGTTTCACCTAAAGTTGTGCAGTTAAGTTTGCCAGTTTCTCCAACAAGTTCACATGCGGACAGTCCAAGTACTTCAAGTAGTGATAAAGGGGGCAAAAGCTCAAAGTGATGTTTGTTTGCTCCAGGATGAATAATGTTTTTGAATGTTAAACAAATGTAGAAGAAATTCATACTTAGGTATTTTTTGGAAGAAAAAATATATTATGATACTGTTAGAAATTAGAAGTGACCAAACAAGTTTTCTTTAGGAAAAAAAAATATAAAAAATGACAAATGAAAATAACTAAAGTAAAAAAACATCATTTTCCTATTAATATTTTCTCTTTTTTTTGTTTCAGTAAGGTTGTACTTCCTAAGGAATATATAGTATAGCATAAACATAAACCTAAATATAGTAAGATCTGCATTGGAAAAATTGTAAAATAATTGTGCTTTATGATGCAAACCATGACAAAAAATTCTACCACCAGGAAGATGATTTTAAGATGTCATTCAATGTGTTAGGAATTTGAACAACTCCTCAAACTCCAAAAAGAGGATAGTGCAAAAGGAATCCCCAAATCTTAGTGTAATTTTAAGCCTCAATAGCTTAAAACCGTGCTAAGACTTTTGGGGCACCCCATACATGAATTTCTCTCTTCTATTCTGTAGCAAGTGGTGTAATGCACGTTTCTTATTACAGGAACATCTCAATCACAGGCAGTTGGCACACCATACTATCTTTAGAGGCATCCATTTTAAACTTATTTTTAACTCTTAAAAATGTTCAACTTCTAATGTGCCCTACTAATTGGAGGATCCCAAGTGTTTTAAATTAATCCTAATTACAAAACTTATTTTCTAGGCAATAGATATTTTATCTTTGTGCAATTAAGCTGCCTTTAATTTTACTATGTGTAGCAATCTCAACAGGAGGCAAAATCAGAATTTGCCCAATATCTGAAAAAGAAGATTCATATTGCATTGTGATGAGAAGAAAACACACAATGAAAAGAATTAGCTGCATCTTCCACCAAAAAGAGTGTGGTATTCATGGTCACACACCAGACTATTTTGGCAAATATGCATTGTTTAATTTGCTCTATACTTGTGAAATTTTATATTTTCAAGAGTAAAATACTTTTTAAAGCAAACTATGATGAAAAAACACAGAAGACCTTGTATTTTGTGATGGGAGAAGAATGTGAGCATCAATAAAGTTTTTCTTGGTTAAGACTTATGGCATATTATATGTATTATATGTGAGAATTTTGTCTCTGAACTTTTGGAAGAGTATATGATATGGGGCAGCTGGATGGCTCAGTTGATTTGTCAGGCCTAGAAATGGGAAATCCTGGGTTCAAATCTGGCCTCACACACTTCCTAGTGGGCAAGTCACATTGCCTAGTCCTTACTGCTCTTCTGCCTTGTATTGACTCTGAGATGGAAGATAAGGGTTAAAATGAAAAAAAAAATTTTTTAAATGAGGTATAATACAAAGCCCCCTTTAATCTAAAAATCCATTATAACAACACATTCCAATGAATAGACAGGAAATGATGGTTTTCCAATTCAAAGGAGGCCTTGAAGGGGTGGTTTTATTTCATTATATGTGGAAATATTTTATGTATAATCTTTTGAAGGTCCTCAAAGGTGGAAAATCTTAGAACTTTAAGAGTAAATAGACAAGTCACCCAGAGCCAAGTCTGGTCAATAAATTGGATGAACAAGCTGACTACCAGGCTCTGAAACAGATATGATGGTTAAAAGTAACAAGAATCATGATCTGGTGTAGCACATAAACTGTTATTTGCCTTTTGTCCATAAAGGTGCTTCTATGAAAACTTTTTCCAATAAGAGTACTCAAATAGAGATAGAAACAAGAAACAAAGCCCTGCCAATGCAAATTAAGCTATTTGTGTTTTTAATAAAATTTAATATTTAAAACAATGCTTTACAGATACAAAATGGCACATCCAGAACGTTCCATTCTGTTAACCTTTTCAGAAGCTCAAGGCTCAATTCCATTTAACAATTGAAAAACAACAATGGAATCATCAGTTTTAGTAAACATGGCCTGAATCTTTAAAGTGCAAATCTAATTTTCTCTCAACCTAACCAAAAGGCTACTTCTGTTAGAAGGTTAGCAAAGAAATGTGATAAAATGTCATACAAAAAGATCAATTCTGATCATATGGAAACATCCTCAAGTAAACAAATGACTGAATCCCCTTGTTCTTTTCTTAAAAATGATGTTTGTACACCTATTACGGATAAAAATCCTGCTTATGATCAATAACCTGGCTAGGAAAGGGGTGCTACAGAGAAGTCAATACATTTAAACAGAAAATTGCAAGTGTGTTTGTTCTCTCAAGTCTGTGTAAATGTCCAAAGGACAGTGGAGACAAAAACACCTTAATGGCCTTTTAGTAACATGAGACTATTTCTTTGGCACCTACTCAGTTTTTCTGTTTATTTCCTTTTTCTTTTTCAAATTCAGCAATCTGATTAAATATAGTGAGCAAATTTTGAGGCAGATTTTTCTTAACATTGCTTTCTGATTGCTCTTTACCATTTAATGCATCTTCTTCAAGATCCTCTATCTCATCCCCATAATTTTCTTCCCTATTTTCAGATTCTTTCTTTTGATTTGTATTTAATTGAGATCTTTGCTCTTCATCATTTCTATTAAAACCATGTAATCCAGTATTTGCATATTTTTTGCTTTTTTCAACGGACTTCCATGAACAGTCCAATCCTGCTGGAGAAGTAGAATATCTCATTGAACCTGGCTCCCACTTTCTATAATGTTCTTTTCTTCCCTCTACTCCCTTTTCAAATTTTCTATTAAAGTTTTTTATTTTTTCATCTGAATTTCTACTGAATGAGCCAGAGAAATCTCGTCTACTGGAAAAGTATCTGTCTGGTTTAAATGGCTTTTCAATTTTGCTACTACTTGCCTGAATTCTAGAACTATTATAAAAATCCCTTGAATCTTCAGACCTACCTCCAAAATTATCCGGAATTTCAGCTGAAGATGAAGACTGAATGTTACTTTTTTCTCTTTCTTTTACTCTACCCTGATTTTCTAGCAGTTTTTCCATCTCTTGTTTTTGGTTAAGAAAGGATGCTGAGGTATTGGCTGGAAGTAGGTAGCTCTCCTCTTTCCTATTCTGATCTGGAGGGTGTGAAGAAGCTTTGGAGGAATGCCTCTTGGAATTTCGAGAGGACTCTGAACGGTTCCTCTTCCTTTTCTTGTGCTTTTTGTGACCAGAAGAGGAAGAGGATGATGAAGAAGAAACCACCTGGTCAGCTGAAGAAGCACTTGAAGAGGAGGAAGTAGATCTTTTTCTTTTCTTCTTTAACCTAAAAAGACATAGTTAATTCATGAAGCCCCATTCTTGGTGAGAGAATCTACATTTTAACTCCTGGCACGAAACTGTCCCTTCTTCAGGTAGATGCACAAAAGCTAAGCACATTCACCCACCCTTGACATTTCATGTTGTCAGGGTACCCAGAGATTTATCTGGAAATAAGAGTAGAAAATTTTTTTTTGCCTAAAATAAACATAAGAGTTAAAATAATTTGGCTCCCAAAATATATTTAGCTTAATCTTAAGACTTTATTATCACCACCCCAACCAAATAGGCAATCTTCTAAAATGATTGTGTACTAGTGCAATCAGAGGAGCTCAAAGCATGCTCCTTACATATGGTAAGCCCATATATATATTCTTAATGAACAAGTAACTTATTCAGCTTAGTAAAATTGAGATAGGTGTTCTAATGGATTAATATTTGAATATTCATGCTACAATTTGGGCATGACATCACCATACTTGAGGAAAGGCAAGGGATTAACATATTTCTTCAATAAGCAGAAAAAAAAAAGCCTGTAACTCCTATTAGTTCCTGAAGGCAGTGTTTGATTACTTACTTTATCTCTATATGGTGTTTGCGTTCAATTGAGTAGACACTTTAATTGAAATAAAAGGAATATTTTGGGTTTACCTTTTTTCCTCTTTTAAGAGCTTACGCAATTTTTCTGCACTTGTTTCTATTTTCTTTGATTTCTGCTTTTCTTCTTTTTCAGCTTGTTTTTCTCTTAATTCCAAAGATTTCTTTTAGAACCCAGATATCAAAAAAAACCACACATTAAACATAGCAGAATATGTGAACCCCAATGTTTCACAAGATCAGCCCCCATTACCAAAAGTAACATACCAACATCACCATATTTCCAACATCAAATAAGTGTTTTTTTAAACATGAAAATTTTATCAAAGAGGTATTTGGCATTAATCATTAGAATGACCAGTAGAGGATTGAAGACCATATTGCAGTTGGTATTCCATTAAAAAAGGGAAACCATTGCATTGGTACCCATGACCCAGGGCAGTGAAACAGGGAGACCAAATAGATGAAAAAGACAAGAAAAATGATCAAAAAAAGAAAAGAGGGTGGATTAAATTGGGTCACATGCATTTTACAATTCATCCAAATAAAGAGATTCCATTAAAAGTAGATTTAAGGTGGATTTGCCATGTTTGGATACAAACCATTTTTTAAAATATCGCAGCCCAGTTGGACACATGATTTACATAAGAAATCATTTTCCAGTTTGTGGTTGGGGATGAGCAGCACCAGATGTCACAGACACAGCAGCAACGGTCCAATTCAGAAGAAAATGCATATGAGAAAACATCATCATCAGTATTACAGGAAAATTCAGCCTCAACTACTTATTTAAATTTATGATTTTACAAGTATTTTAGAATCATTATAGTAATTAAAATAATAATAGCACCACTGAAACAGGGAGAGCTCAGCTATTCATCAATTTATTTCATGAACAAGTCACTAGTAGTCTTCAAAATTCTATAGCACATTTAGGCAATCTGATAATGCCTATTTAAAATACTTTCTGCTTCTGAGTACTGAAGATTAGGCAAACGCAAGTCAATATCAATTTAGGTTCATTCTATAAAAAGAGACAGGGCCTAAAACAATAACATCTGTAAGAAAGAAGCAACAAGTTTTGGGAATAGTCTCATTATCTAAATTTATTTGTTTTTCCTAAAAGGAAAATTTTGTTATAAGTTTATTACAGTTAGTAATTGTTTAAGGGAAAATAAAGAATCACCTGCATATGCTTGTGAAGTTTTGATAATGCATCCTCTGCTTCTTTAAAAGTTTCATCCAAAGTCAAAGCTTTCTTGTAGTAACTTTCAGCATTTAATAGTTTTTCTTCTTCTTCTAGCCTAAGTTTAAAAAAGGTTTGTAAAAAGGGACATTTTCCCCTATAAAGAGAAGCATGGAAATTGGGAGAGTTCTGCCAAAAATCTGTTGTGGGGTGAACTCTTGCTTAGTATTTCAAATGGGAACAAATAAAACAGACCCTGAAATCATATTCATTTGGGTGGGTGGGTGGTGCAAGGAGGAGGCAGATTTGAAAAGAACTCAAATTATGCTCTGACAATTCATCCCACACTTATGATGCAAATATGGACAGTATGGACATAACTGAATAATATGAGAATTACTGTACAGAATCAAGGACTCAGCCTGCATGGTGACAGAAATCCCTTGAAGCTTCTGTGATACTGGCATTTGGTAAGCAATTAAGAAGGGCCCTCCCTCAAGACAACACCAAATACTCAAAAAAGTAGTAGTCAGGGAAGGAAGCCAGTAGCAGTGGGAGTGTTTAGGTATCCTATAGAAAATGGTGCTTGAGCTGCCTTTTAATGGAAAAGAGAGGGGAAGGCCAGAAATAGAGAAGTTGGGGAGGAGGGTGGGGTTTTGATGGAAATGAATGACTTGTTCTGGTCATGCTGAACTTGAGAGGTGTTTGAGACTCATAGAATGAAAAGTCAAACAGGCAGTGATAAGTGAAGCAAAGGAAAGAACTTGGGCCACAATAGAGATCTACGAGTTAGTTAACGGCAGTGTAGTAGTCTTGGGGCAAACCCAGTGAGGAGACATTAACGAACAGCTGGGGCGATGGGAAGAACCTGGAGGGAGCGGTGACAGAAAAAAAAAAGACGAGTGCCTGCGGAGAAGGGAAGGTCAGTGGGGAGGTCAAGAAAGAGGACTGAGAAAAGCTCTATGAGAATGTCATTGAAGAGGTTTTTGGTGACCCCTGAGAGCAGGCACAGAAAGCCAGAGTACAAAGGAGAGATGCCTGTTACTCTGGATTTATCCTGTCTCTAGACTGCTTGTAGGTTTGTCTTCATGCTGTCTCCTCCCTCAGACTTGTGAGATCTTTGGCAGCAGATACCGTTCTTTCTCTATCCCTGGTACTTAGTGCAGTGCCCGGCACACAGATGCTTAAATGTTTGCTGCTTGAAAGCTTTGCCTACTGGTTTAGCTAAGGAGACACTTAGCCCAAGAGGTCTAGGGATGATCCTTCATTCCTTCATTCCTTCCTTCATTTTTTAAACCCTTACCTTCCGTCTTGGAGTCAATACTATGTATTGGCTCCAAGGCAGAAGAGTGGTAAGGGCTAGGCAATGGGGGGTCAAGTGACTTGCCCAGGGTCACACAGGTAGGAAGTGGCTGAGGCCAGATTTGAACCTAGGACCTCCCATCTCTAGGCCTGGCTCTCAATCCACCAAGCTACCCAGCTGCCCCTTAGGGAAGGTCCTTTAAAAGGAGGAGACTCAGGTGCATCTGAAGGTAAGAGGGAAGGAACCAGATGATGGAGAGAAATGGAGGGTTAGAGAGAGGAGGGTGGAAAGGGCAATCATTCTATAAGAGGCCGGATTAGGGCATGTGTAGAGGAACTAGTTTCGGCAAGGACAAAAGCCACTTCATCATCAGCAGGGACTGAGATGAAGGACTTCAATTTCTCAATAAAGAGGCAGGGCTTGGGGATGGGGTGGGGTGTGAGAGGCTTCAGGAGAGAAGATGTAGAATAGCTTCTTGGGGAAAAAGACAGGGAACTCTCTCGGAAGGGCTAAAAGGACTGCCTGGTCACAGTGAAGTGGGGTAATGTGAATTTATGATGTAAACAGTCTACAGGGTTGGATGACTTACTCCAGCTCTATCCAGAAGCCCATGTATACGAGTAGAGGAGGCAGATGGTGCAAGCCACACTGGATTTGGGTTTGGCAAAGGAAGAACAGGCTTTGGGGAGGGCCAACTAGCCACAGATCCCTGGGGCATTCCATTAAGGACCTCCTGTTCTAGACTCACATAGCTGAATTCTGTCTTTCCATCTTTTACCCCATAAAAGTACGAGAGACTTTGTCAAGTATATCTTTGATTCGATTTCTATTCGTGTTTCAATAGGAGATAGTAGTAGTAGTGTAGATACTTCTACACACAGAAGTAGGCTATGACACTTACTGGCCACCTCTTTCTACGAGGGTCTGGCAGAGGTACTTCCTTGCATTTCTGTGGGTTGGACAGGTTTCCAATGCTACTTCAAAATCTTCAATGGCTTTGTTTAAACTTCCTTTTGTTGCATATCTAGAGGTGGAAATATACAAAAATATACCAAGTATTTCATGTACTACAAGCAAAATGCCATTTATGCTATCATTTTTTTAAAAACACTACAGTCTACAGTAAGGTCACTTACAATGCTCCACGAGCTACCAAAGCTTCCACATTCTGTTTATCTATTTCCAGAGCCTTGTTATATTCATTCATAGCATCCACATGGCGGCCAACTTTAAAATAATCAACTCCAATCTTCACACTAAAAAAAAAGACAAGTCACAGTTTCCATACATAGTAGAATGCCAAATTTATTATAATTTCCCAAATTAAAAAAAAAAGGTATATTATCACCAAATACTTTTCAGTACTTCCAGAGATTACTCTTTCCAACTGAACTGCAATGTTTCCAATTTTAGGAGATGGTCATTAAGAGTTGCTATGTCCAAAAACTTATTCATCAGCCAGTGAACAAGCTGGTGACCCTTCACTGAACTTGAACAACTGACCCACAGTTTAATTCACTTGGTCCTGATTTGAAGACTTTCCAGTTTGGCAGCAACATCAGAGGCTTGAACAGAGGTGTGTCAGTGAAGAGTAATAAAACAACTGTTCTTTTTCATGAACTTTTTTGGTTTTAGCAGGGGTTGGCAAACCAGAATTGCCTGTTAGTATGTGGCTTTAAAATGTAGAAATCATTTTCGTTTGTCAATTATACAGCAACAGGTGGCAGATGCCAACCTAGGTCAGAGCACAGTTAACACCAAACCTATGGTTATGGATGAAGTTAAGTTCCCAGTGCTACAAATTCAAGTTTTGCCAATATATGCCACTTCACAATAGGGACTCAGGCAAATGTGGATGGATCAAAACAGATTTTTTCCTCATTCCCCTCATCTACTGCTAAAACTATCCTCAAGCACATAACTCTATTAAGATGAGACAGTTGTGTGATCTATATAGGACAGGATAGGGCACATAACTCAATGAACTTCATGAAGCTTTATACTGCTAAAAATACAGAATGTAACATCCCTTCAAACCCAGTTGCCTTGAAAAAAACGAACATTCACAGCAATAACATAGTTATTAAGAATTCTCATCCAGCTCTTTTGCAAGTAGTATTCTCATTAAGGATTTTTTCTGTTTAGAAATATTTAAATTAATGATAGAAAAAATATTTAAATTAATATGATAGAAAAAAATAATTAAACTCTGGTGGAGAATGAAGAACTAAGTGTGGACACAACCAGACTAGAGGAGGAAACAAACACTGTTCCATTTTTGAAACTTTGTAATGCCACATATTCCCCATCCTCACAGTCATATCTTTCAATAATTACTTTCAAGATCTTCCCCAAAGTAAAAATTCCTAAAAAGAAAATATCTTCAAATATTTTCTGCATAACAAATGTTTAAGAAGGCTAGGGAAAGTCATGACATTTTTACTGTATAACATTCCTTACTCTTGGGTTCTATCTAGAAGCAAATATCTGTTAAATATTTTACAGCCCAGAATGGACAAACTGGTTTCAATGCCGTTAGAAAAATGCCTGCCATCTAGAAATTTCAGACTTTCTTTATACTTTATGGTGCTTTTGAGAAAAGCCAAATTACCATACCATTTTAAAGCCCAGGAAGCAGACTGTTTCTTCCTTAAAGTAAAAGCAAAATCTTCTTCAGAGAAATTTGTCCTATAAAATAGAAAACAAAATGTACAATTAGAACCTTAAACATTTTACATTTGCATAAAATTTGCACCTTAGACATTTGCTGTCCCCAATTCTGAAAATTCGGTGGGAAAACTTTGTATTCACCAATTGATCATTAATTATATAAAAATGATATAACTAATGCCACCACACATCCAAAGAAAAACTTTTCCACCTTTTCTATTTTACAAACTTCTTTAAAATCTCCCGGTGAAACTCTTTATTTTTCCCACTGAGCTGAAGGTCCCCTTTCCCTGTTTCTCCATGGCAAAAAACAAGGATAGCCTGCGGCTGATTAGGGAATGATCTCAACTCCTCCCTCATGGAACTTTTCCTGCTGCCTGCCTTAGAGCAGCAGAAAATATCAGAGAAAAAAGAAATTAAGAGTAAAAATGATATGAAGTTTATCTCTCATTTATACTAGATGCTCCTCTTATTCCTCCTTCCTTTTACACTGCCTGACCAAGACCTATCCAGGTCCCCTTTCCTAATTCCATTTATTCTCCTCTAAGCCTGCTGGAGTTGAAGACCCTGTGACATGCAGGTACACTCCAAATCTGTGATCTATCACACTGATTCCCATATGTTAGCTTTTTTGGTTCTGCTCTCCTTCCCCCTCCTCCACCCAACAATATGTAGTTGCTCTAATACCTCTGAAGGCCTCTCATTAGGGATGGTGGATTGGATTCACTTATTCCTAGTTTTCCTAGAAGAAATTCAACTCCTCCTGGATTCATAAATCCCATAGAATGTTGCAGAACATTTTCATAAGACTCTGAAGAATTACTATTTAATTCGATGCTCCTCCTTAAAGATAACAAAATAAGAACAGATGAATCTTACACAACCATATTAATTATTATTATATGCTATATCATCTTATATATATTTCTCAAAGTCTAGTATGCATCTTTCCATGTTTAATGTAAATTTTTAAATATAGAGAAACTGTACAACATATGACAAGGGCCCTGGATTTGAGTGTCAAGACCCATGGTGTAGTCTTGTCTCCGATGATCCCAGCCTGTGTGACTGGGATTGGGGGCTGAATTGTCTCTGGGCCCCAGTTTCGTTCATCATTTATGAGGAGAGAATGACAACCTTTATAGTCAACAGGTTTGCTGAATGGGTAAAATGAGATAACAGAAAATATTTTCTAACCTTATAATTCAATAGTTACCATTCATAGGAAGGCCCAGAATTCTCCCTATTGCCCAAAGGAGTGAAATATGAAGCCTAAACTTTAAAATAGTTTCCTTGCTATATACATGAGAATGAAGGTCTTCGGTGAGATTCAGTTCTTTATACATGAAATAACAATAACTTTATTCCTTTTCTACATTTACAAAAAGATAATATTCTTTTGTTGTGTAATAAGTGAAATGAATTATTAAAATATTGGACACCTTTTTTCGAGAAAATCTATTGACATTACTCAAGAAAACTATTAGCCAGGGAAAGCTAGGTGACTTAGTGGATCGAGAGCCAGGCCTAGAAATGAGAGGTCCTGGGTTCAAATCTGCCCTCAGATACTTCACAGCTGTGTGACTCTGGGTAAGTCACTTAACTCCCATTGCCTAGATCTTACTGCTCTTCTGCCTTGGAACCACACAGTATTGATTAAAAAATGGAAGATAGAGATTTGTAAAAAACAAAACCCAGCAACTATTAGTCAATAGGAATATATTACAAACTGTTAATGATGAGTGATCTCTAGCACAAAGAGAATGTATTATTACCTGTAGTGTAAAGGGAGATCTTCAGAGCTAATTACACCTAATTTCATTTCAGATAGGTGAGGTGGAAGAGAAGAGCTGTACAAAGATACTACAAGCTTCTCGTGGTAACGATCAATATCTTTAATTCCAGCTAAAAAATATGGAAAACGTCAGGGGAAAAGCATCTAAGAAAAACTCAAGTTGAAATATAATTTTTCATAAATTTGCTTAAAAAATTACTTTCATCTCTACTAAGTAAAAATGATTACCTCGTATGAGGTCACCAGTTTGATAATAAGACAAAGGATCACCATGGTTACTGTGAGAAGGCACATCTCTTAATGGACAAAGAGCCTATAGTAAAAGATATAAAAAATTGGACAAATTTCGTCACTTGAAAAATCAGTATTATTTCTCTACCCAGTTGTTTAATATATATTTGCTAAAAGTTGATAAAGCACTTAAATTCTAATTTTAAAATAAAGAACATAATTATTAAATTCAAATTATTAAATTAAAACATAAAACATTATCTGGCACATTTTGAGAATTAAAAAATCTCTCATAAAACATTTTCCATTTGACTAGAGCAATAAAATACTTATAATCACAAGGAAAATGCTTTATAATGATTAAAATGTAGAGAGAATTGTTAAAAATAGGCAACAAAAATAAAGCAGCAAGTCCCCAAAGTTCAAGCCAATTCAGCCTGGGAAAGTCTTCAGTTTTTCTTCTTTCTCTTGCCACATATCTTCTAACAGAACATTTTATTCTGTGTCCTACTAATCTACTCAAATGATTTATTCCTTCCTTTCTTTTTTTAAATTTAGAATATTTTCCCATGGTTACATGATTCATTATCTCCCATTTACCTCCCCCCTCTCCCTGAGTTAACAAGCAATCCCACTGGGTTATCAAAACCTATTTCCATGTTATTCATATTTGCAACAGAGTGATCTTTTAACATTAAAATCCCAATCATATCCCCATCGAACTACATGATTGATCATGTTTTTCTTCTGCATTTCTGCATCCACAGTTCTCTCTCTGGATGTGAATAGCATCTTTCTTATACATTCCTCTGGACTGTCTTGGGTCACTGCATTGCTGCTAGTAGAAAAGTCAATTACATTTGACTGTGCCATAATGTCTCTGTGTACAATGTTCTCCTGGTTCTGTTCCTTTTGCTCTGTATCTGTTCCTGGATGTCTTTCCAGTTCACATGGAATTCTTCCAACTCATTATTCCTTTCAGCACAACAGTATTCCATCACCAACAAATATCACAATTTGTTCAGCCATCCCCCAATCGAGGGACACACAATCAATTTCCAGTTTTTTGCCACCATAAAGAGTGAGGCTATAAATATTTTTGTACAAGTTTTTTTCCTTATTATCTCTTTAGGTTACAAACCCAGCAGTGGTATGGCTGGGTCAAAGGGCAGACCTTCTTTTAAAGCCCTTTGGGCATAATTCCAAATTGCCCCTCAGAATGGATGGACCAATTCACAACTCCACCAGCAATGTATTAGTGCCCCAATTTTGCCACAACCCCTCCAACATTTACTACTTTCCTCAATATTATTTTGCATTTCTCTAATCAGAAGGGATTTAGAACAATTTTTCATGTGCTTATTGAGTTTTGATTTCTTCATATGAAAACTGCTTATTCATGTCCCCTGACCATTTGTCAACTGGGGAATGGCTTGACTTTTTGTCCCCAAAACTAGGATCTTTGGGTTTCTCAAACACTAGCTTGCTGAGGTCACTTTACCCCTAGTCTATTCTGTTGATCCACCCTTCTGTCTCTTAGCCACTGCTTTATAGCATAGTTTAAGATCTGGTACTGTTATCCTTTACATTTTTTTTAAATTTCCCTTGATATTCTTGATCTTTTGTTCTTCCAGATGAATTTTGTTATAATTTTTTTCTAATTCTATTAAAAAGTTTCTTGGTAGTTTGATAGGTATGGCATTGAATAAGTAAATTAATTTGAGTAGAATTGTCATTTTTATTATGTTAGCTCATCCTACCCATGTTTTTCCAATTATTTAGATCTAGTTTTAATTGTGTGAAGTGTTTTGTAATTGTGTTCATATAATTCCTGTGTTTGTCTTAGTAGATGAGATTTCGAAATATTTTATACTGTCGAGTGCACTGCCCTCCATCATTATATCCCCTTTAGATCCTGCTCCATCCCCTTTCTCTCTGTTCCTCCTCACCAGTATTTTTCTTTTTGTCAACTCCCCCTCCCTCCAATTGTTTCCCTCTTCCCTTATTTTATCCCTCTTCTACTTTTCCATGGGATAAGACAGAATTCTAGACCCCACTGATTAAGGTAAGATAGAATTCTATACCTCACTGAGTATACTTGTTTTACCTTCTCTGAGCCAGTTATGATGAGAGTAAAGTTTAAGTATTGCCCATCACCACCCTTATACCCCATTCTATTTCTCCCTTCCCTTTTCTTTTAGTGCAACCCTCTTTCAGCCCTTGACTGATTTTTTTACATTTCATATATATATGCATATATATATATCAATCATACATACATATCATACCATATCATCACATTTACATATACACCATATAATCATAATCAGCTTACTTCTCCTACCCTCTGAGTAAATTCCTTCTATCTTCTCAATTACCAAGAGTAATTTTTAAGAATTACAGAAATCCTCTTTCCATGTAGACATATAAACACTTCGACTTTAATGAGTCTCTTAAATTTTCTCTTTTACCTTTTTTTTGTCTTGTGTTTGGACTTAAAATTTTTTGTTTAGGTTTGGCTTATTCCTTAGGAATGCTTGGAAATCTAAATTATTGAATGTAGCACCCTCCCCCCTCAAATATACTGTTTTGCTGGATATGTGACTCTGGGCTATAAACTTCAAATCTTTTGCCTTCCTGAATATCATATTCCATGCCTTTTGAAACTTTAATGTAGAAGCTGCTAGGTCCTGTGTGACCCTGATATTTGAATGGTTTCTTTCTGGCTGTTTTAAAGTATTTTTTCCTTGGCTTGGTGGCTCTTGAATTTAGCTATTATATTCCCGGAAGTCATCATTTGAGAACTTCTTTCTAGAAGGGATCTGTGAATTTTCAATTTCATTTTCTTGTTCAAGGATCTCTGGACAATAATCTTTGGCAATTTCTTATAATATATCTAAGGTTTTTCTTGATCATGGTTTTCAGGTAGTTCAATAATTCTCAAATTGTCTCTCCTAGATCCATTTTCTAGGTCAGTTGTTTTTATCAATAAGATATTTCATGTTTTTCTGTTTTGTTTTTCTCCCATTCCTTTGATTCTGCATTATTGTTTCTTGATTTCTCATATAATCATTAGTTTTTACATAGTCAATTCTGATTTCTAAGATCCGATTTTCCTGTCAGTTTTTGCTTCCCCTTTTCCAATTGGCCCATTTTTCCTTGCATCACTTTCATTTCTCTTTCCTACTTTTCTTCTGCCTCTTAATTGATTTTTGAAGTCTTTAACTTCAGTCCTTCCTTGATGCTATTTTCAGCTTTTTTCTGGGTTATTACTAGTTTACCAGATGTTCTGAGGGCTGAGAGCTCTGGAACTCCCTCTCCTTGCTGATTCAATTGACTCTTGAGATGCTGATAGCTTAAAGACTTGTCTCAGTCTTCGGTGTAAGCTTTTGACCTCACTCTGATCCAATCAGGCATACCCTTGATTGTCCTGTCTTGGAGTTCTACCCTAAGCTTTAGGCAAAAAGATCAGTATTTAGTACTATCAACCACCCCAAAGTGTGAACTAAGTCCTTATCTCAAGCCCAGACTAGAATTCCCTGGGTTAGCGCTCTGGACGTCACAGGTTTGAAATTTCAAGAGGTATGGGTTGGCTTTGTACCACTATTTGCCCAGGCAGGATTCTCAGGGTCTGGATGGTGACGGCATAGGTTCCCAAATCTTGGTCAGCAGATGTGGGGTGGGAGTATGTGGCTTGCTCTTTCCTTCTTGCCACAATTTTTTGCTGGCTCAGCTCTCCTCTCACCCCTGTGCCCCAGATGTTCTTTGCCTACCTTTCAGATTTTTCTTTTCTTAAAAGATGTTTCGTTCTGCTTTTCTGCTTCCTTGTTGGTTCTTTTACTCCTTATTCATTTTGTGGGGCTATTTTAATCTTTGTGGAGAGGATTCTCATGATGGCACAGAGCTACTCTGGATTACTCCACCCCCAGAAGTTCCTTCCTTTTTATTTCAATGGCTATTACCCCAGAGTCTTAGTTCTCCTTAACACAAGCTCAAGTTTGTCAGAACAGCCTCTTATAACTAGTCTGTCAACTTTTTTGCCTGCTAATACATACTATTCATTGTTATACTATCACTCCATATTAGAGAACCTGCCTACAGGATCAAATGTTAACATTTAAGGCTCTGTAAGCTGGTCTTACTCTAAGCTCCCCACATTATCCTTCACTATTATCTAATTTTTCTGCAAACTCATGTTCACTTAATACATCACACTCACAAAAAACTTTTTTGCTATGCAGATCACCTAACTTGGAATGCCCTAATTGTTAAGACTGTGAGTATTTGAAATAATGATTACTAGGGTTTAAGTCATGCCAAATTAGCCATTTCTACCACAACTGAAGAGTAGATCAAGGGAATGCCAAAAAGGAACCAGATTTCAGCAAAGTATATAATAAAATCTCTCAATATTTTTGTGTTTAGAATGGGGAAATATAGGCTAGGAGATAGTTCAGTTAGGTAGATTGTAGTTAGAAGAACTACACCCAAAGAATACTGAAATGTCAAAGTTGGAGGAAGACTTATGGTAATATTGCTTTTGGGGGGGGGTCGGGGGCGTCAATACTTGTCAAGCCTATTCATATTCTTTGGAGAATGGCGCCTATTAGAAATCTGACTTGATTCACTATCTTAGAAATGAGACCTTTATCAGAGAACTTACTATAGATTTCTCCCACCCAGTTTCCTACTTTTAATTTTAGCTGCCTTGGTTTTGTCTGTGCAAAAATGAACCTCTTCCACCTTTTCTTTGGTCATCAATACTTCCCCATCCATAGATCTGATAAGCAATTTCTTGCATGTTCCTCTATTTTGTGATGTCATCCTTTATGTCTAAATCATGTATCTATTCTAAGTTTCAGTATTCAATGTTTCTTAAGCACTGGTCCATGGTAAATGTTCAACTGGTGCACAAATTAATAGCTGAGATTGATAAAGCACTTAAGTTTCAAAATGCTTTACATATATTTCATTTGATTCACTCAACTTTTACTACTAGAAATCCTTACTTCTTATAACCAGAAAGAAAAAACCTGACTTCTTTTCTCTTGCATTCTGTTCCTCCTACTTCTAGACACCCAAAACTATGTGCTCAAAACAAACTGTTCTGCTGAGGACAAAAAGAAGACAGAGGGGTTCAAGGTGAAGAATTTAGATATTTTACTGGTCCCACAACATAATCTGGGCTGTGAAATTCTAAATGACTACCATACTTTGAGTTCTATTCTCTTTAACATGACATATCAAACTGGTCACCAAGTTTCTTCTTATCATCACACAAAGCAGGGCCGCTATAACATAAGCCTGAAATTCTATATTACCTTCTTATAGTCAAAGGACAGACTTACAACAGTTTTTTATATTTTCATCCTAAGTACACTTTTCAGATAATTTCTTAAATCATTATAAAGGAATGTTATCTTGGTAAGGCTTTTTGTAGACAAAAAAAAAAAGAACTTAAAAAAAATTCAATAAACTTTTATCAAGTGGCTCCAGCATACACAGTACTAATTAATGGACGACTAATTATTTAGTTGTGCAATCAATTAACACTAAACATAAGATGTTTGTCAGTGCATTGGGCACCATAAGGTAGGAATATATAACAAAGACACAAATTTCTGCATTCAGATGATTTATAAACTTCAAGAAGTTACAGAACTGTCCCAATTAGTGGAATTCAAGTTTAACTCAAATTCTATTCACTAATTTTGAGGTAAGGAGGTGACCTAGAAACTGCTAGAGTTTCACTGACTTTTACTTTCAGACCTGGGAGGGAAAAATGAGATGAAATTAGCAAGAAGTAAAAGAGAGACTTACTGTAATTTCTAAGTGGGATATATCTCGAATGATGCCGCTGCCTAAGCAGATTAACACCATAAAAAATCCAAATTCACGGATGGAACTAATTCTTCCAATTACAACATCACCACGTTCAACATCTCGGAAAAAGAGCTCTCTTCTGTCAACACTAGGGACATCCATGAACTGCTCCAAAGGTGGCATAATAGCATAATAGTCTAAATTTGAGAATTGAAGAAGTAAAACTGATTAGCAGTAGTTTTGCTTCCTGAAAATCTCCCCTCACCCTCAAAGTGGTAAAAAGAGTATGCTTTTATGGGGCATATATACTGCTGGAGAAATTACCTTCATTTTCTTCATTGATTTCAGAAACTGTGGGTGCATTTTGTTTCCAGGAAAGAGCGAAAAGAAGATCAGCTTTTCTGGAAATGAATTTTTGAATTTCAATGTTGTCACCCCTCCTCTCCTTCCTAAGGGAAAAACAAAACAAAACAAATCAACTTCCTTGAAATCTTCTGATTACAATGATCCCTACATCCTTTGGCACTGAGGTCAGATTGTACTGCCTCCGGATATTTAACAGCTGTATGTCCCTGGACTTACTCTGAACTTCAATCTCTACACCTACTGTAAAAATTAAAATTAATCTCAAATAATAAAAATGTATTTTAAGAGATTTATTAATGATCATTAGAAGTAAAGGAATAAAAAAGTAAAAAATAAAAACCATGTGCCCATGGCTAATCTATCTGTTCAAAAAGCCCGCTTACCACCACAGTTGCAACCCAGGAAGCAGAGAGTGAGACTAAGAACCCCATCCAATATATGTCCCTCTCTACGCCACCACGTAATGACAGTGGACTCCTTTGAAATGCAGTTTTTAGGGTAAGAGATTTCCAATTACACACTGTAAAAATGGGAATGAAAGTATAACCTACCTTAAAAGGGTTGTTTTTAATAAGTTAATCTACATGAAGTGTTTTACAAACCTCAAAGACTATATAAATATTAACAAATTCAACACATAGCAAGCAAACAAACTGAAACATTGATTAATTGTGCAGTTCTAAGGTAAAGATGGTTGCTGACCTCAAGGATGTGTAATCTGGTAGAAAAGACAAGATGTAAATAACTTGGCCACAGAATGATTTTTGCAAACGTTTCAATGCTTACAAAACATAGTACAATATTGTGGGGAAGCAGACAGCGCAAGTACTCTAGTTCCAAGTTTGGTACTCCTTCCACTGTATTAGTCTCTCACCTCATCTTGGGGTATGTGCATGGGATCCAGGGGTAAGGGGTTCTAAAAGCTCCAAGGATGGGAGAAGGAAAGGGGAAAGGGGAAAGAGAAACTGGTATTTTGAAGAGGGAAAAGACAGAATAAATTCCAAAGGGAAGAGTGCATTCTAGGCTTAAGAAGCAAAATGAGCAAGTAGAAACAGCTGCAAAAACATGGAAATATCTGTGGAATATGGAATCTGACTGAAGTATGTAGACCATAGATTTAATAACAGCATTAATAAACTACTTAAGGTTTATAAAGCATTTTACAAAAATTATTTTTTTATTCTCATATCAACCCTTTTTTTTTTCATAGAAAGGCATATTGAAGCAAATAGCAATTAAGTGGCCTGTTCAGGGCCACTTGGCTATAAGAGTCTGAGGCAGGATTTGCACTCAGGTCTTCCTGAATCCAAGTTCAGAATTCTATCCAATGTACCACCTAGTTGACTCAGCTTTAGATCTGGAAGGCTCTTTAAAGGTCATCCATTCCTACCCCACTACTTCACAAATGAGGAAACCAAAGCCCCTAAAAGTCAACAGATCTGCCCAATATAAAACTGAGAGCAAGTGGCTGGCACTTACATGTCTTCAACTACTTTTTTTTTTAAACCCCTACTCTCTGTCTTAGAATTGATACTATGATTAGCACCAAGACAGAAGAGTAATAAGGGCTAGTTAAGGGTCACACAGCTAGGAAGTGTCTGAGGCTAGATTTGAACCAAAGATCTACTATCTCTAAATCCACTGAGTCACTTAGCTGTCCGCTCTTCAATTACTTTAAAAAAAAAAAAAGAACTTCCTCAAAATTGGGGATGGCTTTTGGTTAGCATTTTGTTTAGGGTCAAGTCTTTCCTATACTTTATTATTATTTGCCTGTTTAGGGAGATTATCCCCACGACTTGTGACAGCTCAGAGCAGCAATCCCCAGAAAGAAGTCTTGAGGTCTTGCTTCTTTGGACATCTGACGGTTCTGTGCCATTTACCATTTGATACTTAGAAAGGGTTTTCATTTGAACCAATGGAAAAAGTGATCATATGGGTAACACTAGATACTTTAAGTATCTATGTCATGAAATGTAGGTGTAATCAAATTTAAATTAAAAAAAAAAGGGGGGGGCAACTTAGTGGCTCAGTGTATTAAAAGTCTAGCCTAGGGACAGGAAGTCCTGGGTTCAAATCTACTCACATATTACTTCCTATTTGTGACCCTGGGCAGGTCACTTAACCCCAACTACCTAGTCTTTACCATTTTTCTACCTTGGAACCAATACTTAGAATTGATTCTAAGATGGAAAGTAAGGATTTTTAAAAAATAAAATGAAAGGAAAAAAGTTTTCAAATCTGTTGCTTAATAATGGCATTGACATGAAAATAAGTGAAGAGGCTTATAGCAGGGAAGGGAAGAGGCATAGGAGGATCAAATGAGGTACTGGTTGGCACATAGCAGAAGCTAAAGAAATGGTCATTCTTTTTTTTTCCTGTCACTTCCTAGATTTCAACAACTTCAATTATTAATGGAAGTGGCATCTCAGAGGACACAAATCTCTGAGGATTCCTCTGGATCTAAAGCTAAGTCTATGGTTTATTTCAGAGAATGGCTGTGTTGGACTTGGAGGAAGTGAGATGAGGGTCTAAATTCATCAGGAGACACTGGCTGCAACCTGGGAGAGGATTTAAATTCTCCAAACTTCAGGTTTCTCCTTGGTAAAATGGGAGTAACAACAATGAAAATGAAATTGTGCATATTAAGTGTTTTTCAAAATTGTGGGTAAGAATATTTTTAAACCCTTACCTTCTGTCTTAGAATATGGGGGTTGTGACTTGCATAAAGTCACACAGTTAGAAGTGTCTGAACCCAGGACCTTCCGTTTCTAGGCCTGGCTCTTCATTCACTGAACCCTCTGACAGCACACTCTTAACGTGAACCAACCCTTAAGTTAAGGTTGTGGACATTCACTGAGCACCTGCTCTGTGTACCGTCGATGGGTTTGGTCCGGGGAGGTAATAAAACTCGGTTCTCTCGGGCCCAGTTCTCCTCGGGGCTTCTCCTCCCGGGCAGAGAGAGGAGGCAAACCGGCTGCAACCCGCCTCAGGCTATCCTTTCTAGGGATTCCTAGGTATGAACTGGAGTCCGGTGAGCCACAGAGCACCACGATCAAGTCCCGCAGTGACCTTGGCTCTGACTAGAGCTTGAGTCCAATGACTGGCCCAAGGTCACTCCAGGCCTATCCCCCGTCGGGAAGGGGGCAGGGGAAGATGAGTTTCCTGAACCCGTCCTGAGACCTTCCATGACAGAGATCAGAGGTTACCGCAACATAAAGGTCTCTCCTTCCCCACCAGTGCGGATGTCCAGGGCCTCCCACCCATACCTCTCCCTTTGGGGGTGCAGAGGGTAGCGGTGCCCCCTCCCCCACCCCCTGCGACGACGCCATTACCTAGCCAGCAGCGGGGGCGCCCCGCGGGCCGTGTCCGCGGCCGGGCCTAGGAGACCCCGGAAGTGCGGGTTGTCTTGCTGCTCGCTGCGGAGCAGGGACAGGAGCGTGGGCCCATGGCAGCTCAGGGACTGCCGCAGCAGGTCGCGGTCCATGGCGCGCCCGCAGCTGCGGCTCCGGTCCCAGCCCACCGACCTCTTTCTACTCCTCCTCCTCCTCCTCCTACTTCGTCGCTTCGGCCCAGAGGGCCCGCGAGCAGCGGAAGTGACCGTGCGCCCGCCGGAAGCGCAAGAGACTCCCCGCTTCCTTGAGAGAGAGAAGAGACTCCGCCCCTTGCAGCATCCCCCACAACTTCACATCTTACGGGAAGCAACGGAAGCTCGCGAGGGTCCTACAAGCAGCGCTCCGGAGGTTGTTCGGGCGGGAGGGGCCTGGGATAAGGCGGGGAGGGTCGGAACAGGGTCTTGGCAGGGGTGGGGAGAGAAGATGAAGGAAGAAGAAAGCTATAGGGGAGGGGTAAAGAAAAGAGGAGGAAGAAAGAAGAGGGAAACATAAAGAAAGGAAGGAGGGGAGAGGAAGAGAGGTTAATGGAAGTAGCGGTGAAGAAGGGAGGAGGGGGAGAGGGAAATTAGGGAGGGAGAAAAAAGGAGAGGGAAGAATGAGGAAGAATGGGGAAAGAAAGGAGGGAGTCAGGAAGACCCAATTTAAATCTAGCCTTAAATACTTCCTAGCTTTGTGACACTGGGCAAATTACTTAGCTGTGTTCTGCCTCAGTTTCCTTCACTGTAAAACGGGATAATAATAGAACCCATCTCCTAGAGTGGTTGTGAGGATGAAACGAGATAATATTTGGAAAGTGCTTAGCATGGTGCCTGGCACATAGTAAAAGTTTAATAACTGCTTCTTGACATTGACTATTATAGCTCTTGAGCCCCTACTGGTGTGCTTCCCATTTGCACAAAATCAGCCACAGTGACATCACTGATGGCATTTTCTTATGCCAATGACTTAAATATAAAACTTTTAATTCAGAAAAAGACAAAAGCAAGAATAACCACAACATTTATACAATAGAAGGTAAACACAGGAATAATTTTAAAATTACAGTCTGTCCATAAACCTGCAGTATGTGGTTCCAGAGAAGAAGAGTGAATGAGAATTTATAGAAAGAAACCTAGTGGGTAGATACATATAATGGGACAACAATAATCCAGGGGCTTATCACTGTAGATGCTGGTGTTCTTGGTCCCTTCAGGAACATCTATATCATACAAACTTCTCTCCTTGACCTCACTGTTCTTTTGTCAGGTAAAACAGCTCTGGCTTTTGAGTAGATGAAGCAGTGACAGGCTCTTTTAGTCCATGATTCCTCTTAACATGGTGCTAAGAAAATGTTATGCTCTCTTAGCAAAAATATATTAACATTTTACTTATCCAGTGATAAGCAGTTCCCTTAAACCAGAGAACTGAAAGGTGAGCTTGATTTTCTGGGCAATGATGACAAGCCTATTCTATTCTTCACTCAACAGGATTCTTATGTCTCCAATCAACTTGTAGCAAAGCAAAAAAACAAATAATTTCCCCCTAATACGCATAGCTCATATCAAATGCAGAGCCTGTCTTTCCCTTTTACCCTCTCTCTATAGAAGGTAGTAAAGGGCAAATAGTTTCCCCCTCTCTCACACTATCCATTGAACTAGAGAGGATAAACTCAAACATTTCTGTATTCAGCTGCCAGATTCAGTTTTTCTCCAACTCCCTGAAAAGGTCTATCAGCTGTCCAACAGCAACTGATAATCAGGCAATTTTTTTGTGTGTTTATGTATGCCTTCTGTCCTAAACTCTCCTGTGCTTGGGACTTCACCTTGCTCAATTTACTTTCCCCTCCCTATCTCTTCCTTTAATTTTTCCTCCATCTTCCTTTATTTTCTTCTTCATATAGCTTCTTTTTGGCTTTGTATCTCTTCCAGTATCTCAATCAGGCTACTTGTAGTCAGTAACATTTATTCTGTGAGGTAAAATTTGAGATATCTACCTTTCTGACAGGCATAAACTCAATAGACCTTAAGTAATTTCCCCACAGTCCTCAAACAAGTTATTTGACGTATGATTTTGCCAGTTATAATATTCTTTGAATCTCTAAAAACAGCCACATGCAAATAAATGGATGTATCACAATACCCAATAGCCATTATCTCAGTCATTGTTCTGTCTTCAATCAGATCCTCTCAGCACATTCATCTGAGGGACATCTCTAAGATTTTTTTTTTCTGTTTCCACAAGTTGTTTATATTTTTTTTTGTAGTAACTTTAAAATCTTTTCATCCTTATATAAAACTGCTATCATTCATAATTTCTATGGGAATTGAGTTTGTACCTAGCTGCAAACAATTAAGCTGTAACAGAGTAAGCTAGTAAATGGCTTGCAATATTGATAGAGAAAGGCAGAAAAAAACAACACTTTGTCTGTATTGTAGAGAGACTAGAGAAATGATTTTCCCTATATCCACTGAGGAACTGAGTCACTTGAACAAAATATCTTTATAGGCTCTCATAAATACAAGGTTCTATCCCCTTAAGAAAAAAATGTATGTGAACAAAACTAACAAAATAAGCATGTGAAGAAATAGAGATTCACATTGCCCAATGCCAGATTCTTAGTCTTAAAGTATCATACAAAAACTGTCTCTATCTCTGTTTCTTGGGCTTTCTGTTTTCTAGATCTCTGGCTCTATATACATCCACCTCTCCAACTTATCTACTTCAGAAAGCTGCAGAAGCCTTGATTTTCTTATAATTCCATTTATGTTAACAGCAACAAAAAGGGGTCCTGATGCATTTATATCTTTAGGCAGGACACATTTCCATTTCATCTTCCAAAATGAAACTTACTTCTTGACAAAATAAACAAGCAAAAGCAAGGGACACAAAAGATTCTACTTGATAACATATAATAGTCTTTACCAGTAGCTCCTTTCCACCTTCATCAAAAGGGGGGAAATGTATTTTATTATTTGTACTCTGGATCTTTCTTTTCACCCTTCTTTTAAGAGATCCTGTACACTACTCCATTTAAGTAGTTCTAACACAGCTGAATGATCAAGATGATGGGGAGACAAATTCATGTCATATGAAGACCAATTAAGGAGTTTAGGGCTATTTCACCAAACCTGAGAAGACTTATGAAGGTAAAAAATAATCTTTCTATCAGTGGAATAGACTTGGGGTAAGTGACCTCAGCAAGACAGTCTATGACAAACCCAAAGACCCCAGCATTTGGGACAAAAATCCACTATTTGACAAAAACTGCTGGGAAAACTGGAAGACAGTGTGGGAGAGATTAGGTTTGGATCAACACCTTACACCCTACACCAAGATAAACTCAGAATGGGTGAATGATTTGAACATAAAGAAGGAAACTATAAACTAGGTGAACACAGAATAGATACATGTCAGACCTGTGGGAAGGGAAAGACTTTAAAACCAAGCAAGACATAGAAAGAGTCACAAAATGTAAAATAAACAATTTTGATTACATCAAATTAAAAAGTTTTTGTACAAACAAAACCATTGTAAACAAAATTAGAAGGGAAGCAACAAACTGGGAAACAATCTTCATAACAAAAACCTCTGACAAAGGTCTAATTACTCAAATTTATAAAGAACTAAATCAATTGTTCAAAAAATCAAGCCATTCTCCAATTGATAAATGGGCAAGGGATATGAATAGGCAGTTTTCAGCCAAAGAAATCAAAACTATTAATAAGCACATGAAAAAGTGCTCTAAATCTCTGATAATCAGATGCATATCAAAACAACTCTGAGGTATCAACTCACACCTAGCAGATTGACCAACATGACAGCAAAGGAAAGTAATGAATTTTGGAGGGGATGTGGCAAAGTCAGGACATTAATTCATTGTTGGTGGAGTTGTGAATTGATTCAACCATTCTGGAGGGCAATTTGGAACTATGGAATTTGGAACTAAGGGCGATAAAAGATTGTCTGCCCTTTGATCCAGCCATAGTGCTGCTGGGTTTGTACTCCAAAGAGATAATAAGGAAAAAGACTTGTACAAGAATATTCATAGCTGCACTCTTTGTGGTGGCCAAAAATTGGAAAATGAGGGGATGCCCTTCAATTGGGGAATGGCTGAACAAATTGTGGTATATGTTGGTGATGGAATACTATTGTGCAAAAAGGAATAATAAAGTGGAGGAATTCCATGGAGACTGGAACAACCTCCAGGAAGTGATGCAGAGTGAGAGGAGCAGAACCAGGAGAACATTGTACACAGAGACTGATACACTGTGGTGCAATGGAATGTAATGGACTTCTCCATTAGTGGCAATGCAGTGATCCTGAACAATCCGCAGGGATCAAGGAGAAAAAACCACTACCCTCAAGCAGAGGACAAATGGTGGGAGCAAAAACACCAAGGAAAGACAACAGCATGACTACAGGGGTGGAGGGGATATGACTGAGGAGAGACTCAAATGAACACCTTAATGAAAATACCAACAAATGGAAAAGAGTTCGGACCGAGGACACACAGAGAAATTACACATCACCATTGGGAGGGGTGGGGGTGAGGGAAAGAAAATTATTTTTGTTTCTATTGAATAATGTTTGAAAATGACCAAATAAAATAATGTTTAAAAGGAAAAAAAAATTTAAAGTACTGAATCTAAAAAAAATAAAATAATCTTTCTGAGAATTTGTAAAGCTTTCATGTGAAAGGGAATTAGACTTCTTCATAACCCAAGAGGTTAGAACCAAAACTGATGGATAGAATCTATAGGAAGATAGATTTTGGTTTCACATAAGGAAACATTTGATAACAATTAGACAAGGATGGCCTTAAGAAAAGGCTTGTTCCTTTTCTTTGAAGGTCTTCAAATAGAGACTGGATGGCCACTTAGGATTTGGAGTAAGACTTGAAGATAATCTAATCAAATCCCCTTGTTTGACAGAAATTAAATGAAGACCTAGAAGTTTGTCCCTGAGATCTTCTCTACATTTTAACCCAAGGTAGAATTCCTGGGGCCTCTTGTTCTCTAATGGGTCTTTCTGTCTTTTCAGAATGACTTTCCTGAGGTCTCAGCAGTTTGTATTGTCAAAGTTAGGATTGAAATTTAGGACTTCGTCCTAATCTGTAGTATCTTTCATTGTTCCATTTGTAAGGGATATTGTAGAGGAGGTTCCTGATCCAGGTGCAGTTTAGATGAGGTGACCTCAAAGGCCACTTTTAATTATAGTATTAAATTAAACTCCTCTCTTCCCCCAAAACAAAAGGTTAACTTGGCTTCCTTCAATAGTCCCTTAGTCCATTAGAGGGTGCTCTAAGATCATTGTAGACCACGGTTTTCTCTACCATCAAGCAGACAAAAGATAATTTTTCAGTTTTTTGTACTAAGATGGGAATAGCTAATAGTGGTTAATTCATTTACCTGTAATATGGAGCCATTTTGTAAAAAAGGTTTGTCACTGACACCTTTCTTTACCTTTTAATTCTAGACTAGAGATCCTGGGACCATGCATATTTTTGGAACTGTTCTACTGTTTATTCAAAGCTAATCGGGGCACCCAAGGACAAGAGCCAGTGATTTCAGACTCTCAGAATCTCAGTGGTAAAGGAGAACTCAGAGGTCATTTGTCCCACTTACCCAGATCTAAAAGAGATTCCTCTCTTGATAAATGATCATCTAATCTCTACTTGAAGACTTTCAGTGCTGGGGAAATCATTATCTCCTGAAAGAACTCATTTCATTTTTGGACCACTATAATTATTAGGAAGTATTTCCTATTGTAAATTTCTATTCATTCTTCTTCTTCTCTCTGGGGCCAAGCAGAACAAGTTTATTACCTCTTCTAGACTAGATATTGTATTATTGATACAATGCTCTTTAGCCAACCAACCCAGAATAGTAGTAACATAATACTGTGATATGTGAAAAGAAACAACTATTTTTATATCCTGCCTTCTCTCTTTCCTTGTGTATGTGTATGAGTATGACATGTTTAGTCTCACAATATTTTAATTTAGGAGGTTTAGCTCAGTGGATTAGGGTCTGTGTTGTGCTGTTAAATATTTAATACATAGGTCTGGAAAAATGTATAATTTACACACTTTAAAATTTAATCCACATCATTAACATTTTTCTTATTATTTTCTTCAATATGGACAATCAGTAAAATAATAAATCAGCCCCCCCCCCAGTTTGTAGTGTTTCCCCTTTTCTAAGATATAAGTGCTCAAACTGATAATTTAACAAGTGGCTCTCTTATAAATTGGCAAGGGCTGATTCCAGGGTACCCTGATAGAACACTGTGATAATATGCAATAGCTAACATCTAGAAAAGGGACTAGTTCTGCTTGATAAAACCAGAACAAGGAAAAATTGGGTAGAGATTAGAAAGAATCAAATGTAGACTTGGAATTTGGAAAAAAGCTTCTTTACAGTACTGTCCAAAAATGGAATCAACTAGTTTGAGTGATAATGATTTTCCTGTTAGTGAAGATCTTTGAAAAGAAGTTGAATTATGAAGGCAATGGAATACTATTTTGTCAGGACATACATAAAAGAGGAATTCAGACAAACTAGATGCCAGAGATTTGTCAGAGATTTTTGTCCAGATATAGTTTGGATTGGATGATCTCTGAGGTTTTTTCTAGTCCTGTGATTCTGTGGTTCTGTGACTACCAGCTCCAGTATCAGAATAGGTCAATGAGCCATGATTATTAGATAGCAGTCCTATTTCAGACATTTTTCATGTGGTTGCCATTAGTTTACAAGGATGATTTGGTAAGGGGATGTGGAATGGTTCAGAGCAAATCTAATTATCATTCTTTGAAAAACAATAGAAAGCAGATGTCCTACTGATAAAGAATGAACCAATGTCATCATTTTCATATTTAAAAGCCATGATCACACAAAGAGAAGCAGGGGATAGAAAGCTGGTCTCAGTCAGGAAGTCCTGGTTTCAAATCTTGCCTCTGACAAAGTAAACATGTGACTTTGGGTAAATCATTTGACTTCTTTCAGTGACTCAGTTCTAAGACTAAACATTGCTTGTTAGTATTATTTGCACAGAGTTTTTTTTCTACTGGGGTTCAATACAATGACATCACAAGTCCTGAACAGCAATAAAGAGTTACATTCAACCATATGCATCCACATTTCTTAGATGATCAGTTTATTGATAACTCAGAACTTCAAACCAAGTTTATATATGTGCATATATATTATATAATAGGTATATGGTAGGAAATATTATTATAGGTCAGATTAACCTAAATAAAAATAAATTCATAACATCATCAATTTAGAACCGAAAGGGACTTTAAAGATATTCTAGTTTTACCCTCTCATTTTAGAGATGAATAAACTGGGGCAAGTGACTTGCCCAAAGTCATACAGGAAGTAGGTGTCAGAAGTACTACTTCACCCCAGAGTTTCTGACTTCAGAGCACAAATACTTCCATTGCACTTTGTTGCCTTCCATCTCTACCAACAGTTCTGGATTCATTGTTGTTCAAATGACTATGAACAGCTCCCAATTGCCTTTGAATACTTGTTTTTGGCTTCATAGGTGGAGAAACCAAAGACCTTTGAGCACTGTGAATGAAATACTGGGCTTAGTGCATTTCCATCCAAGACAAGTTTCAGTTTATTAGGAAAAGGATGAGATACTTGATCATCACCACAGAGTCAGTCAGGAAAATGGCACCAAGGCATCTGGTTTCTTTGAATTCCTCTTTTGTGTTTGTTTAAAAAAAACACTACTCTGTTCACAGATACCATTTAGCCATGCTTCAATTGATGGGCATTCACTTTTTTCCATTTTTTTTTTTGCTACTGCAAAGATTGCTACTCTGAATTTGTTATATAGGGGACTTCTCCGGGGAATATTCCCAACAGTAGGATTTCTTTGCCAAGTCATGTGGACAGTTTAGTGTTTTTTAATAACTCAGATCTTTTTTTCTAGAATGTTTGGGTCAATGCAGAGCTCTTTCAACAGTATATCAAACTGCTTCTCTTCCAACAGCCCCTCCAAACTTGACTATTTCTGTCTTCTATTATTATTATTATTACAAATTGCATGATTATAAAAACCTCAGATTTAATTTTTTTAAACCTTACTTTCTTAGTAACAACTCTAAGACAGAAAGGCAAAGTCTGGGTAAGTGGGTTTAATGGCTTGCCCAATGTCACACAGCTAGGTGTTTGAGACCAAATTTGAACTCAGGTCCTTTTGACTCCACACCTGGCACCTTACCCACTGTGCTACCTAGCTGCTCCACACAGGTATATTTTAGAGCAATACAAGGAAAAATTTCTTAACCAGTACTTGTCCGAGATTCTGACTTTGAGACTCCCTTGAATTTGTTATCAAGGGGAGACAGTTGAGAAAGAAGATATGGGGGCAGGTAGAATCTTTGAATTAATACTAAGACAGAAGGTAAAGGTTTAAAAAAGGCAAAAATATTACTTTTTATGCAGGATAGTGGGCAGGAGAAAGGAGACTATTCTGAGATGTCAGCATAAAGCTCAAGTTGACCAGAAAAGATGGGGAAATGTGAGAAAATTTAAAAAGGAGTGCAGAGATTAAGGGGAAGAGTAAGGGGTGGAGCCTTGAAAAATGCCTAATGGGAATGATTATTTGAAGAACGGAGGGGTGTGTGTGTGTGTGTGTGTGTGTGTACATAGGTGCATGTGAAGTAAGAGTTGATGGTAATATAAGGAGATGTTTGACACCCCTCACTTCAATTGATAGATAATCAATAGATTATTTATAATCAATAGAATTAATAGACCGAGTAGGCTTACAAGAAGAGTAAGAATATTCTCTAGGGATCTGGTTTACCAATGTAATTGGGATTTGAGGGAATAGTCCTGAAGGCAATGATAGTCAGATTTCAACAAGGATAAATCACAATCTAGACAAGAGCTTTCAAACTCATGATCTGCATGCTACAAGCTGTTCAGACGGAACCAAATTAAAATGTAATTGAAGAAAGTTTAGCAAAATAAATAAAGATACAATAAAACACAGAAAATATTAATTTGTGTTTTTCTAAGTCAACATGCAGCTCATGGAGATATGTTTCTACTTGAGTTTGACACCATTGATCTAGTTCAACACTCATTTTGCAAATGAGTAAAATGGGGCCCCTGTTGGTTGTGACTTACATAAGGTCTTTAATAAGGGAAGATTACATACAATATTGGCAGATGTAAAAAGACTAGGAGTCAAGGGATATTGTGCTATATAGCAAAGCATGAAGTTTCACTGATGTTTGTAAAGAGAGATGGAACATTTGAGACACATATGGATGTCAGTGTCTCTTACATTAGTTTCCTTCTCTATTCATGGCATCATTATCCTACCTAAGACCTTTTTAATTTTTGATACCTAAATGACAAGACATAACAAATGAGAATTCAATTAAACAAATATTTATCGAATAAATATTTTGTGCAAAACACTGGGGATTCCAAGACAAAAATGAAATATTTCCTACCCTTTAGGAGTTTATATTCTACTAAGCAGGTACCATGTTTACAAAAATATGTAAATATCAAACACATTCAGAAGGAAGAGAGCCTTGACAGTTGCTTGGATACTACCTCTTCTCTGGACTATTATAATAGATTTTTTTCTTTTATATTCTTACCTTCTGTCTTAGAATTGATACTAAGTATTGGTTCTAAGGCAGAAGAGCAGTAAGTACTAGGCAACTGAGGTTAAGTGATTTGCCTAGGGTCACCAGGCTAAGAAGAGTCTGAGGTCAAATTTGAACTCAGATTCCCATTTCGAGGCCTGGTTTGCTATCCACTGAGCCTCCTAGCTTTCAATAGATTTTGAAATTGATCTCCCTGCTTTGAATGTTTCTCCTTTCTAATCTATCCTCTACACATATGCCAAAGTGAGATTCCTAAATAAAGGACTGACCACATCACTCATCTCCTTAAAACCCATCGGTGTATCCCTATTATTTCTGGGATAAAGTACAAATTTCTCGGTGGGTGGCATTTAAAATTCTCCCATTTTGGCTACCATTTACCTTTCTAGACTTATTTAATATAACTCTCCTTCATGTATTCTACATTTCAGCCAAACTTTTCTGCTAAGTTCCTAGAACTTGTGCCATCTCCCAAATCCATGCCCTTGTACAAAATGTTCCCTGTCCCAGCATTGCATTCACTCCTGTCTTCTACCCCTTGGTTTCATTCTAACCTCAATCCGAGTGCCACCTTTTCTAAAAATCCTTTTCCCATTCTTCTATTTGCCATCCTCTCTTCCTCCTAAAATAACTTTGCATTTACTTATCCATGTATATTATACCTATAGAATGTAAACTCCTAGTGGGCAGCAATTATTTCATTTTTGGTTTTGTATCCCTAGTACTTAGGACAGTATCTGGCATAAATTGACATTAATAAGTGCTTGCTGAAATGAATTTTCTTTTAGATACCTGGACATTTGGGCCACAGACCATTTAATTGCCACAGATGGTATTTTTCAAAAATAAGAGCATTTCTTTCCTGATTTATTCATTACTGATATGACTTTTGTTCCTTGCCAGGAGTTGATAGATCAGATCTAAGCTGAAGTATGGAAGTTTTTAGGCTGGAGGGGTTAGAGTTTAAATTGTAAAGCAAAGCTCTTTGAAGTTTCTGACATCCTTTTTGGATAAATTATCATTTCCTACTGAAACCCAAACTAGTTGCTAAAAAAAGCCTGGGAGGAGCACAAGAGGACCAAGAGGAGAAAAGAAAAGTCTAAATATTCACAGGGTGGCTTGGTGAATATAATTAAAGCAGAGGTAAGAAACTTTGGGAAGGAACAGGAATCTTCTGCTGAATGTTCTAAAAATGGCTTTTATTCCTTCATGGATTGTATGATGCTCTTCCTGTGGGGTGTAGCAGAGCAATATTTATTGCAGCAAGGACTTTCCTGAGGCAAAACAACAATAATGATCCTAACTAAAATTTAGAGCATCTTGAGGTTTGTAAACCCCTCTACATATATTCTTTTATTTGATCCTTACACTGACCTATATAGCAGTCAAGATTATTATTCCCATTTTGCAAATGAAGAAACTGAGGTTTAGAAAGAGGTAAAATGTTTTGTTCAGGATTAAATAGGTAGTAAATATCTAAATCAGTATTTAAACTCAGGTTTTCCTAGTACAAGTCTGGAACTCTTTTTATTACATCATCTAAATGATAATTGAATTTGCTTACTCTCTCCATAGTTTTGCCAAGATATTATCAAATGGTTTTCCCATGCCTCATTTCCATCCCAACTTTTGCCAGTTCCATGGTTTTCTTGCTGATGTGTCTGTAGATGTCAGGCTTCCAAGCCTCAGAATTTTAAGATTAATTTTTCCAGATGAGACACAGGAAAGTGATGTAAAATCGTCCATATATTTCACGTCACTTCCTCTCTTAGGTCTCTTTCCCTGGAGAGGTGGACCTGGTTGGTCACTTCCTGTGAGCAGGACTGGGTGCCAGTTCGATCCTGGAACTTGAGCCTGGAGGAGCTCCCTCAGATAGCTTCCTTGAGACAGTCACGTGGTGAGTGATAAGACTGACTCCCTTTTCCCTTGGCTTTCAGGGGAGGCCCTCTTGGCCAAGGCCTTGAACTCCTGCCTGGCTCAGCCTGAGCTGGAGCAGTTTAAATTAACTCTTTTCCTTTCTCTTTCTTAATTTCTTTCCTCTCTATTAATTAAAATCACCATAAACTTCCAACTGACTTGGGTATTTTATTATGGAATTTCCTTGGTGACCAAATTAATTTTGATTTTAAGTCACAACCCTAAAAATATCTTTAACAATATGCAATGCTGTTCTACTGTTGCTGTTTCCCAGAAGAATGCAGATATTATGCCATTTGAAATTGTTCTTTGGTGTCATTAAATTCTCTTTGAGACTCACCTACACTTAGTCTATGTTGCTTTAGAGAGTAGAACTAGAGCTAAAGAAGAGAAGTTCATTCTGGGTGGTATATTTTGTTTCAATATAGATATAATAGAGGGCCCATGTGATTGATTAATAATTTAAGTTTTAATGAGAATATAGTGGTGTTCAAGGAGTCTTGATTTTTTTTTTCTGGGTTACTTGGTTGTAGAATTGAATAGGAATTTATGGGATTTGGTTCTAATGAGTGGAGATGGTTGTATTGTGGACTATCTTCAATGTATTCTGTTCTTAGGAGCTAGAGTGTAAAGGACCCCAGGAGATTGGAAAGGAAAAAAGTGGTGCTGGAGTGAATTCTGCAATATAGTACAACTTGTTGGGCAACAAGGTTAGGTAGACAGGAGCAGAGAGAAAGAGAACACTTTTACTTATAAAAAGGAATTATTTAGTAGTAGAAACCATAGAGACAGGAAGGAAGAACCATAGAGACAGGAAGTGAGGTAGAAAAAGGGTAGAAAAGGGGGCCAACATTAGTTGGTGGGGGTGGGGGTCAGTTGCTAACAGTTAAGACTGGCAGTTGTGGGGAAGTTGGCTATTGGACGTGAGTTGGTGGTATGTGTTTAGTTGCTGGAATATAAAGGCAGGTCTGAGCTTACTGAGAGGGTTTTTGGCTTTAGCCTTTAGAGGGCTTTTCAGCTTTTGGTTTAGGCTGTTAGGTTTTTTTCTTTCTTGAACTTTTTTGGGGGTGGCTGGTCTTCATTGACAAACCTAATCGGCGTTGGATTAAACACTGATTGGGTTGGTTTTGATTGGGCTGGATTGGGTTAGAACTTTGTGGAATGGGTGTTATTAGTGGGAGTTATAGGCAGTTATAAGTAGATATACACAGTTTTGTTAGTAACTATAGGTAGTTATAGGATAACTAGTATAGACATTAGGAAATTTTCTTTCTCTACCTCTTTCCTATATTTCTCTCCTTTACTATATTCATTTTACTATATTCATTTACTATCTCTGTTTTAATTAAACTAAATTGTTAATTGTTAAAAGCTGCTGGTAGTTTTCTTTTCTCTGGTTTAAAGGATTAATATTAATTTACAACTCTACTATAGTCTCATTAAAACTTAAATTATTAAAAGCTGCTCTCTTATTTTATCAAAACTCCTAATTCAACCCTTAAATACATAGTGAAAAAATCATCAGGCAATGAAGAAATCAGTGAACCTACTCATCTTTGACTTGGGCACATGACAAAAACTTTTCAATATCTTCCTCCTCTTAGATCATGAATTTTCAAGAGTTTTTAATCCCCTCAAACTCTTTATTATTTGCTTGAAGTTTAGACTTTAATCTTTTGAGTAGCATATGAAATAGTTTTTCTAGTTTTTAACTAATTGTTTTGATCTCGATTAAATGCTTTATTTTTAAAATCTTTGCTATCATCTGTACTTTTTTATTGTTGTTCAGTCATTTCAGTTGTGTCTGACTATGAGCTCATTTGGGGTTTTCTTGGCAAAGATACTGGAGTGCTTATAGTTACATCATTTTAGTTTGTGAATACATTTCTCTTTGCCCTACTCAGCAAGCCATCCCTTGTAATAAAGTTTAGAAAGTCAAGAAAAGCAATTCAGCAAAATCAACCACCACATTAACTATCTCACAAAATTGGTAACATTCTATAACATCATAGCTCTTTACCCATGCAAAGAATGAGACATTAAATATTTTACTTTTAAAAGGCATATTCCTTTTCCTTGTCTGCCAATAAGGTATTGTTTCTGAGTTTCAGTTAAAGCTTAGAGACTACTAAGCACAGATTTACTAAAGAAGATGATTGTCTCTTTGGTCAACCTGAAATTCAATCTCATTCCTAAATTGAATAACCCATCCATCCATGTATATTCTGTATGACTTATCTGATTTTTGTTAACTATTTTCTTAAATAAAATACTTTGGTCATTCCTGGAGATAATTTTGTATTTGGTGGGAGGGAGCTAAGTTGGTGAGAGTAAATTCTTCTTGAAGTTGATCAGGGAAAGTGGCCTTAATTCTGAATCCCAAAAGAATCATACCCCAGACTACCAATATTTGATGTTCCATAGATAGCTCTAATTATAGCCCCTTTTGAAGACAAGGAGTGAATATTCAGTCATGGCTTTTCTCTTGCTCCCCATAAAGGCAAAAATTGCAATTGTCCTTGTAGACATTGTTGTCCATATCCAGATCAATTATCTATCTTTGCCATTTATGGGCTATCCATATTTATATTAAATAAGTAATACCCACTGAACTCTACTGCACATAAATTTATCTGCATATGTACATGTGCATTCATACATACATATACATGTCCACACAGATATATAAAACCACACATGTATATATACACACATATGCCTTGAAATAGATAGAGGGAGTAGTTATGTATACATAGGTAGACATTTGGCTTTTGTGAAAGGAAGCCTAGGTTCAAGTCCTGTCTTTGATTATACTAGCTCTGTGACCACTGCCAAGATATAACTTTTCAGGGCAGCTTTCCAGGATTATGAATTGCAAATGAATTGCAAAACTGCCTCAGTGGAGAGAATCTTCACACTGACAAAAACATGGGTCTGAACTGCATTGTGGAGGGGCAGGACGGCATATGATAAGGAGCATTAATTATGAATTTACCTATAAATGGTTCTGAATGTGTAATGATTTTTTGGAGGGACAATATCAATTCATTTACATTCCCCAAAGGGAGTCCTTTTCTCTTGCTTTCCACAAAGGCAACTCTGTCTAGCCAATTCCCACAATTTTTGCACTGTATCATAGCTGGTCATTCAATCAATTAGCATTTGTTCAGCTTCTACTATGTTCCAAGCACTGTGTTAAGTTCTGTGAAAGGTAAAGAGTGGGGTAGCTAGATTGCTTAATGGTTAGAGACAAGGCCTGGAGATAGGAAGTCCGGAGTTCAAAACTAGCCTCACCCCAATTGCTTAGCCTATTTTTCTATCTTGGAACTGATGCTAAGTATTGATTCTAAGACAGAACTTAATACTTTGTTTTGTTTTTGAAAGAAAGGCAGAGGGGGAAACTATGCTACACACCAAGTTTACGTTGAGCTTTGCTGATTGAACACATGTCATTTCTACTGAAATCCTGCGGACTAGCCCTGGCAGGAGGGCTGCTAAATGAGGCAACAGTGAGTCATGAGCTGACATCATAAAAGAGAGATTTTGATGCAGACATCTGGGTGAATGATCTCTTGCTTCCCAATCCCCAGAAGATGACTCAGTTCTTGCCTGTCACTAATTTGTAGATTTAGATCCTATTATTCCAAAAATGGGTATTTCATTTATTTTCCTTTAGTTTGATAGGAATAAAAATGACATTTTCTAGGAGCTGGATGTCTTTCTGGCCATCTTGAAATGCTCGATATTTTCTTGAAGCATTCATGAGTTGACTGGTGAGCAGTAGAAAATATCTTATATATCTAACCACCCACCTAAAATACATACACTTAACATATGTGTGCATGTATGTATGTAAAAGCCTACTAAGTGTGATAAGCATGCAAAGAAAGAAAAAAAAATCCCTGCCCTCAAGGAGCTCATATTCTAAAGAGGGAGAAAATATGCAAACAATAATGCCATAGAAGATACATGCACACATAATTAGTCATTGACTTCTTAGAATTCATAGCTTAGTTACAGGAAAATTCTCATAGCAACATGAGCACCAAGATATATGAAGAAGTGGGAAGAATATTTGATTTAGAGCCAGAAAGATGGCGAGAGTTGAGTTATGCTTGTTTCTTATTGTGGTGTGATCTTGGGTAGTCCCTTAAACTCTCTAAACCTCAGTTTTCTCCTCTGTTATATGGGATTGGATAGAAGACTATTGACTGAAACTTCCTCTGGCTCAGAGTCCTTTGATCCCAGGATTCATTTTATATCTGTTCTTTCAGTATTAGAGACCCAAAGGCAAAGTGTGCTTCATAGGATTTGTAGCTGCTGCAAAAATCACATCCTTTGGTACTTATAGGCTGATATCATAACACGCAATGTTACAGCAAATAGTAGCAACCGATTCTTGTATAATGCTTTAATGTAACATGCAATGTTACATACAGCAAATAGTAGCAACTGATTCTTGTATAATGCTTTAATGTAACATGCAATGTTACATACAGCAAATAGTAGCAACTGATTCTTGTATAATGCTTTAATGTTTGCAAAGTGTTTTCTATACACGATTTCATCTAAGCTTCATTCACAATAGCCCTGTGAGACAGTCACTACAGTTTATGGAAGAGGAAACTGAGGCTCAGAGTTAAAATAACTTGTTAATAGTCAAAGGGTTATTGTGGAAAGGAACCTAAGAAGTCATTGGCTCTGTTTCCCAGTGTATAGTTGGAAATTCTTGAACCCCTAAAATTACATTACCCAAAATTCCTTTCTGTATTACCTAGAATCCTTTCCCCTTTTCCTGTGTCCTCCCTCACCTTCATGGGATTGTATTTAAGTTTGCTGTGACTTTTCCCTCATTCTCTTCTCTCACAACCAGACTGGGTTCAGTTAGTTCTTTCACTTTAGTTATCATTAATAAAACTTTATAAAATATAATAGTTATTGTATATTAATTTAAAACCCCACACCATTTTACATAAGAGGGAACTGAGGTAAAGCGAGGTAAACTGATTTGTCTAGCATCAAAAAATTTCTAAGTGTGAAAGGCAGGATTTAGACCCAGGTCATTTTAATCCCTATCCAGTAGGTTTTCCCAGGTCTAGCCAGTGTCCAGTCCAATATAGCTCCATAGCAGGACCACCAAAAGAATGTGGAGAGTTCCTAGGTGATAGTTATAATAGAGTTTGCCTGCACATAATAGAAAAGTCCTTCATCTCCAAGCATGCATAGATATGGAAAAGGAGAGGAAAGCAATCTTCTTCCCTGTAGCCATTCCTCCCCAGCAGTCAGCTGGTACTGGCTAATTTTGGAGATCTGCTCATTTCTATAGAGGAGTAAACCCAGAAGCAACCAGGAGGCCTGTGAAATGTAATGTGCTTTGCTTAGGCAAGCAGTTTTCCAACTGAATACACAGGTACGAGATGGAGAGAGAAAGTAAAAAAGCACAGCTAAAAATAAATTGTGTACTCCCTCAGCTTATTGGAGATAGGATGATTAAACATCTGCCATCTTCACTCTGGCTCCTCAGTACCTCCAAGACCATCATGACCAGCCTATGGGTATGAACTGGATAAGCTTCATCCTGATTAGTTTTAAAGCCTTAAATGTTTTAGGGAGTGAATGTCTAAGAAGTCTACATTATTCCCAGGTATAGAGTTCTAAGATGCTCACCATCTTCTTGGAATTCATATCAATTTGCCCTGAACAAAATAGAACTTCTCATTTCAGAGAAAAATACCTCCAAGGCTCATGAGAAAATGAAGTCTCTTCTCCTCTTTCTCCCCCTCTTTCCTCCTCTCTCTCTCCCTCTTAAAGGATGCAAGACAGAAATCTATAGGTGATCCAAGAGGTATGAAGAACTAAGTAAATGTCTAGGCATTTCCCAGGGCCATGAAGTGGCTTTTGATAGAGGAATATTTGCAGAGTCCATTATAATGGCAAGAGTTGTGCATTAAGCTTGACTGGTAGGCTGGCTGAGGTACCAGGATGTCAAGGGACCCAGTTTGAGCCCTGTTCATCCTTCTGCTGCTGCTGAGTCAGGTGAGTTTATGATGTGAGGAATGGATGTTTTCCTGTGTTAGGTCAGAACACAACAGATTCGATGCCTTTAAATGACTTCCCCACACCATTATCACTAAGTAGATCTGTTAAATAGGCAGTACACAATTCCGTTTGTGAGGGGGAAATAGGGCAAAGTTCCCAAGCTCTGTATGACTCTCTTTAGTCTTGTTCCTAAGCTGATTTGCATGGTAACCAGGTGGCATTATGAATGTGTTTGTAGTGGAATACAGTAATCTCCAGACCCCTATTCCATCTAGCTGAGTTTTAGTCTTGCTAAATGGAGTGCCTCGGATGATTAGAAGGGGGAGGAGAAGAGAACTAAGGAAATGATAATAATTAAAAAGAATTTTGTACCATAAATTGGATAAAAGGCAGATAGGTCCAGTCTTAGACCTTTAATAGCTGTGTGACAACATGGAATCATTTAACATCAATCTGCCTCAATTTTCTCATTTGTAAAATGGGAATAATAATAATGGTATCTTCCACCCAGGGTTTTTGTGAGGCTGAAATTAGAAAATATTTGTAAAACCTTTTGCAAACCTGAAAACACTATGAACAGTTGGAATAGGGATACAGAAGAAAACATTGGATTTATCACTTATTTATTTGGGTATATGTGTATTGGCTCCAAGGCAGAAGAGTGGTAAGGGCTAGGCAATGGGGGTCAAGTGACTTGCCCAGGGTCACACAGCTAGGAAGTGTCTGAGGCCAGATTTGAACCTAGGACCTCCCATCTCTAGGCCTGACTCTCAATCCACTGAGCTACCCAGCTGCCCCTGGGTATATATAGGTGTATGGGGTGCTCAGGGAGGGGTAATATCTCCATACCTCCAGGGCCTGTCGTGCCCTTCTAGGGCAGCTCTCCAGCCACTGACCCTCACCTGACACCCAGCTCTCACTTGTGGCTCCTAGTAGCTGCTAGCATGCGGCAGCGGCCACACCCCGGGCAACGGCTTCGACAGGCCGGCTAAACCTTGTGAGGGTAGCCATCGGGTCGTCGTGGACCCCTGGTGTACCAGGGCTTTGCTCACCCAGCACCCTGCTTTGGCGGAACAGGCAGAAGAAACCAACAAGAAGGTTCAACGGCTGAGATGGCGATGCAGCAAGGCACTGTGGAGTGCTTAGGGCATGATGGAGCACAAAAGACGACACGGCTATCCAATACAGCTGAGGAAGTCTCCAGGTGGAATGACTTTTTGTGCCAATGGAGCCAGGCTTCCAAAGCCGAGAGAGTGGGACTGTCTCTGTACATCGACTTTTCCACTTAAATCTTCATGCACAGGTGTCTTTGTGCACAAAAACGCACAAAGACAATTGTCATCCTCGGTTCGAGAGACAACCAACAATTTGGGTATATGTTTTACGGGTACAAAAATGAATCATATGGAAACGATTTACATGATAATACATGTATAACTCAGAAAAAATAAATTTTAATTAAAAAATTTAAAATCACTATGTAGATGCTAGCTATTATTATATCTATTATTGAAATTTAGACTGAAATTCTCTAAGCCTTGGGACCCCTAGATGGTTTAATAGATAGAGAACTAGGTTTGGAGATGGGAGATCCTCAGTTCATATCTAGCCTCAGGAACTGCATTGTATATGACTCTGGACAAGCCACTTAACCCCAACTGCCAAGCTCTTATCAGTCTTCTGCATTGGAACTATATTGATTCTAAGACAAAAGGTAAGGGTTAAAAAAAAGATATTATCTAAGCATCCATAGGAATAAAGGAAGGAAAACAAGGAAACAAGCATTATTATTGCATTAAAAAAACCCAAACTAAGAATTGGTTCCAAGGCAAAAGAGTGGTAAGAACTAGGCAATTGGGGTTAAATGACTTGCCCAGGGTCACACAGCTAGGAAGTGGAAACAAGCATTGTAAAGTACCACTGTGTGCCAGGCACTGTACTAAGTGCTTTCCAAATATCATATCATTTGATCTTCACAATAACTCTGGAAGATAGGTTACATAGTGCTATTAGTATGCCCATTTTAGGGGAGGAAAATGAGGCAGACACAGGTTAAGTAACTTGCTTAGGATCATATAGCTAGTAAGAGTGAGGAATATTTTAATTCTGGTCTTCCAGACTCTAAGAAGAAAAAGAATTCAAACTACACACTAGATTTAAGATGCTTAAGTGGTTCTCTGTCCTGCTGATGGGATGTAGTTGGTTAGGGTCTTGATTACAAGAGATCTAAAGATAACTCTGGGCTATCATTAACAAACAAACAAACAAACTGATGGATCCTATATCCTAAAGGGAAAAGATGATATTGTAGCTGCCAGCCTTCCAGGAGGTTCCCAGAAGAATAGATATCCCCAGAAGACCATGGTGCTTCTGCTTTTATCAGAGGCTCATTGAGCTGCTGCCTGGCTTCACAGATTGCCTGTATATGTTATATTGACATGAATTTATGTTTTGTGCTACTCATGTTCCACATGTATTTGCCCTCCTATGTGTGCCAGCTCCCCTCCTCCCCAACTAGTGGAGTGGTGATCTTTGGGAGTGAGAATCTCATTTTGGATGGAGCATCTGAACATGAATCTTTTCTACAATGTACCCAATGAGTACTCACCAATGTTTTCTTGTCACTTGTCTTGCTGTGCTGTTAGATTAAATGTCTTTGTTAGCATAGTGCTTGGTACATACTAAATACTTAATAAATGCTCTTGACTGATTGATATGCTTCAAAATAAAATGTTCTCTAGGTCCAGTAAAAGTAAACATGTTAGTGGGGGCTAGCAAGCCATTGTTTTGGGGGGCTGGAATCTGGTAACTTTCTGGGGATTCATGTGTGAGGGGACCCCAGGTACTATATTAATGTTAAATAGTATCAGTAATAAGACTATTAATATTATTATTATTCACTTGCTAGCTTAGGCTTTATTCAGACTTTAAAGAATGGGAGGATGAATCCCATATTGTATGTCCAGATCTCCAGCAGTCTTTCCCCCCCTTTTATTATTAATAGAATTTATTTATGTGTCCCAGTCCCTCCACCCTTCCTGCATCCCAGGAGACAACCATCTTCATACAAATTAAATCTTTCATGCTTTCACCTTTCAGTTTAGTCTCAGGAGGTAACATTCACAATTTATTCATCAAGAAGTAAATCTGTAGCTTTGAATTCTGTTCTTTTGGTTCTACTCATTTCACTGTTCATTATCCCATGTAGTTTTCCCAAGTTTTATTAAAATTAGCCTGCTTGTTATTTCTTATGGCACAGTAGCATTCCATCACGATCATATACCACAATTTAGTTAGCCATTCCCAATGGATGAGCATTCCTTGATTTCTAGTTCTTTGCTACCACAAAGAGAGTAGCTATAAATGTTTTGGACCATATAGGTTATTTTCCTTTCCCCCTAATTTCCTTGGGAAACAGACTCAGCAAGGGAATACACGGTTTTATAACTCTATGGTTGTAATTTCCAAATTGTTCTCCAAAATAGTTGGATCAGTTCACAGCTCCACCAGCACTTAGTGTCCCCATTTTTCCACATCCCTTCCAACATTTGTCATTTTTGCCCTTCTTTCATTTTAGCCAATTTTATGGATGAGAGATAATATCAGAATTGTTTTGGTTTGCATTTCTCTAATCAATAATGATGTAGAGCATTTTTTTAATATACCTATATGTGACTGACTTCTTTATCCAAAAATTCTCTCTTCATCAATCCATAGGAGAGTGTCTCTTATTCTTATATACATATGTATACACATACATATATTTGACAAAATTCTCTACATAATTTATATATAAGATCTCTTGGAGAGTCCAGCAGTCTTTAGAAGGTTTTTGACTTTATTGGTATGTAAATTCTCTCCACAGAGCAAATTGCAACCTCTCCACAGCTTAGTTTGATTTAATGAACTTTGGTGGTTGAACAATTCATCTTTTGGTAGCAAATCTTTTGCGCACTAGTCCCTTGGAACTGATGCTCAAGAAGCAGGAACAATGCTCTTCTGAGTCCACCCTCAGAAGCTTTCCATATGGGCCAGGTCACAGAATGAGAGAGCAGAATTGACTATTCAATGAACATTTATTAACAGGTGATGCTAGATAGACACTGGATAGACAAAGATGAAAAACTTGGTTCCTGTCCTCAAGGAGACAATGAGGTGGGTGGTGGGTGGGGAGGATATGACATGTGTACTAGTGGGGTGGGGTGGGGTGAGGTGGGGGGTGACAGGGTGGGAGGGTAGGGTTAAGGAACCAAAGCTTGAAAGGTCTAAGAGAGAGAGAGGGAACAGATAAAAGGAACACCACTTCCTCTCTTAGGTAGAGCTACACAAAGGAAGGTGAGAGATTTGATCAAGGTCCAGAGCTGAAAGGTAAGGAAGAAATCCCCTTCAGTCTCTGGTTTCTGGTTTCTTCCTTTCTAGATTTTATCCTGATCCCCTTAGCACATTAAATGAATAAGATGTTCAATTTCTTCTGGATTAATAAAATCTATTTATTTTTTCTAATATTTAGGAATGGTAGGTTTAGGGTGGAGGGGAAATTAGGAAATCCTTAATTTCTATTTTAACCTAAATTCCCCTCAGGGGTTGAGGGCTCAGGTCTGGGGACCTGAGTCCCTGGTGAGATTGTGGAGTCAGGCTGTTGTATTTTCCTGATATAGAGGGATGTACAGTTATTGAAGAGGCCAATTGAAAATCTTCTTGGGTGGATAGTCTCTTATCTTCCCCAAAGGGAAAAAGTCTCTCTTCACTACTGAGGAAGGATGGCGGATCTGATTTTCTCCAGATAAATGAGGGATCACAACAGGTTGAGCTCAGCAAGATGCTCCTCTCTCTCCAAGTTCAAAAAAGAGAAGAACCCCCTCTCCAACTGCTCATCTCCTTTTCTTAGCTAGAGATTCTAGCCCATCACCCATTGACAGCAGAATTCCCTTCTCTTCCTGCATGTTTTCCTGCAAACCAAGTCCTTGCAATGCAGTCTGTAACTCTCTCATTCACACATGCACAAATAAATAAGCTGAAAAGTATAACCAAATCATCAGGCCTGATTTAAGTGGTTTCTAAGTGCTAGACATTGTGCTGAGACTAGAAGTACAAATATAAGCAAGAAGAAACAATCCTTGAAGCCCTCAAGGAGTTTATATTCGAATGGGAGAAGAACACATAAAACAAGAACAGAAGAGCTTGTTTTATGTGTTGCTTGCAGAAAGAACTCAATTGTGGGAGAAGGGGACCTCAAGGGCAAAGAGATCTTCCCAGGTGAGAAAACAGCTGAGGCATGGTGGAAGTAATAAATTCTTGTTGACAAAATTGAATGAGATATAGGACAAGGAGAGACTCCAAAAGCTCTAAGAGAATGTGAGACATAGAACACTTTCAAAGCTGGGAGGACTGGAGAAAACTAGATAAATGCAGTTGCATCTGAATCAAGCTTAAAGGAAAGAGATTTAAGTAGGGAGAGATGGGGAGGGTATGCATTCCATGAATGGGGGATAGGGCTAAAGAATGGAGAGTCAGGAGATTATAGATGAGACTGGGGAGTGCTAATTTGTCCAGGGGAGTTTGCCATGAGCTCACATTTATAGTAATCTCCATGATGAACCTTTCCTTCTAAAACCACAGGATCTTATTAAACCTAGTGGTCTCATGATCTTAAGGCAATGGAGATAATACCATGTTCCATCAATTCAACAACAAATATTCATTAGGTGTCTACTATTTTCCCGACACATTTCTTGTCTCAATGAATATAAGTTCCTCATGGGTAGGGATTGCTTCATTCTTTATACTTATTTCTTCAGCAGCTAGAACAGTATCTGACACACAGTAGGGGCTTAAGCAATCTTTATTGTTGATTGATTAAAATAGAGGTAGTCAGAGGCAACAGTCAGAGGCTCTCAGTAATACACAGGAGAAACTGGGAACCAAGGACTCAATCCTTCTATAAATTGTTGGGATGTACTTCAACCCCTGACATTTGGGGTGGTTTCAGTGGAAGTGCTCACTTTGTGTTCTCTCCAACTTTCTGGGGACTCTGTTTACTGATCTAGATACTGAAGCAGAAGTCCCTTCCAATTCCACTCCCAGCTTCCCAGTGTTTGGAATGATAGCCTACAGATGTTGATGGTACAATGAGGAACCAAAGTCTCCACTTATAACCCCAGTCAACTGGTTCTTCCACCAATGCCACATTCTACCCTTCAATCCTGTGATTCTTAGTCTCTGTCACAGCCAAACTCTTTCCTCCTGCTACCTTCCCCTATACTCTCTTCCCTATTCAGGTCATCCTTAGCGTCCTCTACTCTACAGCTTTCCTTGTCCTCCATCCCACTAGGACCTCTAGATCATCCTCTTTATAGCTAATACATACTGATGAGCCATTTACTCCTTAGTATGAATTTAAGTGAAGGTGCCACCTTTTCCAAGGATTACAGAATCATAGACTTATGAATAAAAGGGATGGGAGGAGTTATCTCACGTTTTTACAGAGGAAGAAAGGAAGCTCAAAGAGTTAAGTGACTTGCCAACAGTCATATAGTTAATGAGCGTCAGAGACAAAATTTGAAATTCAGTCTTCTTACTCCAAGTCCAGCACTCTAACCACTACACCATATAGCCTCTTGATCTTATATTTTACCTCTGATAGTCAAATAGAATCTGTGTCTCCAATGTAAAAAGGGATGTTTGGGGGATGAGGGCTGGCATTTTGCCTTCTTGGATCCCCAGAAATGATTTTACTTAGGCTATGGCCAGCTCCATCTACAAATAAAGTTGGTGATGTGGGAGAAATACAATATTTTCTGAGAAAAGTCCAAAGAAAATAAATATAAAGCACTTGTTAATAACATTGACTAATAAAAATAACATGTCTACTCTGCCCTCTCCCTCCAAAGATCTTAGAATCCTGAATAAACCTCAACTAATAAAATTGGATCTTCAACTCAGGAAACTGGCATGGTTGAACTATCAAGAATGGTTAATGCTGGAGGTTTTGTGGAAAGTCAGGCATTACCTGTAATATGAATTGGTCCCAGTCATTCAGGAAAGTAAATTGGAATTACTTGGAGTGACTAAAATGTTCACACCATTTGGATTAGAGATTCTCCTGAAAGAAATCTAACTGAGAAGTTCAATGACAAAAAGAGGCCCCATATAAACTAAATTATTTATTATGGTTTTTTACTGTGGAGGCAAAGAACTGGAAACAAAGCAGGAATCCACTAATGGGAGCACAGTTAAACAAATTGTGGTCGTTCAAGTAATAGAATATTTCTGTGTTGCCAGAATTAATGAATGAGATGAATAAAGAGAAGCATGGGAAGATATAGGAGCTGATACAAAGGGAACGATGTAGAAGCAAGACATTTATATTTACAATTTTGACTATAATAATGTAAATGGAGAAAATAATGATAAACAACTGAAACTAAATACTAAGAAATTGTGATCATCAATTTTGGCCCCCCCCAAAAGATGTGAAAAGCTACTAGCCCCATCTCTTTGCAGGGTTCTGGGTACTGTGGGTACAGAACATTGCATATATAACTCAAGTGGGATAATGATGAGAGATACATTTCTGGATGTTAGAAAAGAATCTCTGAAACAGAATCTCATGATTGAAAATGCAGAGCTTATAGGTTGCTTCAACTCCCATTGAGAATTTCTCTGAGTCTTGAGACATTTGGATCACACATATAATGTCATACTTTTTTGATATGTTGGTTAGTTTTGTTGAACTTTTTCTTTTCTTCTTTTTATTTAAAAATATTGCTGCTTAGGTCACTTATAACAAGAGTGATCAATACAAATTTATTTTTAAAAATTGGGCATAAGTATTTATAAAGCAGTGAGAAGTTTAACAAAATCTGGGAACTTTTGCTGAAGCATATTTATTTTCTTATAAGAAGTATTCTCTACTAGACCTAGCATTCCCTCTTCCTCCTCACTGCCCTCCTTGACCCCATTGATGGACCAAAGGTGCACATGGCTAAAACAGGCTAAGCTAATTTTCTCCGTTTTTCTGTCCTCTTGGTGCCATCAGCCATGACTGGTGAGGTGATTAGGGGAAAACTGCTTCAGTACTAACATTACAATTATGTGGCTTTGAGCTGAAGAAGCCTGGATTTTAATTTGGAGAGAAGGAGCTGCTGGTTTATTCCCACTGCAGCTGCCTTTTCATTTCAACATCTTGAACACATAAAGTTTACTGTCCTCAGTCATCTACTTGTAAAATGGGTCTAATGATATGGTTTTCTTGTAGCACATTAAGATTCCCAGATGAAAGTTCTGTGGAATTGATATTTATTCCTCTTCTGTGCCCACACAAATAATGCAGTTGTTCAACAGACAGTGAAGTTTGCAAGTGAAATATCACCCTGGAACCCAGGAGTACAGGCTTGACAACCAGTGACCTGGAACCAATCCATATGCAATAGGACCCCAGCATGCATAATAGAGAGGGATGAGAGAGAAAGAAAAAGACAGCAAATATCTCATTAAGCTTTGAGGATGAAGGATTTTCAGCTCAGCTTTCTCCACCTCTGTGAAGGGAAAAGATAAGAAAAGGACTCAATAACTCAAAACAGTAGAGATAGCATTTGTTCACAAGGGCTTAAGAGAACTTTTGACATGAGTCCCGTGGGAACAAAAGGAAAGTGAGAATAACCAGAAGCCCTGAGTAGATTAGAAGAAGACCTTGAAATGTGCAGAGGTTTGGAAGTTGAGGATTATAGCTTTTTTCCCCTCATATGATCTTTTAGCAAGTCATTCATCTTTCCCATTCATTCATTGACTCATCCATCCATTCATTCACAGCTTCAGATTCAGAAGGGACTTCAGGGCACATCTAGTCTAAATCTTAACTAAACAGAAATTCCCTTATGATATAAGTGGTCATTTGGCCTTGGTCTGAAGATTGTAATGTGAAGGAACCTGATGATGATGGTGGTGCTGTTGCTGGTGGTGATGATGGTAATGTTGATAATGGTGATGATAGTGATGATGATAGTGATCATAGTGTTGATGGTGATGATGATGGTGATGGTGATAATGGTGATGATGATGGTGCTGATGGTGATGATGATGGTGATTATATAATGGTGATAATGATGAAGACAGCCCATTCTACCTGGGAACAGCTCTAATTGTTCCACATCAAGCAAAATTTGCCTCTCTGAAACTTCTATACACAAGAAGTTCCTAGTTTAGCCCTTTGCCAGGGGGACAGAACAGAACAAGGGTAACTCCTCTTTCATGTGATAGTTTTTAACACACTTGAAGACATCTATGATGGCCTCCTTCTTCCCACCAAAGTCTTTTCTTCTTCTGGCTAAATTTCCTGTTCCTTCTGTAAACCTTAAAATTTCTTAGACTATGGGGAAGTTTCCAACATTCATAAGTCTAAGAAATTTTAAGGTTTACACTTCATTGACCCAATTCTATTCCACAGGTGTTTATTCCACACTAATAATGTGTAAGACTCTGCTAAACAATAGAAAAAATTCAGTTTCTGCCTTTGGGGAGCTTACATTCTATAGATTAGTAAATTAAAAATTATTTGAGGAGGGAAGAGAGAACTACCAACTGAGACAATAGAACTAGGTCCATGAGCCTCTAACTCACCTTTATGCAGAGTGGACTCTAGTCCTCTTTTGATCCTGATTGTCTTCCTTTGAACCTCCTTCAACTGGTCACTATTCATCCTTAAACATGGGATCCAGAACTGAATACAACAATCTGGGTACGGTCTGACAAAGGCAGTGTAAACTGAGACCATCACCTCTCTTCTACTGGAGTACTCTCACACTACTCTCTTAGTGAATCCTCTTAATGCATTAGCATTTTTTGAGTCATTCACACTGCTGACTCATATTGAGGTTGCAGTATAAACTCTCCAGAAAGGGCAGCTAGGTGGCACAGTGGATAGTTAGAGACAGGAGAACTTATACTTTCCTGAGTTCAAATCTGACCTCCAACTTACTAGTAGTGTGATCCTGAGCAAGTCCCTCCCTTCCCTCCCCCTCCCCTTCCCATAGCTGATGTGTAATTCCACTGGGTATTACATGTGTCCTTGATCAAAACCTATTTCCATGTTGTTCATGTTTGCATTAGGATGTTCACTTAGAGTCTACATCCCCAATCATATCCCCATCGACCCATGTGATCAAGCAGTTGTTTTTCTTCTGTGTTTCTGCTCCCACAGTGTTTCCTCTGAATGTCGATAGTGTTCTTTCTCATAGATCCCTCCAGGTTGTTCAGGATCACTGCATTGCCACTAATGGAGAAGTCCATTACATTCGATTGTACCATAGTGTATCAGTCTCTGTGTACAATGTTCTCCTGGTTCTGCTCCTCTCACTCTGCATCACTTCCTGGAGGTTGTTCCAGTTCACATGGACTTCCTCCACTTTATTATTCCTTTGAGCACAATAGTATTCCATCACCAACATATACCACAATTTGTTCAGCCATTCCCCAATTGAAGGGCATCTCCTCATTTTCCAATTTTTGGCCACCACAAAGAGTGCAGCTATGAATATTCTTGTACATGTCTTTTTCCTTATTATCTCTTTGGGGTACAAACCCAGCGATGCTATGGCTGGATCAAAGGACAGACAGTCTTTTAGTGCCCTTTGGGCATAGTTCCAAGGAAGCTTTATAATGATCAGTTGCAGAGGGATTTCCTCATAGGGAGTTCTCTATTCCATTGAAATCACAGATCCTGATGAATCAAGTCTAAGGACTATCCAACTATCTATATTTCATAGTCTAATCTAAAGGCATTCTTCATCCATTTGTTTTTCCCCTGTGTGAATGGATATACCAAGGCAGAAGAGCAGTAAGCTAGAAAATGGGGGGAGTGGGGGCTGGATAATCGCTTTGCCCAGGATCATCCTACTAAGAAGTGTCTAAGGCCAGGCTTGAACCCAGGACCTTCTGTCTCTAGGCCTGGCTCTCAATACCTGGACTCACATAGCTGCCTACTTCTTATGTATTTTTAACATGTACATGGACAGAATTCTTAACATTAACATATTGGAGAAGTCTTTAAACTATCATTCTGTGCCACAGATTAAAATACCTTTTCAAAAACCTAATAAGCACAAAAGGATTTTCTATTGTCTACATTTTTTTGATGAATTGTGAAATGGTAAAAATGTGGTCCGTGGTTGAATATGGATTGTGAAAGCTTGCTTGTCCAATTGTGTCTAGACGCCTATGACTTGTGTAAGGAATCTTGAGGTCACTTGAGGTCAGTAGTTATTGATATTTTCTTGGTCAGCTTTTTATTTTGCAGCATTGTTTCATTTTTCATATCTTTTATGCCTTCCCTTCTTTCCAAAACTTTGTATATTGATACCTCAGCACCCTTTCAATGATGTGCTTTTAAGCACACATTTCCTGTCTATACACTTGGCCTACGGTGGTCACTTTTCTTCTTTGAACACTTCATTGCCAGACTGATTAGAATATTTGACTATCCCAATGAGACTTTGGGGGATAAATAATTGGTTTCCTTTTCTGTATATTGAGATAAGACAGGGAATAGTTAATTACCTCCCCTGGTGTATCTTCCTACGAATATAAGTTAGAACAGAATCCCTTTCCATTCATTGCCTTTTTGGATGTCAGGGGACAAGGCCAGCTTTTTGGGAGATGCTATCCTGGAGAGGGAGCTGGCCAGAGTACCAGAGTTGGGAGAGAAACTTTTAGCTAAGTTTTTCAAGCATGAAAATGCTTTTTTTTTTTTTTGGTCAGGAGAACACACATACAGACGCACAATATATACATAAACAAAGATTAAAAATGCAGTTTTGGTGCATCCTATTTATCTGTCAATAGATATATACTTATATATAAGTATATCTATCTATCTATAGTTTTAAAACCTTTCTTCCTCTTATAATTCATATTCTCTCTCCTCTTTCTCATTCTAAACTGCAAGCAAACATACAAATACAGATACATATTTTCTTTAGCCATCACACTTTTCAGTGAATTTAGTTCAACAAAAATAAACGAACTATATTCTGTATATTGTATGTGTCTCCTTTCTCTTCTTTGATATTGCTATCTGCCCTGGTTCAGGTCCTCATCACTTCATCACTGGGTTCTTGCAATGGCCTCCTGGTTAGTCTTCCTGTCTCAAGTGTATCCCCATTCCAGTCCATTCTCCAGTCAACTATCAAAGTATTCATCCATAGCATCAGTCTGGTCATGTCACCCTCCCCTCCAATAAACTCTAGTGGCTTGCCAGGATCAAATATAAAATCTTCCAATTGGCTTTTAAAGCCCTTTATCATTTAACTTCTTCCAGTCTTTCCAAATTTCTTATATATTACACGTATTCTATGATCCAGTGATACTGGCCTCCTTGCTGTTTCTCACACAAGAATCGCCATCTCCCAACTCCATGCATTTTTGTTGGCTATATCCCATGTCTGGGTTCTCTCCTTCCTCACTCCTGCCTTCTATATTTCTATATAGCTTCCTTCCAGGCTCAGCTAAAATCCTATCTTCTACAATAAGCCGTTCATGTTCCTCCTTAATGTCATTAGTTCCTTCTCCTCAATATAATCTCTAATTTATCATGTATATATTTTGCTTGCATTATTGCACATCCACCCATTAGATTCTGAGCTCCTCGAAGACAGAGAGTGTTTCCCACTTTCTCTGTATCCTCAGTAATTTGGATAGTGCTAATAAATGCTTGTTGACTTGATCTAACTTGCAAAGAACTCCATTAGGTACTCAAAAATATAAGATCACTTTCTTAGGGATTTGTTTCAATCTTTCAAGATAAATCTTACCTTTGATTTTAATTTCGCAAATTTGAGGAGCCAGGATTTTATAGTGGAAAAAACAATAAACTTAGGTTGGGAAATCCTGAACTGCAACCTCAGCTTTGCGGCTTATTATCTCTTTGAACCTGGGCAAGTTCTTTCCCTTTTCTGGGTCCCAGTTTACCCCTTTGTAAAATTAAAGGGTTGAATTAGATGATAACCGAGATTCCTTGAAGCCCTAAATTGGAACAGTTCAGGGGCTACTTTCTGCACAATGTCTTTCTTGACTGTTCCTGCACCTCCACCTTGTCACTGTTCTTCCCCTTTCAAAATTAATACTCTTTGATACTTTTAATATGACATAAGCTTCTTGATGTTAAGGACTATTATTAATTATTGTTATTATTGTTTTGCATACCTATGCAAAACCTTTGCATCCCTTACCATAGCACCTTGCAAACAAGCAAGTAAATATTTATTAAATACCTCCTATATACCAGGCAATATATTAGGTGCTGGGTGACATAGTGGGCACTTAATAAATGTTACTGAATTGAATTGAACATAAAAGACCTTACATTTTCAACCCCTGAACACATTTCTGAAGTCCAAGGAGGAGCGGAACATACATGGACCCAGATTCATGCTGCCAACTTCTCAGAGATGCATTCAAAGTAATTAAGGGTTTCAGGGTACTCTTGGTCTGGTGAACTTCTTTCTTGGTGGTTTTGTTGTTTTTTGCTTCTCTTTGAGTCAGCAATCCTGAAACGCAGCTCTTGTAATGTACTCAATAAATAGTCACTAAAGAGCAATTAGAACTGAACAACTACTGAACATTCGGTGGAGGGGGAGTAGATACATCTCCCTGAGGTAATTACCATTCCATCTCCTTGTTTTGCTTAAATTTTGTTTTTTGCCAAAATTACTTTAAAGCTATCCTTAGTAAAACAATTTTAAACAAGACTCATTGGAATGCTTTTTCCTCTAGAGAAAATGCTAGAAACGTGGAGGTTAATTAGACAAAGATTTTTCAGCTGCTTTTGACTACTGAGCAGTGAACCAAGAGTTTTCTGATTTTTTTAGAAGCTTTTCTTATAATGCAGTTAGATATTAAGATGTCTGGAGTGGAGTTGTAAATTGATCCTACCATTATGAAAATAAATTTGGAATAATGCTAAGAATATGACTAAAATATTCATACCCTTTGACCTTGAGATCCTGGGGCTAGATATTTATCAAAAGGAGGTTAATGATGAACAGAAAGGTTGGAATTGTCCAAAATATTTATATCAGCACTTTTTGTAGAGGAAAAAAAAATTAGAAATGAAGTAGATGCTCACCACTCGGAGCATGACTAAGAAGTATGTAAATGTTGTGGAAATTTAAGAAATGATGAACATAATAAATAAAGAGAAGCATGAGAAGACAGCTATGAACGGATGCAAAGTGAAGTAAGGAATAACAATATACAAAGTAGCAGCAATAAAGGAAGTGGAAAGGACAAAAACAAAACTCAAAATTAAATGCTATGAAATTATAATGAGCAAAGTTGGCCCCAAAGAAGAGATAAAAATGACTTTCTTCCCTTCTTTGAAGAAGTAGGATAATATGAGATTAGATTATGTTTATTAGATTATTATTTATTAGATTATGTTAGTTTTGCTAAACTGTTTTCTCCCCTTTCTTATAAGGGACAGTTCTTTCAGGGAAGGGGAAGAGGGAAGACTATATTTAGAAATGGTGATGTAATAACAAACAAAAATGGTTAATTAGACAAAGATTTTTCAGCTGCTTTTGACTACTGAGCAGTGAACCAAGAGTTTTCTGATTTTTTTAGAAGCTCTTCTTATAATGCAGCAGGACCTATCCTATCCATTTTTTTTTTTGCTCCGGGGTGAGAATGCCAAATTTGGCAACCTAAAATATTGAAATATAGTGAAAACATCGTATTATCAGAAAGTGACAGAAACTTTGGGGGAATTTCTGGGATATGAACTTCATTCCTTTGCTTTCACCCTAAGAGACCTGATAATACAAGGTGCAGACTCTATCAGATACCTACTGGAGCAGGGCTTTGTGTGGCATGTGAGCCAAGTCAGAAGTGAGAATTTCTAGGACCTAGCGTTATGCCAAAGGATGAGGGGTTGCCTTGGGAACTGTCCATCAATGGAAGCCTTCAAGTGTCACAGAGACTATACAGTAGCAATAGTCCTTTTGGAAACAGGTTGGACCACATGGCCTCTGACATTCCATGGAACTCTGATATTCTATAAATGTATATAAGTAGAGTTTGGAGAGAAGAAAGGGAAACTGATGCACTCTCTGGGGCAGACAGGAGAGTCAACTTCTTTTTGGTTACTTCCTTTGTAATCTATACCCTTATATACCTGGAAGTTCTCATTTTAACCTAGCTGCCCTATATCTCTCCTGTTCATAGGCAAATTCCTAGAAAAAGCCATCCAAAGTCTGTTCCCTCTGTTCACTCTCCTCTAACTCTTCAAATCATTTTTTTTGGTCCAGCTTCTGACCTCATTATTTATCTGGAACTCCTCTTTTATATTTATGCCGCATATCCATTTGAAACTTATCTTGGTATAGAGTGAGAGATATAGAGAGAGATAGAGCTCTAAACTGAATTTTAGCCATACTAGTGTTCACTTTTCCTAGAAGTTTTTGTCAAGTAGCAAATCCTGGTGCCTTTTTCTAAGGACTTTGAATTGATCGAAAACTAGACTTAGGTCAATTTTCTTCTCTATTTTGTATCTAATCTGTACCAACAATGGGAGTTCTCTTTAAAACAAAACAAAAAACCAGAGCTGGATTGTTTTGATAATTGATATTTTGTAATATAGTGTAATTAATATGTGGTATTTCTAGACCCCTTCCTTCCCTCCTTTTTCATTATTTTCCTGTGAGATTCATGACATTTTGTTTCTTGAGATGAATTTAATCTTAAAAATATTCTATAAAGAATGTGTTGGGAGTTTGATTGGTATGGCACTGAATAAGTAAATTAACTTAGGTAGTATTGTCATTTTAATTATACTGGCTATGCCTATCCATGAATAATAAATATTTTTAAATTATTTAGGTCTATCTTTATTTCCATATTTCATATGTTCACCTATGAATGGTGCACTAATGTGCCCTTTTCCTCCCACACACAATTTGACGGTTCCCTTTTTTTTGGCCAATTTTGTCACTTTGATGGGTGTGAGTAGCAATCTCAGAATATCACATCATGTTTCTCTTTTTACTACCTCCACCTTGTGAACTCCCCATGCTAGCCATCTCTTGGCACCCAAAAAAAAGAAGAGAAAGGAACAATTCAGTAAGACCATGCAGTATTATTCATTCATAGACTCCCACCTCTGCAATGAGGGGAGAGGGTTTTATTTTCTCATCTTTTCTTTGGGGCCAAGATTGGTCATTGTAATTACCCAGTGTTCAGTTTTATTTTGTTTTTCTTTCCATTTCCATTGTTGTTGTCACAAATATTATTTGCTTATGATTTTGCTCATTTCACTCTGGATCAGTACATAATAAAAGATTTCTCTTATGAATTCTTCTTATTTGTCAATTGTTATGGTGCAGAGATATATTTTGTTACATTCATGAATCACAATTTGTTTTGACATTCTCCAACTGGTGAAAATCTACTTTGTTTCCAATTCTTTGTTACCACAAAAGTATTACTATAAAATTTGCTATTTGGGGGATTTTTCTATCTCTTGATTCCTTGGGTTACATGCTTAGTAGTGGGAAATCTTAGTCAAAGGACTTGGGGATTTTAGTAATTTTTTTCTTAGAATAATTCTCAAATGCTTTTCTGAATAGAGAGAACAATTCAGTTCTACCAACACTATTCCCGTCTTTTATCATTGTTATCCAGTGATGCTTGAGTCTTTAATATAATTACTAATTGTTTACAGCTCTCCTTTTGCAAACTACTTGTTTGTATTTTCTGAACCCTCATCTACTGTAGGACAAGAGCTTTTGTTTTTTATATATTTGTTTTAATTCCTTAGATATCTTGGATATCTGACACTCCTCAGAGTGATTTGATGCCAACTTTTTCTCTAATTGACGGCTTCCTTTATCCTACTTGTGTTGACTTTTTGTAAAAATTTTTCCATTGTTCTTAACCCAAATTGTCTCTTTATCTTTTTTTTTAAACCCTTACCTTGTCTTAGGGTCAATACTATGTCTTGGCTCTAAGGCAGAAGAGTGGTAAGGGTTAGGCAATGGGGGTCAAGTGACTTGCCCAGGGTCACACAGCTGGGAAGTGTCTGAGGCCAGATTTGAATGTAGGACCTTCCATCTCTAGGCCTGGCTCTCAATCCACTGAGCCACCCAGCTGCCCCCTCTCTTTATCTTTAAGGAATTCTATCCTTCATTTGATTAAGAATTCTCCATAGTTGTGAAAGGTAACTGATTCAATTCTCTTCTAATCATTTTATGGTGTGCCCTTTCATATTCAGGAATATCCTCCATTCATTTTGAGATTATTGTGGTTTAGGGAATAAAATATATAATAGTAACATTAGCCTTGTAGCTAGGTGGTACAATGGATTCAGGAATACTTCCCTTTCAGAGTTCAAATCTGTCCTCAGACACTTACTAGCTATGTAACCTTGGGCAAGTCAGTTAACTCTGCCTCAGTTTCCTCATCTGTGAAATGAGTTGGAGATGGAAATGGCAAACCATTATAATATCTTTGCCAAGAAAACCTAAAAAGGGGTCATAGAGAGTTGGACACAATTGACCCCACAAGAAGTAATAAAAGCTAACATTTATACAATGCTTACTAAGTCCAGACACTATGCTAAACACTTTAAAATTATTATCTTCTTTGATTTTGACAACAACCTGGGAAGGTAGGTGTTATTATTACCCCCATTTTAAAAATGAGGAAACCAAGGCAAAAAAATTAAAGTGACTTGTCCAGGGTCACACAGTTCATAATTGTTTGGTCTTAATTTGAATTCAGGTCCTCTTGACCCCAGTTCCAGATATCTAGCCCCTGAATCATCTAGGACCTAGATTCTAGGCACCCCTAGTATGGTAGCTGAAACCTAACTCCCCAGGACTTATTGTCAACTAGATAGTTCTCCAAGTGGTTTATGTTGGGGAGTTTATTGACACTGGGATTTTTAATTTAATTCTTTTTCATGCTCCCTTAGTTAGTCTGTTCCACTGAACTAGTTTTCTCTTTTTAAATCTTATTTTTTAATTATTTTTAAACTTGTTTTCTACTTTTTAATTTTTAAAAAGTATCAAATAGATTTGATGATTAATGCTTCATAATGTGTCTGATCACTTTTTAGATTTATTCACAAACACAGAAAGAGTTATAGATCTAGAGCTAGAAGGGACTTCAGAAGCCATATAATCCAATTGCCTTATTTTACTAATGAGGAAATTCAGGACTAGAGATGTTAAGTGACTTGTCCAAGGTCACACAGGTAGGAAGTGAAAAAGGTAGTATTTGAACCAAGGCCCTCTGACACCAGAGCCAGTGCTGTTTCTCCAGGACAACTTATTTAATTAAATAATACCAACAACATGAAAATGTGTTTTGCATAAGAATACATGTATAACCCAAATCAAAATACTTACCTTTTCTGAGGTGAGGAGGTAAGGGAAGGAGGTAGACAATTTGGATCTTATAATTTTGGAAAAGGTATATGAAAATTGTTATTACATGTAATTGGGAAAATAAAATATCTGAATAAAAAAATTAAATAAGGTCAAGTCAAGCCAATGTTTATTATGAGCCAGACACTGTTCTAAGAATTGGAAAAAAATAAAACAAAGACCAACATTCTACTCTTTTGAGATAATCACTTTATTATTGTTGTTGTCATCATCGTCATCATCATTATTGACTATAGCAAAAACAGACAAGAGAGTTATATACACACATACATATATATAGATGGATGAAGCTATGGTGCTGGAGGCCATAGCTGACAACTTCATGGTATGAAGAAATGGAGTCTGTGAAGCAGATCCCAGAATGAGGGCCCCCCACTGATCCCTTTCTGTGACTTCTCTCCCCAAATTTTCCCCACTAATGGACTTGTTATGATTATTCTCTCCTCAATGCAGGAGAAATAATATGAGAGCAAATACTTATAGGATCAATATATACACACCCTACTTTAAGCCCCCTAGGTTATTACCCCCAAAAGATTACAATTATAGAATTAAAGCCCAAAGATTACCGCCCATGACCCCTCCTTTCTCAAGCACAAGACATGCTCTAAGGCCCTACAATAAACACTGGCCAAAAGCTTGAGCACTAATAAATCTTTTCCTACAGTTACCACACTCCAATGAATTTGTTGAAACAGAAGGCAAGCAGCATTGCTAGGCACTTCTAAGTAACACAAGAAAAACAGAACTTGTAAATTGAGGAAAACCCCCAAACTGGTCTGCTTTAAGACCTCAAACCTAGATTCGAAGATGTTTTGTTGTTCATCTGCCAAGCAATTGTGATTGATAGTGAGAGCTGACCAAAAGCACAATGATCCTCTCAGTAGGTCAAGGAGTCTAACCTACAAATGGCTTTATTCACATTAATCATATCTATCACAGAGAGTTGTAGAAACCTAGTAAATGATCACAGGATTTAGTTGTAACATCACAAGTGTTGTTTAGGTGATTTGATAATATCCAGTCAAAATGTAGGATGTCACATATGTAGAAGATTGATTGTGTGTCAAAGAAGCATATACCAAAAAACCTATATAATAAATGAACAACGGTATTATGGCATAGCACTGTGTGTGATGCCTGCATACATGGGTTGAATGCACAGTGTGTCTCATCTCCTTATTCCCACCATGATGTCACATCTGGGCAGAGAGACCCTGAGTCCTCAGAGAGGTCACTGGATGAACCTCTATACTATGGTAGCATGATGTATTGGATAGAGAGTTGGACTTGAAGTCATGATGGTGGATGTTCAAATCCTTCTTAAGATACTTGTTATATAACATTAGGCAAGTCATTTCATCTCTCTAAGCCTCAGTTTTCTCATCTGTGAAATGGGGATAATAATAGTGCTTAACTCTTAGAATTGTCATGAGTCTAAAATAAGCTAATATATGTAAAATGTTTCATAAATTTTAAAATACAAAAGAAATGTGAGCTCTCATTACATTATTGGTCATACAACTAACCAAATTCAAAATCAAATCCTGGAATAACTACTTGGGCTCTTAGCCCAATATTCTTAGCCCAGTATTCTTATTCTGTCCAATCATCAATTTGACTAGAGAACCAGAGATCAAATTCACATGGGCAGGACTAGCCCTACGTAGCTCAAGTCAGTCACTGAGTTTTGAGGAGCAAAGAAAGGATGGTCAACCATGATGCCTCACTGTTTACAGAATCACGGGATTTTGAAACTAAAAACTATCTTCCATGATTTTTAGTTTCTTTTTTAAAAACCCTTACCTTCTGCCTTGGAACCAATACATAGCATTGGTTCCAAGGTAGAAGAGTGGTAAGGAGTAGGCTACGGGGGTAAAGTGACTTGCCCAGGTTCACATAGCTGGGAAGTGTCTGAGGCAAAATTTGAACTCAGGACCTCCCATCTCTAGTCCTGGCTCCCAGCCGCTCCCGATCATTTTTAGTTTCTAAAATAAACTGGAACTGTCACCCAGAAGGCAACAAAGAGGTACATGATGGGAGTGAACAGTCCTCAACACTTAACAATTATGGAACTTCAAAGAAGATTGGGAATAAAAGATATCATCGTGGAAATAATAGAAAAGAAGATGATGGGAGTAAACTAAAGGCAATGGAGAGCCTGTAGGCACTACTGGCATTTTTATGATATGTAGAGGAAGAGGGAAAGGTTTTCCTCATTTTGATTTGAGCTTTCATATCTTCTTGGGAGGGAAGATAAGGGCCTTATTCAGCCTGGCATCCTCAAAACTTGTTGTTGACTCACCAACCTCAAATTGCTAAATGAAGTACAGGACCTAAAACACCAAACCAAACCAAAAATGTGTTTCCTCTGGCTCCTCAAGGCCCCTGAAAGACACACAAAATCCAAGAGCTTTCCATTAACTGGTCTGAGCCCAGCAAAACTGAAGAGTAAAGAAAACTTTCTCCTCGTGGTCATGCTACGTTTTCCCTCAAATTTTATTCTTCTTCCAGCAATCAGTCCAGCCACTTTTCAAAATAACCAGTCAACAGAGCTACAAAAAGAAGGAAGTGCTTACATTAGACAATAGGAAATTGTGCTAATGGTCACTGCTTCTGAGGCAATGGCACAGGTGTGGTATCCTTCAAGAAGCACTTTTCTGGAAGGAGAGGAATGGCTCCACGTTCTCTCCTAAATCCTTCTCTGTCTGGGATATGGAGTTCAGGGATGCTTACATCTGTGTGAGCACACACATGCCAACCTCCATCTTGTCTAATAACTGATGGCCATTCTAGAAAAATCTAAAGACTTCTAAGGCTCTTCTGGTTCCTTGGGGGAAAGGCAAGGACCCCACTCTTCCATGAAGTAGTCTGAATAAGGGAAGTAGGTTAGATAATAAAATTGAAGTAGATAAAGCGGATTAATCCCTTCCTGCATTTTTTAGGAAACTAATCCAGTCCCTTCAGGAGGTCAAGTAGCTTATACATGTGGCGGGCTAGAATCTAATTAGCCTATGGATGAGAATCAGGAAGGTCAAGAAACAAATGAACATCAAGGAGGTCAGGATAGAATGCAAGGTAACACATAGCTAACTAGGGATAAGTGAATAGGCACATGTGAAAGTAAACAACCCCTGAATAATCGAGGATTGTCCATTCATCACTGCCCACCCATACCTGTGTATGTGATAAGGTTTGCTTGATTGTCAAATAAGAACCTGTATGTGAAAGGAAATTGCTTTGTATCTTGTAACCTATATAAGCTATCCTGTAATGTCAGGTTGATGCAGTTTCTACTAAGAAAGTCTGTCCCAGCTGGCAGATTCTTTATTCTTTGTCAATCAATAAATAACGGTTCCAAAAATTGAATTTCTGGAGTTTGGACTCGCTTTATGAAGTGCCCCACTTCTCCATCCACATCCCCAAAGTGACTCACCAACCTCAATCCAGTAAAGGAACTTTGGGATGGAAAAAACCCAACCAAATAATTATGATTTTGTTTGCTTGGAGGCAAACATGGTGAGACACAGGGGCAAGGATATCTAGATTATTATATATCTCTATATTATGTAGACATGTATATCTGCATACATCTTTATATTATATATCTTTCAGCATTATTATAGGGTAGGAATGCTTTGGATTCATAAAGTTATAGATTCATTGGAATTTCCGAGTATTTAAGTTAGTGATCTTATAAATAGGATACACTTTTTAATGAAGTTGAGGTTTGGGGGAATCATTGACTAGAGTAGGGGTAACAACATTGGGGGAGCAGTGGGGAAGAGAGGAGAGTGGTCCTGAGTTCAATCCAAAACCAGTTTAATAAGTAAGCATCTATTAAGTGTCAAGATGGAAAGATAAAAATGAGCCAATGTCTTCCCTACAGGAACTCATATACTACGTACCTACAAGGGAGGGAAAAATACTTGAAAGGGTCATGGGTGAGAGGAGGCACAAACCTTGTCTCTTTCACCATTTCCCCCTGGTGCTATGCTTACATCAGAGTCACTCTAGCTCAAGCTTTGTCATCTGCCATGAAAGCATTGCCCGTCCCAGATCTCTGAGAAAGGTGACCCACTCAGACCTAGCTCTTTCAGCTGTGACTGTTTCAAACTGTATTAATTTGGGACAATTTAGTGATTTGAAATACCTTCCTGAGAATCAGACTGAGCCTAGCAACCCATTTCATGCCAGAGAACCTCACTAATTAGTTCAGAGTTTGTGATAATTTGTACAAGGGCTGGGATGAAGTTCAAATTAAAATTCTCTTCTCATGACCTGGGTGATCTTGGGCAAGTCACTTTCTTCTTTAAGGCTCAGTTTCCTTTTTTTTTTTTTAAACCCTTACCTTCCTTCTTGGAGTCAATACTGTGTATTGGCTCCAAGGCAGAAGAGTGGTAAGGGCTAGGCAATGGGGGTCAAGTGACTTGCCCAGGGTCACACAGCTGGGAAGTGTCTGAGGCCAGATTTGAACCTAGGACCTCCCGTCTCTAGGGCTAGCTCTCAATCCACTGAGCTACCCAGCTGCCCCCTCAGTTTCCTCTTTTGTAAAGTGAAGAAACTGAACTAGATAACTTCTAATATCATATGTATATATATTTTTATATATATATATACATATATATATATATTTGTCCTAGGAACAATGCAAATAAGGGGAATGTTTAACCTTCTTCGAGATCACATCCTTTTGAGTTGGAAGCACCTTTTAATATATTCCCAAAATAAATTGTGCCAATTATGAGTCTTTAATGAAGACGATTCCACAGGAGTCAATTGTTTTAGGACTTTGCTCATCCTTGCTTGAAAGGGGTAACAATCTCTTCCTTTACAGTGTTCTATAATCTACATTTGTTACTAATTCAGGCATGTTTTGACCAATTGATCCAAATGAATAAGTTTGATGGAGGAAGTTATTATAGTTAACAAAATCAATTTCATGGACTCCCTTCTATCCTTCCCCTTCCCTGACTCTTCTTATACTTAAGTTGATTATGTTTCAACCAGCTAATCATTAAAACCACATGCATTTATTAACTGCCTATCATGTGCCAAGCAGGGTACTAGGTCTTGAGGAAACAAAGACAAAATGAAACAGTTTCTGCCCTCAAGAAATTTACCTTCTATTGGCAGTGGTGAGAATACAATATGTTTACATAGAAGTAACACTAGCCTGTAGAGTGCTGGGCTTGGAGGCAGGAAGATTCATTTTCCTGAGTTCAAATCTGGATTTAGACACAGTATCTGTGTGGCTCTTGGTCAGTAACTTTACCCTGTTTACCTCAGTTTCCTCATCTATAAAATGAGCTGGAGAAGGAAATGACAAACCATATCAGTATCTTTGTCAAAAAAACCTCAATTGGGTCATAAAGGGCTAGACACAACTGATAAAAGACTGAATAACTGACTTCCATACATGTTGGGGAGAGATGATCCTTAAACAACTGTTGTGAAAACAAGAATGGAAAGGAGTATATGTGGATTGCAAGGACTGAGGGTCAAATCCTGGCTCTACTGACTCTTATATGTATATTATTGGAAAAGTTATCTCCTCTTATCCTCCCCCTAGGGCCTTAGTTTCCTTATCTGTAAAGTGAGGGGACTTGTTCTAGATTGTTTTTGGGGTGAAGAGGTGCACCCCTGGGGTGTGGGAAGGATACCTTTCTGCAAAAATGCAAGACTCTGAAACTTAGCTTAAAAATAAAAATTTATTAATTTAGAGAGTAATGTTGACAATGGCCAAGAGGATATTACAGGTGGAATGGCAAGATGGAAGGCTGCTCCTTAGGAAGACAGCATGGATGGAAAGGCTGTCCACCTGGGAGGACAGCATGGATGGAAAAGCTGAGTCCCCTCCTCCCACCATGACATCAATTCTGGGGATTTTATACTCTTTACAACTCTTTACAACAGATGCTGTGTCATGGTGAGGACGTGACTCTAGAGTGGTAAACCTTCAGGCATTCCGTCAGGGGTTTGGTCATCTGCCTGGGGTCTGCCTGGAGACATAGGGAATGACCCTCATAAAAGATTCTTTGCTTTTAGGGAACAGACAGATGTCTGAGATACAGCCCGATAGAATCGAGGTGTAGCCTGGAGGTGCATCTCTCTATCCATCTTAAATCTAAAGGGGGATCAAAGGAGGATAATCTTCTCAGGGTTTTATAGTGTTATTAGATGTTTTGAGTTAGGAGTCACGAGGATGTAAGGGAGCAAAGGGTACAACACTCATGTCAAGATGACTTCCAAGTTCCCTTCTAGTTCTTAATCTATCATCCCATGAGATAAATTGCTGTTTATAGGGAAATAACAAGTTGGCCAATGTGGTTATAACGTTATGTTTATGAAAGAGGAGTCAAATATAATTACCCTGAAAAGGCATCTAGAGCCACATTATGATAAATTTTATTAATAAAAATTGATTTTTTTTTATTTAAAAAAATCTTAGATATTCTTCTATATTTTTCCCACCTCAATTTCCCAAGAGACATCCCTTAAAACACAAAATTTTCTGACATAGAAAAATGGTAAAAAGAGAAAACATTTGTTAAGGCTGATCAGCTTATATGATGTGTTTCAAATGATAAGCAAGGGAGTTTTGTCTAACTACTTTTGACCATCACTAAAATCAAGGTCCTTCTCTTTTTATTGTAATTCTGTAAGTTTCCTAATTGATCTCTCTTTCTCCAGACTCTAATCACTTCAAATCATCCTCCACTCAGTAACCAAGTGATTTTCCTAAAGGACTATTCTGTCCATGTTACTCCCCTGGCTTTAAAAACTTAAGTGACTTCCTACTACTCCTAGGATTAAATACAAGCTCTTATGTTATTTGAAGTCCTTCACACTCAGAGGTTAGCTTCCCAGATTTATTAAATTCTACTCCCTTTCTTGTAGTCTTTAGTATGGCTATACTGTGGAGGATGGATTAGATTTAAGAGAGAATAAAAGCAGGGAAACTAATCAGGAAGCCGTTATAATATTCCAGGTGAGAAGGAATAAGGACCTGAAGATGGGTGGTGACTATATCAATGGAGAGAGACAAATTTAAGAGATGTTCAATAGAGTCACATCACTAGAGTATAAATAAGAAGTAGGATTTGAACTCGGTTCTTTTGTACTCTAAAGTTACTTCTCAATGATGCCACATTTGACAAGATTTGGGTTGGGGTCCTTGTTGACTGTAAAGATGTAAGTACTCTCAATATATATATATATATAAACATATATATATATATGTAATATATATATATATGTTAAGAGGAGGGATTAGTTTTTTGGGGAAAATAAACATTCTCTGTATTATTTGAACCGATTTTTGATTTGTTAGAAAAAACAAGGATAATAACAGATCATTTTCTGAAGAAATTATAATAATGATAGGGGAAACAGATAATACTACAAGTTTTAATCTTATAGAATTGCACTGAGATTAAGAGACTTACCCAGAGTAACATGTTAATTTTGTGTCAAAGGCAGGAGTTGAATCTAGGTCTCCCTACCTCCAAAGTCCTATTTCTAATACTTAACATTACCTCTCATGTTATACTTAATTTTTTAAATTAGAAAATTTATTTTACCAATTACATGTAATAACAAATTTCCACATAAATTTTCCCAGTTATATGATGCACATTGCCTCCCTCCTTCCCTTCCCTCTCGTCCTAGAGCTGGCAAGCAATTTGATCAGGGTTATACATGTTATACTTTAATATCTACATAGCATTTTACATAATATTTCATTTGATCCTCATGCAATCTTATGAGAAGGTAGTGTACTTTCATTTTACACATGAGAAAACCAAGGCACAGAGGTGAAATCTAAAGTCCAAAGTCACAGAATTACTAAATGCCAGACCTGGGACTTCCACCCACATGTCCTGACTCCGGATCCAGGACTAATTCTATTCTATTGCAGTCAAGGAATGTCCTGGTAGTTTATTTCTCAAGGTGTGAGATCAACGGTGAGCCCATCTTCTTGGGTTATTCATTTCCTTGTCAGAGTCACAGGAAATGTCATCCATCTTCTAGTACATGTTTTAAAATTTATATATTTTTTATGATTTAATTTCTGCAGAAGGGCAGAAAAGGGTATATAACTCCAAATCAGTTCTGTGGGGATTCAATGCATAAGACCTTGTTAACAAGTAAAAAGAGACCATTGCCCTTCATTCTGTTTAGAAATTGGACTGCTAATGCATTTCATTTTAATAGCGGAACCTAGAAATTAGCCAGCTTAAAGAATATAACTTCAGCTACAGTGTATGCATTGGAAGGTCAGAGAATGGTTGTTACAGTGAGATACTGAGGGGGAAATATGTCAAAGTGGTACAGAATCTCCATTTCATTTTCTTTGAATTGCTTGATGGTAAGCTTTTGATAATCATCTCTTCCCCGGATGTGCAGATGGATGCCAAGTACCTGCTATTGTTTCATGATTAGAAGAGGGTTCTGATGATCCTCAAATATCCTCTCAGTCTCTGCATGTTAAAGGACCAGGCAGCCTTTTTAATTTTGGAAAGGAGAGGGCCAGGTGGAATAATAGAGCTAGACCTTTGGAAACAGTAAGATAGAATGCTAGTAAAAATTTCACTGGGGAGGAAATGACTTCAGGAGGGAGTTGTTAATTTTAGAATTAATTATAATTTTTCATATATAATAATGATGTGTAATTGTTTAAAGTATGCACAATTTACTTAATTATATATAATTTTCTCTTTTTCTTTATATTCTATCCCCATATTTTATTTTAAAAAATCCTTACTTTCCATTTTAGAATCAATACTGTGTATTGATTGCAAGACAGAAAAGTGGTAAGGGCTAGGCAGTTGGGGTTAAATGACTTGCCCAGAGTCACACAGCTAAGAAGCATCTGAGGTCAAATTTGAACCCAGGACCTCTCTTCTTTGGGCCTGGTCCTCAATCCACTGAGCCACCTAGTTCTCACCCCTCCTCCATATACTATTAATAGAACATGCTTATCCTATTTCATAGAGTCACAAAATTTTATTGTTGGAAAGAATCTTAGAGTAACCTGAAGCAAAATCTTTAAATTCCCTGAATACTACTTCATTCATCTGTAAAACAGAGGTTAGACTATAAGGTCTTGAAGTCCATTCCTAATGCTAATATTCTATGTGATTCAGTAATGTTTTCCTATGGTCACTAAAATGACCTAGAAACTAGAAACCAAGTCATATGAGGATCTTTGAAAGGACAGGGATGTTCTGCTTATACCATTCTACTCCTCAGGATCTACGGCTTTATGAAGTTTTATTAAGGTTTTCTGCTCTCTTTTCTAATCTGTTGGTCCTCATGTCTCATACTTCTGCTATCTGTCTTCAAGGATCTTATTTCTATCCTTACATCTATCACATCTTTCATAGTATCTCTTACTCAGAGCCTAATCTATTACACAATGCAGAAATCTCCCTATGACACAGTAACAAAATGCAAGTAGTGATGAAGAATTCATGGGGAGGCCCATTTCTTTTTTGTATAGTCCTGGTTATTAGGAAAATCTTCCTTCTGGGAAGATGAAATCTGATTCTCTGAAACTTCTACCTTTGTTTCCAGTCCTGCCATCTGAAGCTGTTCAGGATAAGTCTCACCCTCTTCCACATGATAACTTTTAAAGTATTTGATGACAGCCAACTTGTTCCCTTTTCTCCTCTCCAAGCTAAACACTTCTGGTTTGTAGGAAGTTCCAGGAAGAGGGCTGAGTAGATCAGCTTATTCTAGCCTTATTGCAAAATATTCATGTTCCCCCTTGAAAATGTGGTGTAAAGAGTTGAAGAAAATATGTCAAGTATAAGCTGATACCTTGTTAGCTACTTTGATTTGGACTTTTTGTCATTTTCTGGGATCTCAGTGGTATGGGTATTCCCCTCACGATGCAGAAATCTAGCCTTTACTACCTTTCCATTTTGGACAACTCATCAATGTTTTTCAGTAAAAATTTGGAGAGGACACACTTAATATTCCTAAATTCTCTCTCTGTCTCACTCTCTCTTTCTCTCTCTGTCTCTCTCTGTCTCTCTCTGTCTCTCTACTCTCTCTTTTTGTCTCTCTGTCTGTCTTTCTTTCACCCCCCCCCCATCGTCTATCTTTAAACATATCTTTGGAGGTAGTTTTCTCTTTCAGATCATATTATACTTTTTGTTTGTTTTAAACTGGTAGTTAGCTAAAATACTTAATTTTTTTTTACAGGATTTGTTATCTAGATAGGCTTCCCTTATCTTGAACTTGCCTAGATGAAGATGGTTCATTGAAACCAAGTATAGTCCTAACATTTGTTACTATTAAATTTTATTTTGTTTAACTTGATCCCTTTTTTCAGCTTGTCCAAATCCTTTTTTTGGATCTTGATTTCATCATTTTGCATCTCAGTTGTTTGTCTCAGTTTTGTTCCAACCACAAATTTTTATAAATATGCCTATCTCTGTTTTCATGCAACTCTCTGATTGGAAAAGAAAACAAAACATATTTTTTGTTGGATTCATTTTTTTTAAACATTATTTTATTTGGTCATTTCCAAACATTATTCATTGGAAACAAAAATCATTTTCTTCCCCCCCCCCACCTCTCCCATAGCCGATGCATGCATGATTCCACTGGGTATCACATGTGTTCTTGATTCGAACCCATTTCCATGTTGTTGGAATTTGCATTAGAGTGTCCATTTAGAGTCTCTCCTCAGTCATGTCCCCTCAACCGCTGTAGTCAAGCAGTTGCTTTTCCTCGGTGTTTTTACTCCCACAGTTTATCCTCTGCTTGTGGATAGTGTTTTTTAGATCCCTGCAGATTGTTTTTGTTCTAAAAACATATTGAACTAAATAAGGTAAAGGCAGGACCCAGAAGTGAATATTAGAGACCTTCCTCCAGATGGACATATATCCACTACTTAATATTTTGGAGGAGGGGAATATTTTATCATTCAGGCTACCTTTATCCATGTTGTCTCCAATAATGTTATGAACACTTTGTCAAAACTTTTTTTTACAGTTTTACTTATTTGTTACATTAACATTCCCACATAATTCCCTCTCACTCTCCTTTCCCCCATTAGAAAAGGCAATCATTTGACAAAAATATATAAGTATAAATAAAACTATATCTTCCTTATTTCTATTTACCAGTTCTTTCTCCGGAGATGGACACACACAAGTCATTCTTCAAACAATATTTCTATTGCTGTATATAATTTTTTTTGGTTCTACTTATTTTATTCTTCATAATTTCATCTTTCCATATTTTTCCCAAATTAACATTTTCATCATTTCTTCTAGAGCCATAGTATTCCATCATTACCATATGCCACAACCTGTTTACCCATTTCCCAATTGATGAGCATCCTTTCGATTTCCAGTTTTTTTGTGCCACCATAAAGAGAGCTGCTATAAATATTTTAGAACATATAGATTCTTTTCCTTTTTCCCTGTTGGGAACTAGTGGTCGTATGGCTGGGTCAAAATATAGTTTTATAACTCTTTGGCCATGATTCCAGACTGTTCTCCCAAATGGTTGGATCAGTTCACAGTTCCATGTATTAGGGTCTCCATTTTTTCCACATGCTCTTCAACATTTGTCATTTTGCCTCTTTATCATTTTAGCTAATTTGATAGGCATGAAACCGAAAGCTCTATCTATAGTGTTCCTCTCATCCAATCTAGTCACCTTGTAAAGAACGGAAATGAGGTTGGTCGGATATAACTTTTTTTTATAAACCCAAACTAGTCCGCCATGCTCACTACTCCTTTTCTGACTTCATACAAACCATATTTTGAATAATCTATTCAAGAACATTGTAGGGGCTTGACATCAAGAACGGTCACTTTTGACATATTTTGTATATGAAGTGTACAAAGTATAAATAATTAACTTTTCCAAAGTTTGCATTTGAACTATAAAACTTCAGCATAAGTTGGCATTATCTCATTTGCAATTGCAAGTGAACAGGCAATACCTTGGAAATAAAGGACTCTTGAGAAGGTGCCTTTGTTGCTTTGAAAGAAATAGTTCTGGGGGCAGCTGGGTGGCTTAGTGGATTGAGAGCCAGGCCTAGAGATGGGAAGTCCTAGGTTCAAATCTGGCCTCAAACACTTCCCAGCTGTGTGACCCTGGGCAAGTCACTTAACCCTCATTGCCTAACCATTACCACTCTTTTGCTTTGGAATCAATATACACTATGGATTCCAAGATGGAAGGTAAGGGTTTAAAAAAAGAAAGAAATAGTTCTCATAGCCCCCCTAAAAAGCTCACTGAATTTGAGAAGTAGAAAGGGGGCTGAGGTCAATTTTCATTTATATATCACCACATGGCATAGGATTTTAAGGTAGCAATTATGTCAGTATTTCATGCTAATGAGATAAGTCATCAGGCCTACGCAGAGCAGCTATATTTTTGAGAAGGGAAAAAAGAAAAATCTAGAACACTATAAGCAAAGTTCCTGAACTTGAAGAAGTTTTATTCTCATTTGAAAAGAAACCTTCTAAAAAGAAAAAAAATGAGCTGATGGAAAAAATTGGGCCATGAGAGAATAAGCCTACCCCCTTGACAAAAGGAGTCAGAGAAAAATTTTCTTTTTGGCACTTCTTGGGGGAGAGAGGAAAAAGCCAGAGAGGGGGAGGAGGCAAAGCCAAGGCAAGGTGAGAGAGGCCAGCTACATCTTGAAGGAGAAGGAGATGTTTAGCTTGTCATTTCATAGGCAGCCAATTTCAAACTGTCTGTACTAAGCAGAGTGAGGGGTAAAGGGGGAGGAGGGAAGATGATTCAATACTTGAAGAATCACCTGCAGTTTCTTTTTGGGAAAGAGGAGCATGCTTCCTCTTCCTTATTCCAGGGGTCCCCAAAGTTTTTACACAGGGGGCCAGTTCACTGTCCCTCAGACTGCTTAAAAAACTATGAACAAATCCCTATGCACATTGCACATATCTTATTTTAAAGTAAAAAAAATGGGAACAAATACAATATTTAAAATAAAGAACAAGTACATTTAAATCAACAAACTGACCAGTATTTCAATCTGAACTCTGGGCCTGCTTTTGGCTAATGAGATGGTCAGTGTTTGACTCCATATTTGTCACGGCTAGTCGTAACAAGTGATGCAAGTGTGCATCAGTTAGTCTAGATCTGGTTGAAGATTTCAGATGTTTCATTCTGGAAAAAGTCTCTTCACAGCCATAAGTGCTGCCAAAGATGGTTGCCATTTTGAGTGCATAGTTCCTGAGATTAGGATATGTCTCAGAGGGCAGAGATGCATAGAAATTAGGAAAGCTGCTTGACTTGAATGCATCTTTCAGAGAGTCACAGTTCTGCAGTTCAACCAGTTCCATTTGGTAAATTGTATCCACATTTTCAATGTCAATAGAAAATGGGTTATGGAAAAGCTGTATGTCTTGTTCAAGGAGATGAAGCTCTTTATATCTGAATTAGAACTCCTTTTGCAACTTTTCCAGTGAACCCACACATGTTTCTTTTGGGAATGCAATTTAGGGTTTTTCTGCTAACTGATTTTGAGTTAAGGGGAGATGGCAGAAATTTTCCTCCTTCACTTGTTTGATAAGGAGGCCTAATTTTACTTTAAATGTTTTCACATATGATTGCATATCACAGATGAGCTTCCCTTTTCCTTGAAGTTGCACATTGAAACTGTTGAGTAACTCTGTTACATCTGTCAGAAAGGCAAGGTGCCATTTCCATTCTGCATCATTGAGCTCTGGTACTTCTTTGTTTTTTGAAAGCATAAAAGCTGTAATCTGTGGAAGTAAGTCATAGAAATGTCTCAAAACTCTCCCTCGACTCAGCCAATAGACTTCTGTGTGGTACAGAACATCTTCATAGGCAACATTTAGTTCAGACAGAAATTCCTGAAATTGTCTGTGATTTAGTGCATTAGCACTAATGAAGTTAACACAAGATACCACAATTTTCATAACAGAGTCCCACTTTAGTGATTTACTACATAGCAGCACTTGTTGTTGGATGAGGCAGTGTATGGCTATTGGATGAGAATGGTTACATTTGTCAATCTCTTGATTAATGTGAGCAATTACTCCTTTCTTAGACCCCACCATGCTGGGAGCACTCTCAGTTGTCACACTGGCTAGTTTAGTCCAGTCCAACTCCAAATTCTTCACAATTTGGGAAACCTTTTCATAGATATCCTCTCCTGTAGTTGTTCCTTTGATGCTTTGCAGTGCAGCAAGCTCTTCTGTGACTTTGAAATTGTCATTCATCTCATGAATAAAAATTAGAAGTTGTACAGAATCACAAACACCATTGTTCTCGTTGAGTGCCAAGGAAAAATAGGAAAGTTTTCTTGTGGAGTTTTGCAAATGCTGATGCAAATTGTCTCCCATTTCTTCAATCCTTTGTGTAATTGTAGATCCTGAAAGACTAACTGTACTAAATGAGCCTTCCTTTTATGGACACATCCCTTTGGCAATAGAAAGAAGGCACTCTAACAAATTCTCCCTCCATGAGTGGTCTGCCAGTGCATGCTATTAGCTTGGAAACTTGAAAACTTGCTCACAGTGATGAAATATTTAGCTGCTTCTGCTTCACAAAAGTATTTTGCTGAGTTGTCAATGTACTTTTCAGTTTTAATATTCATCTTTTCTCATACCTCCAAACAAACAATCACATGTATCTTTATCTTGAGTTTGATAGTGTTAATGCAAATTGTATTCTTTGAACACAGACACTATATTCTGGCATATCAAACACACAGCTCTTTCCTTTGTACTGCATGAAAAAGTAATCATAAGTTCTTTGAATATCCTACACTCCGAGTCAATTTTTATCTTTCTTGATGTCATTGTTTCTTAGGGATTCCAAATTGCTATTAGTAAAATACCTACACACACACACACACACACACACACACACACACACACACAGCCCTACAAAAACAATATACCAACAGTAATTTTGCCCACACAGAGGCATACAGACATCATTTCAGCCTCACCAGTGACCATATTGGTGGAACTCTACTTTTACCTCAGGCTCACACTGGTGTGGTGCGGGAACCAGCAGGATTACAGAGCCAATTCCTCACCACCTTTCCAGTTCATACTACCCTGTGCAAACTGCACTGCAATCTGTGAACTCACACGGCAGGAAAAAAGAAGGCACGACACTAGTGTGTGTCCTCTTGCAGTCCATATTCATGGATCTGTAATTATAGACCATAAAATGAAAAACACATACCTCACTTCCCCCACATAATACAATGGCTCCCATTTAACCTCCCTTTGACCAAAAGTCTCTCCCCACATTCAATGCCCCCCATACCTATGGGGCCTATAATAGGGGCCATTATGTTGTGCATCTGGGGGAGTATGGGGGCCATTGTACTACTGTGTTTCCCTGAAAATAAGACACTGTCTTATATTAATTTGACCCCTCCAAAACAGGGGGTGTCTTATAAAACACCCAGTGGCAGTGTTGGGCTTCTCACAGTAGAGGCTCACTGCTGATGTCACACGCCAGATCACTGCTATCCGATGCCTATATACAGTACTAGAGGCGGTGCTGGGCCTGTGACACTGTATACCACTGTCTGGGATAGCGGAGGCTGCAGTGCTGGCTATGATGGGCTTGTCACACCTTGCACAGGCCCATCGCTGCCACCACTATACGGGGCAGCAGAATACATAGTGCGGAATCCCCTTCCCAGATCGCTGCTCACCATGCTGACATCTTCCATTGTGCAGCCACATAATCCTTTGAGCAGCGCCTCATTCTCGTTCAGTTACTCTCAGAACAAGGTGCTGCGCAAAGGATTACATCACCGTTAGTAGTACTGTAGGTGAGTGATGCTGCGCTTTGCAGCACTGCCACATACAGTGCTCCTCTCACTGACCACCAGTGAAAGAGGTACCCCTTCCAAAAGTGTGGTGGGGGTCAGATAAATGGTCTCAGGGAGCCACATGTGGCCCATGGGCCATAGTTTGGGGACCCCTGCTTATTCTCTTTCTTCTACCATCATCACACTTCATTGTCGCTTCCACCTCCTCCAGTTAGTTCATTAGACATCATACTACTAGATAGCTCTAGATCTATGACATTTCCCAGTCATCTTCTCATCATATTCCTTGCATCTCCATCCCACCAGAAACTTGGACTCCATTCCTAGGTCCCTCAGTTCTGATAAGTAGGCTTTTGTCATATATTTGCCAGAGCTCCAGTCTTAATATTACTCCCAGCCTGCTCTCTGGGTTATCTTCCCTTCCATTTTCTATTACCTCTTAAACATTGTTTTACCTATTAGAATGTAAGCTCCTTAAGGCTATCTCACTGGCTTGCTTTTCTTTGTTCTCTCTCTCTCTCTCCCTCTCTCTCTCTCTCTCCCTCTCTCTCTCTCTCACACACACACATACCTCCCATTCTTAATGGCAGAGGGAGTCCTGAGAAGGTGCCTACTATTTCTCCCCTCAGGGATTTAAGGGTGATCTATAAGGGCTTGGGTTTCTAATTATGAGTTTCTCTCTAGCATTTTCCCCAAAGCTTTTAGCAAGCTAATCCTTACTAATATTAATTAACCAATTAATATCAATTAGCTTTTAGAAATTATTTATTTGATTAAAATTTTCTTAATTACAAGTAAAATTTTTAACAATGATTTAAAACAAAATTTGAGTTTGGAATTTTCTCCCTTCATCCCCTCCACTCTCTTTGAAAAGGCAAGTAATTGGATTTCCATTATACATATGAAGTTATGGAAGCCATATTTACATATTAGTCATATTGCAAAAGAAAATACAAGCATAATAAAAAACAATAAAAAGAGTAAAAATATGCTTCAATATGTCTTTAGAGTTCATCAATTCTCTCTCTGGAGATGGAGAGCATTTTTCATTATGTGTCCATTGGAATAGTCTTGGGCTGTTGTTTTGATCAGAGTAGCTATGTGTTTCACAGTTAATTATCCTTACAATATTGTTCTTACTATGTACAAGGCTATCCTGGTTCTACTCACTTTACTTTCCATGAGTTCATATAAGTCTTTCCAGGTTTTTCTAAGTCCATCCTGCTCATGATTTCTTAGATAACAACAGTATTCCATCACAATTATACACCACAACTTGCTCAGTCATTCCCCAAATTATATACTTCCCTTTGATTTCCAAATTCTTTGCCATCACAAAAAGAGCTGCTCTAAATATTATTGTACAAAAAATCCTTTTCTCTAATTGATTTGGGGTACAGTCCCACTAGAGGTATTGTTCGATCAAAGGGTATGTACAGTTTTGTGGTCCTTTGGATATAATTCCAAATTATTCTCTAGAATGGTTAGACTAGTCCACACATCCACCAACAGTCCATTAGTGTCCAATTTTTTCATATCGTTTCCAACATCTGTTATTTTCTTTTTCCATCATGTTAGTCAATCTAATAGATTTGAGGTAATATCTCAGAGTTCTTTTCATTTGCATTTATTCTAATTAGTAGTGATTTAGAACATTTTCATGTCACTATTAATAGCTTTGGTTTCTTCTTTTGAAAAATATCTGCTCATCCTCTGACCATTTCTCAACTGGGAAATGACTTATTTTTATAAATTTGACTCAGTTCCCCAAATACTTGAGAAATGAGGCCTTTATTAAAAATTTCCCCCAATTTTTCATCTTCCATAATTTTGGTTACTTAGTTTTATTTGTGCAAAAGCCTTTTAATTTCATGTGATCCACTAATTAGTATTTAAAATGGCATTTTTTACTGAGAAAGTATGAATGAATGAAGCATGTCTTCCCAAATGAGAAAAGTTCACTGTCCTCTCTAGACACCCCCTTGGCCCCAAGGGGAGAAATACTCAAACTTAGAATGAATGCAACAAAACAATCCTCCCCTGGCCATAGGAGTCCTTTTCTTCCTTGGTAGAACCTCCAAGTTCTCTTGGGTATGGCATAGCAGATTCAAGAGTTCCCTCCTCTCCTTGTTCAACTGGGATCAAACTGGTAATTCTTTTTTTTTTAATTTTTATTTGGTCATTTCCAAACATTATTCATTGGAAACAAAGATCAATTTCTTTTCTTCCCCCCCCCTCCCCACCTCTCCCACAGCCGACTCGCGATTCCACTGGGTATCACATGTGTTCTTGGTTCCAACCCATTTCCCTGTCGTTGGTATTTGCATTAGAGTGTTCATTTGGAGTCTCTCCTCAGTCATATCCCCTCCACCCCTGTAGTCAGGTAGTTGCTTTTCCTCGGTGTTTTTACTCCCACAGTTTATCCTCTGCTTGTGGATAGTGTTTTTTAGATCCCTGCAGATTGTTCAGGGACATTGCATTGACACTAGTGGAGAAGTCCATTACGTTCGATTGTACCACAGTGTATCAGTCTCTGCAAATTGGTAATTCTTAAAGGCTGGCTCCTCACTGTTCTTGGCTGCTGACAGACTGACAGACTGTTACCAGCTCCAGTTGCTGGATGTCTAGTAGCTTTCCCATCCTTTGAAAGCTCACCAGGTTGTAACTTGATCTGTCCCATTTCGAGATATCCATGCATTTAAGATCCAGAGAGTATAAATGCAACCGACAAAAGTGGTAGATGGCTCATGTATTCATGGATACATAGCCACCAGCAAGGGGAAGATATTCCCTCCCCTTCAGCTCACAGCATATCTGTTTTGGTGTTGCAAGGGAGAAGCAGAGGTCATCTGCTAGGCATTTTGTGTGCACATACAATTCTGGTTCAGCAGCTATCCAAAGGCTTTTAAAGACACAGTCAGAGGATCCCTGTGCATACTATGAAATGAGGAGAATGTCCTCCTCTATTATAAATGCCCAGAAGCAGAGCCATCAAGTCTTCATTTGGGTTGGAGCCAGCCTCGTTCTCTAAGGACTGAGCCCCCATTGACCTCTCCTTCCTTCCTGCTATGATCCATGGAGAACTTTAGTAAAAAACTAGAAAACCTCTGTCCTGTGTTGTGTCATCATTCAGTTGCCTGAAGTTTAAAGGTTCAACCAGATCATCTCTTAAGGTTAGTTTCAGCCCTTTAAATCTGTCATCATTGTTATGACTGCATTGAAGTTAAGATCCAAACAGGGCTTTCACAGAAGAGAGAATAATTCATAAAACAATGAAACAGAAATTAATTTAGACTTCTATTATGAAAGGAAGAAATCATTACCTTAGCAAGGTGTCAAGATATAAAAATGTTGACTTATCCTATACCCCTATTGAAAATAGAACATGTGCAAAATTGAAACATGCTTCTGGGTATTTAAATGTATTATAATTTTTTTAAAACCCTTACCTTCTGTCTTAGGGTCAATACTGTGTATTGGCTCCAAGGCAGAGGAGTGGTAAGGGCTAGGCAATGGGGGTCAAGTGACTTGCCCAGAGTCACTCAGCTAAGAAGTGTCTGAGGCCAGATTTGAACCTAGGAGCTCCCATCTCTAGGCCTGGCTCTCAATCCACTGAGCCACCCAGCTGTCCCCCCAAATGTATTATAATTTGCTGATAAGTAGAACTACTCTAATCAAAGCAGGGAAAACGGCATTTGTCAAAACTGACAAGAAAAAAGCAAGCAGAGAATTGCCAAAGTCTTATACCTGGAAGGAACCTTAGAGATCATCTAAGTCAATTTCCTCATTTTACAGATAAAGAAACCGAGACTCAAGAAGATCAAGTGACTCATTCAGCATAAATAAGACTAAGCAGAAGCATGGCAGAAACCTAAACTTTCAGACTCTTTGTTAGGCAACAATTTTCCAAGTGTTCTTTATATGTAAAATTTTTATCACAAGTACATTTGGCATTTTGTGGAGCATAAGGTTAAAACTTAGCAATGATTTATATTGAACCCTGATAGTAAGTGTATTTGCAGGTTGTGTTCCTGGAGGATATCTTTTATTTTGAGTTTTAGAAATAACTAGTGAGTCTTACTGTTTTAACTCATGAGCTCCCACCAGTGCACTTCCCATGAGCAGTCTGTAGACTTAATTAGCTTTTAGCAAAAGAATTTATTAAGATATTATGGTAAGAACAGTGGATACAAAACTGGTGTTTCTTCCCACAAATACACACAGCATCTATGAGAAGAGCAGATTTAAATTTAGAGTACAATGTTAATGAGGAACACTTAGGGCAAATTATAACTGACAACTTCTGGTACTGTATAGGCTAGAAATCTTAAAAGGGAAGCTGGAACCAAAATGTGAAGGGCTTTAAATGCCATGTTAGGGAGTTTGCACTCGAGAGTCACTGAAGCTTCTTGCTCATGGAAGCTACATTGTCAGACCTGTGCTTTATGAGGCTTCCTCCTTTCCTTGTGTTCTCTTTCCCTTCTGTTTGAGTAAGTGGAGGGAATAAAAAGTGTGCCCACCCAGAGATGCACACATTGATGGGTAGGAAACCCTGGTACCTGGGAGAGAATGGACAAGGAAGAAAAAAAGGAAGGCAAGACCAGAGGGGGAGTGATAGCAACCAAGAAGGAAGAGGAGTATTTTTGAAAATTGTGCTCTATTTTGCTTTGGGAAGATTTCTTTGAAATACTGATGAACTCCAAAGACTTGCTCTTATCTGTTTATCTGTTTCTCAACTATGCCACAGTGTCATGAAGAATGATTAAGAGAGAAAGAAATGGGAAAAAACATCCATTTCATATTTCTCTGATAAAGATTTGGTATCTAAAATATTTAAGCAATTAACATATCTATGACTAATAGCCATTCCCCCCCCCCCCTCTCTCTCTCTTTCTGTCTCTGTCTCTGTCTCTCTCTCTTTCTGTCTCTCTCTCTCTTTCTGTCTCTGTCTCTTTCTGTTTCTGTCTCTCTCTCTCTCTTTCTGTCTCTGTCTCTCTCTCTTTCTCTCTCTCTCTCTATATATATCAGGATATGAATAAATGGTTCTCAAAAGAACGGCAAAGTATTCAAAACAGGAAAAATCTTCTAAATCCCTAATAATAAGAGAAATGCAAATGAAAACAACTTTGAGGTTTTACCTTACACTATAAATTAGCAAAAGTGACAAAATATGGCAACAGTCAGTGGTGTGGGAAGAAAGACACATTAATAAATTATTTCTGTAGCTGTGTATTGGTATATCCATTTTGGAAAGCAGTTTTAAATCATGCAAATAGAGTGACTAAAGTGTCCATATCCTTTGAACCAGAGACTCAAATTACTGGAATTATAACCCAAGGAAGTCATTGATAAGAAAAAATTCCCCTATACTCCAAAATATTTTTAATTTAGCTAAGAATTGGAAATAAAACAGATTCCTATCAATTGTTGAATGGCTAAAAATTTCCCTCCAATGCTTTCCTTGAAACAACTTTAAAATAATACTCCAAATCAAATTCTGGAGTGGCAAAGCCAACAAATAGATGAGGTAAGACATTTTCCCCATATAAAACAATTTATAAAGCCAGCAAGAGAGGTCTGTGACACTGGGGTGGAGGGTCAGTTTTGAGCATAGCACATTGAAGCAAAACCAGCAGAAGGTCTTGGAGGTACTCCAGTAGTGGTAGGGGCAGCTTTAAGAACTCCTCTCTTAGACATGGTAAAAGTCAGACTCCTGGTCATGAAAAGATTACAGAAATCCCTTTGCAGTCACTGGATATAGTACCTTCTTGCATTGCTTATAATAAATTCTGAGTCTCAGTCCCAGGTGGACTAGCATTTAGGCACACTAGGGAGCAGGGACCCTGGTCATAGTTCCATGGTAGAGAAGAATGCTTGTGGTCATTACAAGGGAGCAGAGTTCCTAGTCTCAGTTCCTAGGCAGAAAGCATCATTTTCTCTTTTGACTACAGGAGGGCAAAGGATCTGGTCATAGTTCCAGAGCCAAGAGGAATACTAGCATTTGTGGTTTCAGGGGAAGATTAGATAGCAGGAGAGAGGATCAATAACCATACTTCTCCCAGGATCTCTTGGGAGGACCAAAAACTTATAGAAACCCAGAATTATCTTTGAAAATGGCAAAATGAAAAAAAAAACTTGAAGTCTGGGACAATGCCTGTTCCACCCAGGGAACAGAGCTTTAACATAAGTTTAAGAACTTTAACATAAAGTTAAGAGTCAAGAAATAAACTGAAAAAAAGTGATCAGACAGCAAAAAAAGAACCTGACCATAAAAACTACTATGGTGACAGGGAAGATAATGACACAATTTCATGTAATTTCCTATTGTGACTGTATCTACTTGTAGATTTAAAAAAATTTTAGTTATTTTTAACATTGTAAAAAGAAAGAGAAAGAGATATGTCCTGGGCTTCATGTATTAGTTAGAAAATTTCCTAGCCATTAAAGCCCTCTCACAAATAGGTAATATTTTTAATACTTTTCTTCCCTTACCCTTAATAGAATTTCTGTGACATCAGTAGTTTTTTTTACCATTCAACCAATTACTAAAAATGCTGGGCTGCAAGATTTATCTACTTATATCCTTTATTTTCTAACTGCTGATTGCCACTTCATGGCATCCTGGCAGCTGTAGGTTTTTAAATGCTTGGAATGGAGTTTTAAGGTCTCTTGGGGAAAAAGGTATTTTCTGGGAAATCCATAATGTCCAGCTTCTCTGGGGATAATCTGGGGGCTTTGTATTGCTTATTTTTTAATCCAAAAATTTGAACCACATTCCTCCAAATGAACTTATTTGTTTTATTCCTCTTCTGAAAAATTTCTCCTCATTTCTTTTCTGAAAATTCCTTTCCTAGTAACATGGTTGTTAGTTTTTAGAATATAATTACCTCATTTATATATATGTATTCTCGAATTTGACACTATCTAGCTGTAGAATAAATAAATATTGAAAAATGCAGATACTTAAGGAATAATTGGCATATTGTGCTTTAATTTTTTATGGCAGGTTACCAGAGTTTATATTGTAAGTGTAATCAGACAAGTGAATAAATTACAAATAAAACCAAAAAATTTTCCACAAAATTGAGAATAAAAATACTACAAAGCATAGGAATAGACAATTTCTTAAACTGACAAATAATATCTGACTATAATCACTGACAAACATTATATGTAATAGGGATAAGTTATAAGCCTTCTGAAAAAAGGATGCCCATTATCACCATTTCTATTCAATATGATACTAGAAATACTAGCTATAGCAATAGGATAAGAAAAAGGAATTAGAATAGGCAATGAGGAAGCAAAACTATCACTCTTTGCAGATGATATATTTAAGAAAATCATAGAGAATCAATAAAAAAACTAGATGAAACAATGAACAACTGTAGCAAAGTTGCAGGATATAAAATAAATTCATATAAATCATTAGCATTTTTATGTAATAACAACAAAATCCAGCAGGAATGAATAGAAAAAGAAATTCCATTTAAAATAACTGCATACAACATAAAATACTTGGGAGTTTGCTGCTAAGATATATCAGGAAATACATCAACATAATTACAAACCCCTTTTCATATAAAGATGGTTGTAAAAAATTAAGAGAAATGTTAATCACCCATGAGTAGGCTAAATCTGTAATAAAAAGGACCATTCTAACTAAATGAAGTTACTTATTCAGTGCCATATCAAACTTCCAAAAATTATTTCATAGAACTAGGAAAAAACAATAGCAAAACTCATCTAGAAGGACAAAATGTCAAGAATATCGAGGGAATCAACATAAAAATGTAAAGGAAGGTGACCTAGTAGTGCCACATCTGAAACTGTATTACATAGTGTTAATCATGAAACCAATCTAAGAAATAGAATGATGGACCAGTAGAATGTATTAGGTATACAATTCAAAGTGAATCCAACATTTGACAAAAATTGCTGGGAAAACTGGACAACAGTTTGGCAAAAATTAGGTATAGGGTGATAAGGTCAAAATTATTTATGTGATTTAAACATAAAGGGTGATGTCATAAGTAAGGGAGAATGTCAGAACTATGGATAAGGTAAGAATTTATAACCAAACAAGAGACAGAAAGAAACACTAGAAGTAAGATAATTTTGATCACATGAAGTAAAAAAGTTTTTGCATAAAAAATCAATGGTGTCAAGATTAGAAAATAGGAGACTGAAAAAATCTTTTTTAAAAGTAGTTTCTCTGATAAAGGCCTCATTTCTTGAATATATAGAGAACTGAGTCAGATTTCTGAGAATATTAGTAATTTCTCTATTGAAAAATTGTCAAAAGTATTTATAGGAAATTTTCAGATGAAGAAATTAAAGCTATCTATAGTCACATAAAATGCTCTCACTATTGATTAGAGAAATGCAAATTTAAAAACTGAGATACCACTTCAAATCTATCGATTGTCTAATATGACATAAAAGTAAAATGATGATGTTGGAGGAGATGTGGAAAAATGGGAAATTGATGCACTATTGATGAAGTTGTGAACTGAACCCATCAATTCTGGAGAAGAATTGAGAACTAGGCCCAAAAGGCTAAAAAACTGTGCATACCCTTTAGCCCCAAAATATTACTTTCTACTAGAACTGTATCTCAAAGAGATCAAAGAAAAAGGGAAAGGACCTATATGTTAAAAATATTTATAAGCAGCTACTTTTGTGGTAGCAAAGATTAGAAGTTGAAAGGATGACCATCAATTGAGGAATGGTTGAGTGAAGTGTGGTATATGATTGTGATGGAATAGTACTGTACTATAAGAAATGATGAATAAGATACTTTCAAAAAAACCTGGGAAGAATTATATGGACTGAAACAAAGTGAAATGAGCAAAACAAGAAGAACATCATACACAGTTGACATCAGTAATTCTGATGGTCAACTTTGAATGATTCGACTATCCTGATCAATACAATGATCCAAGATAGTTCCAAAGGACTTATGATGAAAAAATACTATCTACCTTTAGGGAAAGAACTGATGGAATCTGAGTGAAGATTGTAGCTTTTTTTGTTTGTTTGTTTCCTTTATTTTTCTTTCTTCTTTTTTTTGCAACATGGTTAGTATGGAAATATGTTTTACATAGTTTCACATCGATAAATGACATCACATTTCTAGCCTTCTCAGTGGGTAGGAGTGGTGGGGGAGGGAATTAGAGAATTAGAAACTTAAAAAATTTTAAAGAATTTTTAAAATAAATAAATTATAAAGTGGAAAAATAAAAACAAGGAAGATCTATATGAACTTACAAAGAATAAAGTCAGTAGAACTGAGGAGAGACACCATATACTACAGCAGTTAACTACAATAATGTAGATAGAAAGAACAGTGACACACCAAAAATTAAAAGAAAACACAGCAAAAATATAAAGATCAAGTAGGATTCAAATGAAGAGATATGAGAAGACACCTCAACCCACTCCTTTGTGGAGGTGGGAGCTCCACATATGTTATACATTGCAGATTTAAAAACATTTTTTAAAATCTCTCAATCAATTGTGCTGATTCCTCCTTCTCTCTAAAAAATCGTTTGTCATATGGAATGACTCTCAAGGAGGGTTGGGGATATAGATGGGATACCATGGTGATGTAAGAAACAGAAAACATCAAGGCAATTTTTTTAAAGTTAGAAAAAGAGGGAAAATCATTACTCATTTCTCTCCAACTGTGGTGGCAGGAACTATGAAGCCAAAATAAGACTTGGGCATAGGATTTTCCTGAACTATTAGCAAATCTAGGATTTACTTATGTTTTCAAGGCTGCTCCTGTGAGACTTTCTGTTTTCTTTTAATCATTTAGTTAAAAAGGTTTCTTCAGTAATATCGTAAGCTGTATTTTTGCAAGAGTAGATCAAGGGTGGGAGTAGCACTAGCATATTTCACTGGGTTTCCTGAGTGTGGGCCATGATTCAAGAAAGTGAAACATTTCCCAAAATACTTTTGAGGACTTTATGTCATTAAAGTCTCTGACTTTAGTTCTTGGATCATATCAGTTTTTATTCCAGTTTTGCTTTCTTTTTTACGTAGCTAGAGAAACCAGTTTGTGATTGCATTTAATTTAATTTAATTGTTTTCTATTTTAATTTGATAAATTTCACTTTAAATTATCTGAACTTTAGGTGTAAAGATCTATTTTTTCATTATGTCCAATGTTTGGAAATTTCCCAGTTAGCATTAATCTTTTAAAAAGTTTTAAAGTCAAATAACCATTTGTAAATTTGCATTTTGTTTTCAGTTGTATTTCTCTATTGGATTGTGCAGTAGGCACAGATTGGGTGAACACTTCCAAATTGTCATTCAATCCTTCCATATTTTAATTTCTGGCAAAAAAGATAAACTCAACTATTTTGCAATGCTAAAATATCAAGAATGATGACTCAGAAATTAAGTAACTAGATGGATATTTTTCATATCAGTAGAAACTGCCAACATATCACTTTGAAAAAAAAATTAAGAAATCGTTACAAATTATTTCTAGCTAAGAATCATAGGAGTTTTTTTGGGGTGGGGAATTAGTTTCTTAGAAAATATGTCTAAAGCTAACAAAATTACTCCTTTTGATCTATCTCTAAAGAGCTATGGACCACCAAACAAACTATTCTTAGTCAAAAACCATTTATTAGGCAATTATGTCCCAGGAATGGACCAAAACACTAGGACTGCTATATGGAAAAGAGTTAATCTTGTTCTGCTTGGCCTAAAAGTGCTAAACTAGGAACTAGGACCAATGGGTGGAAGTTGTAAAGACAGCCATTTCAATTTAGGTGAGAAAATACTTCTTAAAAACTTGGGCTATAACAAGGTAAATTGACTGCCTTTGAAGGTAGTAGGTGCCCCTTTTGTAAAGTTCTTTGAGGGAAGGCTAGATGGAAAGCACAGTTTAAATCTGGACTCAGACAACTACTAGTTATGAGACCCTGAGCAAATCATTTAATCTCTGTTTGCCTCAGTTTACTCATCTGTATAATGGGGATAATAATAGCACCTACATCCCAGGGCTGTTAAGAGGTTAAAATGAGATAATTATAAAGTGCTTAGCACAGTATCTGACACATAGTAAATTCTGGTTATAGTTTTGTTTTCCTTGTCATTGTGGGGAAGGAGGAAAGACAAAGGGCTTTCCCATGTTGTGGGGAAATACTGATGGATATTAGTCCTAAATCTATTTTTAAAAATCTTACCTTCCATCTCAGAACCTATACCATGTATTGGTTCTAGGGCAGAAGAGTGGTAAGGGTTAGGCAATGGGGGTTGTCACTTGACCAGGATCATACAGCTAGAAAGTATTTGAGGCAACATTTGAACCTAGGAGCTCCCATCTCTAGACTTGGCTCTCAATCCACTAAGCCACCTAGCTGCTCCCTCTAACCCCTTTATTATACTATTGGAGGATGTTCCAGACCGTTACCTCTCCTCAGGCATCCCACTTCCCTCTTCTCTGATGTCAGCTGAAGACTTAATCTCTTACTTTAATAAATAAATTAGGCTATTTATTATGAACTTCCCTTTCTCCTTTTTTTCTAAATCTCAACAACCATGGATATCATGTTCTCTCCTCCTTTCCTCTAGTCTCAGATAATGAGTTGCCCTGTCTAGCTAAAGCCAACCCCTATTCACAATCTTCTATCTCCTCCCTTCTTGTTTCCTCCACCCACCTGAAACATTTTCCATTTCAATCTAGCTTCTAGTTCCATTTCTACAGCTTTCAGACATGCCCATGTCGCCTCTATTATTATATATCCATTATCAAATCTTTCTATTCCCTCAAGCTATCATTTTAATTGCTTCTTTCCTTTCTCAAACTCCTAAAAGAAATGATCTATATTTGCTTTCACTTCCTCTTCCCTTATTTGCTTCTTAACAACATGGCTTCTGATATCTCTCTATTGAAAGGCTTTCTCTGAGGTCATATGTAACTTATTAATCTGTCGACTTTGATAGTTTTTTATTGATCTTTATTCTTTCTGACCTCTGCTGCATTTGACAATGTTGACCATGTCTCCTAAAGCTAGTTGCTCTCCAAGGTTCTATCCTGTGTCCTCTTTTATTCTTTAAGTCACCTCACTAAGTCCCATGACTGTTATTATAATTCCCATGTATGTGATCCCCAAATCTATCTATCTATCTATCTATCTATCTATCTATCTATCTATCTATCTATCTATCTATCTATCTATCTATCTATCTATCTATCTGTCTATCTGTCTATCTATCTATCCACCTATCTATATATCTGTCTGTCTAACTATCCATCTATCTATTCATGCATATCTATATCTATACACCTAGAAGGCATTATTCTCAGGAGTTTTTATCCCACATTGCATAATGGACACTTCAAATTCTATTTCAGAGAGACTTTAAATTCAGCATGCCCCAAACTGAACTAATTATCTTTTTCCTCAAGCCCTCCTCTCTTTTAAACTGCTTTTTGGTCAAAGTCACTACTGCCCTTTAAGAATCCAGGGTTCATGATTGTGATATGATCTTGGACTCCTTATTCTCCCTCATGACACATATACAAATTCATGACACACATACAAATACAAAATTCACAGCCAAATATTTCTGTTTCCACTTTTACAACATATCTACATCTGATCCCTTTCTTGTGATCACATCGTTACCCACTTTGTTTGGGATATCATCATCTCTCACCTGGAGTATTGCAACAGCCTCCTAATTGATCTCTTTAACTCAAGTCTTTATCATTCCAGTTCACTGTTAATCTAATAATTTTCCTTAAAGATGGACTGTGTGCCTTTTTTTCCCCTCAATGCACTCCAGTGCTTTCCTATTGCCTCTAGGATAAAATATAAATTCATCTGGTTAGCCTTTAAAGTCCTACACAACTTGGCACCCAACTATCTTTCCAGCCTCAATGGACATTTCTCCCCTTCCCTCCTATCCCACATACTCAGTTATCTAGTCAAATTGGCCTTCTCTGAGTTCCTCACACATGACACTCCAGTTCCCATTTCAGTGCCTCTGCATTGGTTGACTCTTGTGCTTACAGTTCACTCTTTTCCTTTATGAAGAAGAACAAGTATGATCTTCTACATGAAGCCTTTCCTAGTCTACCCCTTCCCCCTCCCCCATATCAAATGCTAGTGCCCTCTCCCACAGACTTGTATTTAATTGCTTGTATTTTGTCTATTGTTTTTATATTATACATACACACACACATGTTTCACCTATTAGAATGTAAATTTCTTATAAGTAGGAATTCTTTCATTCTTTGTGCTTAGCAGGTAGTACAGTGGTCAACACTGACCTGGAGTTAACAAATCATCAGTTCAAATTTGGACTCAGAAACTTACTAGACATGTGACCTTGGACAAGTTATTTAACCTGGGTTTGCTTCAGTTTCTTCTACTGTAAAATGGGGACTCTATTAGTACCTATCTCCTAAGGATTTGAAGATCAAATAATAGAATATTTATAAATATATATATATATATATATTATAAATATAAATATAAATATAAAAAAAAAACTTTGCACAGTGCCAGGCACATGCTACTTAAATATTTTCATAATTATTTCTAGCACATAGTGTGGTGCCTGACAATAAACATTTGAGAAATACTTGGCTTTTTAAAAAAATACTTGTTGGTTAATTGATTGACCTCCTTTTTCTTCAGACTATGCTTTTCACTCTGAATTTCCATATCATTCCCTCCTATTTCTCCTTTTAAGTGTTTGACTGCTTTTTCTTCATCTCCTCTATTGGGTTATCACCACATCATTCCTCATATCAGTGAGCATTCCTTACAGATCTGTCCTATGCCTTCTTCTTCATCTCTCTCTCCTTTCCCCTTCTCTCTCAACTCTCAATTACCTCATTGGTTTTCATAGATTTTACTATCATCTCTATGAATATGACTCACACACCTATAAATACAGCTGCATTTCTCCCCTGAGCTTTAGTTCCCTATCACAATTTCTTATTAAACATTTCAAACTGTATATACTAGAGACATGTCAAATTTAACATGTCCAAAAAACCTTCATTATGTTCCCACAACTTACCTCTTCATCAAATTTCTCTATTTATAAGACACCAGGTTTGTAACTCTACCATTGTCTTTGGTTCTTCCCTGTCCTTTATTTCACATTATTTATTGCCAAATTTTGTTGTTTCTATCTCCCAAATATCTCTTGAATTCAAAAGCTTATCTTTACTTTTATCACTATGCCAATTCTAGCCTTCATAATTTATCTAGACAATGGCAATGGACTTAAAAAACCCCTCCCACCTTCTGTCTTGGAATCAATGCTAAGTACTGGTTCTGTGTGAAATGAACATAAAAGTATAGTCGGTAAAAAACATATTCGGTACATAGGCATTAAGGTAGGATGCAGAGTGACAGCATAGCATCTGACTTCCGGGATAGGCAAGTGGAAAACCCTCTGTGTGGCCTTTGATCCAGTGGTGTGGCATGATCATGTGCATGGATGTCAGAACATATGACCCAGACTGTCCAATCCAAAGCTGAATAGGTGTAACATCATGGGCAAGAAATAAGAACCAGGACGTATGGGAACAGCTTTCTCTGCCATTTTTTGGGCTTGTGAAAGGACTTCTCTGAGCCATCTATGGTAAATGGTGCAGGTGCTGAATCCAGGAACTAGGACTTGCAATCTCATCCAGGAACTGTGGGGAGTCAGGCTGGAAACTTTTTTCTCTTTACTAATAAATATTCATAATTGCTCACTACAGTATAAAGTCTCTAAAACTTTATATATATATATATATATATATATATGACTCTAATTTTTATATATAACAGTTCTAAGATAAAAGAGTAGGAAGGGCTGTGCAATTAGGATGAATTGACTTGCCCAGGGTAACAAAGTTAGGAAGTGTCTGAGGTCAGATTTGAACCCAGGATCTCTTGTATCTGGCTCTCTATTCACCTAGCTAACTATCTGTCCCTGCAATGGATGCTTAACAGAGGTCTCTGTATCATGTTTTTCCACATAAATGGCAAAGCAATTTTCTGTAAGCAAACAACTGGCCATTCCAATCCCTTACTTGGTAAATGCTAGTGGCTCCCTATTGCCTTTAGAATAAAATATAAAACCCTTTGTTTAGCTTTCAAAATATTTCACAACATGGTTCCAACTTATCTTTCTGCCTCGTGTATATTTCTTTCCTTCCCATACACCATGGTCCAAGGATGCTCAACTTTTCTCTTGATTGGAGTGAATACATGCCTTATCTCTACTTCATAGAATTCTTCATTTTCTTTAAGATGCAACTCAAGCACTACCTATACTGTTTTTACAGACCCATCCCTCAACTGATAGTGCTCCCTCTCTTAACTATTTTATATCCAGTGATCTTGTGTTTATTCTCTTTATTCTATTCTGTATGTACACAAAACACATGTTATCTATGCCAATATGAGGTAACCTTCATAGAAGAGACTTTCATTCTTTGTATTTGTATCCTTCCCTAGACCTAGCATGTAACGGGCACTTAAACACTTGTTAGTTGACTCATTAAACTCTTCTTTGAAGGGGCATTTTTTAAAATGACATTTCAAACACAGATTAAGGATGAAGGTTGAGAAGAGATTCATTAAAAGGTTAACGTTTGTCTGCTGTCCTAGATAGATAGTGTGGTACAATGGAGAGTGGTAGAATTAAATTAGAAAAACACTAGGATTTGAAGCTTGATCCTGCCATTTATTGTGTGATCTTGGGCGGATTGTTTAATGTCTCTCATTCTCTATTACCTCACCTGCAAAATGGGAAATAATAATACCTGTTACTTTCACCTCACAAGGTTGTTGTGAGAGCCAAATATCTTTGGGATCCAAAGGACCAAACTATCTTTGACAAAGGTGTGCACAGATTTCTTTCTTGGTTTTTTGAAACTCATATGTCCCCGTTTTGTACAGGCTGGAAGTACAGGGACCATTCATAGGCCTAATCTCACAACTGATCAGCATGGGAGCTTTGACAAGCTCTATTTCCTACCTGAACTGGTTTACCCCTCTTTAAGCAGCCTGATGGTCTTTCTTTCTCTCACTCCTAGTAGTTCATCATATTAATATTAGATTTTTGGGTGGATACTTCATTGATTTTAGCCTTACTTTAGCTTAGCATTCTCAAACTCAAGTGATCATCTGGCTTCAGAATTTCTGGTAAGATCAAAGACCTCCAGGTCTGAAGGGACATGCAATTTTTTTTGAAAATTTTATTTAATTAGTCAATTTAGAATATTTTTCCTTCATTACAAGAGTCATGCTATTTCCCTTCCCCCTCCATCCCTTCCTGTAGCCATCCTGCAATTCCACTGGGTTTTACATTGGACATGCAATTTTTAAGGTAATTGCTGCTCTAATGAAAAGCACTGGGGGGGGGGGGGAGGCAGCTGGGTAACTCAGTGGGTTGAGAGCCAGGCCAAGAGATGGGAGGTCCTGGGTTCAAATTTGACCTCAGACACTTCCCAGCTCTGTGATCCTGGGAAAGTCACTTGACCCCCATTGCCGAGCCCTTACCACTCTTCTGTCTTAGTACCACTCTTCTGTCTTAGAACCAATACACAGTATTGATTCTAAGAGGGAAAGTGAGGGTTTAAAAAAAAAGAAAAGTACTTGTGAATTAATAGTCATTCCTTATCCTTCAAACATCAACAATTTACAAATGTTGGTTCTACATTTCCTTCTCTCAAGTTATGTAAGATTTGCATGTTGTATGAAACAAAGCCAAGCTGATGAAAAGAAAACGTAAAAAGGGAATAGCAACATGGGAAGGAGTCAGGAAGTCTGGAGTGGTGTTCCAGATCTTCAACTCTGTGACCTTGGGTAAGTTATTCAACCTGTCTTGGCCATACTTTTTGCATGTATAAAATGAACAGGCTGAACTAGATCTTATTTAATGTGATTCCCCTCCCCATTCAATGATTCTATAAGAATAAATCAGTCAAAGCTCACTATCATATACATAAATGAGGACACAATAGTTGAACATTTTCTCTTAACTGATAGTGCCAAGATACTGCTATTATTTGAAAATAGAAATGACAAGTAGGACATCTGCAATTTTTATAAAGAACAACTGCCATTTCTTGAAATTGTACCTAATTGCATTTACCAAAAATCCACTCAATTGATATGTTTGGAAGCTTCCCCCTTAGGATCATAGAATCAGGAATAAAATTTCCATAAATTTGGAAAAACCATAAACTCATAGATTTAGGTCCAGGAAGCACCTTTCAGGTTACCTAGTCCAACACCTTCCTTTTTCAGATTGAGGAAAACAAGTGCCAAAGAAGCACAGAGATAATTTAGTTGCTTAATTTGAATTACCTTCATGGATAACTTCATGTTCATTAGAAATTTCATTTCCAAATGCATTTTTGGGGAAATAATTTTAAATATTTGTCTCCTTTAGCTTTCTGGAGATGGATTACCTTGGCAGGTGCCCTTCTAGCTGAATGTCATGGTCCGGCCAATGCATATTACCTACTGTCAAGATATCATATTTGATTTGCAAGACATTCCCATGTGTTTTTCTTTTGGAAGCTATTATTAGGTCTCTGGCTGGTAGATGTCAGTGACAGATGGTAATCTATCAAAGTCTATTACAAAAGAATTATCCATCACCTATTCTCTGATGACCCAAATCTGCCATTCAGCTTCAGTTTGGTCCCAGGTATGGTGTTGATGAAAGGCTCTCAAACATCCTCCTCTGATGCCACTTTGAGGAGCAGAAGTATTGGAAAATTTTCCATTGGAACACAACTCTGGACAGGTTCTATTGAATTGAGAGGCAGATTAAGTCAACAAGAATTTGTTAAGTACCTACTATGTGCCAGGTGCTGTGATATGATTATTAAAAAGGCAATCTCTTACCTCAAAGATTTCAGTCTAATGGAAGAGACAATAGGGAAATGTTATTTATAAGATCACACACACACACACAATTGGAGATAATCTTAAAGGAAAGTCTGGCATTAATGTGTGTTAGGAAAGACTTCTTGTATAAGGTGAGATTTTAGCTGAGACTTGAAGGAATTCAGGGAAACTAAGAGGTGAAGATGAGAAAAGAGAGAAGACCAGGAACAGGGGATAGCCAGTGAAAATACCTGGAGTCAGGGGATAGAGTGTTATGTGTGGAGAAGAGCAGAGATGTTATTGCCATTGGATTGTAGAATATATGGAGGGAAGTAAGGTATAAGAACACTGGGTCCTGGAGTGTACTGGATGGAACTGAAATGTATTGAATGGGGTGTGTGTGTGACAGGGTCAGAAATGTTTTGAGAAGGATCCCTTTGACAGCTGAGTGGAATGGGGCAGTGAAACCAAACAGAAGGCTATTTTAATAGTCCAGGGATGACGTGATGGGATCAAAGCAAGCTTCAAATATTGTCCTGATAGAGGACTTTTCCCCAATAAGAACAAATAAGGATAGCAATTGAGAGGAAAATTTAGGTTTTATATTTGGAAAAAATGCCTTATAATGAGAGCTTTTCTAGAGTCGAAAGGTCTTTCTTGGGAGCTTGGGGGAGTGAGTCCCACTACCCCAAAAGAAGTCTTCTGGCAGAGGCTTCATGACAGCTTGCAAGTCATGTTGTTGAGAGGTTGCTTTTTTGGGCTGTGGGCTGGACTAGATAGCCCAAGTTCCCTTTTAACTAAGAAAGCCTATGCTTATGGGAGATACTCATCATGAATAATGTTTGGACCAGAGTGGTACGTTCTCTTTTTTTGACCACAGCAATCCATGAAAAGGACAAAGTATCAACATGGCTTCCAAGTCCTGCATAGATGGATGAAATAATAGAATTTTACAGTCGGAAAGGGTCTTAGAGATCATCTGTCTGTTCTAGTGCAACTTTCATTTTACAGATGAGAAAATTAAGAAGAGAATTGAAGGTATAACTAAATCCATACAGCTAATAAGGGGTAGAGTTGGAATGAAAATCTAATTTTTACTCCAATATATACAATACCTCATATTCTCTATCCTTTAATTTCTAGTGGTCTTTTGGAGCAAAGGGAGGAGATGATTCTAAGAGTTACACAGTTCTTTTTAATAGCCTCAAAATAGCAATTTAGCTATTTGGACCCTTAACATAGAAGCTTAGTTCAATGAATGGACAGATGTACTCTTGTAGGAACCAAATTAAATCCATGTTCAGATTATCAAAATAAATGTTGAAATGGAAAACAAAAAATGAATTAAAAGATGTAAAATGTTATAGCAAAATGGCATATACTCTACACATTACATAAATGCACTGGCAAAATTTTATACTGTGACTGAAGACTTCTCTTTAGAACTGGACCTATGATTTCACTGGGATACAGAGTTTTCAATGAGGAAACTACCTCAACTAATTTGGTCTGTCACCTGTGCTACAGCCTTAGAGTTCCTTGGGAACAATAAGAATTAAAATGATTTGCTCAGAAGTAACACAGGTTATATCAAAGGGAAGACTTAAATCTAGATCTGTGTTGACACTGGGGCTCAACACCTCTATTTCATAGTACTTGGATATCTAATCTTGCATTGAACTTAAGCAAACAAGATACAGTGAAGATAATTGCCCCTCACAAAACAACATCCATTGCAGGAGATGAAGAAATATAGATATGTTATGAAGAAATTGAAATAATCCTTTAAATTATCAGCACATTGTTACTTGAGGACTTGCAGGTAAAAATGGTTATAGGATAAAATAAAGGAAACTGTTGGAAAATATGGTTTGGGATAAAGAAATGAAGGAGTCCAAAGACTTTGAGTCTATTCAGAAATGTCATGGTCCACTTCGCACCTAGAAGATTGGCCAATATGATAACATTACAGTAAATGAAAATAATAAATGTTGGAGGGGATGTGGCAAAATCAGGACACTAATACACTGCTGGTGGAACTGTGAACTGATCCAATCATTCTGGAAGGCAATTTGGAATTATACCCAAAGGACTTTAACAGAATGCATGCCCTTTGATTCAGCAATACCATTACTAGGTTTGTGCCCCAAAGAGATAATAAAAAAGGTTATACAAAAATGTTCATAGCCACACTCTTTGTGGTGGCAAAACATTGTAAAATGAGGGGATGCCCTTCATTTAGAGAATGGTTGAACAAACTGTGGTATATGGTGGAGATGGATTAGTATTGTGCTGTAAGGAATGATGAACTAGAGGATTTCTATATGAACCAGAAGAACCTCCATAAACTGATACAGAGTGAAATGTGCAGAACCAAGAGAACATTATACACAAAAAGTGAAACATTGTGGAATGATCATATGTAATGGATTTTGCTACTTGTAGCAATGCAATGATCCAGGAACATCCTGAGGAATTTATGAGAAAGAATGCTATCCACATAGAAAGAAAGAACTATGGGAGTAGAAACAAAGAAGAAAAACATATGACTTATCACTTGTTCATATGGGTACATGATTTGGGGTTTTGGTTTTGAAGGATTGCTCTATTGCAAAAATGAAAAATATGGAAATAGGTATCAAATTATAACATTTGTATAATCCAGTGGAATTGCTTGTCACCTCTGGGAGGGGAAGGGAAAAGGAGAGGGAAAGAAAATGAATCATGTAAACATAGAAAAATATTTTTAAAATAAATTAATTTAAAAAGACAAAAAAAGAGAAATGTTATGGTCTATATGTCAGAATAGAAACTCCTTGAGGGCAGGGTCTGTTTTATCTTTTTCTTTGAATCCTTAGCATTTAGCACAGTCCCTGACATACAGTAAGCAGTTAGTATGTAGTCCTTGATTGATTGATCGATATGTTTCCTTCAAGGAAAGACTTAAAAAGTATTGGGCATGGAGAATCCTAGAATAGCATCTTAAAAAATGAAAGTGATAAATTTCAGCAGAAAGAAAACAACTCTACATATAATTGGTAAAAAATTAAAACAATTAAAAAGGAAGAAAATAATTGTCTATCGACACTAGTAATTTCAGAATCAGCTATCTGTGCTCACTATGGTCATTGACTGCTTAAAGAAAAATTCAAAGCAAATACAAAATTAGAAGAAAGGATAAAAATGAGAAGGTATCATGTGCCTTCGATGGTGGCTTCTATCAGTTTTATTTAAGTTAGTTGTCAAATCTGAAAAATGGAAGCTGATAAAAATAGATAAGCACTATTTCTTCTTTTTTTTTTAAAAGCTCTTACCTGCTGTCTTAGAACTGATACTAAATATAGGTTCCATGACAGACGAATAGTAAGTGCCAGGCAATTGCATTTAAGTGACTTGCCCAGGGTCACACAGCTAGGAAGTGTCTGAGGTCATATTTGAACACAAGACCTACTATCTCCAGGCCTGGCTTTCTAGCTACTGAATGATCTAACTGCCCCTTGATTACTATTTCTTAGAGAAATTTAACTAGTACAAAGGAGTCATTACAAAGCAAAAGCCAAAAGAGCCCTCATATCTCCCTAGCCTACAAACTCAGTCTCCATGCCAGTAATTGAATGAATTAATGAATTGAAAGGGAAAAGGCATTTATTGTGCTTACTAAATGCCAAGCACTGTACTAAGCACTGGAGTTATATATTAAAAAAGAAAGATAGTTCCTAAAAGAAACTTAAATGTTAATCTGGGAAGATAGTTCATATGAGAAGTAGTGGCCAGGAAGGAATATTTTGGATTGGAAAGCTACAGGGATGGACAATTAATTACTATGTTAACTCCAGGAATGGTAATGTTGCTATGATTCTATCCCCAGAGGTCATGTTTATAGCAGAATAGGGAAGAGAAAGGATATGAGGATGAGAGATCAGCAAGAATATGGTTGTAGAACAGCTTTGTAATGGGTCCAGAATGGTCTAGTTATGAAGAACTGTAGTCGAGGCATTGCCGTAAAGGCAGAACCGTAAGGGTTAAGCCTCCTCTTCTCTCTGTTTGGGCTGCATAGTCAGGGTCGTGGGTTGAACTGTGTACGACCTGCCCAGCTGTGTGCTCAAGGTTGGAGTAGCATCAGAGGGAGGACTGATAAGGTTTGCGAGAAAGAAACTGTAAGGTTGGAGTAGCCAGCAGAGGACTGATAAGGGTTGTGAGAAATTGTGAGAGTCTGTGGGAAAGTTGCTTCTCTGTCTTTGTTTGGAATCCTCTCGGTTCTTCCCTGTGCCTGGCAGGTAACGTCATGAATTCCTATGAATCTGCCCAATTATTGGTTCCTGCTGTTGCTGGGCAGCGGCAACATCATATCTTCCTGTGTGTCTTAACCTATATATTGCTTTGTTTGAACTCAATAAAGGGTTGTTATGCTTTTTCATAGAGCGTCCATTCGTCACTCTGTATGTTCGTTACCCCAGGCAAGGTCATGAAAAGGTTGGCCACCATTTTGATGAGCCTTGCAAAGAACTTTCAATGGTCATGAGGCAAAAGCTGAAGGTCAGGATGGGAGGCAGATGACATGGCATGAAGGGGTCCAGAGAACAGGATCACAAGTCTGTAAAAGTTGTAGCTAAAGGCAACATTGACTTAGGGGTACCTCTTCATTTCCAAAATATGATGGGAAGAAGTTGGAATATTGAGTCCTATTGCCCCCCAAATAGAGAAAAGCAAAGAAGTTGAAAGAATAGAAAACGAGTCAGTAAAGATCTTGGCATCACATACAGCTAAACTAGATCTTCTTTAGAGCATTTGCAGTAGCATAGAGGAGATGTGATATGATTGATGGAGAGAGTAGCCATCCTGATGAAATCTTGGTCCATCAAAGTGATTTATTAAACTAGACATTTTAATTCATGATATTTATTTTTAAAAAAACTGGCTTGCATTTAGATAAATCAATCAGTCAGTCAACAATTTATTGGCCTAGCCTTGGAAGGGACCTTAGAAATCACTGAGGCTAACTCTTTATTTTTGCTTCATTCTAGAGGGATCTGAAGATCAATCGGAAAGATGAAGATGCCACAAAATTTGTGACCAAGCCAGGACCAGAACTCTTGACTCTTAGTCTAGAACTCTTTATATTATATAATATTATTTAGATTTAATAAAATATCTCAATAGTCCATGCTATTTTTGAAAGATAAAATGACAAGGTTTTGTACAGGTAAGCATGCTCAATAGCAGAAGTCAAAGGACCAGGGTCTTAGTGTCATCATTACTACCTACCAATCCTGTTACCTTAGGAAGTCACTTTAACTCATTTTGCTTAGCCCCTATTTTCTTACCTCTTTAATGAAACCTTTGGATTAGATAATCTATAAGGTCTTTAAAAATCTAAATTTTTTCATTTAAATATAAAATGGGTAATTGCTTTTTATTAGCACAGTGAACACTGTTTTTATAAGTATGTTAAATGGTCCAGATAAGCTATTACTTCTGTATTTCATGCTCTCATACCTTCTTATTCCCTTTACTAAGAATTCTTCATGGGTCTAGATGGGTGGCTCAGTGAATTGAGAGCTAGTCCTAGAGATGGGAGGTCCTGGGTTCAAATCTGGCCTCAGACACTTCCCAGCTGTGTGACCCTGGGCAAGTCCCCAGTGCCTAGCCCTTACCACTCTTCTGCCTTAGAACCATTACACAGTATTGATTCTAAGAGGGAAGGTAAAGGTTAAAAAAAGAGTTCTTGATCTTGATCTTGGATTCAACTTTCTTAACTTTAAAATGAATGTATTGTGCTAATTAACCTCTAAAATCCTTTTCATCTTTAAATAAACAATCCTATGACACCACATCCAGGATTTGCTTTTATTCTATGGACTATATGTATTGGGGTCCTCTTAGCTTTGAATGCTAACTTCAAGATTTATAGAGGGGTGAAATTGTAGATCAGAGACTTTTAATTTCTTTCCCCTCTTATTGGATGAACATTAATGTAAAGCTCTATTAATTCTATTCCTTGTTCACTTTACTAATTTTTCTTACTGTTTTGTGTTGTGGGAAGAGATGAATTAGAAAAGGCAAAATATTATCCCAGAGTACCTGCTACAACATAAGTACTTAATGAGCTGCTCTTCTCCTCCTCCTCCTCCTTTTTCTCCTTCTCCTTCTTCCTCTCCTCCTCCTCCTTCTTTTTCTTCTCCTCCTCCTTCTCCTTCTCCTTCTCCTTCTCCTTCTCCTTCTCCTTCTTCTTCTCCTTCTCCTTCTTCTTCTTCTTCTTTTCTTCTTTTCTTCTTCTCTTCTTTTCTTCTTCTCTTCTTTTCTTCTTCTCTTCTTCTTCCTTCTCTTTCTTATTTATCATCTATTTATATGTCCATATATCATTCACTTATTGATTTTAGGATTATATATCTAGAGCTGGTAGGGACCTCTGAGGATGACTAGTTCAAATTGCTTATTTTACAGCCAAGCTGAAGGTCCAAGGGAGTTAAATGACTTTCCCAAGGTCAAATAAATACAAATACAAATATGCACAAAACATCAGAGAATTCAGAACCAGGTCCTTCATGACTCTAAGTTTAACACTTTTTTCAAAATGCCATGCTGCCTCTCATAAATAAAATAAACAATTAGGCAATGTAAAATAGATAAAAGTTTTAATAACTGAGTTCTAGAGGTAGAAGACTTGGGTCCAAATTCTGCTTTCAGTAATATTCTAATAATAACTAAGTGAGATATTCTATCTCCTGAACTTTAGTTACCTTTTCTATAAAATGGAAATAATAATTATTTTTATTAATGTGCCTCTTAACTCAGAAAATTATAACAAGGAAATTATTTAATGGATCTTAAAGAGCTCAAAAATGGAAGAGGTAGCATGATATTATGGATAGGGTTAGGGCTTGGAATCAGAAAGACTTAGATTCAGATTTTATCTGAACTTTGGATAAGTTTGGACAACACCCTATGACTTCTCAACTAGGTCATAGACAGACTTCAATCAGATTTAATGCAGGTAAGAATTCCCCTCCTGGGATTTCTCCATTCTTATAAAATTATTAATATTTAGTGTATCTTGAACTCTCAGATTTGGAATGGCCCTCAGAGGTCAAGTAGCCCAATGTACAACTGAATGAGGCTCCTTTCTATTATATAATGGCAATAGCTTATGTTGATATAGAATTATACACACACATATATACCTATATATTACTTACTTTGTTTTCTATGTGGATTATCCCATTTGATCCTTCCAAGAGCCCTATGAGGTAGGTATTTTATTATTCTTATTTAAAAAGTGAGTAAATTGAGTCCAAGAGAGGTCGAATGGCTCTTCCAGCATCTCAAAGCCAGTAAGTGATTGAAATAGATGTTACTGTTCCTAACCCAAATCCTGGTAGCCTTGGGAGTGATAAATAAATTCCATTCCTTTTAAAGTGGATTATCCAGTTCATAGAAATGACATTCCCTCATTTTTTTCTGATTATTTTGTGTTTTGTAATTTTAAGAGAAAGTCAGGCTTCTAACAGAGGCAAATAAAATGATTTTGAGCACTTTTAGAGAAGAAAAAAAAGATGGGGACCTTGAATGGAGAAATCATGGAACAACACCTGGAGCAAGAGCAGCAAATACTTTGGTAATTTTATTTATTCAATGTTTTGCGCCTTGGAAAATCACATCTGGTTTCCTTGCAGCTCCCAGAGGACATCAGTTATGCATACTTACTTCATTCGGCTGCTGCAAATACTAACAATACAGATTGGAGGACAACATGGCCTAAAATATTAAGCTTGAGCAGGAAATTACAGACTTATTGACTGAATTTCTTGAAATAATGGATCCTTTTTCTCTTAAAAATGAGAGAGTAGATAGAGGATGTTTTCAAGGAAAACTTTTTAGTTCTCAAGGCAGTTTTATGTGTAATTGTAAAATCTGAAAACTTTCAAAGTAGATGTGGCCTGACCAGTTACCTAGCCTCATTTGTACTTGAACAAGAATCTGCATTGCATGATCTTTAACACGTGATAACCAGTTTCTACTTAAAGACCTCAAAAGAGAGGAGACTCCCACTACCACCCTTTTGTAGGCAGCCCTTTGCATCATTGGATAGCTTGAATTATTAAGAAATTTTTCCTAACTTTAAACCCATATGTGAACTTTGGGAATTTTGACCCAATATGACTTTATTTTCTCTGAGTCAAGCATAAAAAGTCTAATTCCTCTTCTATGTGACATGTCTTCATATTCTTGAAGACAATTAAAATGACTCATGATTATTCTTCTCCAGTCTAAACATTTCATTTCCTACAAGTGATCCTTATATGACTTGAACTCAAGGCTCTTCACATCAAGGTTGCTATCCTCTGGACTCTCTAGTATGCCAATGTCCTTCAGAAAACATAGCACTCAATACTGATTGCAATATTTCTGGTGCACTCTGAGCAAGATCCAGTATACGATGTCTCTCTAACTAAATCAAAAATTGAATTAGCTAAGGGACCATAGGATCATAAAGGTAGAGCTGGAAGAGATTCTTAAAGACCATTGACCTCAGAACTGTTATATTACAGATGAGGGAACTGAGGTTGAGAGTATGAAATGTATCTAAAGTCACACAGAAACTAAGTGGCAGAAATGAAACTCCAACTCATCTTTCACTTTTAATTCTTACCCCAAAGGATTGTTATGTGGAACACTTTGTGAATTTTAAATATACAAGTGAGAGTTGATACTAAAGTAGAAGGTAAATAGTGCCTTGGGAGTTATTAAATTGTGACATTTTATGATATAATGAATGAATTATGAACATGGAATTCACATTTTCCTCTTAAGAGACATTATCTTACAAATTATTGGGTCTGAATCACTTTTTCTCTTTTCCTTTATAAGTTTTCTGGTGTAGGAACAGTCTTTACACAGGGATTTCATTCCTTTCTGTTGATATTTTAAAAGTCTCCACTTTTCTTAATTCATTTCTAACCTAGCCTTTCTATTTAGCCTCAAAACAATTGTTTGTGCCTTCCTCCCCCTTTTTATTTTCATTCATCTTAATTCAATTCACTAAGAATTTATGAAGTACCCACTCTATGTTAGACATTGTTCTAGGTAATACAAAGACAAAAAAATAAACAACCCCCATTCTAAAGGAACTTACAGGCCAAACAGGTATGCACTGAGGGGAACAACAGGCAGACAGATAAGTAAATATGAAATAGATTCAAAGTCCACACAGAGTAATATCTTATGGAGAGGACACTAGTGACTAGAGGCATCAAGAAAGGTTTCCTGTAGGAGGTGGCACAGTGGATAGAACACCAGGCCTGAACTCTGGGAGACCTGAGTACATACTTTGCCTCAGACACTCACTATATGACTCTGGGTAAGTCCCTTCATCTTGTTTGCCTCAGTTTCCTCATCTGTAAAATGAACTACAAAAGGAAATGACAGACCACTACAGTATCTTTGCCTAGAAAACTCCAAATGGGGTCACAAAGAGTCAGTTGCTATAGAAAAATGACACAGCAATAACAACAATAGAGATGGCACTTGAACTCAGCTCTAGAGGAATTCTGTGAAACTATGATGAGGAGAGAATGTGTTGCAGGTATCAGGGCCAGCCTGCGCAAAGGCCAGGAAATAGGAGAAGGAATGTGGGTTAGGAACAATAAAGAGATCAATTTGGTTGGAATATATGAGGCTCCAAATGTATGCATATACATATATGTATACATAAACATGTAAACAGACATGTATATGTTACCTTCTGTCTTATAACTGATACTAAATATTGACTCTAGGACAGAAAAGGGATAAGGGTTAGGCAATGGGAGTTAAGTGACTTCCAAGAGTCACACAGTGAGGAAGTGACAAGTCCGAAATATTAATCAATAAATGTTAACTTAGGGAACAGAAGACTTAGTTGACAGCTGGGGGAGAAATGGGGAAATATCTTACTAAGTATCTTCAAATATTTGAAGGACTGTCCTATGGAAGAAGAATTAGACTTGTTTTGTTTGACTCCAGAAGACAGAATTAGAAACAATGGGTGGAAGTTGCAGAGAGGCAGTTTTGAACTTGAGTTAAGGAATATTTTCTATCTGTCCAAAAGTAAATTGTGGCACTTGAACTCAGCTCTAGAGGAATTCTGTAAAACAATGGCGAGGAGAGAATGTGTTGCAGATATACAGGCCAGCCTGTGCAAAGGCCAGGAAATAGGAAATGGAATGTGGGTTAAGAACAATAAGCAGATCAGTTTGATTGGAATATATGAGGTCCCTAAAAAGGAACTCTCCAAACAGATTAGATATCCAAGAAAGGAGGATATTATAAAGGCAAATTCCCAGTCTTTACTGGGAATTGTGGATAGATTATTGGATTTAACTGTGTCCAAGGTTTCTAGTCAGGTTTGGGGAACTTTGCACTGGACTCTTTTAATCTATGGAGAGACAGTGCTGAAGGATTGAATGATGGGAGGAGTTGGTACAAGAAATTTGGCATGGAGAGACATTCTTTATTTCTTTTCTCCTGCAAGAGAGTATAGACATGTTTTTCAGACTTTCTAGAACCAACTTCAGACAAGTGGGGAAAGAGAGAAGGACTTTGGAGGCTAGAGAAGTAGGTGAAATAATTTTCTCCAATTGCCCCTGGTTTCCTTCTTGCTTTTCTAACGTCTTTGGGTAATTTCCCTTTGGGTCAGAAAATAATTTCTCACTCTTGATTTGAACTGAGATATCTCATTCCCAGACAGAAAGCTCATTCAATCTATTTATTATCTGGTATGTTTTAATATGTGTAATTTCTTCTATTTCTTTTTTTGTTATATATTTGGATAAAGGGGTTTACTTACTATTCACCATTTCTGATGGTCTTTTGAATTGGGTCAAAGTACAGAGTTTAAGCTAAGGGCTTCCCTCATCCATGTAGGGGGGTAATGACAGAGTGAGCTATTACCTTTTGTTTTTAACTTTAAAATTGTGCCCTCAGAAAGCAATGTTTAGGGACACAGATTCGAATCTAGTAATTCCAGTCTAAAATTTCTTCTCTCAAAGGAGAACAAAGCAGCCAGTCTTGTGGGCCTTTCTTTTGCATCCTTTTAGGTAAGAATTATGGTCTTCCCTGGAGAGAGGTAGGGAGATTCCAGAGATTTCTATCAATACTTTCTTTTGAGTTGATTGTTGATATTCCATGTGGACATATACATTGTACATGAGCCTGCATGCACCTTTCCTTAAAAAAATAAAATTAGCCTTCCTTTTGCAGAAGAGTTTATTATGTCAATGGTATACCCAACAGAATAGTCTTAATTAATGACCAAATCTCATCCAATTCAACTCAGTTCATAAAACATTTATTGAACACTTACTATGTATAAAGTATAGTGGTGGGCATTGGAGATATAAAGAGGAATCCTTCCTCCAAACTACCTGCTTTCAAGAAGTTTTCTTTCTATTAGAGAACATAACAAATACAAAAGTGAGTATAAGATGGGGCAGTTAAATAGTGCAGTAGATAGAGCATAGGGCCTGGAGTCAGGAAGTTCTGAATTCAAATCCAAACTCAGATTCTTATTAGCTGTTTGATTCTGGCCAAATCACTTAACCACTATTTTTTTTAGTTCCTTACCTGTAAAATGGGAAGATAGGAAGAGGGATGGGAGAAGGGTAGGGAAAGAACATGAATCAAGTAACCATGGAAAATTGTTCTAAATTAATTAGTTAAATAAAATTTTTCAAAAAAAATAAAATGGGAAGACACTGGAAAAGGAGATGGCAAACCACTCCAGTATCTTTGCCAAGAAAGACACATAGATGATGTCCATAAGGTTACATAAAATCAAACACAACTGAATGACTAAACAACAAGTACAAGATAATTTGAGACACTAGTAAATAAAGAGAATGGAAAAAAGCTTCCCATTAGAAGTGGTAACAGAGCTGAGTATTGAAGGATACTAGATGCAAAGGGCAAAAGGAAGTGAGGGAAACATTTATCCTGGCTAAGGGCTGGGAAATGGGATATAGCTCTCTGAATTTGAGGAATATCAAGAAAACTAGTTTGGTTGAAATATAGAATGCATGAAAGGAAGTCATGCAAAGAACATCTAGAAGATAGATTGGAGCTTAAATAAGAAAATGAGAATGGAATAATGCAAGGAGTACTGGACTTCAATTAAGCAGACAAGGGTTTACATCTTACCTGTAAAACACAAGTTATGTGACCTTGGGCAAATTGCTCTCAGTCTTAGTTTCCCCATATGTAAAATGGAAATAATAACAATAATAATGATACCTACTGGGTTATCATAGGGATCAAATGGGATACTATGTACCTTTAAGCTTTAAAATGATGTACAAATATGAACTATTATGAATATAGTTATTGGGCACCACTGTATGCAAGACACTCTGGTAAGAGCTAGAAGGAGGTACAGAGATGTAAAGAAGTCTGAGATATGGTTGCTGCCCTTCTCTTTAATCTTTTTACAGTGTACTTAATCTTGCATCTCTGTAGCTTTGTGATGATCTGGACTCTCCCATGCCTGGAATCACTCCCTTCTTCCCCATAACATTAATCTCCACCCCACTTCAAGATGTGACCTTAGTTACCTTCTATATGAATCATTTACTGATGGCCCCACTCCTAAATGCTAGTATTGTCCCGTGGGAATGGAGCAGAGTGAAAAGAGTGATGTACCTATCCGAGTTCCATTTCTGCATCAGATCCTTAGCAGCTCTGTGACCTTGGTTAAGTTGCTACACTTCTATTGGATCCAGTTTCTTTTATCTGTAAAATACAAATAATAATAGTACCTACCTTCCTATGTTGTTGTGAGGATCAAATGAGATAGTATATGAACAACAAAGCACTTTACAAATCTTAAAGTATAATACAGATGTTAACTTTCATTATTATATACTGGTAACTCCCAAACCAATTCCTTCATTTGAGGAATTCACATTCTAGGGAAATGAAATAGGTAAATCAATAAATGCATATATTTCCTCTTAAATGATATGATGTTGATTTTGTATTTTTCATTATATATTTATTCTGTATCTACTTTTTAAAATAGTTTTCTACCTGATGGAATATAAGTCCCATGAGGGCAGGGACAATTTTTTTTGTCTTTGTCTCTTCAGTGTCTACCACAGTGCCTAACATTGGTTTTGGCTTAACAAATTGACTTAATGAGCATTTTTGATAGATTGATTAAAGCATTTATAAAATGATGACTTGAACCAATGATGAATATTCCTAAACATCTGGACTCCTGCCACCATGGTAGTGAGTAACCCCAAATGGAGTTAAAAATGAAGCCATTCAGTACTTGTGACCAGACAAAACTTTTTTTAAAAGATTTTGTGTGTGTTAAACTTTAATTAGGCTGGATAAAAAGGGAAATATAACCAATGTCAAAAATAATGAAGCCTGTCTTCTTTTGTCTATTTATTAACAAATTCCTGCAGGCGGGATCCCTGAGACATCTTGGGTTTGACAATGAAGCAGTAAAATAACTCAATCCCATGCATAATTTAGTGATGTTTTTGAACTATGCATTCATGAGCCCATTTTAATGCATAATTGAGCTCAATTTCATTTGGTTTATTTCATTCCACTTTTGGAGACTTTCCATCCCGGGTCCCAGTGACGCATTCATGAATGCCTAAGTGGGCCAATCGAGACTTTTTCTAAAAATTTCTAATTAGTTGGAAGCTTCAAAAAAGACAAAATAAAAAATGAAGCCTCTTATCACTTGGGATCAACTCAGAGAAAAACCTCAACAATCACTCCCAAACTTCTTACTCTTTAATGCTTAGGCTGAAGTACTGTGTTCAGTTTGGAACATCATATTTTAATGAACTGGAGAACAACATCTAGAGAAGGGAAACCAAGATAGTGAAAGACCTTTTAGACTATGCTATGGAAGGGCCAATTGAAGGAACAGGGAGTATTTAATTTGAAGAAGTGAAGGCTTGGGAGGCCATGATAGCTGCTTTCAAGTATTTGAAGAGCTGCCTTTGTGGAAGATAAATTAGCTTTGTTCTGTTTTGCCCCAGAGGGCCAAACTAGAGGCTGCATGTGGAAGTTAAGAGGAAATAGATCCTGTTTCAATATTAGGAAAAGCTTCCTAACAGTTTTAGTTGTCCTAAAGTGGAATGAAGGTAGTGGATTTTCCTTCATAGAGATGATTCAGAGCTGAAATGACTGCATATCCCTTACTTTGTAAAGTGATTTACTGTTCAGGGATAGGTTGAACTTGATATCAGTGAGATTTCTTTAAACCCCCTGTTTCTATTATCCTGGATTAAATGATTATTTGGGGGGAGATTCAAAGGGACATAGATGGTCTCCTTTCCACATTTTAAAAATAATTTAGGGTTGAATAGGTGGCTCAGTGGATAGACTACCAGACCTGGAGATGGAAGGTCCTGAGTTCAAATTTGACCCCAGCCATTTCTTTACTTAGTGATTCTGGGCAAGTCATTTAACCTAATTGTCTAGCTCTTACCACTCTTCTGACTTGGAACTGATACCTAGTATTAATTCTAAGACATAAGGTAAGGTTTTTTTTTAAAGAATGAATTTAGAGGTGGGACTTTAGAAGTCATCTGGCCCAATCCTCTCATTTTACAGGGGATTAAAGAAATCTATCTAGAGTGGCAAGGAATCAAAACTTGCTCGTGATTACTGAGGATTCTAGAATGAGACTACTGTGATGATGGCTTTTGGCAATACATCTATCTCATAGACTGGGAAAAGTAGTGTCTGGGGCTGGCATGATATCTTGATATGAGTTCCAGAATCTTTCATCATCACATTTGATGAAAATAAAAAAAATTCAAATTTGTTTTGTCAAACCCAGACACAGAGTACAGATAACTTACACTTAGACAAGGAGATTTTGCATGGTTTGGGTCTTTCACCCCTTCTCTAGAACATGTCAAATCCATCCAACCAACCCCCTTCTAGGCTGTACTCTCCATTTTCTATTCAGTGGTAAAGGTCAGACCTTTGGCTGTAAGAAGGATGCTCCACATTATTGTTTCTATGTGATTTCCTGTGATTTAACTGCTTTGTGCAATAGATTCATTAACTAGAATTCTTTGCTAGTATTACTTTGTAGTATTACTTTGTTGTTATCTCTATGCTTGGCAGCAAACACTTCTAGTGAAATTCAAAACCATAGATCATGATGATGATGAATAACAATATTTATATAGTATTTTAAGATTTAAAAAATCATGAGTGCAAAGGGAAGGTAAAGGACATTGTGGTACCATGGACAGAGCACTATGTCTGGAGACAGAGAAAACAAGTTAAAATCCTATTTCTTACATATCTTCTGTATCCTCATTTGTAAAATTAAGATGATGGGCCACAATTCTAGCTCTAGGTCTATACTCCTCTGATTATGGCAGCTCTGTAGCAAAGTGCTAGACTTGGGGTCAGGAAGACTTGAAAATATCCATTTTTCTTTAGATGCTAGTTTAGTGATGTGACCCTGGGAAGGTCGGAGTTTTAATACTGCCTAAGAAAGCAGTAGTGTGACCTTGGGTACATCATTTAACCTCTCTCTGCCTCAGTTTCCTGGATGACAATAATAATGCTTACCTTGTGGAGTTGTTGTGAGGCTCAACTAAGATTATGTAAAGTACTTTGTAAATCTTAACACACTATATGAATACCAGAATGCTAGTTATTATTTATGATTTTCTCATACTCACACAACTAGCATGTTTCAAAGACAAGATTTGAACCTATCTCTTTCTGACTCCAAGACCTATGCAGCCTTAAATAATCCATGACTATGATGATAGTCCTTGTTTTAAACCAATTGCCTTCTTCCCAAATTCCATTTTCTGACCAAAAATGAAGCTAGAAGTATCTTAGAAGTCAGTGTTCTGGTTAGAATCTGGTTTTGCCTGGTACCCAGTGGATTCCTAATAAATTCATGTTGTGTCATTGATAGCCTTTTGTCATAGCTTCCTCTGTACCAATGCATATGGAAAAGAGGCAAATAAATTGATTTAGGGCTAGAGGAGACTTGAGAGTTTATCAAGGCCAAAACCTTTGTTTTATATATGTGGAAAGTGAGACTAAGAGGGGTCAAATGACTTGCTAGAAGTCATACAGGTTAGAAGTAGCTAAGTTGTAATGTAGACTCTAGTGCTGTCATAACCCTATGGCTCCTTTTCTAAGAATATCAGCCATAGCTGGAGTTGGAAAGCAGATCAAGGCATACTATTTAATTCATTTGGGTTTTCACTTTGGGGTTTTGGTTTTACATGATTATTCTTTCATGAAAATGAACAATCTGGAAATATATTTTGTATGATGGTATGTGTATAGTCCAGATCATATTGCTTGCCATCTCTGGGAGGGGGGAGGGAAAGGAGGAAGGGAGACAATTTGGACCATATAACTTCATAAAACTTATGTGGAAAATTATTACATGCAATTGGTAAAATAAAATATCTTTATTAAACTCATAAAAGAATATGAACCATACTAAAGCATTGGATTGTTCACCACCTCAATGAAGGGGATGGAAGGAATGGAGAGAATTTGGGACTCAAAATTCTAAAAAATTGTTAATAAATGTTAAGTAGTTGGGGAAAAATAAAATAAGAATGTAAAAAAATAAAAAATAATATCAACTATCATGTTGGTCCAACCCTCACCTAGGTATTATCATGACTCACTATCAAGAGAATTCCATGGTTTTCTCAACAAGTTCCAAATTAATGCCTTAAAACCAGGTTGACCACTAATGTCCTTCATTTTTCAACCTCTAATCTCATACTCCTTTCTCCTAGGATACCCCGTTTTCTATCTATTGGATCTCATGTAAGTATCCACCTAAAATAAAGGCCCTTGAAGTCACTGAATGCTTCCATAGTCCTGCATTCCTAGTTCCCAGGTTGCTTCCCTAAAGTTGAAAAAAGTAACTTTGTGATATTGCCTAACACTGTCTGTTGCAGAGAGAGGAATTTCAAGGCTTTGCCTTAAGATCCAACATGAATGGTTGATTGTGAAAAATACCACAGTGGATTTTGTGGATGACCCCAGTCTATTTAGTACAGCAGAGAGAGTGCTGGCATTAGAGGGTAAACTTAGCATCTGTGGCATTTGTGGCCAGTATAAACTTAAGTAAATTTCTCATCCTCTACTTATCTGTAAAATAAGAGGTAGAGGGTGCAGTGGGAAGAACACTTGATTTAGAGTCAAAAGATCTGGGTTCAAATTTGGATTCTGTGTAACTCTTCTGTGGGCCTCTGTTCTTCCCTGATAAATGGGAAGGAGGATTGAATTAGATTGTCTCTGAGGTTCCTTCCAGCACTACCACCATGATTCTATGATCTCATTCATAGTAATCATGAGACATCAAAATCTATATTGTTGCCAGATATAACTTGGGCATTTATCTAATGTGCTACTATGATGCCTTAATGGGGCTTGAAAGTGACCCTGTGGTCTCAAAGGCTACACCGATAAAGTCCTATCCTTGGCAAGTCTTTCCAGGCTGGAAAGACTTCAAGTACAGAGCCAGGAACAGACTGGGCATTTCTGGCTAAAAACTAGCCTAGAATGGATTTTTTTGTCTTTTGGCCACAATGATTTGTGAAAATTATTATTTAGCTGGGGTGAGGGTTGTTGGTTACATTGGTAGAAGGGAAGCCCTGTGCAAATGAGAGCAGGTCCTCTGAGTGTATCAAGGATGGCCACAAAATGCAATTAATAATGTAATTTCTGTTGCCAGGAAAGCTTTTAGAGAAAACATTCAAGTACTAAATACCTTTGATTTCTAATCTATGTTAGCTAACCTCTTCTATTCAGTATAAAAGAGATGGCCTCTGGTTTGTCTTCATGATCTAGGTATGAAAAATTAGTGAGACTATTCAAGGACATTTCTTCCTTCCATCCTCATGGATTGGGAAAAATGCTGGCATCAATTGGTATATTTTCCATCTTTTATAGAATCATACAAAGAAAAGAGGCCTCAGAGACCATCTGAGTCAATCTCCTTATTTTACAGTTGTGTAAAACAAAGCACAGAGAGGTCAAATGATCTATCCAGATTCACACAGTATATAAGCTGTTGAGCTGCGACCATGTACCCAAGATGTCAGATATTGAGGGCTCACTTCATAAAAGCACATTCTCCCCATACACAGAACCACATAAATAACTAAAAAATGAACAAAAAAAGTGCCTTGGAGAAGTTGTAAGAAAGTGCTATTTAGAGGAAGAAAAGACTTTATCTGCCTGAAGGATTAAAGTAAGGCTGCATAGAGGAGGTGGCAATTTGGCTTGATCTTGGGGGGCAAGTAGTATTCAATAGATAAAAGGAGAAAGAGCATCCATTCCATGTGTATAGATAAATTGTGCAAAGATGTGGAGGTGAGAAAGTATTGGACATGTTTAAGGAAGGCATCAGTGATAAGAATGTTAAAGTGGGTAGTAGGGATGTGCTCATATCAGGCCTTGAGAACCGATTGCTAAATGTTCACCATAAATATTTTTCCATTGGAAATAAGCAAATACTATGCATCAGGAGTTCATTTATTGTTTTGTTGAATGCTGAGACCTAAGAAAGTGATGGGGAAAATGTTGACTATGTGAATTAACTGAAAGTGTATTGTGTATTGTTAGGTAAATCATCCTTCTCCTGGCTAGCAGGCTATCCCTACAGACAGGTAAGATATAACAAGGGTACTCATCTAGGAGGTAGTAATGGATGTGGAAAGGAAGGAACCTATTAAAGAAATATTGTAGCTGTAGGAATCGACAGCACTTGTCAGATTTGAGACCAAGAAAAGAATAAACAGGACTTTGTTTTAGGTTCTACAATTGAGAGGGGATACCCCTAGTTAAATGTGTGTGTGTGTGTGTGTGTTTTATTTACTAGTATTACATATAGAAACAATCAGTTAATCCAGGGAATTGGCCTTTAGGTTCTGAAGTCACTTGTGGGGAATTATTGGTATTGTTCTGTGTTAACATCCTTAACTATTTTCTCCACTCCTCTTTTCTTGTAGCCCATTTAAAAAAAATCTCATTTACCAATAAATCTCACAGCAAAGCTTTTTGGAGACAAGATCTCAGAAAATTTAGGTTAAAATCAGGATTCTTATCTATCCATATTGAAGTTAATTTCCTCAAAGTTCTGTTGGGTAGTTTACAGTTAGTTCCATTTGCTTCATCAGTTAGGTGGGGAGGGGAGTTGTCCCAGGTATGAAACCTATTATCATTGTAAAGCATTTTTTTGCTTTTGCTCCTGGCATGCCCCAGGCTAGACAGTCTTTTGTTAGAAAAACTATGCTGTCCTCCACTGGACATCTAAAGGAGATAGAGGATTCTAAGAAAAGCTTGCAAAGAAAGCATTAGCACTATGCTTAAAATACTTCAGTAAAAAAGGGATATTACCTTAGAACACCAGGAGGTAGTCAAAGGTGTCCAGAGAACAATGAGGGAGCTGAGGGAAGATGAGGATACAGGGACACAAACTCAGGGAATGATTTTTCCAGATGATATTTATTCTTTTTCCTAGGGATTGGGACCAGCTGTTTATTCTATCTGATGAGTAACCTTCCCTCATCCCAGGGTTAAGGGAGACAGCTGTCACTGCCACTTCTTCTCCCCCCCCCTAACCTCCTTAAATGGTTGGGAAGATGCTGGAGGAGAATTATTTTCAGTCATTGGTTGTGCTGTAGGGAAACAGGTCAAATTCTGTAGAGGACCCAATCATGAATTACTTATACGAGGACCACCTGGGATATGTGGAGGTGAAACCATCGTTCTGTCGGGCCTTTCCAGTGTCTCAGGTAGATTCCTTCCTGGTCAGACTCCACACTGCTTTCTTTCCAAGACTTCCCTCATGTTGTCTCCCCAGGTTCACCTCCACCTACTGCATTGTTCTTGTTTAGTTGTTTTAGTCTTGTCTGATTCTTTATCATCCCTTGTGGTATTTTCTTGGAAAAGATACTAGAATGCATTTTCTTCCCCAGATCATTTTACAGATGAGGAAATTGAGTCAAACAAGGCTAAGTGTCTTGCCAAGGGTCACACAACTAGCAAATATCTGTCAAACTTAGGAAGGTGATTTTTCTTGACTTTACCCACAGCACTCTATCCCCTGTGTCATGTAGCTGTTCTCTTTACCATTGTCCCAAGTCCTAATATCTAAAATCTTTTTTACACTTCAGAGATCATTGATGTGAAAGGTGAGTGGAAGGCAAGTATCAAAGATGTCTTTGATACTTAGAGTATAAGGGATGAAGATTAGTATTGCCATGTAGAAGAAATAAGGAAAAACAGGACCGAGTGAAAAGGCAGAGATCGGATTTGAAACAACATATATTATGCAATTACTAAAGAATACAAATTATTGTCAGTCTACTAGAATTAGTCAGAGGGCTCTTGTGGGCTCTTTTTTAACCTCAAGAAACCAAGACTGTCCATTTCTAATGATCATTTTCTTTAGTGTAAGAGATGAGTTCAACAATTTATATAAGGGTTTCTATAACTAAAAAGAGATAGGTCATGCATCATATATGTCATTGAGGGTTGGTTGATTTGTTGGTTGGTATACTGGTTCTCTGGGTGGAGAGGAAGGAAGAATAATTTATTAGGAAACTCAGATAATGTAAAAATGAAAGATGATTGTTGAGTGAGTGAATGTATGGATGGATGAGTGAATGCTTCTAGAAGTTATTATTAGAAGCTAATCTCAAGTTAAAATGTCCTTTCCCCCTCACCTCCAAGGTAAATGGAAATATTGAATGGACCAAATCCACCACATGCAAATAACATCTTCATAGTAATTAATGAAACCGAAGCAGTCTTTTTCTTTTGTGGCATTAGTAATGTCCTAATCTAAAGTGAGCTAAAGAATTATCATCTGAAGAATCATGTTTCACCTTTCACAGATGTATTCTTCTTATTTTTTTAACCCTTACCTTCTGTCTTGGAATCAATACTGTGTATTGGTTCCAAGGCAGAAGAGTGGTAAGGGCTAGGCAATGGGGGTCAAGTGACTTGCCCAGAGTTACACAGATAGGAAGTGTCTGAGGCCAGATTTGAACCTAGGACCTCCCATCTCTGGGCCTGGCTTTCAATCCACTGAGCTACATAGCTGCCCCCTTATTATTTTTTTAAAACCCTTACCTTCCATCTTGGAGTCAATACTTTGTATTGACTTTGTATTGACTCCAAGACAGAAGAGTGGTAAGGGCTAGGCAATGGGGGTTAAGTGACTTGCCCAGGGTCTCACAGCTAGGAAGTTTCTGAGGCCAGATTTGAACCTAGGACCTCCCATCTCTAGGCCTGACTCTCAATCCACTGAGCCACCCAGCTGCCCTTCACAGCTGTATTATTATAAAAAATCTTTGGCAGCAACTGTCTGGCCAACTTTGCAAAACAATTGTCTTTCCCTGCCTCTGCATCAGCCTCTCTTTTGCTTACATGGCCTTCCATTTTTTTAAAGTGATAAAAGATTGGAGTTCTTTTTAACTGTTTGCCATACATTTTCCTAAAATGCCTTCTGATGGAATAGAGCACAAACAATGGAATTTTACAGTCATCTAAGGCATGGAATTATCATTTATCTCAGGCATTATTCACTCCAGTGCATTCTGGACTCATTTTCATTTATCTAGACAGCAGAAAAAGAAGCTTTGAGCATGAAGTTGAAAAGTGATAGGAAAAAACAAGATAAATGTGTCTAAGGAGAATAAGTTTTTCCTTAGCCAACTAATGAAACACATGATCTCGACACATAAACCATTGCCAAGTGTCAACAAGACAAATAAGTGTAATGGACAGAAATTTTTAAACAATAGCCAGACATTTCATTGAAGTAATGCCCAAGTCAGCATTTATTTCTGGACCTATCAGATTCTTTATGACTTGGACCAATATTGTGCCAATGGACTAAGAGCTGACCTTAAAAGTTGCAGCTGAGATTTGATGTCAGTGCAATTTTAACTACCTATGGATGGATCTTTGCTAGTGTTAGGAGCTGAATTTGAAAGATTTCTGATCTTATGGAATAGAAAGCATTGTGCCAATCACCATGTTTCTGGTGCTATTTAATAAATGGTGGCATTGATTTTCTTTTCCACCCTCATACCTCTCATTGGAAGAAAATTAAAATAAGATCATTGTAACAGATATGCCTCAACAAGCAAAACAAATTCCCACATTGGGTATGTAAAAAATGTATGTCTTTTTCTGCATCATGAATCTTCAACTCTCAGGAGGTAAGTAGCATTCTCCAGCAATCCTTTGGTTGGTCCCTACATTGATCAGAGTTCTCAAGTCTTCAAAGTTTGTCTTTACAATGTTATTGTATAAATTATTCTGCTGGTTCTGCTCACTTTACTCTGCAGCAATTTACATGTCTTCTCAGGTTTCACTGAAATTGTGTTGTTGACATGATTAGGTCTGGAGCTGGATCATTTTGGTCTAAATATCACCTTTGGCATTTACTGCCTGTGTGTTCTTAGACAAGTAACTTTTATCTTACTTGGCCTTAGTTTCCTCATCTGTAAAATGACAGAATCAGACTAGATTGTCTCTGTGGTCCCTTCCAGTACTAGATTTTTGATACTGTGAATAGATAAGGAATAGTCATATAGGAAACTGAGGTCTGTAAAGTACAGTTTGTTCTTAAAAACATGAATATAGAATTTGACAAAGTAGTAACAAAAGTGCCTCATTTCTTGGGGCCACTTCTGAAAATTTCCATGAACCACTGACCAAGAGTACTTACACACCAAGCAATCTTGAATCAAGCTATGTATTCTTGTCATTGATGAAGCATCTAGTGGTGGAGTGAAAGGTCATCTGGATCAGGAGTCAGGGGTTTGGGGATTCGAATTCTGTTCTGTCTCTTCTCCCTCTGATGCTAGTTAAATGAATGCCTTTGACCTTGGAAAAACCTTATAACCTCTTTAATCATTGGTTTCTTCCTCTATAAAATGAGATTCATGATATTCAAACTACCTGCTTTGTAGGGTTGATTTAAAGGTATAAGGAATATTAGAGGCCTTCAAGTCCAAACCTCTCATTTTATAGAAGAGAAAACTGAGTCACAGAGTGATTGACTGATTTCTATAATGTCAATAATGGTATTGAGAGACTGAGGAAGGATATGAACTCAAATCTTGCTGATTCCAAACTTAGAACCCTAACCATTATGCAACTTTGACTCTCAAATAAAATTATATATATATATATATTTATATGTGTATATATATATATATATATATATATATCTCACTCACCATGTACATGTTGATGATTATTTCAAATGGTTTGGATAAGTACAATCAGAGTAAATTTGTGAGTCCTTTTGGGGATCTTTAAGGATTATGATCCAAAAGATCAATACTTTGATAACATTAATGAAATGAATCCAATTTCAGAGATTAAATTTTGACATCATTATGTAACAAAAACCATTAGCCATAGCAAGCAGGAGAGATAGATGACTTATACGTATTGTATAGATCTATTTTTTATGTTAGATGATTAATGGTCTAATTAGCTTGTAGTTAAGCTTCCTATTATTTCCTCTTTTGTGCCACATATTCTCAGGATATTGTTTTAACCTTAAAGCTAATTACTGTGAGACTTGTTTTTATCCCCTTTGTCTTCTCTTAATTTAGTTGAATGACTTATCCTTGGTTATCCATCTACCACAAGGTTGAATATCAAGTTAGCAAATGATGACCAAGTCTAATCATATAAATGCTGCATTTCACCCTTTTCCCATGATTTAAAAAGAACTTAATTTTCCTGTTCATCCCTTTTACTTCTTATTTCCAAACACAATTTGTTCTCCCAAAAGTTCAGGGACATTTTGTATTTACCCTTGCTTTCTCTATCTGCTTTGGCCTAGGTTTTGTTCAGATTCTAGAAGAGACAAAGCTTTAGGGATGATCACTACAAACCATCTGATATCTCTCTGAAAAGCAAAACTCACATAAAAGGGCACTATTTACTAAATGCTTGAAAAAGAAACACAATTCTGATATTCCTTTGTTGTAGAAAAGTAGTCTATTTTTGACTGCTTCTCTTACTTCCTATGCCAGCCATTTTGCACACAGAATTAGCATCTTTTGAAAATATTGGCAGGTGGCCTTGTAAATAGGCACCTCACTTCCAAAACATATAAATGTCTATGCTACTGCTACGAATATTTATATAGCACATATTTTGTGCTAGGCACTCTGCTAAGTGCTTTACAATCATTATGTTATTTGATCCCTGCAAAACTCCCTTAGTTATGTGTTATTATTATCCACTTTTTTCAGATGAGGAAACTGAGACCAAAAGAAGACTGAGATGTACAAAGGAAGGCATGTATTTAAAGATATTATATGCTTTCTATTTATAGCTGCTGATATGTTAGTATTTTATATTTGTGTTTGCATAAGGTATCTTACCTACTTTAACTCACCACACCTCTGTGAAATAGATTTTTAGGTATTATAAAACTTATGCATTTGGCAGTTGTTAAAATAGGTTAAGAGAGTTTGAGATTTTTGAAAGTCACATGCTGAAAAAGTAGAACTGGAATTCTGTTTCTTCTTTTTATTGTACAATAATAGTTTCTGCCAGTTTCTTTTTCCAATCCTTATATTTATTTAATTAACTCCTTTTCCCAATCTTCATAATGACAGTTTTGAACCTTTTCTACTCTAATCTAGTATTGACTAGATTAACTCCATTTACTACCCTTAGTTTCATGGCAAATGATTTTTGCCATTGAGAGGTGTGGGAACATATTTCCTTTCCTCAAAACATCTCTGTATCTTTATCCAGTTCCTCTTCCCTTTTGTCTCAGAGATGTGGTCCTTATCCTTGCTAAGGATAACTCCCCTACCTGTGTACTAGATTCCTTCTCCTCCTACTTCTTCTAAGATTTTCATTCATTCATTGTGGCCTATCTTGTATCTTTTATCTTAGACTCCTCATTGACCCCTTCTTCTCAATCTGCAAATGCACTCAGGTTTCTCCTGTCCTAAAAAAATCCTTTCCCTTGATTCTCCTTCTTGCCTAGAAATAATGGGTCATCTTTATCCTTCCTTTCACTGATTAACATCTAAGAAGTATAATCTATACTTGCTGCCTCCTCTTTTCTGTATCTAATCACTTCTTGATCTTTTGTTACCTAATTTCTGTCTCCATCACTCTATTAAAACATCTCTCTCCAGGGTTACCAATGAATTCAATGGTCTTTCTATGGTTCTTAGATTCCTTGTCTTCTTTGTAACCTTTGCATTGCCCTTTCCTTGATACCTTCATAATTTCTTTTCCCTTGGGTTCCTGATATTGAACTCATCTCTGCTTCTCCTCCTACCTTTCCCTTCTTCCCTCCTTCTCTCCTTCCCTCCTTCTCTCTCTCTCTCTCTCTCTCTCTCTCTCTCTCTCTCTCTCTCTCTCTCTCTCTCTCTCTCTCCCTCCCTCCCTCCCTCCATCCTTTCCCTCCCCCTCTCTCTTTCTCTTCCTCTTATTTGTCAGTCTCATCCAATTTAACTATTTCACTTATTTTTCTTTCTTGCTTTATGATGCTAAGTATCTGAACTCTTAGAATTTCTAAGCAAGAAGTCATAGAATCCTTGATCTAAAGCTATTAGGTATATCATGGATCATGCAGTTCACCACTCACTTTTTCTACAGATGAGGAAGGATATGAATATACTTCCCCAAGGTTATACAGATAGTAAACAACAGAAGTGAAAACAGAACAAATTGTTGACTTCAACATATTCCATTCTGCATTATCTCTTGCTTAGTGATTATGGTTCTATATTTGCTTATTTCTAAATTTTACTTCACAAAATTGGATTAAAGAGAAGGGATGTGATTAAAGAGCAGACAGCATGTCACTTACCTATAAGAGGATCAAGAATGCTGGCTGTTTCCATGTACTTTTCATTAATTTTTGTACCTCAAGGAAAATAAGGATCATAGAGTTGAACCTTAAGAGCTAGAGGGCCTCTAGAAGTAATCAAGTTCACCCTTTCATTTTTCTTTTCTTTTTTTAAACCCTTACCTCCCCTCTTAGAACCAATACTGCTTATTGGTTCCAAGGCAGAAGAGTGGTAAGGGCTAGGCAATGGGGGGGGTGGTAAGTGACGTCCCAGGGTCATTCAGCTATACCCTTCATTTTTCAAACAAAAGAAGTTAAGTATCCAAATAAAGGAGAAGTAAAGGATCCAAGGTCACACAAGCGAGAAGTGGCAGAGCTAGAATTGAACAGAGATTCTGTGATTCCATATCCAGCTCTCTTTCCATGGGACTAGTCTCTTACAGAAAGACTACTGATAATTACATGGAAAGTAGCCTCTATATGAAATGGAAAGATACACTTGTAAGGACATATCAGTGAATTAGTATAAGTAAGGAGATGATGGCAAAGGGGCTAAAGGGACTCCTTCACTATTTAAACATTCTCACCTACCAGTAAATTGCTGGAGGTGAGAAGAGAAAACCCAAGTAAACATTGGCAAAAAGATCCAAAAGGTATCACCAAACCAAAACCAAATAAAAAGTTCTCCCTTCCCTCCTTCATCCTCAAAAGGTTGGTTTCTTTTTCTTTCTTGAAGGGCTTATCTTCTTTCCTGAGCCAATTAGGTAGCTAGAGCACTGGTCTAGAATAAAAAAGTCCTAAGACTGGCCTAAGACACATATTAGCTGTGTGACCCTGGAAAAATCAATAAAATTCTTCTGCCTCAGTTTTCTCAACTGTAGAAAGGGAACAATAGTGCCACCTACCTCATAAAGTTAAGGATCTAATGAGATATTTGTAATGCATGTTGTGCATGCTAAGAACTTAATAAATGTATATTTCCTTCTTTCCTCTAGTCTAATGGATTTTTAAAATTCACTCTTGTAAATCAACTTTGAGCTGGCTAATAAAGAAGATTGCAGAAAAGCTGAAAAGTGTTATAATCATTCCCAAGGTCAGTCATTCTTCTGCTGTCTCCCTACACATCTCCTGTCAGAGTTTGGATGGATTCTTCCTAGACTGATCAAGTTCCCCATCCTCTATCTATACCATTAACATTGATCATGCAACAAGGATTAGTGGCTGCTAATGTCTCTATATAACAATGGGAATAAGTAGTAGTGGAAAAAACAACAGAAGAGTGAGGGTGGGTGGAGAGAGGATAATCCATGGACAGGCACAAACAGCAAAGATGACTTTCAACTTAAATAGAGAATTAGCTGCTGTAACCCCTTTCCCACCTAGCGAGAGGTTGGCAGTTGCTTCCTTATCCAACTTATAGTCATGGAAGAGACATTTTGTCTGTCAGGAGATTCAGGGTCACTCCCCAAAACTTGGATTTATTGATACCATTCTCATTGGTCAAACCCTCTCTAGACCCAGAATCTAAAATGTCAACTGCAATGTTCTTTCAGAGGAGCACATACTGGAAGCCCACTTCTATTCTTGTTATCTCTTGATTACTTCCAAAGCAATAAATTACTTAGATATATTGGTGACTTACATTCATTACACCTTGTACATTTAGTGTCCCAGACTGGATCTCTCCTGTTTCCCCATCACTCCCTACCTAATCTAATACTTTCTGTGAATATATTGAGATTCCCCTTTGTACAATGTAGACTCCTTGAAGACTAAAGCTCTATATGGGGACAGCTGGGCAGCCCAGTGGATAGAATGCCGGGCCTGGCCTCAGATACTTCCTAGCTGTGTGATCCTTCAGTTACCTAACTCCCATTGCTCAGCCCTTGCCACTCTTCTGCCTCGGAACTAATACTTGAACTTTTTCTCTAGAGCCAGCCTCTGTCACACTAAGACAGAGGTTAAGGGTTGTTTTGAAAGGCTAGGCCTGTGTCATTCTTATCTTTGTATCTCTAGCACTTGTCACTTTGCCTTTGCATTATGGAAGTATTCAATAAAATTCTTATTGAATTGGATTGCATTAAATTTGGGGAAGATGTAAATGAGAGAATATGTGCATTGGAAAGAAAGTTCAACTGCAAGTCTCTGACATACTTTAAACCTTTATGGTCTATGAAAATGACTAGCTCTTCATTTCCTCTCATATAAGGATCTATTTTTATCCCCATAAAGAGTCATGATAACAGCTGGATGGTTAGAAGTCTGGTGGCTACTGAAATATGAGGGACAAGATGCAGAAGAAACACTATGAGAGAGGGGGAAGATTGGAGAGGGGAAGTAGATTTTTCAACCTGTGCTAAGTTGAGAATAACATTAGGTAAGCTTCTAATAAACACTGATCAAAGGACTTTGATGATGTTCACCATTTTTTGGAAGTAAATCCCCAATGACAGTAAACAAGGACGAGGTCTTGCATGAAGCAGATGGTTGGGCAGATGGTAGAGTGTGCCTTTTCTTTTCTGGAGTCTCATTTTTATAAAATATATGTAGTGTACAAGACTTTAGGTCTGGTTTTAATTCTTGAGTCTTAAGCAGCAATGATGCTGATAATACTTTCATATCCCCAGTTCAAATCATGTGCACATGTGACCCAAAGCTTGCCAAACTCTGCCACTATCTTCACATCCTCAACTACTTGGAAACATGGAGTAATGGGAAAAAACCCCTACTGGTCAGAGGACTAAGAGACACGGGTTCTAGTTCTCACCCTAAAACCAACAGCTCTTCCATTTTGGCAACTAATTCAACATCTCTGGAACTCAAATCATCACTGATAAAATGAGTATAGAATTAGACAAACTCTAAATTAACTTTACATTCTAGGCATCTATTACTATGGAGAGTCCAGTTAAATCTGCTAAAACTAAAATATTTTTGAAAAAAAAGACCAAAAACCAGTGGAAAAAAACCTAATAGCTAGAAAGAAAAATGAAGAAATGGATTCCTAATGTGTGTGCTGTCATAGAGCCCTGAAGATCATCATGCAAGGTATGAAATTCATAGTGTATTATTCTCAATGTAGTGATTAATTAGCAATAGTAGTATCCCCAATTAAATATCTTTTTAACCCCAGTAATGAGAAAAGAGTTAGTCCCTTTGGGATGGGAGAAATCATGATTTCTCCCCTCAAGAGCAAAGGAAAGGAAGAGCAAGAGCAAAGGAAAAATTTAAGACCATGCAAGATATAGAGAATATTACAAGATATAAAATGAATAATTTTGATTATATTAAATTTAAAAAGTTTTGTACAAACAAAACCAATGCAAAGAAAATTAGAAGAGAAGCAATATACAGAATTTTTTTACAACAAAAGTCTCTGATAAAGGTCTAATTTCTCAAATTTATAAGGAACTAAGTCAAATGTACAAGAAATCAAGCCATTCCCCAGTTGACAAATGGTCAAGGGATATGAATAGGCATTTTTCAGAAATGAAGAAATCAAAATGGTCAATAATCACATGAAAAAAGTGTTATAAATCCCTCCTAATGGGAGAAATGCAAATCAAAATAACTTTGAGATACCACCTCACACCTAACAGGTCAGCCAATAAGACAATAAAGAAAAATAATAAATGTTGGAGGGGATGTGGCAAATTTGGGACATTAATGCATTGCTGGTGGAGTTGTGATTTGATCCAACCATTCTGGAAGGCTATTTGGAATTATGCCCAAAGGACTATAAAAGAATGCATGTCCTCTGATCCAGCAATACCACTACTGGGTTTGTATTCCAAAGAGATAAAAAAAAATTGGGAAAGGATCTGTTTGTACAAAAATATTTATAGCTGTGGTTTTTATGATGTCAAAAATTAGAAAATAAGGGGATGTCCCTTGATTGGGGAATGGCTGAATAAAATGTGGTATCTGATAGTAATGGAATACTACTATGCTAACTGCTTGGTTTCTATAAGAATTGGAAAGACTTACATGAACTGATGCCGAGTGAAATAAGAACCAGGAGAACATTCTACCCAGTAACTGAAATATTGTGGGATGATCAAATGTAATTGACTTTTTGCCAATGTTTACTTGATATTTTGCCAATGTTCACTTGGGTTTTCTCTTCTTCTCAATTCCAGCAATTTACTGGTAGGTGAGGATGTTTAAAGAGTGAAGGAGTTCCATTAGCCCTCTCGCCATCACCTTCTTACTTATACTTGTTCACTGGTATCTCCTTATAAGCGTATCTTTCCATTTCATGTGGAGGCTATTTTCTATGTAATTATCAGTAGTCTTTCTGTAGGATGTCCAAATCTTAAAAGTAGGACACCAGGGACAAACCTAAGCTTTCCTAATCTTGTCCTAGTTTATTATTCTAGTTGCAACTAGGAGATATAGTAGTAGCATGCAATCTTCAAAGACCATGGTGTCTAGCTTATTGTAGCTTTCTAGGCAGTGCCCACAGTTCAGGACTGTGTTCATGTCTCTCTACTCTGGGAGGTCCAAATAAGAGAAGCAATTATGTAAGCAGTTCCTAGCTATTATGTTTTTGTATGGCTCCTTGTCTCCAAGAAATCAATAGGATACTGGAGGCAATCCCAGCTACTGTGTTATTATCTCAATTTTTGCTCCTCTAAACAAATACCAGCCCTTGAGATCTTCACAGAGATGGAAAAAGGGCAACTTTTACTAGACTATATATAATAAACATATAAAACTCTTTTCTATGTCACATTACACCAATAACTTCAAAAATCTGTTGAGGATTGACATCAAATAAGACATGAATTCAAGGAACATATGTTTACCTAAAACATTCTGCAGTGTATTTTACAAGAAGATATTTAATGAAAAGTCTCAAAGAAAAAAAGCATCCTTTATCTATGGTAAGTTTCTCTCTCTTCTATTTTTTTAAACATTATTTTATTTGGTCATTTCCAAACATTATTCATTGGAAACAAAGATAATTTTCTTTTCCTCCCCCCCCTCCCCATAGCCGACACACGATTCCACTGGGTATCACATGTGTTCTTGATTTGAACTCATTTCCATGTTGTTGGTATTTGCATTAGAGTGTTCATTTAGAGTCTCTCCTCAGTCATATCCCCTCAACCCCTGTAGTCAAGCAGTTGCTTTTCATTGGTGTTTTTACTCCCACAGTTTATCCTCTGCTTGTGGATAGTGTTTTTTAGATCCCTGCAGATTGTTCAGGGACACTACATTGACCCTAATGGAGAAGTCCATTCTCTCTTCTATTTTTTTAATCAATCAATTAATCAAAATTTATTAAGTGCCTACCCTGTGCCAGGCACTGGGTTAAATGCTGGGGATAGAAAAAGAGGCAAAAGAAAGTTCCTTCCCTTAGGGAGCTTACAGTCTAATAAGAGAGACAACATGCAAGCAAATATATACAAAGCAAACTAAATACAGGATAAACAGGAAATAATTAATAGAAGGAAGTCACCCAAATTAAAAGGATTTTAGTTGGGGTTTAAAGAAAGCAAGGGAGGTCAACAATTGGACTGGAGGAGGGAGAACCCATTCTGAGCATGGTGGATAGCCAAAGAGAATGCCCAGAGTTAAGAAATGGAGTGTTTTGTTGATGGAATAGTCATGAGACCAATGTTACTGGACCCGTGTGTATGTGTGTGTGTGTGTGTGTGTGTGTGTGTGAAAGAGTAAGATGTAAGAAGATGGGAAAGGTGGGGGTGAGGGGAGGCCAAGTTATAAAGGGCTTTGAAAGCTAAACAGGATTTTATGTTTGCTTCTAGAGGTAACAGGAGTAAGGGAGAGTGACATAGAGAAGCACTTAAGGAAAATCCCTTTAGTAGCTAAATGGAGCAGGAGTGGGAATAGATGAGGCAGGCAGGCAGGCAGATGTACCAGTAGGCCATTAGAGTAATCAGGGCATTAGTTAATGAGTAGTTAGACTAGTGAGGTGGTAGTATCAGAGGAGAGATGGAAGTATTTGAGAGATGTTGCAAGGGCAGAATTAACAGGCCTTGGCAATAACTTGGATATGGGGGGATGATAATGAGAGAGAGGGAGAAATCTAGGATGACTGTTAGGTTGCAAGCCTCAGAACCAGGAAAGATGCTGTTGCCCTATATATTAATAAGGAAGGCAGGAGAGAGGGAAGGTTTAGGGGGAAAGAGGATGAGTTTTGTTTTGAACATATTGAGTTTAAAGTATCTCCTGGATATCCAGTTCAAAATGCCTGAAGGGCAGTTGGAGGTGTGATATTGGAGGTGAGCAGAGAGATTGGGGCAGGAAAGGTAGATTTGAGAATCATCAGCATTGAGACGGTAATTAAATTCATGGACAGGAAGAGAGTCTAGCACAGAGCCCTGGGGTACGCTGATGGTAGAAGGTATGACATGGAGGAGGACTCAGCAAAGAAGACAGAGGAGCTATTAGATAGGTAGGAGGGAAACAAGGAAAAAATGATGACCTGAAGACCCAGAGAGAAGACGGTATCTAAGAGAATTGGCCAATAGTATCGAAAGCTAAAGAGAGGTCAAGGAGAATGAGGCATTGTGCAAAATTTTTCAAGCTCTTTAAAGCTTAAAACTACACTAAGACATTTGGATTATCCTATATGCTGGCAATTGATGGAGTATTATGGTCTCAGAAGAACTTATTGTATCTCTGCAGCCTCTGCCCATGGTCCAGCAGTCCCCACTGAGGGAGTTGTTTGGGGGAAAGAGTAGGCTAGAAATAGTATGGAAGATACCGTCTAGTTCTATCTCTTCCAGAATTCAGAAAGCCCTGGAGGAATCAAGCCAGGTTGGAGTCCAAGCTGAGGTTTGAGAGCCAATTCAGTAGAGTAGGCATAGGATATACAATTCTTTTGTGTCTGATATCTTGGGACTGGTACTAACTTTAATCCCCTAAAATATTCAAGAAATAATTTGATTTTTAATATATTTTAGTTTGGGAAAGGTATCATTTAATGATAGTAAGGACAATTATACAGCACTTTAAGGTTTGCAAAGTACTTTTCAAGTATTATTTCATTTGATCCTCACAACAACCTTGGGAGGCAAGTGCTATTATTCCATTTTTCAAATGAGAAAATGGAGCAGACATGTTTAGTGACATGGATAGGCCACAAAGAAGTAGCCCAAATTAGTCCCCCAAGAAAACCTATAGATATAATACAAATTGCTCACAAATATAAATCTTTGTTTTTTCTTTGAAAATTATTTTAGGCCTATCTCTTCTTCCTTTCTTTTTGCATTAAAAAAATCTAATTCAGTAGAATTATAGGGTGTTCCAAGATTCTTAGAGAGGTTTAAAAAGTTTATTATGTCAAAATATGCCTAAGGCTTTTGGGATACCTTGTATAAACTTCTGGAAGGCAAGGCTATTTTATCTTTGGATTTGTGTCCATAGAAAGTATTTAGCTGAATATCTGACACATTGTAAGTGTTTGATAAACTGCTCTAAATTCAGAGAAACATAGGAAGATACAAACCAATACAGAATGAGGAAAACAGAATTAGGAGAATAATGGGCACAACTACAGTAACGTAAATAAAAAGAACCTCACCCGCCCCCCCCCCCCAGGCCATAGACTTTTTTTTAAGTTAATATGCTTTATTTTTACATTTTTTATTTAAATAAGGAGAATTCTTTCACATGGAAAGAGATAATCCGATCACATATTTGAAAGGAGACAAAATAGGTACTGAAATGGAAGGAAAGGGCAAGATAGTGCCACCACTGGCCTGGTGATTCCATGATTCTAGTTTCCCATCCAAGTTAAAATAGTTTCCAAAAAATAGTATATAAACAGGTTGCACATTGCATTTTTATTGATCATCTGCCCTTTCAAATATCTGGTCTACATGAAAAGACAAAGAGAGGGAAGGCCAAAAAGCAAAACAAAAACCTCCCAAACCCCCCAAACAAAATCTTTTACTCTACAGGGCATGCGGTTAAAAGCTTTAAGGAGTATAACATCCCCAATATAAACAATGAGTGTCATCCATTGAGCCTAAATGGGTTTCCACTAACAGGTGCCTCCACATACTAATATAGACTTTTGATTAATTGCAATTGTTGATCTTGGTCCTGGAGAACAGATGAAACACTTTCTTGGAAGAGGAAGAGGACACTAGTTCAAGAAGTGACATGCGCTATCTGATGAGTTTTTTTTTTAATTTATCAGTTTTTATTTAAGTATTTTTCTTTGATAAAAGGAACGATTTAGTGGCATGAGACAGAGAATGAACCTTGGGGTTTAAGAAGCAAAAGACATCAATAAAGCTTAAAAAACCTTAAGTCCACATTTCCAACTCCAATAGTAATGATAATAGTTACACATGAGCAGCCAGCAAGAAATACATGTGTTGAATTATGTTGCAAGTTTCCTTTGTAAAACTGTTTCTCATGAGAACTTGTTTCCTTCTTTTTCTCCTGCCATGGCATTAGAGATTTCATTCTACATTTGCTTTTTTGTAATAGGGTATTTAGTGTCCCCAAGCCAAGAATAATTGCACTGAAGTTGCTAGATCCTAGCGCTGATGGATGGGCTGTCATGGCTTAGTTGTCTATTGAGCCAAATTCAAGGTCTTTCATTTTCTTGCCAAAGTATCACTGATGCTTGTCTTTGGCTACATCAGGGATGGATAGCACTGAGACCTTATCTAAGGGATAGACTGGGTGACATGCTCAAGTGGTGGTCTGAAATGAGAAGAAAAGAGGAATTTCAGCTTGAATATGACCTCTTATGCACCAAGCTTCTATCCTGACTACAACTTGTTCAAATGAAAAAGAAGAGACAGCAAGGCATGCCATTCAGAACTCTGTTTTCCATTTTGCAGTCCTAAAAGTTGCTGATGCATCACTCAATTCTCTAGGCCAGTTGGCTGATGTGTCTTTATTATCATAAGCACCATCTGGCTTTGGAGAATTGCTCAGATTTAAACAGGTGAGGATGAAGGGAGGGGAAGGATTCTAGGCACAGGGAATAGTCTAGACAAAGGCTGAAGGAAGGAAAGCATGGATTGAATTCAAGGAAGGGTGAGTGGTCCAGTTTGAATGGAGCATAGGATAACAGGAGATTTGCTCTGCCCAAGAGGCAGACAAGGCAGTTAACCATGACATAAAAAAGAATATGATAAATGTATAAGAATGACAAATAAGGTTTAATGACAGAGAAGGAGAGGAAAAGATCATTTATGGCAAGAGGCATCAGAGAAGAACTGTTGGAGGGAGAGATATTTGAGTGATCCTTGAAGAATGGGCAGGCTTTCAGCAGATAGATGTTATATAGGAGGCATTCCTTTTACCAAAAATTATATGAGCAAAAACATGGAAGTGGGAAATTGCAGAGTTTACTTAGGAAGTGGCAACAAGTTCAGTTTGGATGGAAGTTTACAAATCTACATCATCTGTGACATGAGAGGGCTGGACTCAATGGCTCCTAAAGTCTTTTCCAACTCTAAATCTACATTCCTATGTATCATATATGTGTCTGTTTTTTGCATGTTGTCTCTTTAGTATGTGAGCTCTTGAAGATTAGGACTTTTTTGCCTTTTTGGGGGGATAACCCCACCATTTGATAGAGTGTCTGGCACTTAGTAATCATTTAATCAATACTTGATGACTGATTGAAATACCTCTACATTTTTTGAGTAGGAGAATGCTTTATGAAGAAAATATAAATACTACTGGTTAGCATTCACAATCTGACCTTTAACCCATCTTTCCAGAAAGATCTCATATTATTTACTCTGATGTATTAGATCTGGAATCAGGAAGACAAGTTCAAATCCTACCTCAGATACTTCCTGTCCTGAGCAAGTCAATTAATCTTAGATTCCTCATCCATAAAATGGGAATGATAATAGGATCTGTCTCACAGGATTGTGAGGATCAAACCAGATAGAATGTAAAATGATTGTAAACCTTAAAGCACTACATAAATGGAAGCTATGATTATTTTTATAAAAAAGAATTCATAGACCAATAGCCCTAGATTTAACCATGACCCTATACTGAAACTCTTTAACTCTGTGCAAATACAGAAAGGGACTTCATATCTAAAAAAATATATATAAGGGGGCACTAGAACTGGGATATGGGCAATGCCGCAGAGAAAATAGTGAAGTGGGATTCAGCATACCTACTATCTAGATCAGGCTCTGGAACCTACTTGCTGGATGACCTTGGGCAAATGATTTCACATCTCTGCTCATCTACACCTACTCAGTCCATGTGTAAGCACACCCTATGCAGTTGGATCTCAAACTGTTCATATTTAATTAGAAGCACAGTGGCACAGGTGTTTGAATTCCGAAGGCATTATTTCTATCATGTGTCATTACTCTCCAGGGCAATCACCTTCATGATTCTGATTTGTCAGACTGATGGTAAATGAAGCTGCCTTCTTGGAACAAATGCTGAGGCAGAGAGGAAAGGCTGCCCACGTGCATACTCTTGGGGCCAAGGTATGGGACATGGAAGCTGTCCTGAGCTGGAGCTAATTAGTTGTGTAACTTTGGACAATCATTGAACATCCTGGGACTTCAGTTTTCTTGTCTGGGAGGTGAGGAGATTAGACGATCCCTAAGGTGCCCTCTGGTGGTAGCATTATGGGAATCTGTAAGTCTTTGATCAGCCTTTGGAACATCTAGTAGTTTTTACATTGACAGATCCTCCATTCCACTCTTTTTTCCCTCTTACCATTTCAATTGTGTATGAAATAAACCTTTGGGTCTGGTTGTGGAACTATAACTAGCAAGGATGGAATGGGGCAGGAGGAAGAGAGATTGGCTTCAGGTCTGAGGACCCAGGCTACAACTAGTACTTTCTGGCTCTTTTACTTGCTCCCTATGTGACCTTGGGGAAGTCCTTTTATTTCTTAGTGCCTCGGTATCCTTCTTTGTAAAATGAAGAGGTTGAACTAGAAGTCCTTTGTTATTTTTCAGTTGTTTTTTCAGTCATGTCTGACTCTTTGTGACCTCATTTAGGATTTCTTGGCATAGATACTGGAGTGATTTGCTATTTTCTTCTCCAGCTCATTTGGCAGATGAGTAAACTGAGGCCAACAGAGTTAAATGACAGAGTCCCATGGCTAGTAAGTGTCTGAGACCAGAATTGAATTCAGATCTTCTTGACTCTAGGTCCAGTGCTCTATTCACTGTCCCACCTATCTGCTCCTGATAAATACTGTCCTAACTAAATCTTTGGTCCTACTTGGTGGTAATTTTGGAATCCACAGCAAATAGCAGAGAAAAATAGTCTTAAAATTTTTCAAGAGGAAAATTCTTTTCACAAGATCATAGATTTTGAGTTGTAAGGTACCTTAAGGCCATCAGGTCAAACTCTCCCTCAATGTTATAACTAAGGAAACTGAGGCAAAGAGAGTTAAATGCTCCCTCAAGGTCATAGAGTAAGCATCTAAGATTTGAAATCGGGTCTTCCTTGCTCTAAGGCTAGTGCTCTATCTACTGCCCTACCTAGTCAAGTAAGTGGGAAGTAGAACTCTAGGGGAACCTCTTAAGGAGAGATCTTAATACAACACGAGGTTTCAGCAAATATTAGGTGATGAGAGGAGAAGGGTAAGGATCATGGAACAAGTCATTTAGAGAAAATTATTTTTACTAATGAGATGCTCAGATCAGTTAAATAACTATGGAACTAAAATGCTCCAAATATTGATAGTGCCCTCTCAAATTCATCACCTTGGAATAGAACTCCAGTCATTCTACCCTAGTTATGGTTCATTTATGGGGAGATTGTTTACTTGATTCATATTGAATGAATCCACTGTCCAATTGGAAAGAGATTTTTTCTAAGCAAAATAATTTGTAAGTAGTTGAGCTAGCAAAATTCATCATGCCAACACTGATCCATTTGGAACCCTTCTTTTTTTCCACCATCCAAGGCTGACAAGTTGAATTGGCATTCAGGCACACTAATCTTTTTAGCTATTTCACACCAATTCAGCAACATTTTTTCCCACTGGTCATTGGCATTCCCTCTCTAGTTCTGTGTACTGCAAATTTGTCATATTGCTTGTCTGTATCTCCAGACAGGCACTGATGAAGAGTAGAATGAAATCTTCTGGGAAAGAATGCCTTCTGCTGGTTTCCTGTGTAATCTCTTAGCTCTTCAAAGCCACTTAGCTCTCTTCAACTGTCCAAAATACCTGTCAGGTAATATTGTTATCTATTTTATGTTTTATTCTTCATCAGACTGTATGCTCCCTGAAGGCAGGGAAATAGCTTAATTAAATTTGGAATCTCCTTTAGTATCCATGCTTAGTAAATATAAGAATTCTTGTCCATCCACAAATATCTATTAAGCATTTACTTTGTGCCAGACATTGTGCTAAGTGCTGTGAACACAATAATGGGGTGATAACACTAGAGCAGTAGACTTACTGAATACATTATCTGTATAAAGTAGCTACAGGGTAGCCATACTTAAAGGAGAAGGCACTAGAAGTGGATGTGTTGGGAGCTGGGGTGGGAAAGGCCTCCTGCAGAAGAGTGAGAACTAAAGAAAGTCAGGGAAGCCAAGAAATGGAAGTAAGGAAGAAAAGAAAGCTCCTTGAGGGCAGGGGATGGTTTTTCTCTTGTCTTTTAAAAATATTATTTATTTATTTTTCATAATCGTTAATATCCCCCCTTAGTGTTACAACAAGAACTGTATCTGTGAAATCATGCAAAATGTTTCCATATTAGCCATGTTGCAAAAAACAAAAAACAAGAAAAGTTTCAAAAGTGAAAAAAGTATGCTTCAATCTGCACTCAGACTCCATCAGTTCTGTCTTTGGAAGATGGATAGCATTTTTCATCCTAAGTCCTTCAGAATTGTCTTAGATCATTGTACTGCTGAGAAAAACTAAGTCTTTCACAATTGATCATCATATAATATTGCTGTTCCTATACACAGTGTTCTGCTGTTTCTGCTGACTTCACTTTACATTAATCCATATAATTCTTCCTAGGTTTTTATGAAAGCATTTGCGCCTCATTTCTTATAGCACAAAAATATTCCTTTATAATCATATATCATAACTTGTTCAGCCATTCCCCAGCTGATGGATATCCTCTTGTTTTCTAATTCTTTGCAATCACAAAAGGATTTGCTATAAATATTTTTGTACATACAGGTCCTTCTTTTTCTTTGATTTCTTTGGGATACAGAAGCAGTAGTGATATTGCTGAGTCAAAAGGTATCTACAGTTTGTAGTCCTTTGGTCACAGTTCCAAATTGCTTTTCAAATGGTTGGATCAATCTACAAGTCCACCAATAGTATATTCGTGTCCCAATTTTTCCATATCCCCTCCAAAATTTGTCATTTTCCTTTTCTGACATGTTAACTAAATTAGTAGGTCTGATGTCAGACCTTAGAGGTGTTTAAATTTGCACTTCTCTACCTAATAGTGATTTGGAACATTTTTCATATTTTTTTTTGTTTTTTAAAATTGCAGTTTCTAGTACACCTCCTTTCACATAGCAACTACTTAATAAATACTTAATAATATTTAATAAATTAATGATATCCTACTTAATAAATATCCAACTGTATTTAATTTTAATATTATTTTGGTGCTACTTTTAAAAAATCCTTACCTTCTATCTTAGAATTAATACTGTATATTGATTCCAAGGTAGAGGTAGACAATGGGGGTTAAATGACTTACCCAGGGTCTCACAGCTAACAAGTGTCTGAGGTTTTATTTGAACCCAGGACCTCCCAGCTCTAGTCCTGGCTCTCAATCCACCAAGCCACCTCACTGCTTCTGGTGATACTTCTTAAATAGCAGAATAGTTGTTTAAGGCTTTCATTTCTCTCACCACTGAATTTTATTTTTACTGGGTTTTTTTTGGCTGTAATCCTATTTAATCCCAAATTAGGAGTTAAGACATCCCTGTTCACAACTGCCCTAACCTCAAAGGATATCCTACATGAATAAAGGAAATGTATAAGTGGAAATTTTCTACCTTTGAACTACCTTCCCCAGAATTCCTTTGTATTTTTCCCTTCATTTACATGTGTCTTTACATTATTGTTATATAACTTTCTGTGACTCCTCCGTCTCTCTCTCCTTGATGGAGACTGCTGCTTGAGTTAGTTAGCTCCCTTTTAACTCTAGTTTTATTTTGATAAATCTTATAAATATAATACTTGAATTATTGTATATTAATTTTAATTCTCACATGTAAGGGAGGAATTAATCCAAAGCACAGAAGAGGTGCAAACAAAAAAACCAGTAATTTATAGTTTCCAAACTCAAAAAAATCTCATTCTTTATTTGGAAGAATGTGGCACTTTGATATCTGTGGATAGATGGTGACATGAGGCAATGGAAAGAATACTGGACCAGTAGTCAGGAGAGAAGTGGATTCAAATCCTACCTCTGACACCAGCTCTGTGGCCTTGGTTCTATTGCTGAATGTCTCTGAGCTCCTTTCCCCATATGCAAAATGTAGGAACTCTGAGAGTTCTTAGAATATTGTCAAAATCAAGGCAGATATTGGGCATTTTGTACTTTGGAAGCCTTAAAGCTCTATCTAAATATGGGCTCACCATTAGTACCACAGATTTTCTTTAGCACTGTGGGTTTGAAATTGAATTTATTTTAATTAGGATGAGGGGGCAATCTGACCTTTTCTTTTCTTTCCCTTTGGGTTGGCATGGAGCCAGTGCAGGATATACAGTCTGTCTTCTCTCTGGTGAAAATAACAGTTACTGGGTTTCCAAAAAGCAGCGATGTCTCAGCTAACAAGCCATCACTAACTTGAATAAATGGCTGAGAAAAGCCAAACTGTTGCTTTCCCTTCTGTCCCTCGCTCTCAGTCACCTCATGTTCTCTGTCTTTGCCTGGCCACCCCTCATGCAGGCTGCTCAATGGGTCAGCTGCCAGGCATGTGCAGGACTTCAGGGACACAGAAGCATATAAGGAATTAGAGTCAGGAAAACCCAAGTTCAAATCCTTCCTTATGCTTGCTGACGTGGGAACCGTAGAAAATTCTTTTGTTTCTGAGTTTTGTCATCTGTAAAATAAGGGGCTGAGATGTGATGGTTTTTTGAGGTCCCTTCCAGGTTTAAGCCTTGGAAGCTTCTTTTGCCATGCTACTTGTTAAGAGATAAATCAGGAAGGGGAGACTTTATTAGTTGGACACGTATGACCATAATTCTGATGTCTGCTTCCTCTGGCTGCCTAATGTGATTTGGTTCAGGTTGAAATTCTGGAGAATGCTAAGCTTGCTGGGATTGATTCAGAATAAGCAAAGAGCCCCCCATCCCAGTCATCTCTACAGAGCCCTCCCCTCATGTTCTTCTTTTTCTATTTTTAAACTTTATCTTCTGCCTTAGAATTGATAATGAGTTTCAGTTCTGAAGTAGAAGAGCAGTAAGGTTTAGCCAGAGGTCCCCAAACTATGGTCCAAGGGCCACATGTGGCCCCCCAAGGCCATGTATCCAGTCCCCTCTGCACTTCCAGAAGGGGCACCTCTTTCATTGGTGGTCAGTGAGAAGACCACTGTATGTGGCAGTGCTGTAAAGTGCAGCATCACTCACATACAGTACTACTTCCAGTGACGTAATCCTTTGCGTGGAGCCTTGTTCTGAGAGTAACTGAACAAGAACGAGGCACCTGCAAAGGATTATGTGGCTGCACAATGGAAGATGTCAGCATGATGAGCAGTGCTCTGGGGGAGGAGATACAGCACTGTATATACTGCTGCCTGGCATAGTGGTGGTGGTGATGGGCTTGTGCAAAGTGTGACAGGCCCATCACATCCAGTGCTGCAGCCTCCACCATCCCAGGTAGTGGTATACAGATTTGTTCATAGTTTTTCTTATAGTTCAGTCCTCCAATGGTCTGAAGGACGGTGAACTGGCCCCCTGTGTGAAAAGTTTAGGGACCCCTGGTAGGCAATTGGGTTTAAGTGACTTGTCCAAGGTCACAAAGATAGGAAGGGTCTGAGGCTGTATTTGAACCCAGGTTTTTATTCACTGATCCATCTGAGTGCCCCTCCCTCATTGCTTTATATTTTTATAGTAAATTTCTTGGAGAACATCCAATCTAATGCAGCCTTGCAGGGAGATACTTGCATAATTATCCTTTTGAACTCCAAAATAATTCATCTCATTTCCATAGTTGTTTATTCAGTGTGTACCATATGGCAGGAACTGGGAATTTGAAGACAAAACTGAGACAATCTCTGCCCACAAGGAGCTTCTATTCTACTGGGGACTGTAAAAAACACATACCTATAAGTAAATAGGTGCTGATAGTGTTGAAGCAGCATAGTGGATAGAGATAGGGGATCTGGGGATGGATCTTGCCTTAGATATTCCTCAGCTGTACAACTCTGGGCAGGTCACTAATCCCCTCTGGGCCTCAATTTCCTTATCTGTAAAGTCCCTTCTAAATTCTATCCCACATCCAAATCTATATATTTTAAGAAGCTCACAAAAGGAATGATGGGGTTGAGGGTTTTTTCCCCTTGGAGGTTTACTGATTTTAAGTGTAATGAAAACAAAAGAAAAAATTAAAACTGAATACTGTCATTATAACGACCAATCTTAACCTTGGAGAACAGACATGGCAATATACTTCACTCCCTTCTTGGTAGAGGTAGGGGATTGTCAGGGAGTGGGGGACAGGATACACTGGAGTTTTGTTGAACTGTTTTTTCTTGATTTCTTTGTTTATAGAGGATGGATCTCAGCATGAGAAAGGAGGGAAGAATACTTTGGAAAATAAAGATGATGTTGAAAAAAGGTTCAATAAAATTTTTTAAAAATTCTTTCTGTTTTTTATCAGCATACCTTTTGCATTCCCCTTCTACAATACAAGCTCCTCAGGGTCAAGGAATGCTTTGATATTATCTTAATATCCTCAGCAACTAGTCCAGTTCTAGACACAAAAGAGAGCAATAAAAATTGGTTTGAAAAAACAAAGACAAGTCAGTCATTTCTCCTATTTTCATTGGGAAAATGTAACTTCAAATTAGGGCAGCTAGGTGGTACAGTGGATAGAATGCAGGCCTTAGAATCAGAAAGACTAATTTTCATGAGTCAAATCTGGTCTCAGGCACTTAATAGCTAGATGACCTTGGTAAAGTCACTTAAGCCTGTTGGCCTCAGTTCCTCTTTGGTCAAATGAGCTGAAGAAGGAAATGGCAAACCAAGAAAATTCCAGATGAGGTCACAGAGATTTGAACATGACAGAAAATCAGCAGTTTGAATTATTGTGGTTCAGTTCTGAGTATCTCTTACAGTGTAAAGTGTGTGTATGCAGCGACATACAAAATTTGATACAAAGGATCACTAGAGGAAAGGATTTCAAAGGATCACTAGAGGAAAGGATTTCATCCACCAAATGCAGAATTCAAAAAGAAGAATGGAAGGTCTCTGTCAGAGGTCAAGGGATGACTGTTGTTCAGTCAATGTGCTTCAATGGTGGCAAGACATGTCAAGAGAAATGCCAACTAAGGTCTGATCGCCTATTTCATTGGTTACTGATAGGCCTGTCTGGCACTATGGATAAGGGAGGGTCAACAGGCTGCTCCAAAATCTAGAAGGGAGGGCTCCGATCTTTGAGAAGTCCATTGGAGAAAACCAAAGATTATAAAGCATCTAGGCTAAGTGCCAAAGTGGATTGAAGAGCCTATGGGCAAAGGGCACTGCCTCATGAAAAGATAGAGGTGGAGGAACCTTGAATGAATGGAATAAATGAATGAAAGGCAAGAAGGCGGTTAGTAATAAATTATAAATTTATTAATGTTATTAATAATAAATTTAACAGATTATGAATATATTTATTAATAAATGAAAGCATTATTAAGTCCTTACAATCTGCCAGGCACTTTGGTAAGTGCTCAGGGTACAAATACAGTAGAGAAGACAATGTTGGTCTGTTAATTTGTAAAATGATAAGTCTATGCCTCTCTTTTTGTTCTCTCTCTCTATATATATACATATATATATATATGTATATATATAAAATATCTCAAATCCTTACATTCTGCTTAGAATTGATACTAAGTATCAGTTCCAAAGCAGAAGAGGGATAAGGGCTAAGCAATTAGGTTTAAGTGACTTGTCCAGGGCCACATAGCTAGGAAGTGTCTGAGACCAGATTTGTACCCAGGATTTCCTATCTCCAGGCCTGACACTCTGTTCATTGAACCACCTAGCTGCCCATTCTGTTATATCTCTTTAATTTATTTTATCTTAGTCAACCCATCATCCTCTAAAGTCCCACTCAAATATCTAGACCCTCAAAAAATTTTTTATTCTCAACTCAACAAACACTAATTAAATGAGATTCACATATACATAGTATAGAGGGGGAAGAGAATTTTACATGAAATTGAAGCTCTCTATTCTGATTAGCTGGCTTTTCTTTTAAAGTATAAAATAAGATCAGGCTGTAGCTTTCAAAGCTGTTTTCTGCTTGTCTGGCTTTCCTTCTGGTCTTCCTTCTGTTCTTTTCTCTTTATTAAAAAAAAGATGTCTCAATAATTCTTTTCTCTTTTTTTTTCATTTTCAATCCAATTCTTATCTATTCTTTCCTTCCTATCACCCAAATAGAAAAAGAAAAGAGAAAAACAAAGTCTTTGGGACAAATATACATCTTCAAGCAAAACAAATTGCCATACTGACTGTATCCAAAAATGGATGCCTCGTTTTGCATATTGAGCCTATCCCTTTTCTGTTAGTAGGTGGATAACATGCTTTATCTTCCATCTTTCAGAATCAGCTGTTGAAATCATGATTTGACCCGAGTCTTTATTTTCAATGCCAGTGAAGTGCCATCTCTGGTACTTGGTACCCTGGAATAAAATGATGCCATTCCTAAAGGATAGGTAGAAGGCCATAGATATACAGAACCAAAAGTTTTATTGTTTTTGATACCTTCTCCTGGGCAGTCTGCAGAGAAGCCCAAGGATGGACTTCCATTGATCATTTTAACTAAGTATGGAAAAACACATCTACAGAAGGTTGACCCCTGGGGAATGAATTTCTTTGGTTGAAGCAACTCATAAGACACTTGACTAAAGTCTTGAAAGGGTGAGATTTGCATTGGTGATGGGAATACACATTCTGATATAAGATCTTTGAGCTCTTTGTCTCTTATAGCCCCTGAATCTAAAAACTCTAAATTACCAACCAGGAAGTCACTTATGTATGCATGCAAGTTTGAATAGACTTTAATACTTGGAGCAAGGTGGAGCAGTAGATAAAGTATTGGGTTGTATTAATGAGAAAGTTTTGAGTTCATGCCTGATTTCAGACTGTAGATGTATCTGGGGCAAGTCATTTAAACTCTATTTCCTCAATTGTAAATTGGAGATAATAATTTCAACCCCTATTGTTGTTGTGAGAATCAAAATAGATAATATTTGTAAAGTGCTTTGTAAAATTTTAATTGTGATATAAATGCCAGCTTTGATTATTATGTTCAAATTGATTTGTGGCTCGATTAATGGAAGCACTTTAATCCCAGGCAACCCATGTGTACCTTCTTGTTCAACATAATTCTTGTCTATATCTTCCCAGAAGTTCTCAGAAAGGATCTACCCTATGAGGAAGGGGGCCTTCTTTTTGATCTTTTAAAATGATATGCACATCAAGGTAGCAGTTAGGCTACTAATAATTTATCCCTTATTTCCACTACATAATTGACAACCTTCTCTTCTCTTATCAAAATCTTCCAGAAGATATTTTTATACCATTTCTTGCAGACAAGCCATCTCAACAATATTACATCTTGCTTAAAGTCACCATGTGACTGGAACTCCAATGGATGTTAGACCAACACAGTTTTGATTTTTCTGAGGTCATGGTGTTCCATGACTTGCAGTCAAAGGTAGAATAGTGATCTGACCCTGTAATTTCATTCAAAAGGGAAACTCCTTCCACCATCACAATATTTCACTCATATGCATCTTATCTTACTTGTCTGGGGCACCCAAAATATGTTAATCCATATCTGAATTTTTAAGTAAGGTGCAGGTTGAAATTATTCAGAGCACTACAAAATGTGTGATCTAGAGGGAATTGGAGTTGCAGTCAAGAAGATCTTCATTTAAATCCTGTCTTAGACATTTACCAGCTATGTGATCATGGGAAAATCATTTAATGCCTCTGGGTCTCAGCTTCTCCTACAAAATGAGAAGGTCAGACTAGATGACCTACAGCTATGAAATCTTATGATGTTCATCCTAGTCAATTCTGGGTTTAGCATATTGACCATCTGCTCTGGCTCTTCTTAGCTCATGGACTATTTGTCCAAGTCCATAGTTGGGAAATAAACATTCTTCAACCATTTGTTTTTAAATATTTTTTTTTGGTTATGTTTTCTAATCTGATCTTTTAAAAGTGTTTTTGGCATCCTGGTGCTTAATTCAAACAACACAGTTCCCTCACATCTGGAGGACCTGATTCTCAAAGGGAATAGCTCTTCCATTTAGACTCTGGCTAAGAATCTTTATCAATACAGGCACACATGCATATTTCTCCATTTTATAATTCCTTTCATATTTACAATCAGATGACTACTGAATTAAGTTTAGGCAGCTAGATGGGACAGTGGATAGAGGACTGGGCCTGTAGTCAGGAAGACTGGAGTTCAAATCTGGTTTCAGACATTTATTAGCTGTTTGTCCCTGGGCAATTCAATTAACTTCTGTTTGCCTTAGTTTCCTTAAATGTAAAATGAGGATAATAATACCACCTACCTCTCAGGGTTGTTCTGAGGATAAAATAAGATAATATTTTCAAAGTGTTTAGCACAGTGCCTAGCATATAGTAGGCACTATATAAATGCTTATTCTCTCTCTTTTCTATACCCCCTCCCAATATTATGTATTAACATGTGCATGGGAGATACCTTGTTAGAGGACATCCTTTGAAGATATGTTTTACTAGAGTAAGAGCTTCTTTTCTTCCTTCCTTCTTTCATCCTTCCTCTTCCTCCTCTTCTTCTTTCCTTCTTTCCTTCTTTCCTTCTTTCTTTCTTTCCTTCTTTCCTTCTTTCTTTCTTTCTTTCTTTCTTTCTTTCTTTCTTTCTTTCTTTTCTTTCTTTCTTTCTTTCTTTCTTTCTTTCTTTCTTTCTTTCTTTCTTTCTTTCTTTCTTTCTTTCTTTCTTTCTTTCTTTCTTTCTTTCTTTCTTTCTTTCTTTCTTTCTTTCTTTCTTTCTTTCTTTCTTTCTTTCTTTCTTTCTTTCTTTCTTCCTTTCTTCCTCCCTTCCTCCCTCCCTCCCTCCCTCCCTCCCTCCCTCCTTCCTTCTTTCCTTCCTTCCTTCCTTCCTTCCTTCCTTCCTTCCTTCCTTCCTTCCTTCCTTCCTTCCTTCCTTCCTTCCTTCCTTCCTTCCTTCCTTCCTTCCTTCCTTCCTTCCTTCCTTCCTTCCTTCCTTCCTTCCTTAATTTCTCTTCTTCTTGTTCTTGTTCTTCTTCTTGTTCTTGTTTTTGTTCTCCTTGTTCTTGTTCTTGTTCTTCTTGTTCTTCTTCTTCATCTTTCTTGCCACATATTCACTCTAAACTTGAGTCCATTTTCTTGATGGATCTTGCATATAATTTTGAGACATTACATCCCAAACTTTTGGGAGGAAAGCTTTTGTACCAACTGTCCACAATCTTTGGCATTTCTTCTTAGTAAATATGTATTTCTAAAAATCTAGTTAAGTCTGGCTGATAATTACTGCAGAGCACCCCAGACAGGAGGTCATGATCAACAGAGCAAGAATCCCTTACCCTTCAGGATTACTCCTAGAATCCTGAAGGATGAAATAGCAATTGCCTTTTCTTGACCTAACTCACCCATATGAGTGGTAATTGGGGAAGTATCCCCAATTTGGTTACTATGCTATAAAGAATTATGTAAGTCACAAAATTTTTAAAGAGATAAGAAAGTGGACATATAGATAAATAGTTATTGGAGGTCTTTAATGACAATCTATATTTTTCCAATAATTTCCCACTTTTGTATAGACCATTCACCAATACTGTAACTTTCCAAATTAAGTTTCCTGTCCTGCCATTACTTTCTTATTTATATTTTCTTTTTATATTTAAATAAAAGATCTTTGAGGTCAGGGATTGTTTTTATGTTTTATTTGTATCCTCAGAAATTGGCATAGTGCTTGATACAAAGTAAGAATTTAAGAGATGTTTTATGTTCATTAATTTGCATTTTCCCTTTTTGAAAAGTGTTGAAAATTAATCCCTTTTCGAAATTATGTCCCTCTGGCATGGATTTTTTTCTGAGTTCCTGTTCTGATCCTTTGGACTTTTCCCCAACTTCATCTTCTTAAGTGCCATTTCTATTTTCTCATACAGCAATCACATTCTTGGGTGTTAGAATCCAAATTTTGTGGTCCCACTCTTGTTGATGATGAGACTAGATCATCATAGAACTGATAGCAAATCAATTTAATTTTCTGCCTACTTGTTACCTTTCTTCCAAGTCTGATTAATAGTGCTCTTGGGATAAATTGGATTAATTGAGGCTCATAAAACAGATTTTTTTAGATCTTCTTTGGAAGGTGGTATGGCTTGTAATATTCCATGATGTTTTAAAAAAATTACAAATATCTTTTAAAAATTAGATGAGAAGCATCAAATGGTCCAAAGACATCACTCTACATTTTTATCTTTTTCCTTTTCCCTCTTCATTGTTCCTGATTCCAGTTTATATTTTGAACGACAAGGGATCCCACTTTAATATGATGGAAACTAATAAAATACTAATAATTTTCATTTATATAATCTACTAAACACTGAAAAGCACTTTCTGAATTACAGTATTATGGAGTGTGTAGTGCAAATATTACTCTTCCCATTTTGCCATTGAGGAAACGAAGATGTTAGTTCACTTCAATCAATCAAGAATGAATTAAGCTTTGCTGTCTCAGGGAGGAGGAAGGGAAGAGAGGGAGAGAAGGGGAGAATTTGGCTCATATTTTTAAAAAATCAAAGACTAAAAATTGTTTTTACATGTCATTAAAGAAAAATATAATATAAAAAATAAAAAGCAGACAAATAATTATAATAAATATTTATTTCATACATATACAAAATTTTTTAAAAGAATGAATTAAGCAACTGCTACTCAGGCACTGGACAAAATGAAACATTCCCTGTCTTCAAGGAGCTCATATTTTGTAGGGGAAAATCATCATGTTCATATTGTGAAATAAATACATTGATGCAATGTAATTTTTTTAAAGTGGAAAAGGGAACTCACCAGTAGCTAGAAGGACTAGGAAAGGCTTCAGGTAAAGGTGATACTTTCAATGAGCTTTGAAGGAAATAAAATTTTTGAAAGGCAGATGTGAAGATTTGCATTCCAGGGATGTGATGTGGCCTGAACAAAGACATAGAGATGGACAATGGAGTGTTTTGTCTGAGGAACAGGAAAAGGTTAGTATGGAAAGTTGGAAGAGAAGTTATAAAGATAATAAAGCTAGAAATGTCAATTGGGGATAAGTTCTGAAGAATTTTAAATGCCTAGAGATGATAGGTAGCCACTGGCATTTACTGATCAGGAAACTGCTATAGTTAGATGCATATCCTGAAATGATGGCTATAGAAACTCTGTGGAAGATGATAGATTGGAACAGAAAAAGTCTTGAGGCAGGTAGACCAACTAGGAAGCCCTTTCAATAGTAAATGATAACAGCTTGGATATAGATGGTAGCTGTGGGAGAAGGGGATGAGAATGGATGTTCTGATGGTAAAAATCAACAAGGTTTAGTGATTGATTGGATATATGAGATGAAGGGTTTTTTTGGTACAAATATTTTTGTACAACTAGATCCTCCTCTGCCCTTTTTAAAAGGAGAGTGAGAGGTTTTAGATGACACTGAGGTCTGGAACCTGGGAAAGTAGCAGGAAAATGGTACCCTTGAGAGAAATAGGTAAGTTCAGAAGAAATGGTGTGCTTTTGGGAAAAGAGAATGAATTTGGCTTTGGATAAGTTGAGTTTGAGATACCTGTAAGGATTTTCTTGTCATTATATTGCTATTTGGGTTCTAAACTGGGATTTTAAACTATATGCCCAACTCTTAGTACAGAAATACTGGCCAATACTTCAAGGACATGTGATTCTATCAGTGCAGTGCTGATATATCTTAGTTGATAAATCTTAGATAGTTGCCTAAGAGTTAAAGAATTTCAGGGATTTACACATTATCACCTAGCAAGTAATCACCAGGCAGGATTCAAACCCAGTTCTTGCTGTTTCTATCCACTATGCCATTCTAGTGATCTTTCTATGAGTGACTGAATATACATGCTAATATTTTTAATTTGTGTGCTGGTTCAGCCTTCACATACAAGTGAAACCTCCTAAATGAAGTCTTCCTCTATTCCTTCAGATGCTAATGATCTCCATTCATATTACTTTATAATTTCAGGCAGCGATGTGATTTAGTGGATGGAGAGCTGAACTTGAAGTCAAGAATACCTGAGTTTGAATCCTACCTCGGAAATTTAAAAATCTTGAAGCACTTTATTTTCTTCTCTCCCCCATATATGTAAAAACAATTTTAAGCATTATTTAAAATTTTTTTGAGTTGCAAACTCTCTCTCCCTTCTACTCTCCCTTCATCAGTCTCTCCCACCCCTCACCCCTTCCTGAGATGGTAAGTACATCTGATATAAATTTTACATGTATAATCATGTAAAACATTTATCCATAGTAGTCATTTTTGTGGAAGAGATCTCAAGGGAAAAAAGATGAAGAAAGAAAGTGAAATATTGTATGTTTTAGTCTGCATTCTGAGTCATTCAGTTCTTTCTTTGGAAATGGATGGCATTTTTTTTATCATGAGTCTTTGGGATTGTCTTGGATTACTATATTTTGGAGAATAACTAGGTCATTCACATTTGTTCATCAAATTATTGCTGTTCCTGGGTATACTGTCCTGATCCTATTCACTTTCCTTTGCATCAGTTCATATAAGTCTTTCCAGGTTTTTCTGAAATCATCCTGCTTGTTATTTCCTGTAGCACAATAGTATTTCATTATAATCATATACCATAATTTGTTTAACCATTCCCTAAATGATGGGTATCCCCTCAATTTCCAGTTCTTTGCTACTGCAAAAATAGCTGCTATAAATGCTTTTGTACAACTAGATCCTTCCCTGCCCCTTTTTAAAATCTCTGTGGTTTACAGACCTAGTAGAGTTATTGTTGGGTTGAAAGGTATGCAGAATTTTAAAGCCCTTTGGGCAAAGGTCCAAATTACTCTGCACAATGGTTGGATTGGATCACAACTTGACCAACAGTACCATTAGTATCTCAGTTTTCCCACATCTCCTCCAATCATTTTCCTTTTCTGTCATATTGGCCAATATGTTGGGTATTGATATGAGGTATTAACTCAGAATTGTTTTAATTTTGAAGCACTTTAAAAATGAGATTTATTATGCTTAAATTTTTTTTTTTGTTTATACTCTTAGAGACAACTGTCCAAAAGGATAAGTTATGGACAGGGAGACTGAATTATGATAAGGAGTTTTCTCACTGAGCATTTCTTCCATCAATGAAATCACATTTCTATCACCACACCTATATCTACTTTGTATATATTTTGTATTTGTTTTCCCTGTTAACTCCTTGAGGGCAGAGACATTTTTGGTAAGCCTATTTCCTAGCCCAGTGCCTAGCATATAGTAGGCGCTTAATAAATGTTCATTAATTGATTGGTTTGGGGATGCAGGTTTGTAGAAGTGCTACATGCTCTCCCTAAGCCAGACTATATAGCACATAAATTTGAGACATGTGGATAGCCCCTTTTCATGATGCTATTGGTAGCATCATAACAATATATTGCTTCAAATTTGGCAATAAAATCCTATCCATATCACTGATTGGCTAAATGTGGTAAGACCCATCTTTGATGTTAATAAAGAATAATTTCTTAGAGTTGATGGATTCCTGATTCCCAAAGAAACTGCTGATGCTATTAATCTGGGCACATCTCTGTAAGAAACTGAGAGAACTGGCAAGCTGAGCTCTTTGATGCCATTCTGTATCCTTATTAAGTATATGCATGCTATTATCCATTGAAGTCAGTCAACCCTGTTCTTATTATCCATAAAAGATGTTTTATTTTGTTTTTGCCACCTCTCTTGTTGACTTAAAAACCATCAAATCCAGAGAATATTTTTGCAACCATTTGGAACAAGACCAACAAAGAAGCCTTTACCAAGATATTTCCTTCTGAATTGTGTCTTTCAGAAGCTTATATTGACATCTTCCATTTCTTGGTCTCCACAGTCTAGAGTTCCTACCCCCAAGTTTCTCTCCCTCCCTTATGAAATAATTCACAGGGATTCTAGCTACAGTTCTACAAATAGCTTCCAATGAGTTTCTGTCAAGATTAAATAAAAACAGCAGGATCTAGGCTGAAGTTGGGAATGACCTGTTTTCTCCAAGCTGTGTTTGAAGAAAAATCCATTTACATAATTGGCTAAGAAAATTGACTATAAATATTATGCAAACGAGCATGAGCCCATCTAATGCAAAGAGCTGCCATGATGAAGGATGAGCCACAGAAGCCCTGAGGACAGGCGGTCTTGGGCTTTAGTTATCTCAGCAACCCTCTGGAGAAGCATGAACACTGACTGAGAGCTAAACCCATGAATGAATACCACCATGCTGGGACTGCTGATCAGTGCTAAGAATGAGTATTCTATTCTTTTCCAAATATACATGTCTTTTCCTTTGCACTGAGAAAATGCTTGCCCCTTGAGGGCAGCAACTATTTATTTTTGTCTCCATATCTCCAGTTCATAGCATTGTGCATAGTACATAAAATGTTGTTGACTGATTTATGCCTCCAATTCATTGTGAATCCTGTTACTCAACTCAACTCAATTTGATTACTAAACATTTAGTCATCAATGAAATTGGCCAAATAGTCACCAAAATCTCAGAGCTGAGAAGAAACTTATAGACCATCCAATTCAGTCTATGTCTGAACAGAAATCTCTTCTACAACATACTCAAATCAGGTTATTCAACTTTTGCTTTAAAACCTTCAGTGAAGGAAATGATTATCTCCAAAGCAGACCATTTTGCTTTAGGATATCTATAAATATGGGAAAGGTTTTTCCTCATACCAACCTAAATCCACCATTTTGTAATGTCCACTTCCTATTTATTTTGTCTTCTGTGGTTGAGCATAAGTAACTAAACAAATCAATTAATCAGTCAATAAATATTTATTATTATTAGATGCTTACTATGTTCCAGGCACTCTGCTAAGTTCTAGGATACATAAAAAGGAAAAGAATTTAAACTTTTAAGATCATCAAATTAACTTGTTTATCTTTCAGATGGAGAAACAATTCCAGAAACAGTTCTACTGATTGGGACAAGGTCAGATACAGAAAATAAAAGGTAGAATTAGGATTCAGAACTTGGTCTTATCATATGTGTTTTTCTGGCCATTAAATAACACTCTTGACTGATAGATGGTGGTCCACTAAAACCCTGAGAACTTTTTCAGATAAATTGCAAATCACTCTATCTTTGAATTCAAATTAAGATTGTTTATTTATACCTTTTAAATTTCCTCTCATTTCATTCAATTAATTTATTCAGGCTTTTGAAGTTCTTTTCAATCCAGATTCTGTGATCAAATTTTAGGTCTTCTTGTCAATTTTGTGGGGGTTTTATATTTAATAAACAAATCTTTGCTTTTATTTGAGTCATTGAACAGCATGGAGCCATGGACAGATCTAAGGGGCACTTCATTAGAAAACTTCCTCAGAATCATCATTGATTCATTAATGACTATTCTTTCAGTTTAGCCCAACCTGTTCTAAATATGTCTAACTATATTATCATTTGTCCTATATCTTTCTATCTTAATCACCAACATAGCATGCAAAATTTTGTCAAATGTGCCACTGAAGTCCAAGTATGCAATGTCTACATAGTTTATTTGTGTTACCAATTCAGTTATCCTGTCAAAGGCAAGATTAGCTTGGCACATCCCGTTCTAATGAAGATATGCTGGTAGAGTGAATTGGAGGTAGAGTGGATAGGAAGCCCAAAACCAAAGAACCAGGAGACACTAAAGAATCCACCAAGAGCCTTCAGTGAACATGAGGCTAAGATCACCAAGAATCTCACCAGAACTCACACTGAAGGGAGTGTCCCACCAAAGCACCAAGGAGCAGAGAGGGTCTCCTTACTGAAGAACCAAGGAAGGAATCATTCCACTCACCACTGCAAGCCAACACAGGATCCAAGGAAAGAGTCTCCTCCTCCATTCAGGCTCACCTAAGCAGAGAGATAATGACTAAATCCTCAAGTTGGTCTTTTAAAAGCAGTTTTCTTGACATTATGGGAACCAATCACAGTCTTTCAATTTGCTTAGCACTGCCTAAGGAGGGGGGCAGTGACCTTTGAAGGTGTGAGCTTACACTAGTAAATGACTTGGGAACTCTCTTACTTAGTGTCAAGTAGGGGTACTTTAAGTTCTTGATTTGTTTAGCTAAAAACAGACAAGGGGAGAGTTAAACCTATCTTCACAATCTCATCAAGAGGACTATGAACATATCATTAAGCCTCAATGATTCAAGATGACTTGGTTAACATAGATTCTTGAAATGATAGACTTTTATGGGTAAAGACCCACTTCATGTCATGTAAGACAGACCTATTTGGTGGTTTAACCTCTTATATCTTTCTTCCATCTGAATTCTGAGAGTATAGCAAGTGGAGCCAAAGGGCTCTCTCTTCCCAGGAACTGTTTATGGTGGCTTGGGAGAAGCACTTGGCAAAGAAAACATGTGTTCACCCAGGTGGTGTGGACACTTTATTAAACTCTGGTTTTCTGGGGTGGAGAGAGTCTCTGCAAAATTCTGTGCTTTATAACCTCTCCATCAGTCTGAATTTGAGAGACTTATGATATGGCATTCTATCCTAAGAAAGAGACTGTAATAAGCAGTGCCAACCTCAAAAGTTGCATTGTGGACTTCTCTACTAGTAGCAATGCAATGATCCAGAATTATTCTGAGGGACTTATGATAAAGAACACTATTCACATTCAGAGGAAGAACTGTGGGAGTAGAAACACAGAAGAAAAACAATTGCTTGATCACATGGTTCGATGGGGATATGATTGGGGATGTAGACTCTAAATGATCACCCTAGTGCAAATATCAATAATATGGAAATAGGTCTTAATCAATGATGCATGTAAAACCCAGTGGAAATGCTCTTTGGCTACAGGAGGGGGATGGGGTCGGGGTGGGGGGGAAGAACATAATTCTTGTAACCATGGAAAAATACTCTAAATTAACTAATTAAATAAAATTTTCCAAAAAAAAAAAGTTGCATTGTGAATAACCCCAGGTTCAAGAAGCCTTAGGGAATTTCCTGAGTGGCATGACTCTTGGTAGGAGAAGAGAACCACTTACCTGGATCCTGTTGTTGGCTGTATCAGTGACAAGGGAATAAAGTTAAAATTAAGATTTTGTAAATCACTCATACAGTGAATGATTCAAATATCGATGGCTCAAGGTGGAAAGAGGGCTACTAGTATAGTAGGTCCATGTGTGTTTCTTTCTGGATGTATTTCTACATCCTCAAAGGATCTCTGTAGGATGAAAGAGAAGTTCATTTGACTGTTGCAGTATTGTCTGTCCAGCAACATCCAGGGCATTTTTCTTCAGATTGAATCAAAGCCCTCAGGGTATTGTCATAATACTGAATGTCTGTAAGGATCTTGGGCTAAAGATGGGAGTCACGGGAACTGTCTGAGTGTTTTGTTTAGTAGTTCAAGCCAACATCCTTTCTTTAGGAAGTCCAAACTATGAAGTAGTACTAAATATGGAGGATTTTAGGATCCTTTGGAAAGTAGATACCACCAGAATGGAAGGAGAATTTTATTGATTTATTTAATAGGCTCTCATGAGTCCTTTATTCATTTCATTTTATTTTATTTTTCTGCTTGTTATATTGTCCTGAGAATCCTTTATGTCTTCCAAATTTTCTGTGGAGTGAAATAAAGATGATATGGTACTTAATAAAAGCATTTGATACCCTATGTGCTTCTAAAGGAACTGGGAACCCTGTTATCCACATTTGTAGAGATCTGAGCATGAGCTTTATTCTAAGAATTTCCAAATTAAACTTTGTAAAGAGATAAGATGAGCCAAAGAGTTAGTTACAGGGAGTTAGTGTAGAACAAATGGGTAGAGCTCCAGATTTGGAGTCAGGAATGCTTGGGCTTAAATTTTGTCTCAGATACTTTCTGGACCCTGGGCAAAATATGAGACTTTCCAGGGCCTCAGTTTCTTCATCTATAAAATGAAAATGTTAGACTAAATGAAATCTGAGGTTTCTTCTTGCTCAGAATCTATGGTTTTCTGACTTGGTGACATCCCAAAATCAAATCTAGTCTCCAGCTCAGAGCATAGAAGCTCTTGTCTATCAGTTAACCTAAGTTTTAGTATAAAATTAAACGATCACTGCCTCTCTCAGAATTCAAAAATTGTTCTTTTGATAATGTTTTAGAATTTTGTGGACAATAGATGGCAATCTTACATGTCTATAGTTTTCTGGCTTCACTCTTCCCTTTTTTTGAAAATTGGGATAGCCATTGCTTTTTTCCCAATCCTGTGATATCTCTCCCATCCTCTGAGATCACTTGGATGTCACTAATAGATCAGAAATTACACCTGCCCTCAATTTCTGTGCTCAATTCAAATTTGATGGACTCATTGAGTGCTGATTGATGCTACTTGGCTCTCTCCCAACTTATCTTGGGCTTCCAATAAAATAATTGTATTTTTTCCAATCCAAAAATCATTTTTCTTAAATGGAAAAAAGGAAGGAAAAAACTAATGTTGAGTGGTTCTATTTTCCACCATCCATTATTATTATCCCATAAGAAATTTATAGAGATGCCTATGTATATGTACATGGCAAAACATATACATATAAATATATCCACATACATATATATCATCAGACTAATAATCTTCTTGTATTCTTTTCTTACCCCAAATTTAAGTCTAAACAGCTCTTTTGTTGTTTTTAACATTCATTAACAGCCTTAGATTATTCTGGGCATTAGTGTCTCCTGACAAGATTCTAAGAGACGGTATTATTTCAATTTCAGTTATTTGGTCTTTATGTGTGTGTGTGTGTGTGTGTGTGTGTGTGTGTGTGTGTGTGTGTGTATGTGTATGGTGTGGTGTGTATATGCATAGATAGAAGTAGATATATAGATTTGAATTTGTTAATGTACTTCATTAACTTCTACATTGGTTTCTTTAGGATGGCTCTCTCTTTTTTCTCCTTTTTGTCAATGTTTGTCTTTCTAATTTCATTTCTGAGTGTTTTCTATCTTTCTTGGACAAGATTCCCCTATAAAAATAGTAAATTCACTCTCATTTACATTAGGCAGTAGCTCAGAATATACCATACTTTTTCTCTTCTCTATTAGGTAATCATTGAAGGAGTTGTGACTTGCTTCTAAAGTACTGCCATTTCTACTTTGATGTCCAGTTCCCTCTCGATGAAAATCAGGTCTAGAAGGGCAGTTCACTTTGATGCTTCATACACTGTTTGAAGAATAAAATTATCATTTAGGCAAGTAGCAAATTCATTATCTGTTCTGATTTTGTTAATTTAATTTTTTTCATTTGTAAATTTTATTTAATTAGTCAATTTATGAATGTTTGGAAGTCTTCTATTTTATTAAATGACCATACTTTCCATTGCAAGAATATAGTCAGTTTTGCTGGGTAGTTGATTCTTGGTTGTAGACCTAGTTCCCTTGCTTTCCAGAATATCTTATTCCATGCTTTTTGGTCCTTCAGTGTAGATGCAGCCAGATCCTGTGTTATTCTGTGGTTCCATGGTATCTGAATGACTTCTTCATAGCAGCTTGCAATATTTTTTTCCTTGGACTGGTAGTCATTGAATTTGGCTATAACATTCCTGGGTCTTGTCAGTTGGGGATTAAGTACAGGAAGTGATCTGTGGATTCTTTCAACCTCCACTTTTCCCTCTTGCTCTAGAATGTTGGGGAAGTTTTCTTGGATAATTTCCTGTAGAATAATGTCCAGGCTTTTTCTTTTGTCATGATTCTGATAGTTCAATGATTCTTAAGTTGACTCTCCTGGACTTGTTTTCTAGATCTTCCATTTTGTGGACGAGGTGTTTCATATTTTCCTCAAACTTTTCATTCTTTTGAATTTGTTTTATAGTTTCCTGCTATCTTTTATCTTATAGTTTCATTTGCTTGTAGTTGTTGGATTCTGGTTTTGAAAGACTGAATTTCATCCCTGGCCTTTTGGTCATCCTCCTTCTGATCTTTCAACTCCTTTGCCTGATTTTCAAGCTGATTAATTTTGGCTTTCAAGACACTATTTTATGTTTCTAAATGATTTATTTTGCTTTTTAAGTTATTTTCCCAGCTGTCGTCAGCCTCTCTTAATTGTTTTTTGAATTATATTCTGAGTTCTTCCAAAGCCTGTGTCCAATTTGCTGGAATTTCTGTGTTTTTGCTTGGTGTTCCTTGATCCTCCTCTGTTCTGTTTGCTCTTTGTTCATTGCCTGGATAGAAGCTGTTGATTGTAATTTCTTTTTTCTTTTTCTGTTGTTTACTCATATTACCCCCTTCTCCCCCCCCCCCCCCATAGTTGCCTGTAGTCTTGCTCCACTCATTATGTGTTGGATCTGTGGGTTTGGGCTGTTCTGTCATGAATGGGCTTCTTCTCTGTTCTGCTGATTGATCAGGTTAGTCAGATCTTCCCCAGCTGACAACAGAAGCTGAAAAGGAGCTGGGCCTCCCACCCTGTAGTCAAGGTTGTTACCTGTAGTTTGTTGACCTGTAGTTTGTTGCAGCTTTTGCTCTTGGAGCTTAGTCAGCAAGGCTCTCAGATCAGTCTGTGGGGGAGGGATGTTGGAGCTTGAGCTTCCCTACCCTCTTAAGGCTTATCTGCCCTATTGATGAGTTTGATTCAGGGCAGAGGAGTTGATCTGTAAAGCTGGATGTGCCCTGAGGCCAAAACCTCCAGAAAAAGGGGAGGGGCAAGATAGACCATCTTGGTTGTGACTAGGCTGCCCACTCTGTGCTTTTCTTTCAGCTGCCTCTACGCTGATGGTGTCCTACATACTGAGCCTGGCACAGCTTTGCCAACAAGGTACTCCCTCTGGACTAGTGCCCTTGCCTGACCAGAGATTCCAGCCACTGCTAGAGGCTCAGTGCTGTAGGTGGGGGAGGGGCCCTGAGACCTTCCTTCTTCCTTCCCTTTAAACCCTCTTGTTCTAGAATTCAGGCTTTTTGGGGGTGTACCTTTTAAGTTGGGTCCAGGAAGAGGGTTCCCTAGTTCTGTCCTATTGTTAGATTTAGTTTTCAATCCCCACAAGCATTGTGCTTTTGATTGGTAAGGAAGGGTTTATAGAGGTCTGAGCTGTTGTGGTCTCTAAGCCACCATCTTGACTTCCCATCTGTTCTAATATTGTCAGAGAGTACCAGCAGTTGTCTCCTATTACTACATTTTCATATTTCTGTGACAATTGTGATCCATTTCCTAAATTCCCTGTCTAATTTTTCCTTCTGTCTAGGTGGTCTGGGAGTATTCCCCTCATTATGTTGATTTCTTTGGTTATTATCACCTAAATCCTCTCCATCATATTTCACACATCATGTTAATGGGTTTCTTTAGGTGAATATGTATTTTTAGTCTACAACACTGCTCTGCCTGCCCATTTATCTCTGTCATGAGATCCATTCCAGTAAGTCTTAGTAATATCTCTAGGGGTCAGCTTTTCTTCTTTACATTAGTATTTCTAGTTTATCTATTTAATACTCATGATTTGTACTTTTTATATAATATTTGAGTACCAGGATTTCTTGCTAGTTCTCTTCATGGATGTCTCCTGGGTTAGTTGATCCTCTTTTCTGCTATTCTTCTTCCTAATCCATGCCTGCCACTCCATGGTACCAAGATTAAAAAAAAAGATGTTAGGAGTGGGCATGTTACCAATCTAACTTGTAAAAGAAGATTATGGAAGAAAGAAAACTTCTTTTAGAGGTACCTAACAAAAAGGTTCAAATGGAATAGATAACACACATAAAATTCTGTCTCTCTCTGTCTCTGTCTCTGTCTCTGTCTCTGTCTCTGTCTCTGTCTCTGTCTCTGTCTCTCTCTCTCTCTCTCTCTCTCTCTCTCTTCCTATCCCACTCCCCCTCCTTTCTTTTTTCCCTTTTCTCTTCACCTACCCCTACTCTCTCATACACATACATCATAGTTGTATATAAGGAGGACAACTGATGTCCTAATTTTCAAACCCTGCACTTGCTCTCTTTATATATATTTTAAACCCTTACCTTCTAACTTAGAATTGATACTATGTACTGGTTATAAGAATTAACACTAGTAAGGGCCAGGCAAAGAGGGTTAAGTGACTTGTTCAGGCTCACACAGCTAGGAAGTGTCTGAGGTCATATTTGAACCCAAGATCTACCATCTCTGGGCCCAGCTCTCAATCCACTGAACCACCTAGCTGCTCCTGTACTTGTTCTCTTGATTCCATTAAATCATATCTCCTCTAGCAGCTTATGGTGAGATAATTTCTTCCCTCATCATAATTTTCATCCCTTTGCTACCTGCTGGCTCATTTTCTTTTGTCTAGAAACATACCCAGATCTCCTCATCCTTAAAAGAAATGACAAACCAAAACCAAAGACCCATTCATTTGTTTTCACCCCCAAGCATGTTTCCCAATCTCATTTCCCTTCTATAGCCAAACTCCTAGAATAAGCTGTGTATGCTCTTTGTCTATACTTCATCACCTATCATACCTCAATCCTTTACAATCTGACTTTAGACTTCACCACTTGACTGAAACTTCCTACCTCCTCCAAGTTGACCAATGGCCTCTTCTTTTATTTTCTCAGTCCTCATTTTTTCTCTCATTCCTGCAGTTTTTGACATTGTTGATCATCTTCTCCTGGACATTTCCATCTCCCTTGGTATTTGGGACACTATTCTAGCATATGTCTCTCAGATTAATTCTCTGTTTCTTATATGGGATCATCATCATCCATCCCCTGTATGCATGGCTATATCCCAAGTCAATATAGAAGATTCTACAATCTCTTTCCATAATTTCATCAGCTCTCATTAAGTAAAACACCTTTGCCATGAGGGCAGCTAGGTGACTCAGTGGATTGAGAGCCAGGCTAAGAGATGGGAGATGCTGGGTTAAAAGCTGCCTTCAGATACTTCCTAGCTGAGGGCACCTGGGCAAGTTACTTAACTACCATTGCCGAGCCCTTATTGCTTTTCTGCCTTGGAACCAATTCACTGATGATAACTCCATATTTTCCCCTTACTTCTTTTGTGAGCTCTAGTATTACATCTCTAAGGTCCTGTAATCAATGGTGCTTCCCCTGGGCATAGCATCGCTACAGATTGTCATTCTGCTGGGCTGTTTGGACCAGTTCCTATGTTCTCTATGTGTGTACATATTTCCTATTGCTTTCCATATATGTGTCCATTCTTTCCGCTGATGTTATATGTATTTTTGTATTTATAGGTACACTATTCATACTAGATATTAGTAAATGCCTGTGTTTCATGCTAATTATATCTTTTGGCTGATTATTAAAGTTAAATGAGTTTGTTGGGATTCATGAACATTTTAAAGGATGCATACCAACAGAATACCTTGATTTCATTTCTTAGGAATCCCAAACTTTTTTTTGAGTTTTCATTTCTTTTTATTTTTTATATAAAATAATATGTAACATAAAACTAATATAATATATGATTTATTATAAACATGTAATAAATTATCATAAATATGCTTATGTAAGAGAAACAAATTCTCACATTAGTATGTCCAAATTTGTCTAATTTTGTCTAATTTTCTACATCCTTTCCACCTCTCCTCTTCCTTCTTATCCATCCTCCTTCCATAAGAAGACAGATAATACGACATAGACTGTACATATATTATCACATAATTCATATTTCTCTGTACCTTATGTTGTGAAACAATATATGTATATATACATATATATATCTTAGACTATAGAAAAATTCATGGGGAAAATAAAGTGAAGAATGTTATGTTCCAATCTGCATCCACACTGTCTGTTCCTTCTATAGCAATGGATATACTTTTTCATCATGAATTCCTTGCAGCATTTAATTGGAAAAAGTCAGGGTGCAACTCAGAGAGGATACTATTTTCTATGTAGAATTAAGGAAACTGATGATCAAGAAGTTTAGGTGACTTGCTCAAATTTGCACAAATAAAAAGCATCATATTTAAGAGGGTTTAGGCATGCTATATTTGGTCCCATAAGGCATAACCAGGAACAATGGGATGAAGTTTCAAAGAGACAAATTTAGACTTAAGGTCAGTAAAAATTTTCTAAAAATTGTGTTGTTTTTCAGTCATATCTGACTTTTCATGACCCCATTTGGGGTTTTCTTGGAAAAATAACAGAGTACTTTACCTTTTATCTTCTTCAGCTCACTTTACAGATAAGGAAACTGAGGCAAAGAGTATTAAGCAAATTCCCCAGGATCATACAGCTAATGTCTGAAACAAGCTATGAACTCAGGAAGAAGAGTCTTCCTAACTCTAGCACCAACACTCTATCCACTATGCCACTGAGCTGGATTGGATTTGTTGCACAGTGCTTTGGAGGATCATTTGTTTCAGATTCTCTTTTTGTTATGGATTGAGTTATATGGATGCTAAAGCAATTTACAGAAGTCACCTGTTTCCCTCTTCCTATACCCCACCACAATGATAATCACAAGGACCTCAGTTTTGGGTACCACTCTATTACAGCAGCAAAATGTTGATTTGTCATCTTTATAAACATGCAAAAGAGTTTGTATGAAGAAAGAAGAATCTCTCTCTTATGTTCAACAGAGTCTTTCATTGTCTACATAATAATAACTGTCATTTCTATGGCATTTAAAATTTGTTAAGCATTTGAAAGACTTCTCCACTGAATTTCTTGACAACTCTGTGAGATGAGAATTATAGGTATTACTTATACTCATTTTGTAGATATAAAAATGTAGGCTTGGAGAAATTAAATTACTCATCCATGCTCATATAGCTATTAAGTAGAAGAGGAGAGATTTGAACCCAGGTCTTCCAGACACCAAACCCTAATACTGTATGCTCTTCACTGTACTACAGTGCCTAGAAGAAAGAGCTTTCCTCTGTTCATGGCTATGAATGTCCAAATAGAAATAAAATGGGTAAAACAAGACAAGTGAATGTAGTTAGGAAGAGGTAAGGAAAATGCAAGATGTTATGTATATTATAAAATAAATTTTTATTGTTTCCTTTGGCCTCTGTGCATGGTACTCATGGGATCATTAAATTCTTCTTCCAGTGGACAAAAATAGAAGAAACTATTGAAACAATGCTGCAACTCAAATTCACAGACAAAAGGTAGATAGTTTATGTTCATAAAACAGCCCAACTTTTTTTCTTATTTCACATTGAAATCATAAATCTCTGATTTATTCATTGTAAGCAAGACACTTCTGAGGAAGAAAAGAAGGATCCTAGATGGTATCCTAAGAATAGGACTCTATAATTTTTCTTTCTTTTTTTTCTTTTTGGACTCTACAATTTGCTAAGAAGGAATGTGAGAGCTTTGAATTTTCAAAAAGGATTAAATGGAAAAAAATGGATTCTTCCATTATGCCCCAAAAGAAATAAATTTCTTGGGAGATTCTCATTCTCATATTTTAGAATATAAACTAATGCCAAGGGGAAGAACAAGGAGATTGTTTGATATCTCTGTTCCACCAGTTAGCTGAGGACAGAGAGATGGTGGGAGTTTTATAGTCAGAGGTCATGAATCCTTGCTAGTATACAAGCTGGCAGTCACTTAGCAGAGAGCAAGAACCCAAGACAGGGCCCATACATCTTTCATAATAAACTTTTATATTCTTAGATTCTTCTCAACTGATTGAAAGGGGGGACATTAATGGGCATTGGTAGTGGGTGGGGAGGTAGATAGACTGAGCAACATGGATTATTTATAGATCCTGGTCACCATAAACTGTAACATTGGAAGCACCAATATTTTAAAGTAGGGACCAACATGTCTACCTCTTGGATAGTTTGTGTTGAATCTACTAGTAGGGACTTCAGAGAAATAGAGCACAGAATCTGCTCCCAGTTCATGACTTACCAGGGTGGGCTTTGCCATATAAACTAGTGTTTCTTGTAAAGAAATCAGATTATTGACAGGTATATTATAATGGAAATTAGGATGTATGGAAATCTTTAGAACTTGGATCTTTGGGAAAGGCAAGATGAAGATGGAATAGTACAGGGGTCCCTTGGTTGCTGGAGTGGCAAAGTGCTAAATGAAGAGGGTGGACATCAGATAATAGTTATAGAGAATATTAAATTTAAAAATTTAAAAACCACCAAGCAAGAGATGGAGAATATTACAAAATGTAAAATGAATTATTTTGATTACATTAAATTAAAAAGATTTTGTACAAACAAAACCAATGCAACCAAAATTAGAAGGGAAGCAACAAATTGGGAAAAAATCTTTATAACAAAAACCTCTGACAAAGTTCTAATTACTCAAATTTATAAGGAGTTGAATCAATTGCACAAAAAAATCAAGCCATTCCCCAACTGACAAATGGACAAGGGACATGAATAGGCAATTTTCAGATAAAGAAATCAAAACTATCAATAAGCAGATGAAAAGGTATTCTAAATTTCTTATAATTAGAGAAATGCAAATCAAAACAACTCTGAGGTACTACCTCACACCTAGCAGATGGGCTAACATGACATCAAAGGAAAGTAATGAATGTTGCAGGGGATGTGGCAAAAATGGAACATTAATGCATTGCTGGTGGTGTTGTGAATTGATCCAACCATTCTGGAGGGAAATTTGGAACTATGCCTAAAGGGCACTAAAAGACTGTCTGTCCTTTGATCCAGCCATACCACTGCTGGGTTTATACCCCAAAGAGATCATAAGGAAAAAGACTTGTACAAAAATATTTATGGTCACGCTCTTTGTGGTGGCAAAAAATTGGAAAATGAAAGGATGCCCTCTGAGAGGGGAATGGCTGAACAAGTTGTGGTATATGTTGGTGATGGAATACTATTGTGCTGAAAGGAATAATGAGCTGGAGGAATTCCATGTGAACTGGAATGACCTCCAGGAATTGATGCAGAGTGAAAGGAGCAGAACCAAGAGAATCTTATACACAGAGATGGATATACTATGGCACAATTGAATGTAATGAACTTCTCTACTAGCAGCAATGCAATGATCCAGGACAATTCAGAGGGACTTATGAGGAAGAATTCTATCCACATCCAGAGAAAGAACTGTGGGAGTATAAACACAGAAGAAAAACAACTGCTTGATCACATGGTTCGATGGGGATATGATTAGGGATGTAGACTCTAAACGATCACCTTACTGCAAATGTTAATAATATGGAAATAGATCTGGATCAATGACACATGTAAAACCCAGAGAAATTGCTCATTGACTATGGGAGGGGGTGGGAGGAGGGAGTGAAAGACCACGAATCATGTAACCAAGGAAAAATATTCAAATTTAATTAATTAAATGAATAAACTTCAAAAATTAAAAAATCTCATTATATATGTATGTATATATATATGTATATAAGCCAAGGTCCTAACTATTGTCACCTGGGTTAAGACCATTTACACTATCCAGACACTTCCCTAGTGTCTTCAAACATGCTCTTCCTCTAATCTCTCCTTACCAAAAAATTGGACTCCAGCCCTCAAACCTTTCTGGGCTTTGATAGTTCAACTTTGCCATTGTATGTTGGACTTTAACACTCCACCTGCACTTTCCAGACCTCTCCAGTGTTTCCCCCCTCTTATACTCAACAATTTTCCAGGTGTCATTTATGTGTTTCCTTCTCCTGTTTAAATATAAACTCCCCAAGAGCTTGCTTTTACTTATTTCTCTTGGTCTTATCCCAATATGTCTGTCTAGCCATCTATTCATCCAGTTATCTTTTTGTCTATCTGGCTATCTAATTTCTCTACCTACCTAACCATCCATTATCTTTCGATTTTTCTCCCTCCCTCTTGTCCCCACCTCTCCTTTCCTCCTATTCACCCTCCCTCTTCCTTCCTTCCTTCCTTCCTTCCTTCCTTCCTTCCTTCCTTCCTCCCTCCCTCCCTCCCTCCCTCTCTCTCTCTCTCTCTTTCTTTCTTTCTTTCTTTCTTTCTTTCTTTTTTCTTTCTTTCTTTCTTTCTTTCTTTCTTTCTTTCTTTCTTTCTTTCTTCCTTCCTTCCTTCCTTCCTTCCTTCCTTCCTCCCTCCCTCCCTCCCTCCCTCCCTCCCTCCCTCTCTCTCTCTCTCTCTCTCTCTCTCTCTCTCTTTCTTTCTTTCTTTCTTTCTTTCTTTCTTTCTTTCTTTCTTTCTTTCTTTCTTTCTTTCTTTCTTTCTTTCTTTCTTTCTTTCTTTCTTTCTTTCTTTCTTTCTTTCTTTCTTTCTTTCTTTCTTTCTTTCTTTCTTTCTTTCTTTCTTTCTTTCTTTCTTTCTTTCTTTCTCATACATATATACATTACAACATTTAGAGTCAAAAGGGATATGAAGGACCATCTAGTCCAACCCATACCCCAAAGATAATCCTTACCACAACATATATAACAAGTGGTCTCAAGCCTCTACTTGAAGACTTCTAAGAAGGAAGACTCTACCACTTCTTTAAGTAGTCCATTCTAATTTCTGAGAGCTCTACATTATTTAGATGTATTTCCTGACATACACCTCAACTTACTAACTTGAACTTCCAACCATTGTTTCTGGTCTGACACAATAGGAGACAGGAGCAGGATTCACAAAGATCTTGATAGGCCATAAAGTTAGGTCAAATCTAATATTATAAAGTTGATTAGACATAATGTAAAATCTTACACTTTGGTTCAAAGAATAAATTTCAGAGGATATAGGATGGGAGATATGTGAGTAGGCAGTGATTGCTCTAAAAAAGGTCTGGGAGTTTTAGTAAACTTCAAGCTTAATATGAGTCAAGAATGTATATGGAAACTCCAAAACCTAATGAGTTCTTAGTCTGCATTAAAGAGTCTACTATGTAGGACTACAGAGGTGATAATATCATAGACTTCTATTTTTGTCAGACAGTACCTGGAATATTATAGTCAGCTCTGTTCACAATTGTCTAGGAAGAATGCTGATATACTTGAAAATGTAGAGGGACATGAAACCAGAATGGTGAAAAGCTTTGAATTTCTGTCATTTGAGGACTGGTTGAAGGAACTGAAGATATTTAACTTGGAGAAGAGGAGACTTGGGGTGGAGAGGACCTGAAAGTTGACTTCATATAGAGTATAAAGAGCATGGGAGGAGTATGATGACAAATCTTGGGGAAGCATTCCTATTGAAGCTTCCCTTTCCTCTTCCCCTCTGGTCAAAGGCCAATGGAATACCCTACATGTAATCTATGCATGCTTAAATGACTTCAAAATATTTGAAAGGTTGTCAGGTAGAAGGAGGACAAACCTTGTTCTGCTTGGCCACAGAAGACAGAACTAGCATCAAAAAGAAAAACTGAGGCTTGTATCAGGAAATATTTCCTAACAGTGAGAGCTGTCCAAAGACAGAATAGGCCACCCTAGTATAGGGGTGATTGGATTTCTCTCCTTGAAAGTATTCAAGCACAGGTTGGATGACTGCCTTCCAGATATATTGTCAGGGTCCTTGCTTAGCTACAGATTGTGCTAGAAATCTCTATGATCTCATTCTACTTTGAGATCCTGTGTTCCGAAGAAAATGATCCCAGATTTGCAGCCAAATTAGAGGTCAAAGACTACAGAGGCAAGATTATTTTTTCAAAGGAGATTTTCCTTTAGCTTGGGAGCCAAAGAAGGGAGTCCCATTCATTTAGGTGAAAGATAAAGCCTGTTTGTGTTATGGAACAATCATACTCTTTCACTAGTGTTCTGGAGCTTGGCCCTAGGTAGAAAACAACAAAACATTCTTTATTCCTTCTTCCTGGCTCCCACCTCATTTTTAATGTTCTTTTCTTATAAGGATTTTTTTTTTTACTTTCAAAAGTGGTCCCTTTCTGAAGATCAAAGCAATACTCTTTGAGCTTCCCCTCTGGGAGCAATTTGAACTTAATGTTTCAATTAATTTAACCACTGCAAACCTTTATTTTGACAGTTCCTTGTTCTAATGTTTTATGAATTCATAGCTTTAGCTGGGACCCACAGCCCTCTCCCTTCCAAGTTACTGACAGAAATCAATTTTTCTTCATTAAGTGAATGACAAGGCTACCTGGAGAATAAAGAGAAAGTAGTGGGGTGCACTGGAAACGACTTTTAGATTTGGGATCAGGGAATCTGGGTTCAAATTCCAGCTCTGTCACCTACTTGAGTGTCTTACTTTCCACTTACTTGGGATCTTGGCTACATCTTTTCTCTCTGGACCGTACTTGTCACTTTTATAATAAAATAAGATTTGATTAGATGATACCATGGATCTTTCCCTGCTCTAAACCTATGACTTTTGTACTTTTCTTATTTATAAAATGAAAAAGTTGGACTAGATTACCTCTGGGGTTCCTTCAAGCTATAAACCTCTGTATTTCTTTCTCTCTCTCTTTCTTGGAAAGTAAGGACATCAAAAGGAGCAGAGAATTTTACAGATCTCATCTAAAACTAAGCTATAAAACATCACAAAGTTTCTGGCCAGACATATCTTTATCTTCTAGGGGAGGCTTTGTGGAAAAGGAGCCAGTGAAGGCATTTGAGAAATGGCCTTGGAAGAAGCAGATAGCAAGGCACTACAATTGAAGGATAGACAAGGGGGATGATCATAGACTCAAAGAATTGAACTTGTCAGGTATGTATGAACATCTCATGACTCATAGATGGGGACTTCCCAATGGAGTTTACAGAGACTGCTCATCAATAATAGGGTGGCACCTGACAGAAGTATCCATTGTAAGAAGTAGTTTAGAATTTGAATTGATTTTTGCAAAGGTGCTGGTGACAACTCTGATTAATGGGGGTTCATGCACCCCTAGAACATGGAATATATTCCTTCACCCCTTGATTTTTTCATTCAAAAACACCTCTTCAAGCATGATCCATGTACAATGCAAAAGGCTCTGTGGGACCCATAGTAAGCAGATTGTCCTTGCTCTTGAGATCTTTCAAATTGCTTAAAGGCTAAATGCAGAATTATTGTTTTAGTCTTTTTTAAAAATCTGTTATCAAGAATTTTTTGTCCCTTTAATCTTCCTCCCTTTTCACTGAAAAAAAGGAGGAAAAAAAGAAACCATATCCCTTAAAACAGACTCATAGTCAAGAGAAGGAAATCCAGGCAACAAAGTTTAAAGAAGTAGGAAGGAAGATCAGCTAACACATGGGATAACAGTTGTAATTCTGAAAGATCTAGCCCAGTTGAGCTAGATCTCTGTAATGAACTGAATGAGAAGAAATCTAGATCAGATGTGTTTTCCTCATCATAGCTCACAGTCAAGGAAAGTAATGCAATTCAATGCAGATTGTTCTGTGACTTATAGAGCATTGCTTTGGGCATTGAGAAATTAAGTGACTTACTTGGGACACCTAATCAATATGTGCCAGAGCAAGGATTGCACCCAGACTCTGAGGTTCTCTGTCCACTGGGTCACATTGGTGTTCTAGAAAATATTAATACAATTTAATAGGGATTACAACATATAGAGTACTTCATAAACTTAAAAGCTCTAAACAAATGTTAACTGTTGTTTTTGTGATGATGGTTGTTACCTAGGCTTCATCACAAGCATGAGATGACAAATAAATAATTAGCCAATAGTTTATCTGAAAAAATCTTGGAATATTAGAACCTTGTAATCTCAATACTTGCCAGCAAAGACCGTTGGTTCAGGAAAGAAAATTCAAACTGGGCTTTATAAAAGAAGCTTCCAGGAATAAAGGGGTGATGTCTACTTATACTCTGAATTGATCGGACCACAATTTGAGTATCATGCTCTATTATAGATGAATTTTTTATAGATTCCCCACACCTATTAGTGACATCCCCTGAAACTACTTTATATTCATCTGTTTTTATTTATTCTCTTTGTATTTCTACAGATATGTATGTGTATGTGTATATAGTGCATTTATTGTCTCTATTGCAATGTAAACTCCAGAGTAAGAAATATTTCTTTCCTTGTATTTGTATGCACAGTGCTTGGTACATAGTAGGTTATTAAATGTTTATTGACAGTGGCCAGAGGAGAGCAACCAGGATGATAAAAGGCCTGGAGTTTATGACACAGGAGAGTAATCCACTATTTGGAGTTCTAACAAGATTCTTTGACAAGGAGAAAAATGGGATGGGACTGGGGCTGCTTGTTGGTGAGTGCCCTTTCTCCCAGTCTCTCTTTGTTTTTGTCCAAGCCTTTTCTTCTGGATTTACCTAAAAGGGTAGGATCACATGAGGATTAGGGCAAGTAACGGGATGTTTGGTGTAGAGAAGGCTCAAGAAAAATCATAACTGTCTTCAAGTGTTTGAAAGGATGTCTCATTGAGGAAGTATTAGACTTGTTCTTCTTGGTCCCCCAAAAAAGACAGAATCAGGAGCAACGAGTGGAATTTGCAGAGAGGCCTATTTAGAGTCCTTCTCAGGACAAGTTTCCTAACAACTGAAATCACCCAGAAATGTAATAGGCTGCTTTGGGAGATAGTGGATTCTTCCTCACTGGCAATCTCCAAACAAAGGTCGAATGATGACTCATTGGGTATAATGTAAGGGAGATTTTTTTACCTAGCTTTGGGTTATACTAAATGACTATTGAGGTCTATTTGGATTCTGAGGTTTTGTGATTATGTGAAAAAAAAAGCCAAATTAAATGGAATTTTTCATCAGAAATGCTTGAGGGTATTTCAATAATGGCATTTTCCATAGGGAAACACTGGGTAAAAGAAAAATGGTGGTTTGTTTTATTAGATTACTAGGTTCAAGCAGGTTCATTTTCATTATTCTTTATTTAATTCAATCAGATATGAAAGGCAAGTTGGGCAATAAAAATGTTATAAAATAACATGTCCATTATAGTAGCTCTTTTTTTGGTAATGAAGATCTGGAAAAGGAGAAGGTATCCATTAATTGTAGAATGGCTGAACAAAGTATGGCCTATGAATGTCCTGAAATACTGTTGTCCTATAAGAAATGACAAAGCAGATGATTTCAGAGAAATCTGGGAAGAAATATGCAAACTGATACAGTGAAGTGAGCAGAACCAATGGGATAACATATACAGTAAGAATATTAGAAAAATAAACACATTTGAAAGACTTAAAAATTCTAACCAATGAAATGACCAACCATCATTACAGTGATGAAGTATGCTATCCTTTTGTATACTACACTTTGTGATATGGAGAGAGGATATGGACTCAGGGTGAATAATGAGACAATTTCTTTATGTCATGGCCAGTGGAGGAATTTGTTTTGTTTGAATATGTACAGTTTAAAAAAAAAACTCTTACCTTCCATCTTAGAATCAATACTAAGTATTGGTCCCAAGGCAGAAGAACAATAAGGGCTAGGCAACTGTTATTATTGTTTTCCTGTTTTGGAGAGGTTTGAGACATTGTAGAGTGGATAAAATGCATGTTCATGTGACCGTGACTACTTGTTACAAGATTTTCCTTTCCAATGAGGGAAAGAAAATAGATTTTTGTTAGTTGAAAAAAAATAAAATAAAAATAAAGGAATATGAACATATATGATGAATGTCTTTGATTTAAAATACATGCAATCAATTAACCAATCAAATGGCATATAATTAAAGCCTGAGTCCAGGAACTTGAATATCTTGCCTTTGTATCACATGCTCCTAACACAGCATTTGGTACAGAGGGGATATTTAATAAATGCTTGTGAACTTGAATCAAATTGAATTTAGATGTAATTATTTCCTCCCGAGACTTTGCTTTCTTTCTTGTACAGTCTACAGTGCTTATTACCTTTATAAATGTTTCAAAGAAATGCAACTCTAAATCAAAACATTAATGAGAACTAAAAATGTCCCAAAATATTCCCATAGCCCTCAGAGGGAAAGTAGTGTGTTGTAACGAATAGAGAGCTGGACTTGGAGTCAGAAGATCTAGATTTGAATTCTTCATCAGCTACTTATTAGCTGTGTGACCCTAAACAAGTTTTTTAAGTTTTCTGGACCTTGGAAAAATAAAGTCCACATACAGAAAATGAAAGGTTTGGACTAAGTAATCTCTAAAGTCCTTTTTAACTGTAGATCCAGGATTCTTCACATTGAAGCTATCCTTCCCTTCCCTCTTTAAGATGCTAAATTCAATAGCTGTCTGTAATTTTTCTGGGATATTGGATTCTTGTGACCTTCTTTCCCCCATCTAATTTCACTTAAACTGTCTCTTTGTTTTTTTGTGTCTCTACACTGGTTCTGTTTTCTGACTATTCTTTTAAGTCTTCTTTTTCCTAGTGTCTTCAAAATAGAGGTGCTCCCCATGGCCCATCTCCAGCCCTATGCTTTTCCAGAAGGTCTCAATCCCATGGCATCAGACATCATTTTTATTATATTGACTTTTTTAACCCTTACTTTCCATCTTGGAATCAATATACTTTCTAACCATGTCAATCCCCTCATCTTCTATCTTCTATTTGAGCTCTCTTCTCTTTTCCCTCTACACTATTTGACTATTTGTCTCATCGGTTTCCATGACTTTCCCATGGCATCTTTCTGTAGATGACTCAGAGATGCTTTCTCAGCCCTAACCTCTCTCCCAGTTTCTAGTCTTTCCCCTCAAAATTCCCATTAGACATCTTAATGTCAAAAAAGTTTCAGGCCCATCATCCAATCCCATCCTTATGCCCCTTAAATAAAAAACATGTAATGGTCTGAATGATGGACTTGTAGTCAAGAAGTCCTGGATTTGACTCCAGCCTCTAATACTAGTTGGGTGATTATAGGCAAGCAAATTAACCTCTTTGGGACTCAGTTTCCTCATCTTTAAATTGTGGAGAAAAATACCTATAGTACTTCATAAGATTGTTGTAAAACTCAGATAAAAGTCTTGACAAACCTAAAAATACTACATAAATGTTAGCTCTTATTATTATCCATTGATTAAATAATGGAAACTTATAATGAACTTAATAACATTTCAAAGAAATTTATATTTTATTCACAGAATCTAAAGCTTCCCGAGCCCGCGAGAAGACTTAAGGTAGGAAGATAGAAAAAGGATAGAAGTTCTGGATGCCGTGAAGGGCTTGAGGGAGCCAAGTTCGGGATGTCAAAAATGAGTCAGAGATCAGTTATTATTAATATCTTGGAGCCGCAGCCATGCTCTGATCAATGGACGTCACTGGAAGGCTATCTTCCATCCAGAGATCCCAATTTAACACTTCACTGGTCAGAGGATGATATAGCTCAGCTGGGAGAATGAATAGAGAATGATAGAAAGAATTAGAGAATGCTAGGTATTAGCATTGGGAAAGAAAGAGACACCTGGCCAAAGGCCAGGCCTCAGGTAGAGATAGAGAGGAGAGAGAAAGGTGGAAAGACAGTGTAGCAAACCTGTGGGATTGTCCAAGAAGAAGAGAAAAGAGATGGCCACGGCTCCCTATTTAATCACTTTGATACGCAAATGTACTCAATACATATTGATAAGTTACATAGTATATTGCCATTGGATAATTGCAAATTACGACAAGGTGAAGGTGGAGTTTTTATCCTCAGGTGAGTGAGACAAAGGGAAGCAAAGTTTCACGCCCTAACTCCAGCCACGCTGAGAACAGAGTTCATTGCCATGCGCAGAATGGCCATGCGCCCACACACAATCCTTGCCTCTTAATTATATATATATGGGCTGGATTGCTACAGAATCTATGCACACTTGGATAACAGTAACACGAGAAACAAATTATTTATTCAAACTACAAAAGCTGTATTTGCTTATTTACTAAACAGAGTCATGCTGCATTCCTTGTTGGTGCTAAATAAAGATTATGGTGACAATACTTAGAGTGCCTGTGAAATGATGGACCCCTTATAACAACTGCTGCTCCCTGAGGATTCTTGGCCCACAGGCTGGGAACCAATGTTCTGTTCCACTCATCTGGAAATTAATCATGTACTGCCTGGTGACATATCTTCTACTATTTAGTTCCATTATTATTTAATTTTTGTCTCATTATCTAACTCTTCACATGCTATGACTTGCCATAAAACTCCATCTTTTTTACTTTAATATTTTTTTCAGTGAAGCTCACAAGCTTGGAATGGTAGGTAGTATTTGACTTATTTTAGGAAAGCCTGAGGTTAGGTCATGTGAATCTGATCAAGTCACTTGAGCTCTCTGGGCTTTGGTTTCCTCATCTGAAAAATGAAGGCGCCGTTGGACTAACTGCCCTCTGAGATTCATTCTACTTCTAGTTCTGGAGAAGATAGGTTGGGATCTGCTTCTGTGGAGGGTATTCCCACACCAAGAAAAGGAGTTCCCACACCAAAAAATCATGGAATTGTTCTGTATTTTCCCTGAGATCTTATGTGGTAAAAGACCTAGAGGAAAGCATCTAGGACCTTAACTAGATTCTCTATTGTTATAGGGGTATTTGGGAGATGGGATTAGATGGGATTAACTGAATTATTTTGGGCCAGTATCAAGTTTTCCAGACTGTGGGTGAAAGGGCCTAACAGACAGCCTGGATCAGGCAGAGCCTGGTGTGGGACCAGTACACAGCTAACCAGTCACAGTAAATGGAAAGTGCATTTTATTTCCAAAGGGAGAGGTTAAGAGGGAAAGGGGAAATCCTTGATACTACTTTTACTAGCCAAGTAACCCGAAATCTACAGCCTTCTCACAAAGGATCTTCAGAGAATTGTTTTCCTACTCTTATCACTGTGCCTAGCTGAGCTGTAAAACCCCAGTCCTTGTTCTATATATCCTGCACTAAAATCCTCTCTTGGTAGTTACTGGAGATACTGGTCTAGAACAGATCAGGCAGGGATCCAGGGAAAAGGTTCCAAGTTCAGATGGACTCAGACCTCTGCTTACTGACAGCTTGATGTTGATACAGGATAGTGACAGGCTCTTAGGATCTTCTTCCAGGACACACAGCACAAGGACAGCAACAAAGGCAGCAATAGGGTCAAACCCTCTGGACTCAGCATCCACTCCCTCCAGGTTCAAATCCAGAGAAAGACAGCCCCAACAGTCTCTGAGCTTTCAGCTTACCTCCTCCCTGCAGCATTCCAGAATCTTTCCCTGCTGGTCTCATGCCTCTGTCCACTGCAAATCTTCATTTTCCTACTAAACTTATCTCTTCCTTATAACACTATGAAGGACTCATGAAGAGAAATGAATAAGAATCACAAATGCTGGATAGGCATGGATGGATCCTGATCCAGCCTTTTGCAGGAAGTATCCTTTCCATGATATCTTGGTTGCATTGAAGTAATCAATGGGGCAGCAAGGTGGTACAGCAGAGGGAACAATGGTCCTGGGGTGATAAAGAGACCTGAGTTCAAATCCAGCCTCTAGTTCTTACTGTGTAACTCTGGGGAAGTTACTTAACTTCTGCTGCTTCAGTTTCCTTACTTACAAAAGAGGAATGATAATAATATCTCCAAAGATCATTGGGAGGAAAAATGGGGCATTTGAAAAGTCCTTTGCAAACCTTAAAGTGCTAATAAATGCTCTTATTATTAATCACTATCAAATTTACTCAGCTTCCTATGTGCCAGAGAACTAGGTGGTGCAGTGGATAGATCATTGTGACTGAAATAAAGAAGCCTCATATTCCTGAGTTCAAATCTATTCATAGACACTTAAAAGCTAGGTGACTCTGGGTAACCACTTAACCCTTTTTGCCTCAGTTTACTCATCTGTAAAATGAGCTGGAGAAGGAAATGGAAAACCACTCCAAATATCTGTCAAAACGACCTAAAAGGGGATTATTAAAATTTTGACATGACTCAAATGAATGGACAACAAAAACATATCCCAAGCACCAAGCTATCCCTAAAATGGAAGTATTTAAGCAAGATTCTAAATGACCATGTAACAAAGAACAGTATGTATCTGATGCTGCTTCTCTGGGTTATGCTTCTTGAGGTCAGGGACTTGGTGAGATTGGATTTCATTTCCCATGGCCCCTGCCATAAAACTCAGGAGTAGTTGTTCAGTAACTAATTATTTAATTTTAGAATAAGCTCCTCCCTCCCCAATTCAGTGTCCACAGGAGGCAAAGTATTTAAAAATCATTTGTATACTTGTTTTAAATAAAAATGTAGCATCTGATAATGTCAAATTTACCTACCATTTGTTTAATGCCTACTGTATCAGGCACTAGTTTAGGTACCATGGATAGGGACTGGACTTGTGATTCCATTAATATAGGGATCCTTGTTTAAGGAAACTCCTTTTGCCAGTATGGTTTAGCTCCTCTCTGCAACCTATAGTCTTAGAGGGGTACCTAGAGCAGCAGAACTTTAAGTGATTCTCCTAGGGTTGGACAGCTAGAATGTTTCAGAGGTAGGCTTTGAACCTATGTCCTCTTAACTTTGAGGACAATTTTGCATCCACTATGCTGTATATAAAGACATAATGAAAATGAGTAGAGACTGTAACTCCCCATATTCTACTGGGGAATTACACATATGCAGCTAAGGAAAGAAGAATTCACAAAAATGTGCAAAGTGATTTCAAGAGAAGGAGAACATCAAGAAAGTTCTTAGATGCTTCATTGGAGCTTAGAGGTGATCCTCAATTCTAGAAGGCAATGCCAGTAAATAGGAAACTCACAAGTTCTCCTAATTTAGACAGACTTTGAGCATAAGCCTAGGGACAGACTGTATGTATCTGGTTCAAGTACTAACTGAGCCTTCTGCTTCTTCTCTATTGTATCCTCTATGGTCTCTGTTTTTTTCCTCTCTCCCTCCCTCCCTCCATCCCTCTACTCTCTTTCTCATTGGTTTCCTCAGTTCCTAGCAAAGCACCTGGAAATGACTTCTCATGAATTTAGTCATCCACTAGGTTGGCCACTGGGATGCAGCAATGCCCAAATACTTTTCATTATGTCTTGAAGGAGTTTCCAACCATATCAGTATTCCCATGTGAATCAAATCCCAGAACTTTGGGTGTCTATGCTCTATTCATTTCAACAAGGTGCTGAGGGTAGAATTCCAAGGTTCCTGAGAGGAATTTGCTCCAGGCTCTTATCTGAACTACTCAGTTATAGGCTCAATAGAGAATAAGCATTTATTAAATGTCTACTATGTACCAAGCACTTTGCTAAGCATTTGAAAAATATCTCATTTTAGCCTCAACAATACTGTGAGGTGGGTGCTGTTATTATTCACATTTTACAGTTTAATATACCAAGGCAAATAGTAGTTAAGTGATTTGCCTAGGATCACAAAACTAGTATGTGTCTGAGTCTGGATTTGAACTCAGGTCTTTCTGATTCCTGGTCCAGGGTTCTTTCCACATTTAACATAATCATTAACTTAATGCCAGGGTCAAAAACACAAATACACCTTATTTGGGGAGAGATATGAGAACATTGGTCCTTTTTGCAGAGAGCTCAAGTGACCCCATATCCCAGCTAGGGAGACTGGAGCTCTAGCAGGGCTTATCTTTTGTACTTTTCCCATCTTTTAAATTTCCTACCCCTGGATCAAAGTCATTGCTGCCCTTCTCCAGTTATAACTCTATAGCCATCAATCATAAGACCATAGGTCCTCAAGACCATGAGCAGGAAGAGTCCATCGGAACCAACTCCCTCATTTTACTATTGGAGAAACTGAGGCTCAAAGAAACTAAGCGACTTGCCCAAGATCAAACAATTATTAAATACATAAGGCATAGGATTCAAACTCAGAAATTTCTGACTCCAAGTTCAATGTATTATATACTATACCACTTGGTTTTCTGTAGAAGAGCTAATCATACCTCAGCATTTATTTAATGTGACCTCCCTTCTTAAGGTTCTCTGGAGACAAGAATGAAACTAATCTTTAGCAACAACAGCCGGAAGAAGAATTTCTTTTTTCCAATAAAAGTTCCCTGACCATGAGACTATCCTAAGGTGAAGAATTATACAATCCTCAGTTATATAAATGCTTCACCAAAAAAAAATCTCATTAAAAAGTGAAAAACTATCCATGCATTTTTAACTCTTCCTTCCCTAGTGAATTTTTAAAAACTACATCAGTGAACAACATCCCTTAAGAGGAATTGACTCTTTCATCCAAATGGTGATTTGCTTTGAAAAGAAAATTAAAAACCAGAGGAGTAATGGATGACCCCAACCTGAGGAGCCCTGGGAGTTAATGCAGCCTAGAGAAGTGGTATGTGCTTGTGAGTGAATGCAGAAAGTCAGATGGATTTGGTGGGGGGGAAATAGTGGCAGGCTGGATTGCTATTTTCATGATTTAATACATGGATTCTGACTCTTCTGATATGTCTATCCTGTGAATACATTAGGTTTATTTTCCCCCAAGCAGAATGAAGGAAAGGAGCAAAAGCATAACCCTTGCTGGGGCCCCTTTAGAAGGGTGTCCAGAATTTGAGTGCCTTATCAACTGAAAGAATAGGTTAGACACCGGAAGAAGAACATGGCCCCCTGGCTTCTCTCCCCTTTCTGGTGCCCGATGTAATACCAGGATAAAAAACAGGTATAGAAAGGGATCACTAAAGATTGTAACCTTTGGCTTCAGTTAATGAAGGGGTGATAGTAGGAGACAGACAGAGAAGCTAGGATACTGCAACTGGTGGGCAGATATTGCTGGGAAAGCAATCAATAAGGTGGGAACCAAGCAAGACAAGGAGAAGCTCATTCCAAAGAGCAAAGGGATCCACTACAAGTATAGTCAGCAGTCCCTCACCTCTAAATCAACTACCCTTTAGATTTGATGCCTTAGGTCAGATTCCCAGTCATCCCAGCCCAGTCCTAGATTGAAACTAGCTATACATTCTTTTGGGTACAGAATCAATCTACTAACTAACTAGCATTTTTGTAAGTGCTGACTATGTGGTTGACCTTCTGCTAGACCCTGGAGATGAAAAATTAGATAACTCCTACCCTTAAAGAGTTAACATTCTACTAATGCCATTGATTTCCATTTCATTACTTTTCAGTAATTCTAGGAACCCATTTTGCATAGCTGGGTGGCCAAAAGGATAGAGTTCTAGGCCTCGAATCACAAAGACTCCTCTTCCTGAGTTCCAATCTGGCCTCAAACACTTGCTTGCTGGTTGATCCTGGGCAAGTTACTTCACCCTGTTTGCCTCAGTTTCCTCATCTATAAAATAAACTGGAGAAGGAAATGGCAAACCACTGCGATATCTTTGCCAGGAAAATCTCAAATGGAATCATGAAGAATCTATAATTGTCTGGATATTTAAGACCTGTGCAATCCTGGGCAAGGCACTTACTCTTTTTTGGCCTCAGTTTTCTAATCAGGAAAATGGGTGAAGGGAGTTGTATTATATGGTCTCTGAGGTCCCTTCCAGTTCAAAGTCTCCGAGCCTATGAACTATGCCCATGTATGTGTTTTTTACCCCCTCATCTTTCTCTTTTCTATAATCAAAAGGTCAACCAAGATATTCCATGTCTTCTTCTTGTATCCCTTTAAGTACTACCTAAGGCTATTCCTCCCTAATCTCTCCTCCTTGGATCCTTGGCATCAGAGCTTTATAATACTCCACTCTCTAGCAGTATTATGGATCCTTCCAAGATCTATAATAGTTTAGTTAAATTAAAATCTGACATGCATATACATTCCTTGACATGGATGCTCAGTGATATGGAACTCTCTTAGTTGTCTTGATTGGAGCATTTTAAAAACCCTTGCTTTCTGTCTTAGTATCAGTTCTAAGATAAGGGAAGTGAAGTGGTTCAGTAAATAGAACACTAGGCCCAGAGATGGGGAGGTCCTGAGTTCAAATCTGACTTCAGATATGTCCTAATCATGTGACCCTGAACAAGTCACTTAACTTCAGTTGCCTAGCCCTTACTGCCTTGGAACCAATACTTGTTGTCAATTCTAAGTCAGAAGGTACAGGTTTAAGAAAAAATTCTAAGACAGAATGACAAGAGCTAGACAATTAGGGTTAAGTGACTTGCTCAGGGTCACACAACTAGGAAGTGTCTGAGGCCAGATTTGAACCTAGCACCAACAAATTCCAGGTCTGGTGTTCTAACCACTGTGTTACCTAACTGTACCCCTACCCCACACACAATTTGGAACAAATTAAAATTAGAAGCTTCATGTCATCCTAATCATCAGAAGTTCAATCGATGAATCTTCATTTAATCATATTCCTGCCCCAAGACTGGAGCAGTTTGCTAAGATATTCCATACAGCAGTAGAGGAGCTGGTGGTGTGAATATGTGACTTGTTGGCTACCAGGTAATGTCTACATGCTTAAATGAAGAAGACACATCTTTGAATTCAGAGAAGTGGGAGAGAGGAGGAGGATTTCAAAAGAGAATGTTAAGGGACTAATGAGAACTTTTGAATGTTGGACAAGATGGCTTTTTGGAATTGGATCTGAGGGAAAGCTAGCCCCCATGTTGGTCCCCTGATTCCCAGTGCCTGAAAAATAGAGGCTGCTAAGAATAGACTCCCTCCCTGCACCCAAGATTGTCCTTTCTCCTTGTTTGAGCTAAGATCTTACCTCTTTCCTGAAGAGCTCATTTACTCTTGTCTTATCTATTTGTCTATTCTCATCTGCTCAATATTCCAATTTCTGTTTACTGCCTACTTTGATTAAGAGGTTTATTGGCTAACTGTGATGGTTGTTTGGGTAAGCAATGTGTGATAGGAAGAAGCTAATGTGGTGAGAGTAAGCTGTTACTCTCCCCTTTGGAGGCACCAGGGACAATGCCTTTTATTCTGAACCCCTTAAATAGAATACTGTACCCCTAGACTACAAATACTCACAGTGTGGTAGACCAATATAATTCCATCCCAACCCTCCTCTTGGAAATAGGATAGTGAAGGAGTTAAAACCTATTCACAACTAGATTGAGTTCTATTCACCTTTCCTTTCCCATTGTAAAGTTGGATGAAAAAGAGTTGCCTTCAAATGAACCAAAAATCTAACCTGAATAAAATTAAGAAATGTAGATGAATATCAGATTTTGTGTGTGATAGTGTTAAGATTTTGGAATTTTCTGATCACAACGCCCCAGTTGTTGGTTCTTTTCTCCTCTTAACCTTATCATGAGCTACCATAAATATATAGGTATAATAAACTTCATTTTAACGTGTCATATCTCTTATAGAGGGTAAGTCATTTGAGGACAGAAACTATCCTGTATTTGCATTTGTATTACCAGCAACTATTGAAACTCTTGGCACATATTAAGAGTTTAACAAATGCTTATTGATTCATAATACTGTGCTTAAAACCAACCTTTAACTTGATTTTTTAAAAATTATTTTTATTTTAGCCATTATAGGTTCATGAAGTCTATTCTCTAAATTCCATCTATGTAGGTGCAGGTAATATACTAAATTAGGCTGTAGGAACAAAGCAGACTATTTCTGATTATTAATGTCTATGAACATTTTCTAATAAAAAGATTTATATGGAACTAGCATTCCCAAGCAAATTTTGAGTAAATATCTCAATACGAATTATGATCTTCATTATTAGGCACACTGAATTTAGTAATTTATTTGCTCCTGTAGAGTGAAGCTTTGTTGGTAATTAATCTAAAAGTCCTCATGAGGCTAGAAGAAATTGGGTTTTCAGTCACCTGGAAAATAAATCAGGGCCCCTCTGATTTGTGGGGATTTTCAGTTAAAAGTTCTTTCGATGTGATGCCAACACTGATGCCTGTGAAATTAAATTACTTATGATTTGTGAACAGTCATACCAAACAGCTGAAATACAGTGGAACTTAGATTTAATATTTTGGCCTGTGAACTCCAAATAAATTGCAAATAGGTTTTTTTTCTAATACTTTATTTAAAAATTACTTTTAGGGAATTTTGTGCTTCCCCATCAATGCAAGTAGATTCAGAACTTGGTTTAGTTAGGCAGTTTTGCGGTTCTAGCCCCAGTAAAGGCTGTCTGCCCTGGGTCCTAAGGGATTAATTGGCCAAGTCTAAAAATATATATGCCTCTCTCTGCACCTTGAGTCTGATAGTACTTCTCTGTCAGCAGGTGGAGAACATGACTCATCATCAGTCCTATAGAATTATGGTTGGTAGAACTCTTAAGTCAAAGTTGTTTATGTTTATAATGTTGTATAAAGAGAAATAAATAATGGCAATGGAGCTGTTTGTATAAACATATTTATAGCTGCTCCTTATGTGGTGGCAAAAAATTAGAAACTGAGGGGATGCCCTTCGATTGGGGAATGGCTGAACAAATTGTGGTATATGTTGGTGATGGGATACTATTGTGCTCAAAGGAATAATAAAGTGGAGGAATTCCATGGGGACTGGAACAACCTCCAGGAAGTGATGCAGAATGAGAGGAGCAGAACCAGGAGAACATTATACACAGAAACGGATACACTGTGGCACAATTGAATGGAATAGACTTCTCTACTAGCAGCGATGCAATGATCCAGGACAATTCTGAGGGACTTATGAGAAAGATGCTATCCACGTCCAGAGTCAGAACTGTGGGAGTAGAAATGCAGAAGAAAAATATAGGATTTATCACTTGTTTATATGGGTGTATAATTTGAGGTTTTGGTTTTTAAAAATTACTCTATTACAAAAATGAATAATATGGAAAGAGGTTTTGAGTGATAATACATGTATAACCCAGTGGAATTGCTTGTCAACTCTGGGATTTGCAAGAGAAGAGAGGATGGAGACAACACAAATCATGTAACCTTGGAAAACTTGTGTATAAATTTGTTACTGAATAAAATACAGAAAATAAAAAAAGAAGAGAATAATGTTGTATAAATTGTTTTCCTGATCTTTCTCAATTCATTCTGTGTAAGTTCATATAAATCTTCCCAATTTCTTTGCAATCATCTTTTTGTTAACTTCCTATAGAAAATAATAATTCATTATATTTATGTCATGTTTGTTCAGGGCACATATAATTTTCAGTTCTTTGTCACCACAAAAAGGATTTGTCATAAGTATTTTTGTACATATGGCTTCTTTGGCTCCTTTTTTAGTCTTTGGGATGTAGTATTTAGATGCAGTGTTTAATAAGTATCTGCTATATACCAGGTCCTATATAAAATACAGGAATAAAAAATGGAATAGTCCCTATCCTCAAGAAGTTTGCATTCAAATTAGGAGAAATAACATGAAAACAGAGAAATCATTACAAAATAAAGCTATCCCTTCTACTCTCTACTTTCCCCAGATTGGCATATGAAATAAAATGGAAATTTTTATTGGAAGCTGCAGACAATAAGCAAAGAAGGCCAGCAGAGAATGTTGAGAAAAGTTTAGAAACTCAGAGATGCATAAAATAGCCAATGACCAAACGCTTAACCCAATTTTACAATAAGGAACTTCAACCATAGAAGAAAAAACATCAGATTTCTTCTGTGGTTTAAAGGAAGGGACAAAAATTTTTATGTGTGGATTTTCCAGATTGTGGGGACGCCATTCACTTAACTCCCCTTATGTGGAAGGGATACCTGTATATACTAAGTAAATTCTAGGTTAGGGCGAAAGTGCTAGCAAGCAGTGGAATCAGTTGGGGTTTTTTGCATGTAATAGGTTCTTAATATATTAAGAAAATTCATCCATCAATATGGGTCTTGAAAGTGGAATCTGATTTAAAATTCAAAGGATCATAGATTTAGAGTTAAAAGACACATCAGAGGTCACTTAGTCCAACCCTTCAATTCTATAAATGAGGAAACTGAGGTCCTGAAAGGTAAAATGACTTGTCCAAGGTCACATGCATGGAAGGAGTAGATTTGGGATTTGAACCCATGTTCTCTGACTCCCAGTCTAGGACTTTATTCATTGTGCCACCCTGCCTTGAAGGAAGTTAGGCATTCTAAGGTTGTTCAATCTTGGCAAGAGACACTTCACAAAGGCCTTCTTGAATTCCTTCTCTTTGTCCTGGCCTGTTCTGTGGAGGAGGTGCTAACAAACAATGATGCTATCTGAAAATGGCAAAAGGGAGGATGAGACATGAGTGTACTGGAAAATCCACAAGCTGTGCAATGAGCCTTTGCACCAGTGCATTTGGGAGATAGCCAGGTGCCAGAATGGATTGCAGCCTTTCCCAGGGGTGTTTATTGGAAACTGAATGTAATGTTTAGGTCTCCAATTGAATTGCTTTTTTGTGGCCAAAGATGAGTGATACAGGATGTTTCAAGAGTCCCTCTTGCAGAGGAAAGAAGGGGAACAGACAGACAGAAATTGAGTATAGCGTTCAGATCTCTTATTGACCCACTCTTTGTGGCCAAAGGGGAGGGATACAAGATGGATAGACTCTTTCCCCCAGAGGAAAGAAAGGGAACAGACATACAGAAACTGAATATAGTGTCCAGATCTCTTATTGACCTGCTCTTTGTGGCCAAAGATGAGTGATACAGGATGTTTCAAGAGTCCCTCTTGCAGAGGAAAGAAGGGGAACAGACAGACAGAAATTGAATATAGTGTTCAGATCTCTTATTGACTCACTCTTTGTGGCCAAAGGGGAGGGATACAAGATGGATAGACTCTTTCCCCCAGAGGAAAGAAAGGGAACAGACATACAGAAACTGAATATAGTGTCCACATCTCTTATTGACCTGCTCTTTGTGGCCAAAAAGGAGTGATACAGGATGTTTAGACAGGACTCTTTCCTCCAGAGGGTGACATGGGGACATAGAGACAGAAACCAAATGTAACATCCAGATCTTTTATTAAAGTGCTCTTTGTGGCCAAAGGGGAGGGATACAAGATGGATAGACTCTTTCCTGGAGAGGAAAGAAGGGGAACAGACAGACAGAAACTGAATATGGTGTCCATATTTCTTATTGACTCGCTCTTTGTGGCCAAAAAGGAGGGATACAGGACATCCAGTCAGGATTCCTTCCCACAGAGGGCAAAATGGAAACAGAATTAGTTCAATTAGTCCTAAGAACTGGTGAACCCATGAGTGCAGCCTTAGACTAATAGACCATAGACCAAGACTGAGGCTGAAGGTGGCAGTGAGGGTAGGAACATGTGTTGCTAGGGATCTTTTCTGTGTGTCTTTGTGAAAGAATGACTATTCTACTAGTGGACTGTGCATGATTTAATCTAATCAATCCCATCATTAGATTAGAAATGGTTGAAGCTGTGTTCTGATTCCTTGAGATGCAGAGTGAGACCAATGCAGGGACTCACACTCTTCAGGCTAGGATCCTCATAGACACAGTCACTGCACTCTCCACAGTTTTCCCCATTTCATCCTTCCACATCCCCTTCTTTCCTCTCCAGGAAAGAGTCTATCCATCTTGTATCCCTCCCCTTTGGCCACAAAGAGCACTTTAATAAAAGATCTGGATGTTACATTTGGTTTCTGTCTCTATGTCCCCATGTCACCCTCTGGAGAAGAGAGAACCACACTGCTTTTGGAATCTGGGTTTACTGCTGAGCATTTGTGGCTTGATGAAGGCTTAACACAAGAGTATATTTTATATTCTTTAATATACATGTACATATATATATATATATATATATATATATTATTGTATATAGCCTGATGCTGGCAGAGCTTCCTGTAAGCCTACTTCAGAGAGTCCCTAGAAGAGGCACTTCCTTCCCCGACTCAGCAAATGACCCCTCCTTGTAGCATGTCGCTTCCTGTGCAGTGTTGCTGAAGCTAGGAAGAGTCACATGAGAGATGCCTTCACGCACAACGAAATTGGCTAGAACTCATCTTTTGAAAACCATCCTGCTAGTGAGGCAGCATGACAAATTGGCTATGGAGCTCTCCTCTGAGTTAAGAAGACCTACGTTCAAAGTTCTGCCTCTGACATGCTTTGAATGAGAACATTCATTTGCACAAATATCTTCCATGATGTGAGATGCAGAATGGCGCGGTTGGAGGCTAGAGAGCTGGCCTCCAGTCAGGAAGACTTGAGTTCAAGTCCTTGGGATTCTAAGTTGCAAAGCAAGTGTTGACCTGACTTGAAGAGGAAATTTCCTTCCTGAGAGTTTCCCATTAGAGAATCATGGATCTGGACAAAAGTAGATGGTTTATTGTTGAGCAATAGGTCAATTCTTGAATGGCTAACCATGACATTTTAATGACCAATGTAAATAGGCAGATAATAGAGCTGGATGTTTCAATGGTTGATCTAATAGCTCTGGCCTTAATGAGTTCCTGCATGACATTGGGAGGGCTTGTTCTCCCCAATCAAGGACACAGAGTGAAAACTACCGATAGTTAGAGCCGAAAGGGACCTTAGAATTCCTCTAACAGAAACTTCATGGTTTTTACAGAGGAAGCAGCTGAGGCTCAGGGAAATGAAGAAACTTGTTAAACAACATAGTGGATACTTTCAGTCCTCTTTCTTCTCTGCTTTGCACTCTCAGGACTTTACTACCATGCCTCAATGTACATGTAAACCCCCATCCCTCCCCATGTGCAGTCTTCCTCTATGAGAATGTAAGCTCCTTGACTGTCAGGGCTTTTTTTTTCTTTGTATTTGCATCCAGCATATAATGATAGCTTAATAAATTCTTCTTGACTTGAGCTTGGGGCACCTAGGTGGTATAATGGTAGAACACTGGGTCTGGAGTCAGGAAGATCTAAGTTCAAATATGGCCTCAGACTGTGAGACCTGGGAGACTCACTTATTTCTTTTGGCCTCAGTTCCTCATCTGTTAAATGGGGACACACTGGAGAAGGAAATGGCAAACTGCTCCTGTAAAGTTTGCCAAGAAAAGCCTATGGACAAGTCCATGGGTCTAGGTAGAGCAGGATACAACTGAATGAGTGGACAACAATAAGATTCTGGAGCTCAGATGCCTTTCAAATTTTGTTTTAGTTTTTAATAGTAGTCAGAACTTGAATTTAGGTTTTCTGACTGTCAGACTTGAGTTTTATTGTATTTCATAAGGATTTTGAAGCCTGTACAGTGTTTAGATGCAGTTTCTCTTCTTTGTGTCCTTTGTTACAAAAAGAGTTTCTGGGGGCAGCTGGGTAGCTCAGTGGATTGAGAGCCAGGCCTAGAGACGGGAGGTCCTAGATTCAAATGTGACCTCAGCCACTTCCTAGCTGTGTGACCCTGGGTAAGTCACTTGACTCCCATTGCCTAGCCCTTACACAGTATTGACTCCAAGATGGAAGGTGAGGGTTAAAAAAAATAAGACTTTTTAAGTACAAATTAGTGTTTGTGGGAAAGCATTTCATCATTGTTTTTTTTTCTGGACCTGAACAATATGATTTTTCTTTCTTTTTTTTTTTAAAGAAGTAAAAGACATTTTGCTAAAAACTCAAAACACCTCTAATTAAGTAGAGGCAAAGCCATGATTAGGGAGGGGCCATTGAGGCTTTGCTCTGAGAAAATTCTTGCTTGTTGACTGCCCTTCCTTTCCCTTCCCTCCCATCTAGGGTTCCATCCTTCCTTCTGTGCTACCATTATTCCTCTCATTCTAAAGGTTTAAAAATCAGGTAGTTTTCCAGGGAGTCATTCTTCCTCCTAGAACTTCCTCCTCTCCATGACTGCCCTTTGGGAGAGGTCACATCCACCATTCACTGCCACCTGCCTCAGGCAAAAAGAAGCCTAGCTTTGTCTCTGATAATAGCCCAAGTTATATAGAGCACTAAGATTTGCAATGGGCTTTCCTCCAGTACTCCTTTGTAAATATTATTACACTTATTTTTTAGATGTAAAACTGAGTCTCCGAGTCCTTAAATGACTTGGCCCCAGTCATGGAGCTAGTAAATATCTGATCCAGGATGTGAATCCAGATTTCTGTCCAAGTTTAATACCCTTCTTGCTATAGTAAAGACAGGCTCACCAAGCATTTCAGCTGTCCCCAGCATATATTTCAGATTAAAAGCCAAAAAGTGTTTGTGCATTAAAAATTCCTCAAAGATCTTAGAGTTCTTTAAAACGCTCTCTTGTACATAGCATAATACATATAAGAGGCCTAATCAATGTTTCTTGATCAATGATCCAATGAAAGATGGCTTTGGATAATGGGAGGGGCACAAAAGTTGGAGGCAGAAAGACCAGAGTTCAAATCTGGCCTCAGACACTTACTGTTTATGTGACCCTAGACAAGTCACTTAATTTTCCTGCTAAGTGGAACAGTGAATGGACAGCCAGATTGGTGTTGGCAAGACCCAAGCTCAACTCTTGCCTCAAATCCTTACTAATTTTGTGACCCTGGGTCAGTCACTTAATCTCTTCCTCAGTTTCCTCATCTATAAAATAATAATAGCTATCATTTATAGTATAAATATATAGTATAAATTTTATACAGTGCTTACTATGTACTAGGCACTATGATAAATGCTTTACAAATATTATCTCAATGGATTCATACAACAACCCTGCAATGTAGGTTTGGATGGAGATGGGAAGTGATGGAAACTGGACCCTCATGCTCTGAAATCTTGTATCCTTTACCAGTTAGCACTAGTTAAGCATATATTGGAAAAAATCTATATTAATAAAGCATTTAACTATTGTATATTATTAATCGCTTATTATAATCTTGTGCTCTTCTATATTTACATCAGACTTGTACTGTTGTGTATTACTAATCATTTGTTCTGTTCCATTCTATATTTATTTCAGTTATACTGTTCTATTGTACCCTCCCTATGTTCCCCACCAGGGGACATTAGACAAGAGCATTCCAGGTAGGTGGTGAGGTTCCTCCTCTCCTGGGGTTTTCTGTCTGGAATGCCCCAGAAGGTGGACTGCTCAATAAATATGCAAACCTTGATCCACCCTTGGGATATACTACCAGCCCTGAAGCCATTCTACCATTGAGATCTACTTCATCAACCCTTAGGCAATTTCATTGCCCTAAACTTCTTCTTCTTTAAATAAAGCTTTTCATACTTGTGGACAAGAATGGAGTTTTGAGCTTCTCATTCTTGGGAAGAGACCCTGCTACAAACTTCAGTGTGTTTTCCCTACAACAGTTCTAGAATTATTTGCATTTCATAATTGAGGAAACTGAGGCCAACAGAGATTACAGAATTGCCCAAGGTCCCATATTTAGTCAAATATCTGAGGTTTTCTGATATCTTTTGGATACCAGGCTCAGCACTCTATCCACTGGACCACCTAGATCAGTGATGGCAAACCTTTTAGAAACTGAGTACCCAAACTACACCCTCACACTGCATGTGAGCCACCCTCTTGCCCCAGGGGCAAGACAGGGGGGAGAAGAAATGCTCCTATTGTGCTACTGGGCAAAGGGTTGGGTGATATGAAAAATGTTCTCAGGGATGGTGGAGCTGAGGAGGGGAGCAGCTCCCCCTGGCATGTGTGCCATAGGTTCACCAACACACATAGATGTTTAAAATGTGTTTAATAACCTCTGCTTCTCAGAGTTGGGGTGAAGATCAAATTAGATAATATTTGTAAGGGACTTTCAAATATTAAAATGCTATATAAATGCCAGCCACTGCTGCTACTAATTTGTCTCAGTTTCCTTATGTGTAAAATAAGAGGATTGGACTAAATGGCTTATAAGTTCCCTTTTAGTTCTAAATCTGATTTTCTGATCTTTCAGGCTTTTCCAAAACAAATTCTTGACTTGAAGCTAATTCTTTCTGTAGAGTTTCTTAACTAGAAAGTAAGAGGACAGAAAAAAAATAAGCTGAACTACTTCTGCTTTACAAAGCTCTTGTGCCTTCTGCTTAATAATGCATAAAGACCATTTATAGCTCTAAAAATAATGTAGCTAGGAAGACCAGAACATGCTCTACTCTGAAGAATCAAAGGTGAGAATTAAAGAGTGTTGTTCAGCAACTTGACTTAACTTTTGGTATCAGAAGTCCCTTGCCTAGGCTCTCCATCTTTCTGGCCTGATCAATAAGTTCCTTTGAAAAGATTAGAATCCTTTGTTAGTATATTTAACCAGAGTATATAATGTGAAACACCAGGAATGAAATTGAAATACCCTGATGTATTATCAAATCCCAGAATGCCAGAGGCTGAAAGAACCAAAGGACATCTCATCCAACCTGTAACTGACATGGAATAACCCTCATTTACACCATAGTGGATAAATGGTCCCCTTTCTTATGTCAAAAATCCTTGAGAGATGGGGAACCCACTAGCTCCTGAAGTAGTTCCTTCTGTTTTCCAAACCTCCTTCTAAGGGAATTTTCCTTATATCCAGCTTCAGGTTTCCAGTCTTTGATGTCCCAGCCTTTCCTCCTAATTCTGCTAGTTGGGATCAAGCAGAACATAACTGGTCCCATTTCCACAGGACAGCCCTTTAAACACTTCAAAATAGGCCCCATGTGTGCTGCCTTCCAGTTCTCTTTTTTCACATTTCTTTTAACCTCCTATGGATTGTTTCTTAAATGTATAGTTTAGAGTTTTCTCACTTTCCTGGTCCTTTCCTTCTTCTGAGTGTTCCAGTGTCCTTCCTAAAATTTAGGGCTCAGAACTGAGCACCCCTGATGAGACAGACCATAGCATAATCATCACCTTTCTCATCGTGTACACTATGTCTCTCAACGTAGCTTAATCTACATTGGCTTTATTAGTTACCAAATTGTACTATTGACTCTTCTTGAGATTTTGGTCATCTCATGATCTTTTTTCACTGAAACTGATGTCTAGACACACTTCATTTAACTTGTGTTTGTGGAGATGCTTTTTGTACCTGTGTAAAGCTTCATAGAGGTTCCAGGACCAAAAGTGGGTGCGGGGAGGATTGTCTGGAGGGCAAGGATACCTTTGGGTGAAATGGAAATAATAAATGATGGGAGAAATTTTTCAGAATTCAGGAAAATTCTCCAAGTGGGGACAAACAAGAATATATGCAACAGAGAAGTAAGTTACATCTATCCCTGATAATAAGGAACATGCATGCCTTCATTGAAAAATGCTGGCACTTTATAGAGTAGCTTGCACAATTTATCTTGAGATGTATGCATAGAAGAATACAGGTAACATAGCTTTCATTAGCTAACACAGAAAAATGTATCTGCTAGACTGGCCAGGGGATAGGCCCCAAATGACTGAAACTGGAGAGCTAAAATAATATATTTCCAAAATGAGATAGTAGTCCAAATTCCCCGATGAAAGGAATGATTTAGTTACAGTATAGAAAGGTTGGAAGGCTGAATGTAAAGTCCTCATTAATCAATTTTGCTTAACCACTATTTTCCATCAATAATCCAATAGTACAGTTTTTTAGATGAATTCCAGAAAATCTTGGGGTTGTCAGTGATGTAAGAGTCAGAAGGAAAATTAACAAAGCCATGTGTCCCCAGAGAAAGCTCATCTATAAATCACAGGTAACCAAGGGAACTGTCAGTTTGAAGTCAGGAAAAGGCTTTGACTTTCATAGATGTGCTAGTAAGTTCAGAGGCAGTATTCAAATCTACTGCTTATCACCCAGGAAGCAGCAAATAAATTCTGACAATCTGTTTTAGGTGAACTAGGTCCTGGAGTCAGCAATTAGGAAGATCTGAGTTCAAATCCAACTCAGCCACATAATGACTGGGTAATAATTACAAACAATTAATGTCTAAATTCCTCAATTTCCTGAACTGGAAAATGGGGATCATAACATCTACCTTATTATGAGAATCAAATGAGATAGTATTTATAAAATACCTATCCTGGCACATAGTAAGTGCTTAATAAATGTCTGTCTCATCACTCTCTAGTCTTATACTGTTGTTGCTACATAATTTTCATGTGTGAGACATGAATAAGGCTATGGAAATAGGGGGCTTCTTTCTATTCATTTCCCCTCTAGCTGAATGAGTTTATATGTCTCCTTGGGGAGATATATCCTATTTGTATGTGCCAGGAAGCTTGGGGATTGGTATAGATTGGTCAGACCATAAAGAATGGTAGTTGATGATGAAATCTACTCACAGATTCCAGGATCACTGAGACTGATAGTGGTCTCCCCAAGTTGGTTTAATTTGGGGTTGGGCATATTTTATATTTACTTTTCTGTAAGAATTTTTGCCTCTGTAAACTATGGACACTTGGGTGGCAGTGTATAGAATGCTGGTTCTGAAGTCAGGAAGACCTGGGTTCAAATTCAACCTTAGACTCTTAACTGACTATGTGATCTTAGGCAAGTCTTGTTTGCCTCTATTTCCTAATCTGTAAAATGAGCTGGAGAAGGAAAGAACAAACCACTCCAATATCTCTGCTAAAAAAACCCAAAATAGGGTCATGAAGAGTTGGATGTGACTAAAATGATTGAAGAACAGGAAAATAATGCAAACTCCTTAAAGGCAGGATTCTTTCTTTCTTTTTGGTGTATATTTGTCCCTTTACTTCCAATGTACAATCCTTTGAATATAGTAGACTCTTACTGCATCCATTTTGAATGCATAAATAGAGATATCAATGGCTCACCCAAATAATCCATTGATTGGCCCCTACACTTTCTATGTGACATGCTTGCCTTCCTCTCTTTCCCCAATAATAATATGACAACTAGTGATGATAGAGAGTTTTAAGGTTTCCAAAGCACTTTACAAATATTCTCTCATTTGCCATTCACAACTCTGTGAGGTAGGTGTTATTAGTATCCCCATTTTATATTTGAGGAAACTGAGGCCAATAGAGGTTAAGTGACTTGCTCAGGGTCACATAGCTTATGAGTGTCTGAGCTGGATTTGAATTCAGACCTTCCTGACTGCAGACCTAGAGTTCCTTCACTATTCTACCTAGCTGCCTCCTATGTCTCTCTGATGATATCCTTCATACCACTTTCAGCAGTTATTCATTTATAAGGTATTGCAACTTGTGGCTCGCCCTTGAAGTTAAATTTCTATTTGGAATGGAAATGGCCAATCTCTCCCATCCTAATCCACTTGCAACTGAAGGCTGACTACTGCTCCTGCCTGGGCTTCAGAACTTAAATGTCTCAAAAGACAATCTCTGTCCCTCTACTGGTTCTGTTTTTAATTTTCTCATTAAGTTGAACTCTGCCAAGAATTCTAATTGGAATGAGCTTCTATGTTCTGGGTGGCACTTTGGAGGCCCCTCTAGAGATCTAATTAGCTCTAAGTCACTTTATCTGAAAATCAAGTACTTTCCTATTTATGGTATCTTCTCACAAGTAATGAATTGGTACTTGTTCCTGGCTTTAGGACATTTATTAAAGATTTTGCACTGGGTTTGTAAGTTTAAATGGATGATTCTCTAGCCTTGAGCCTCAATTGTCTCTGGATTTCTTTCTTTTCCCCCCCTCTTTTTTTGTAATGTGAGAGAGAATGAAATTAAAGAAAATTAGTTGCAGGAGGCAGCTAGATGGTTCGCTCGGTGGATTGAGAGCCAGACCTAGAGACAGGAAATTCTGAGTTCAAATTTTGCCTCAGACACTTCCTAGCTGTGTGAACCTATACAAGTCACTCAACTCCCATTGCCTATCCTTTTCCAGTCTTCTGCCTTAGAACCAACACTCACTATTGATTCCAAGACAAAGTTAAGCTGTTTTGTTTTGTTTTGTTTAAAGAAAGTTGGTTGCAAAGAAAATGTTGACAATGGTGGAGTGGGGTAGGGTTGGGGAGGGGAATGAATCATTGAGAGTAGAGGCAGCATGATGTTCTGAAAAGGGTACCAAGCTAGTGCCAAATTCTACCACTTATGTATAGATGGACAAATTTCTTTCCCATTTAGGATCAAATGAAGTAACATTTATAAAGCACTTAGCCCAGTGCCTGGCACTTATTAGGGCTTAATAAATCCTTCTGTCCCTCCCCCTTTTCTCCTTTTTGAATCTTCATTTCCTGATTTATAAATGAAGGGACTGGAGGGTAGCTGGATAGCTCAGGGGATTGAGAGCCAGGCCTAGAGATGGGAGGTCCTAGGTTCACATCTGGCCTCAGACACTTCCTAGCTGTGTGACCCTGGGCAAGTCACTTAACCCCCATTGCCTAGCCCTTACCACTCTTCTGCCTTGGAACTAATACATAGTATTGATTCCAAGATAGAAAGTAAGGGTTTAAAAAAATGAAGGGACTGGAAGAGATGATCTTAGTGTTTTCTTTACACTTTAAATCCCATGATTTAAAGTAGGAAGTGTCTAAGTTAACTTGGTCCTCTTCTGCTGAGATTGAGGGCAGCAGGTGGGGCAGTGGATAGAGCACTGGTCTTGGAATCAGGAAGACTCATCTTCATGAGTTCAAATCCAACCTTAGACAACTATGAGCTGTGTGGTTCTGGACCTGCCACTTAATCCTGATCGCCTCAGTTTCTTCATCCATAAAGTGAACTAGAGAAGGAAATGGCAGCCCATTCCAGTATCTTTGTCAAGAAAACCCTTAAATGGGGTTCCAAAGAATTGGACACAACTGAAATGATTGAACAACAGAAAGGAGCAAGGCAGAGATGCAAATAAAGGGAGAGGGCAAACCGGGAGAGATGAGCAATAAAAGGGGGCCAAGAGAAGAAGCGAGAAAGGACTGAGAGTTTGGAAATCTTTAGTAAAGCCATTTGAAAGTTATTGGCTAATTACACCTTCTGTTTGCATTCTGGTGTTGAAAGTTCTATGATAACTAATAATTACTGATCATAGACACCTGGGGCAGTTATCCTCAATTAATGTGATGAGGAGGGAAGCTTGCTATTAAAAGCTTTGCTCAAGAACTCCCAGAAGAGCAAACAGGTACAGAAAGCAGGCAGTTTGTTAGGGAGTAGAGAGCAAGTCATGAATAACAAGGGATTCTCACTTTCTTTAAGGAGAGAGCTGTTTCAGTGATCCAAAGAGACTGTGCTATGTCTAGATTTCTTCCAGAAGAAGTTGACATTTACAATGTGGATTAGTCTTCCTGCTAGAAGGCGAAGTCAAAGATTTGGAGGAATACTGATTTTTGTCCCTCAGCTTTTGAAAGAAGATATAGCATCCCCCAGTAGAATGGAAGAAAAGATAGAGGAGGAAGAAGACAAATTCATGAAAAAGTGAGGAATCCAAATAAGAGAGAAAAAGTTGAAACGTTGGAGAATGTGGCATACATGGGAAAGATGAATAGAGTCACTGGCACATAGTAGGTGCCTATCAAATGCTTCTGAGATGAGACTAGAAAGATTACTGAGCTCTTGGAACTAGTTAATTGGCATATTGTTGTTGTCCCCATAGAGAATGCAAATAGACCTTCTGAAGAGGATGCTCTCAATGCTTCATCCTTTCTGCCCCTGAAATAGCATTCAAACCATTTTTTGGTTGTTGCTTTGGGTAGTTGGATGGTACAATGGTTGGATACTGGAACCTAGGATCAAGACCTGAGTTCAAATCTTGCCTCAGATGCTTCTGAACTGTATATTCCTTGGTAAGTGACTTAACCTCTATTTGCCTCAGTTTCCCCATCTATAAAATAGGGATAATTATAATAACCACATCCCATGGTTGTTGTGTGCATCAAATGAAATAATGATTATAAAATCCTGAGTGCAGTGCCTAGCACTATATAAATGTCATCTTTGATGATGATGATGATGATGATGTTTCATAAGCCTCAGCTTGTGCTGCATAACCATGTGCTGAAGTTCTTCCTTTAGGTCTTCCAGTATTCTTGAATATCAGCTTGTCACTTAAGATTGTCTATTGTCATGATGGTGAATCTATGGCACATGTGCCAAAGATGGCATACAGAGACCTCTCTGTGGGGACATGCACAATCTCCCATCAGAGTTAGTTGCTAGAAAGGCAGAGGGACTTGGGTAGAGCTATTCCCCTCCCCTTCTCCATGCTGTCTCTCATTACCTGCCCCTATGCTCAGCAGCTCAATGGAAGTACTTCCTCCCCTGAGCAGAGTCTGGGCCACTTCTCCCCTTTCTCCCAACCCTTTCTGAGGTAAGGTAGTGAGAGTGAGGGGAACAACATTCATTCTCTGGGCAGGGCAGGCCATGGCACTCAGTCTGGGGGTGAGGTGGGGCATGGCACATGGTATCTAAAAAGTTCTAATGGGTTTGCCATCACTTGTCTACTGATTACCCTTCATCAAGGCTGCCCTACCTCCTCTCCTAGTTCATATTTGATTGCTCATATGACTTTTAAATGCAAGTCATTTTTGGCAGTATCCATCAGCCTTAGTCTACCATGTGTCCTTCCATCATCCTTTGGAATCTATATTGTCAGTTTTAATTTTCTTGAGATTCTCAGTTGAATGACACTGCTCTCATTTCATTGATGTGAGAGCTACCTTCAGTGATGCATGTCTACTCGTCCTGTTCAACTCTTGTCCATCCCCTCCCAAAAGTTCTCCATAGAAGGTCCACTTCATACACTAGAGACTTTCCTTGTTTTCTCCTAATGTCAAAATGGTGCCATTGGAACTCTGGCTGTCTAATTATTTCTTGCTGAGTGACCAGCCCATTTTTTTATCCTGTTATGCAATTCTTTGACCATCTTCTTTATTCCTGTCCTTCAGAATTTCTCATCTGGTATATATTTTAACCTGCTCACACTCACCTATCCATTTCCATACGTGTGACATTTTTTTTAGTTTTGTTTAGACAGTGGTATTTCAAGTCTTGTTACCAAACAGCAGCACCAGTAAAATGTTAGTATTAAAAAGATGGGGATTTGCTTTTATGGAAATCCTGAAGTTAGTAAAAGAGCTTTTCAGTTTCCAAAAGGCAATATAGCTTAGTCTACTCTTCCTTTTTAACTCTCAATTCAACTCTTTGCCCAACTATATTATCTATCTGAGATAGACATACTTTTAATGGTCTCTGTAGGAATACATCAAAATAAATGCTAAAATCTGGATAGAGTAGACATTCTACATCCATTTGTCTTTCCTATGTGGATATAGAAGTCAGACACCTGTAGGAAGCTCTGCAATATGCTAAGGCTGGATGCAAGCCTCAAAACACCATTTACAAACAGGAACATCTGGAGGGACTTAATATCCTTCACAGGGAATCTTTTTTGACCAGGCTCTTCCCTGGACCTCCTCTATCAGTGAAACAAATACTTTTGGTAAGCATCCTCTGCCTGTTTGTGTCTTAACTGATAGTTAATTATCAGAGGATCATTGAAAAGCATTATTTCTGTTGTTGCATTCTTTTATGAACCCTGTATCAACTTGGTGCATGAATGTTAGACCCTTTGCTGTAAAATAACCTACAAACTAGTGTTTTGTTTTACCAAGTGAGATGGTTTTCACAAAAAAAAAACCAACAACAAAAACTAACAAAAAAAGCCAACCCTAGTAAGCCCAGTGGGATCTTATGTTCTCTATAGTCTTCAGCTAATTATGAGATGGAAAAGATAGGTTTCATTGTTGAATGTCATTTGTGAAAGCCCCATTATTCCCTCTGATGCTATTAATTCACATACGTTTTGTGTTGTATAGATAGTAAACATATATGTTGATAGCTATTGATATTTTCTCAATCAACTTTTCTACTATTAATAAGGTCTGAGGTTTTTTGCTTGCCTTTGGGGTCTTTCCCTATTCATGTATATTGTAGACCAGTTCATCAGTGACCCCATAATTGTATCCCATCTGGTACTGACTTCTCTATATACACTCAGCCCAATCTGACTGCCTTTATAAGTGTTAAATGTATGAGTTTTTGTGGATAGGACAGCTTGGGATCATTGAAAGCCCTATTCAGTTTTCCCAGCATGACCTAGTCTGACCAACTACAAATTATCATTGTTGTCATCATCATCATCATAACTAGCATTTTATAATTTAAGATGTGCATGGTCAATATCATCTCATCTCATTTATCACGTCTCAAGTAGCTAACTGGATATATGATGATGAAGTAGTGTGGTACGGCTGAGAGTGATGAACTTGTAGTCTTGCAAGAGACCTGAGTTCAAAATGACTTATTCATAATGTATGTGACCTTGGGCAAATCACTTAAGCTTTCTGGGCTTCACTTTTCTCATGAATAAAGGAGTTGGAGTAGATTGTATAGTCTTTTAGATCTATGATTTTATGTACTAATGGACTAACTCAAAGGACTACACATCCAGTTACAATCCCCATTCTGCATCCATTTTTTTTCTTTATGTATTATTCAATCTTTTCCAGAGCACTTTGAATCTTGATAGGGAAGTCTTGTCCTGGAGTACAAAGCATTCGGTTGATTAGAAAATAATCTGAACCTTTGAGATCAACCATAGAGTGAACACCAAGGTGGAGGTATTCCTTCTTCCTGTACCTCAATGTCTGGTCTTACAAAGTTGCTTAGGGCATTGAGAAGTCAAATGGTTACTGCCAGCAGGTATCAGAATCAGACTGTGAACTCAGATAATCCTGGTGGCCAGCTTTTTTTCTATTATGATTCAGCTGCCTATCTGTAGTCAGGCAAATCTTACCATCTATAGGAGGATGCCTTTTCCCTCTCCATTCCACTCCATTTGACTACATAGGACTGGTCCTTCCATGGAAGTTTTATCCTGCTTCATTTCCTAACCTGGTTCACCAATCTTTACACAACTTGGGTTCTTTGGTGCTCATCATATTGGTGCTGGATTTAGCATGGATGCCCAATAGCTCAGAACTCCCAAATTCCCAATTGATCCATGTATCTAAACCTCTGAAGCATCAGGGACAACCAATTAGTGTCATAAACATCTACTAAATAAAAATTTCAAGAAATGTAGGAGGAACATTTGTGTGAAAGTCATTTCACTGAGTCGCAAAGCCTCTAAGGCATTTGCCTCCTCAACTCAATCAAATGCTTTTTTTTTGTAATCAACAATCAACAGACCCAGCAGGATTTTGTATCCTTTATACCTCCAAATCAACTGAATAGAGTGCCCTACAAAATCATTGGTGAAAACCTACTGGCTCCCTTCTCATGTATGAATCAGGGATAACCTTAATGGAGCACAGAGCATTCCCATTAAAATTTTGATGAAGATGAAAAGAAAGGTCATGGGTCTCCTTGGATTTTTAAACTCCAATCATCAACAAAAACAAACATTTCAATAATTTTTAAGTGATCATTTGTAAAACTATAAGTCTTAAGATATTTATGATTTGTTTCTAAATTTTTTTATTATGATTAAGAAGTGATGATAATGGGACAGGTGGGTGGTTCAATGAATAGAGCGAGGTCTAGAGCCTGGAGGGCCTATATTGAAATCTGGTCTCTGACACTTTATAACTATTTGACCCTGGGTAAGTCACTTAACCCCATTTTCCTAGCCCTTACCATACTTCTGCCTTTGAACCAATACTTAGTATCAATTATCAGATAGAAGGTAAGGGTTTAAAAAAAGTATCTCTGGTGTTATCTCCTCTGTGAAGCCTTCCTGGATTTCTCTAGTTGTAATTGTTCCCTTTCTCCTCAAATCACCTGGTATTTCCTTATCTGTGTCATATCTTCTAGTTGGATATAATGAGTGTGCTTGTCACAATGCCTTACAGATAAGGAAGGAGTCTGTTGAATTTAAAGTAACAAATGTAAGTGCCTCGTAGCTGTTTCTTTTTGCAATTCTCTATTAGATATTGTGAATGATATTACAGATGGTTATTGACTCATATAGATTCCTTTGAGATCTGCACACTCATGTCTTTTGACCACTTATCCTTTGGGGAACTGATATTATTACCCTTGTAAATTAGTGTCAGTTCCTAATAGATTTTTTGGTGATCAGACTTTTTATCAGAAATATGTAGAGCAGATTTTTTCCTATTTCTTTCTTTCTTTAAATTATGGATGTATTTCTGTATAGTTGCAGATATCTTTATTGCTCTATACTCAACTCCATCTGTTTTTTTTTCTTATTTCTTCTATTAGTTTAACTGATTAAAAAACCTTCCTCTTTAGGTACAATAAGTATATTATGCTAGTTTATTCTAATTTGAAAAAAAATAATTTAAAAATATTTAAACCCTTGACCCACTTGGAAATTATTATATTATATGATGTTAGATGTGGATCTAAATCTTGTTTTTCACCATTGTGCTATTCAGTTTTCTCAAGAGTTTCATTGAATAATTCATTACCTGGGGCTAAGTTATAGAGATGAGCTTTTCCATTCTTAGTGAGAAATTTATTCTCAGACAGCAGACTCCAAATGAAGGAAGTCTTCATAGAAGTGACATTTGACCTGAACTTTTGAAGGAAGAAAATAAAGATTCTGAAGGGCAGAGATGAACATGGAATATGTTTCAGGTATCATGGATGGCTTATGGGAATTCAAAGTAGAAAAAGATGGAATTCTAGTGAACACGGACTCAGGTCGAGGGAACTTATCCCACAAGTAATAGGGAAGCAGTGAACATTTTTGAGCATGGAAAGAACTAAGTTCTTTCTTTCTTCTTTTCTTCCTTCTATCCTTCATTCATTCCTTTGTTCCTTCTTTTCTCTCTCTTTTCTTCTTTTCTTCTCTGTCTCCCCCCCTTCCCTTTCCTTTTAGAATCAATATTCTTACTAAGGCAGAAGAACACAAAGGGATAGTCAATGTAGGTTCAGTGACTTGTCCAATGTCACATAGCTAAGAAGTATGAGGAGGTTTCTCTCCAAGCCTGACTCACTATCCACTGAGCCATCTACCTGTCCTCTGTGACTAAGTTTTATGAAGGTAATTTTGGCAACTGCATGAAGGATAGATAGAAAGGATAGATGTTGTAGGGAAGAAAAAGAAATTAAGTAAGAACTCAAATGAGTGGTAGTAGGGATGATATGAAGATAGTGGGAGATGGATATGATTGAAAAATATATAGTAGAGGTAGAGATGGTAGTGCTTTGTAAATTACTGCTTATGAATGTGGCAGAGAAGAGTTAACTGTGATTGTGATGTTCTAAAGATTCTGAAACTAAGTGACTAGTGCCTTCCACATAAATAAGAAAGGGTTTGGGGTGGGTTGGAGGAGTGATGAATACAGTTTAGATATATTGTGTTTGAGGAGCTGTTGGAAAATCCAACAGGAAGCTGGCAAAGTAGAACTGAAGTCCATAACTTAAATCAGGGTTGGATATGGATTTAGAAGATCTATGGGCTATTAGCAAGGGAATTAATGTAGAGTGAGACAAAGGTTCAGGACTAAGTGTTGGAGCATATTTAACTTCAAAATCTTTGGCAACTGGTTTTCATTACCCATTTTGATGTAGCTTAGTTTCTGCAGGGGGGTTTCAACATGCTTGCCATTGGACAAGTTGCTCACATTTAGACTATCATAAGTTAAACTAAAATTTGTAGAAGGATTAATGTCTAGGTCTATTCTTGGTTCTCATTAATTCAAAATAACTTGAGTACTTTCCCCATGGCTCTTGCCATTTCTACTTTACCAACTGTTTTCTTTTTGTTGGTCAAATTCCATTCATTCTCCTAGAAGGTAATAGTTCTTTTCAGCACTTCTTTGGTTTTCTGAAGCAATATTTCCAGCTAATCAGATGACAAAATTTTTGGATATTCTTTCCTTTTCTTTTAAAAAAATATTTCCCCACTATCACATGTGAAAACAATTTTTAACATTCCTTTTAAAGAAGTTTTGAGTTCCACATTCTTTTGGCCCTCTTTCCTGGCCCTTCCCCATCCCTGAGACAGTAAGCAATCTGATATAGATTTTACATATGTAATCATGTAAAGCATTTTTCCATATTAGTCATTTTGTGGAAGAAATCTCAAATGAAAAGACATAAAATATATATAGTATAATTTTAATCTTCAAACTCCATCTTTCTTGGATGGCAGATGACAGTTTTTATCACGAGTCTTTGGGATTCTCTTAGATCACTGCATTGTTGAGAATAACTAGGTTATTCACAGTTGTTCATCAAGAAATATCACTGTCATAGAAAACATTCTTCTGGTTCTACTCATTTCACTTTGTATCAGTTCATATAAATCTAGATTTTTCTGAAATTTTCCTGCTAGTCATTTCTTATAGCTCAACTGTATTCCATCACTATCATATACTGCAACTTCTTTAGTCATTCCCCAGTTGATGGACAATCCCTCAATTTCCAATTCTTTGCTAACACCAAAAGAAGTACAATAAATGCTTTTGTACACATAGGTCCTTTCCCCCATTTTCTGTTCTCTTGAGAATATAGACCTAGTAACTGTTTTTTTTTTTTTAAACCCTTACCTTCCCTCTTGGAGTCAATACTGTGTATTGGCTCCAAGGCAGAAGATTGGTAAGGGCTAGGCAATGAGGGTCAAGTGACTTGCCCAGGGTCACACAGCTGGGAAGTGTCTGAGGCCAGATTTGAACCTAGGACCTCCCATCTCTAGGCCTGATTCTCAATCCACAGAGCTACCCAGCTGCCCCCTCTAGTAACTGTTTTGATGGATCAAAGGGTATGCACAGTTTTAGAGTACTTTGAGTATAGTTCCAAATTGCTCTCCAGAATGGTTGGATCAGATCACAACTCCACAAATAGCATATTAATATCCCAATTTTCCCCCATCCCCTTTAACATTTATCATTTCCCCCCTTTTTTTGGCCATATTAGTCAATCTGATTTGCATGAAGTTGTACTTCAGAGCTGTTTAAATTTGCATTTTTTTTTTCAGATGAAATCACAAGATTTTTCAATTGTTTATTTGTGCTTATATTTTGGGGTTTTGGTTTTATAAGATTACTCACTTAAAATATGTTTTGCATAATAATATATGTATAATCCAAATCAAATAACCTGCCAGCACTGGGAAGGGGAAGGGAAAGGAGGGAGAAAAATTTGATCATATGACTTAGGAAAACTTGAGTGAAAATTTGTTATTACATATAATTGGTAATATATATATATAAATGTGCATTTCTTTAATCAAGAACTATTTAGAACATTTCTTAATATGACTATAGATGCCTTTAATTTCTCCTTCTGAAAACTACCTGCTCATATCCTTTATGACTTTTATTTTTATACATTTGACATTTCTCTATATATTTGAGAAATTAGTCCTTTATCAGAGTTACTTGCTGAAAATCTCCCTCCCCCAGTTTTCTGCTTTCCTTCTAATCTTGGTTGTGTTTCTTTTGTTTGTAAAAAACCTTTTTAAATGTAATATAATAAAAAAATTGGATATTCTTTTAAAAGAATAAGGTTTCCAGAAGATGACTAAGTAGTTGAAATAGTTACAAGTAGGAGAATACAGATTAGAGCTTCCATTTCTTTTATCTGGGCTTTCTATGATTCTTAATTTTCTCCTTTTATTCTTATCTTATCAGCATCAGGATTCTCTCATGAAGTTTTGGGATTTTCACACAGATATGATTATGTCCTTGATCTATAATACTACTCTACCATTTGTTCTATCAGATCTATTTTCCTTCAGTGAAATCCACCCTTCTGGTGCAATGCTTATGCCATTAGTCCCTACCCACAAAACCTCAGTGCCTATGCATTTGTATAAAAGCTTCAAATTCATTTTATCTATTCCCATGCTATGAGTACTGGATTATAATTGCCCAGGGCTATTAGTATTGTTCCTATACCCCTTTGCAGTTATTTTTCTCCCTGGTGCCTATTCTCCTGGTATTCTTTCTGTACTGGACATGTGGCTGAGAACTAGCTAGCTTTTACTCCATCTTCTAGAAGGTTTTAGTGCTATCTGATACATGAGTCCTGGAAGTATTTCCAGTGGCAAGGACATGACAAACACATCAGTGAATACCAGTCTCTCTTCAGAATGAAAAGAAGAAAGACAGGTCCGAGGGGATGCTTTCTTCTCATCTTGACTCTTTTCTGTTCCAAAGAATCTTCCTATTCCATTAGGAGAGAAACCAGCAGATGTGAGTAGCCAATGAAAAATGGCTGTGAGGTTCTGTCTAGGTCAGTCAATTAATGGGCAACACAGAGAAGATACAGGATTGGTATCATGGATCCTGGAGTTCTAACACTGAAGAAAATTAGAATTTCCAGCTGTTGCTATTTGTGCGTCACTGATACTTTTCCTTTTCTGTGCTGAGACCTGAGATGTTCATGATCAGATAGTTGCCCTGTTCTTCTATAACCCATTACTGATGGGAAAAATCTATGGCTGGGGGATGAGAGAATGCATACCAAAGTGAGATGTGTTGCTTCTTCTTGGGGGTGGGGTTAGAATGGTGATTGAATGAAAATTGGAGTTTACGGTATATGCCTATTTCCTTGATATATTAATATGTTCTTGTTTCTTTTTACCACTTTGGCTAAATGATTTTCTAAAGTAATGACATTCAGAAAATGATTCAATGAAGTATATTAAAGAGACACTAGGGAAAGGAATGGAATTTCTTCCATTTTGTAGATGAAAGAAATGAGCCAAGTGACTAGATTGGTGTAGACATAAACACATCTATAGACAGACATAAGAAACTTGTCACTCATGTAGGGGACACAACTAATGTGACAACCAACTGCCCTGAGATATTGTCCAAGAGACTTGGCTGATAGAACCTATATAGGCCCCTCTAGTATTAGGAATGAGCCTTTAGATTTCTGTATTGTGTATAAGGTCCTTTATCTCATTGGGTTTCACAGTTTTATCTGGGCATAGATTACAGTTGAGACTGTTTTTCAATTTATCTTCATATGCTTACTGTTCAGTACAGCATTGTGTACATAATAGACACAATAAATGTTAGGTTATACTGAGTTGGAATTCTTACCTCCACCCTCACCTCCATAATTATTTTAAAGCCTCCTTTAATAGATTGGTAAATTTCTGTGTAAATACATTATTTCTATTCTTCATGAGATGTGCATTGTCCCTAGCCAAGGGCTCATTCTTTTATTCTAATATTGAATTCTATTTCTTATTCTAAGAAAATGAAATTCCTTTCTTGAATACTTCCTACATAACCAGATGTCCCCTTCCCATCGTCTTCTCTTCTCTTCCAAGGAGATAAAAAAAAATACACTAGGATGTTTAGTCCTTGAGTTTCCTTCCTAGGACTTCTTACCCCATGGCCAAATTTCCCCAATTTTTTTCTGGCATGATCATTCACCCCTTTCTTGAATTGTAAAAATGGGTAGCAGTTGATAGGTCTGACAAGTCTCAACAAACTTTCCATCACATCCTAGATAGTTTCCATGAAGCCAGGCAACATGCCTCTCATGTCCTGGGAGGAAACTGAGCTGATGTGAGTAGACAGAACTGAAGTCAGGAAGAACTTTAGGAAGGAATTATTAGCCATAAAGATGGGAACTCTGAGATTAGCACACTCCCTGGCATATAGTAGGTGCTTAATAAATGCTGCTCTCTCCCTTCTTACCCTCCCTGATCCAATAATGGGTTTTCACACATTTATTGAAATCTAGGGATCCTCACCACATTTTATCCCTTTTATGTTCTGTGAGTATTGCTTTTTTGGAGTTCCCATAATTGTGGTTGGCTATAGTATTTATTTTTACTAACAATTAAAAGTTTTAATTTTTTTTAGTAAAAGGATTTATTTTGGAAGGAGAAGATTTATGGATCCCTCTTGTTTTTTTTTTAACATGTTAGTTTCCAAGATGCCCCCCTTCCCTTAGCACACATTTAATCTTTTCTTTTATCACAGGGAAAAAAAATATTTAAGCAAAACCAATCAACACAATTACCACGTTCACCAACATAAACAGTATTTCATAGCTATAGTCCTCCATTGAAAGGAGGGAATTGTGTTTAATCATCTAATCTCTGGGGTCAAGATCAGCCATTATAATCAATCATTTTTCATTTATGGTTTTTTTTGTTGTTGTTGATGGCCATTGTATATCTTGTTTTTTCTTATTCCTCTTCTTTCTCTATTGTGATTTTAAAAGAACTATTTTCCTAGAGTGGATTCTGCCCTCTCCTCCCCCAACTTATGATTTCATTAGCATTGGGACTTTTTAGAGGAGGAAACTGAACTTATGTGAGCAGCTAGGTGGATAGACTCAGACCAGGAAGACCTGAGTTCAAATCAGTTCTCAGTGTGTGACTGTGAGCAAGTAACTTAAACCTGTTTGCCTTAGTTTCTTCATCTGTAAAATGAGCTGGAGAAGGAAATAACAAACCACTCCAGTATCTTTGCCAAGAAAACTCCAAATGAGGTCAAGAAGAGTGAACAACAACATGGGGAAGAAACTCAGCATATGTAGATAAGGCAATTTATAATAATAATAGCTAACCATTACATAGAGATTTAAGGATTTCAAAGCAGTTTACAAAATTTTATCTCATTTGATCCTCAGAACAACCAGGTGATCGGAGCTATGAGGAAACTGAGGTAGGAGAGGCACACAGTAAATGTCTGATGATGGATTTGAACTAAGATCTTCCTGACTCTTGTCCAGTGATCTAACCACTACACCATCTAGCTACTAGGAGTTGGGAGAGTATGGAGAAGACTGGGACTGAAAAGTTAAGTGATTTGTCCCAGCACTATGAGCCCTGTTAGAGGCTGATTCTCTATCCATTATACAATGATGACTCTTTGGGATGCTTCACAGTGAACTCGAGATCATAGTTAGGTGAAGCCAATGAAAATCTGCCTGCTTATTGATACTAGACACAACAGGATGAGTCCTTTTCTTGCCCAACACAAAGACGTGATTCAACTAGTGAGAATTTTAGCCCCTTTGGGAGAAAAATGTGGTCTCACGGAAGATCAGAGTGGGGGGGTGTTTTTTGATATTTCCAAGGGGTGTAGTCAGTCAACAAGCATCTAGCAATCAATCTGGGTGTTTATTTCACCCTCGTATAGGGAGCCACCTCTATTCAAGGGGAAAGTTTATTAGAATTTCCCCCCTGACTTTGTCAGTACTCCATAAAGGGAACATATGCAAGTTCATCGAAACAGTTGCTGGGATAGGTATTAGATATCTTACACAGAACTACTTTGAGAGAGACAGAGAGACAAAGAGGAACAGTAGGGCAGAGAGAGACACACAGACACGAAGAGAGAGATAAGTGGAGAGATAGATGATAAAATATATTTTAAGTACTTATTTGGTGCCAGGCACTCTGCTAAGAATTGGTCATTCAAATACAAGCAAAGAAGTAGATTCTTATCCAGATGATGCATGGCATGCAGATGGCTGGGAAGTATAGTAGAGACAAAGACCCTGACAATAAAAGGTAAAAGCATGCCTTATGTGATCCATAAACAATCACCTCCGATTGATTTATTTAAAAGTTCCAATATATGATCAGTTTAATTGGGATTAGGGATTTAAACCCAGTGGAATTGCTTGTCAACTCCTGTCGTGGGGAGGGAGATAACATGAATCATGTAACATTGGAAAATGTATGTGTAAAATTTATTACTGGAATAAAATAAAGAAAAAATTTTAAAGGATTCTCTATTTAATCAATATGGTGTATAGTGTCATGGATGATAAGGAATGATGCTTTCTCTGCTGATTCTTTGACTCCTTTTAATTGGTTTAATTTTCCAATAGGTTTTGAGGTGATTTAGAATCCTGGATTTTTTTGGGCGTTGATTGTATTAGCTAAAATGAATGCTGAATTGTCTATCAACAATCAGTCATCCTTGTACCCAGATTTGAATGCCTCTTCCCAAGACCTCTTAACAAGTGGTTATTCCTTTTTTTGCTTGATAGCTTCTAGTGAGTTTTAGGATAGAGAGCTACCTTTGCAAACTACAAATTCCCGAGGAAGAGAATTAGGTGGAAAATGGCAAGAATTGGAGAAAGGACAAAGAAAAATTGAAATTTGAAGGGGTAGAAGGAGTGAGAAGGAAGAGAAGGGGAAGGAAGAGAGAGCAGGAGGAGAGAGGGGGTAGAGAAGGAGGGAGAGAGAGAGAGGGAGGGGGAGAGAGAGAGAGACTCTCAAGTGCTGATAATAGCAATTAGGTTGACATTCATTATGGTCTTGGACTGATTCCTTAATTCCTTGCCTTAGGGACTTTATAGCCTAATTATCAGGTTTCCCATCTGTAAAACTCCAGTCCACGTCAAGGATTACATACCTAAGAGAAGCTCAGTAATATTTACCTACCTGCCTCAAGAGTAAAGTGTGGAGATGTACCTAAATTAACTTTTACCATCACTGTCATCAAGAAATCCAGCTTTTGTAAATGCTGACAGTGGTAAAATGAATTTTATTTAACTTAACATGCATTTACAAAGCACCTACTGTGTTCTAGGTGCTGAGCTAGTGGTTGAGGATAGATACAAAAACAAAACTAAATATTCCCTGCCCTCAAGGAGTTTACATTTTTTTTTTAGGCAGGGAGGTAATAGGAAAAGGTGGGAGAAATTGACCTCTATCTTGCTTATATTATTATACTATTTGGTTCTGAGGATATTAACTCTTCTGGAATTAAGGATCACTAGAGAGGTCACACAACACTACGATTAGCCAAGAATCATCCTAATTTTTAAAGAAGGCCATAAAGTAAATTTTGGATTTGTGAGACTGACATAAATTTCTAACAAAACTTTGGGACCATGAATTCTCTACACAGATTAGATCAAAAGTCTACTAAAAAAATTCCTAGTGCCTGGCACGGTGCCTTAATATATAATGCATGTTTAATAAATGCTTATTGGTACTGGGTTTCTCTTAGACATTTTTGGGGGGTTCATGAGCTTCCATCCTAATTCCCTCTTTTTTGAGTCCACTATTCTACTTCCTAGGCACTACACTGGTCTCCTTATCTTTTTTCCACTAGTATTAGATTCCTACTCTTGAAACCTGGGTCATGGTTGATGACCTCTTCACTTTCTTACCCATTCCTAGGCCTACTGTACTATACTATTTCCCAGCCATCTCTACACCATATTGCTGTGGATAACTTCTGCTGTGTCCCACCTTTACCTTGCACCTTCCAACTCATGTTGCCCTTGTTGTGTTGTCCTTCCTCATTAGAATGTTTCTTGAATGTTTCTTTTTTTTCTTAAATTTATATTCCTAGAACTTATTTGGGTACTTATTATTAAACACTTTTCATTCATGTAATGCTATTTCTTTCAGTCCTGGAGATGCCACATGTGTAGATTTGGCAAACCTTGAATTCTCGAATACTGTGCTCAAACTCAGAAAATCAGTAGAACTTGACTGGAACAAATAGTTCTTGTTTTCTGTTTTTGATCTAGCTAAAGGACTAATGCCAAGCTTTCATAAGATTTCCCATCATTAGACCATTCTTTCATTGCTGTTAGCATCATCACCTGACGTGACACTAAAGGATTTGAGTTTGCAACAAGAAACTGGGTACATTGACTTCTCAACTTCCAAGCCTAAATTATTTCTGAGACTACCACCATGAGCTTCAAGAAAAAAAAATCATTTGAACAAGGAAACTAAAGAAAAACTGAAAATAAGCAAGAAATACAGAATTCAATGTTAATAGACCCAAATTCTAGTCCTGCCATTATATAACTACTTGTGTGGCTTGAGGCAAATCCCTTCAACTTTTGAGGTCTGGATTTATTCCTCTGGCAAATTGAGGAGTCTGTTTTATAAGGAAACTACCAGGGCCTTCTAGCCCCAAGACATAATGGTTTAATGAAACCTTCTTTTATGATTAATACATGAAATATTATGCTATATTCCTATTAATAATTGGTATCAATACAAAATTTACTAGTCGGCTTTTTTTCCTTGAAAATAGTCAATATCAGAGATGATACTTGACTTCAGGTCATTTTAGCTTTGAGGCTAGTCCTTGATCCTTTTCACCATACTTAGTATTCTCAAGGTTGAATCCTTCAGTGTAGAAAATTATTAAATAATTTTGTTTAGCCTGGAGGAAAGAACTGGGGGAAGGAAGGATGATAGCTATATTTAAGAATTTGAGGGACTAAGATGAGGAAGGATTAGGTTTGCTCCATTTAGCTACCTTGCCCACTATGCATTAGATGGAGTAAATTTTCATTCTTATTGGATTTGATTTTTTTGTGTCTAGACACAATTCCTGAGGAAAAGCACACAAATAGAATCATAGCTTTAGAGATGCAAGGGATGTGAGAAGCCATTCCTTTCAGTTCTTAGTAGAGGGGGGATGGGAAATGAACAATTCTTTAGAAAAAACATATTTTCATATTTAAAATTAAAATTTTAAAAGTTTAAGCAATTAAAATATAATTATCAATGGTTAAAAAGTTACAAATAGATAAATTTAGACAGTGTCAGGACAAATGTCCAAATAATTAGGAACTATCTGTCAAATGCAGAGGCAAGATGGCAGAAAAAGTACAAGGACCCTCCTGATCTCACATAAATTACACTCCAAACAACTTTTACATAATGCCTCAGAATTATTTCTGGTGTGGCAGAATCCTTAAAAATACAGAGTAAAACAATTTCTCATCTCAAAACATCTTAGAAATTTGGTGCAAAAGGACTCTCATGCCAGGGTGGGAATGGAGCTCAGACCAGCCCCCCAAGGTAGACTCCACCTCCAAAAGCCAGAGCAGGCTGGGAATGCCTGAATCAGCAGGAACAACTTCAGAGCTGGTAGTCACAGGTGGTAAGGGGGTTGGACACTGGTCAGAAGGAGATTACAGGGGTCCTTTTGCTGGTTCTGAGTGTAATCTCTGTTGCAATACCCACACCAAGATCTAAGTTGCAGTCCTGGGTCACAGTGCCAGGGTGAAGTGGAATACTATCAGAGCAATACTTGTAGGCATAGATAAGCCTGCCATTCTGGTCAGAGTTTTAGGCAGAAAAGAGTGTTTGTGATTGTTCATAAACCAGAGCATAGGCTGGGGGATCACACACCTATCTTTAGGTCATATCATCTTGGAATAACTGAAAACTTATAGATCCCTAGAGCTAATTCTAAAGGCAGCTTTGCAAAGAACCTGAAGGTTGGGACAATGTCCCCTTGGCCATGGTAATGGGAGCTCACCTATAATAGTTTTATAAGTAAAAGAAGAAGATAAAAGCTGGAAAATAATCAAGCAACAACAACAAAAAGAAACGATGTAGAAAGTTATTTTGGTGATGGGAAGACCAAAACATAAACTCAGAAAAAGTCAATGAAGTCAGTGCTGCTGTATCAAAGCCTCTAATAAAAAAACATGAATTAGTCCTAAATTCCCTATAAATCTCAAAAAGGATTACAAAAATCAAATAGAGACAGAAGAAAAATCGGGGAAAGAAATAAGAGTGATGTAGGAAAATAGTGAAAAAAGAGTCAACAACTTGGCAAAGGAGGGACAGAAAAGTGAAGAAAATAATGACTTTTAAAAAATAGACTAAACCAATGGGTAAAAGAGACACAAAAATCAACTAAAGGGAAGAACTTCTTAAAAAATAGAATTGGTCAAACAGAAAAGAAGGTATGAAAGTCTCCTGAAGAAAATAATTTCTTAAAAATTAAAATTGGGTTAGTTCAAGCTAATGACTCCTTGAGACATTAAGAAACAAACAAACAACAAAAAAAAAAAGAAACTCAAAAGGATGGAAAAAATGGAAGAAAATGTGAACTATCTCACTGGAAAAACAACCAACCTGAAAAATTGATCCAGGAGAGATCATGTAAGAATTATTAGATTGCCTTAAAGCCATGATAGAAAAAAAAAGCCTAAATATCTTTCAAGAACTTATTAAATTAGAGAATAGGGAATATTTTTAAACATCAAACTTATGGATAAGAAGAATTTATGAATAAATAAGTGATAGAAAGCATTCTGAAATGTAAAATAGAGAATTTAAACTAAATTGAATTTTTAATACAGATAAAATATATGTAGCTAAGATTATAAGGAAAGAAGTAAGTTGGAGAAAAATTTATGTAAAGTTTCCTGGATAGAGGTTATTCATATATATATATACATATATTTATACATAAATATATATATATATATGCATATATAAAAGAATGAGTCATTCCCTAATTGATCAATGGTCAAAAGATAGGAACACTTTTTGGATGAAAAAATCAAAGCTATATACAAGTATACTTAAAATAATTATTGATTAGAGAAATGCAAATCAAAATAACTATGACATATTTCACCTATCAGATTGGCTAAAATAATAAAAGGGTAAAACCACACATATAAGTGGAAAAATGGGACATTGATACATTTTTGGTGGAACTGTGAACTGATCCAACCATTTTGGAGATCAATCTGGAATTATACTGAAAGAATTATAAAACCATGCATATCTTCTTAGGTCCTTCCTTCCTTCCTTTCCTCCCTCCTTCCTTCCTCAAAAGGGTTAAATAAGGAAAATGCTTTACATGATTGCACATGTAAGGTCTTTATCAGATTGCTTACTGTTTCAGTGGAGGGGAGGGGAGAGAGGAAGAAAAGAGAAATCAAGACTCAAAATTTTAAAAGATGTTTTAGTTTTTATGTTTAATTGGGAAAAACATTAAATTTAAAAATAAATAAAAAAAAAAGAATTGTCTATCAGTGGAATGTGTTGCCTTAAGAGGTGGTGAGTACCCCTTCACTTTGAACCATATATAGGTAACCACTTGATTCTATCAACCAATCTGCAATTGTTGTTATAGCCCTTAATATATGTCCCTTACTTTACTAAGAGCTGGAGATACAAAGAAAGGCCCAAAGGTGGTCCCTCCCATTAAGAAATATACATATTAATAGTGGAGATGACATATTCTTCATTGTGGTGTAAGTTGGGTCATACGTAAGAGATTTGGAGGAGGACAGTATGCTATAGAGCAGATTCTTGTTCATATAGGAGTTGGACTGCTTGGCTCTTCAATCCCCTTCCGAACAGAGATTCTGTTATATATGGCTGAATGGGACACTTAAAAGTCTCAGTGTCTATAACTTCCAAGAGATAAATATAACAATCTCATGAATGGTAAACTTAGAAATATTGTAGACCTGGATATACAGGTTGAGAATGAGCAGCTATGATAACAATTACTGCCACAAAACAACTCCTGCTGCAGAATGTTGTGCAAACTTTGCCCTCCCCCATTTACTCCCGTATTAGATGGACTAAACTTTCATTCATATTGGATTTGATTTTTATGTATGTCTAGACTCAGATCCCAAAAAGAAGCATACAAAGAAGACTACAGGAGAAGTGACCTTAGAGGTCATCACACCCAACTCTCCTGATTATAACAATGAAGGTATTTAGCTCTTCCTTTATTGTGAAGATTAAATTGTAATCCCTTGTCTATTTTTAGATCTTAATCCCCAAAGTGTTAACTCCATATTTAAAGTAGATCTACCTATTTTAACTACAAAAAGGTGTTAAATAACCCAAAGGTGTTAACTAACTACAAAAAGGTGTTAACTAACAAAAAAAACCATTAACTAACCACAAAAAGGTGTTAACTAACTACAAAAGGTGTGACACCCATTTCATACATTGAGTGGGCAGTCCTGGAGAGGATTATCTGCTGTGATTGGTAGACATAAAACTTAGGGGAGGGTGACACAAAAGAAAAAGATCTTCAATAGAGGAAACAGACACACAGGAATATATAGATTGATCAATCAAGATTCAGTCACTCAGAATTGAACTGGAATCAAGATCAGTCACTTGGGCTTTGTGACAAGGAAATCACTTTTAAAAGACTGATATATATTAATTTAAGGTCGCCAAGGAATTCAGTTATGTAATTCCTTAATGAAAACTCAAGTCAGCTGTCAACCTTTTATGGAGTTTTAATTACAAACAGGAGGAAGAAAGGAATTAGAGATAGAGAGATAGAGGGAGAGAGAAAGGGGAGAGAAGGGAATAGGGCTTAAATACCCCTTCTGTTTAGGTTGGGCCAAAAGGCCCAAGCCCTTAGATAGTTGGGGCAATGAAAGGAGATCAGTCCCTATTACTCACGTGACCAAAAATGGAGAAACAGTCTCCGGGGCCCCCACCTTCAGCTTCCTTCAGGGCAAGCTTCTCAGAGCACACCGCAACCACTCCGACAAACTCCTCAACCCCCTCGAGTCTTCAGACCCCCCTATCCTTAAGGAAACCATCCAAGTTCCCTCCCCTCAGTCCTCACATCTACCAATCACCTGTCCATCAATTTCCCTGTGCCAATGGAGGCTCTAGCTTAACCCAGGACCGCCCAGAGGTCTCTGGCTTTGCACATGTCTGTTGAAGGTCATATTTTCAAATAATTAAATCTTTGATCCTTTGCTACAGCCCTTTCTAAATCCTGTTAACCTGAGTAGGGTAGAGATTGGAATAATTAAATTTTGATCTAGGCTGCAGCCCTTACTCAATCCTGTTAGGACTGAATAGGGTGGAGATTGATTCCAAGTATCTCCATTGTATCAATTCTAAAATCAATCATGACTCAAAGAAATTCCTGTTCTATGCTTAAGCATAGGTCAAAGTCCTTTCCATTGTTCAGCAAAAGGTTTCTGTCCTAAAGTAATCTTAAGAAGGTAGGAGGGGGAAACTCTCATGCCAATGGGTTCACATTCCAATAGCCAAGACCCACTATCAATAGGAAATTTTTCAAGTATGCAATTTCCCAATGGTGAAATTTCCAACATTTATAAGTCTAAGAAATTTTGAGGTTTACAGCTTAGAGTGAAGAAGAGTCACTTGGAGGAGAGACTGGAAGACAGACACTCAGACTTGGAGTGAAGACACTTGGCTGTGGAACTGGACCCCTGGAGGAGCTTATGCAGAAGACCTCAGACTGATTTCCTTTTAGACAGCCACTTTGGTGAGTGAAAGGCTGACTTGGTTTCCTTGCCTTTCTGGAGGTGTGAACCTCCAAGAAAGGCCCATTGTCTTGAGACTCCTTTCCCCTGGCTGGAGTTTAGAATTTCTACCTGGCTCTGAGGAAGTCAGAGCTCTCTCTCCCTCTCTCTCTCTCTCCCCTTTTTCTCTCTTCCTTAATATCTTCCCTCTATTGTAAAATAAACTACCTTGAATTCTATTTTACTTTAGTAATTCATTTTGGAATTTAGAAATTAAATCCCTGGTGACCACCTATTAAATATTCAATCCAACCATAAAAATTTAACATTAATGAACACTATTCTCTAAAACCTGGTGATGAGTTTAATTTAACAATGTCCAGTTCCCAAAGATCTGGGATGCTTGTGCATGGGACGTGGAAAGGTAAAAACCCCTTTGATTGGGATCTTGAGTAGATTAGCTATCTGATTTGTTGGTACATAGTAGGTGCATAATAAATGCTTACTGACTAATTTCCTTTGTTATTTACTATGTTTCATGTCTTAATTGTCCCCATGGAATTGAACATCTGACTACTCAAAATGGTACCTTGAACCTAAGAAGTATAGAGTGGTCCCAGAGTAATGGGAAAACTGCCTGTAGAGCTAATCAGTCTCAGCACACCTGCAGAGCATACTTAGTTATGTGTGGCTTAATGTTTGTGGCAAGTATCTGCTGCTGTCAGGAAAGACCATTGGTCTGAATCATCAAAATTAGTTGTGTTCCCTCCCTGTCTTTAGCCGAAATTCAACAACTGTGTAACCCTCTACTTTTTAAGAAATTGAATTTTAGAATGTTCAAACTGGAAAGGACCTTAGATGATAATCTAATCCAATTGCCTGATATTATTGATAAGGAAACTGAAGTACAATAAAGAAAGGTGGTTAACTTTTTTTAGCATAACCAAGGGATAATAAAATAACAAGAATGTGAGTCTAGTAATATATTAAAGTAGTTAAATAGTGACATTATAAAGAACATATATCTAAGGGTATGGTTGAAAGAAAATAAAAATTATTTCCAAGGATTTTAATATGAACACTCCTCACAATCATTTAAAAAACTCATAGCTGGGGAAGGAAGATAGCCCTGCTCTTATTAAAGTAATTTGCTTCATCTGAGATACATAACATGGTTCGATTATAGCTTTCAGAATATTCACGGTGACCCTTTCCTTCTTTGACATTTTTGGCCAAGGATGAAATGATGAACAAAGTTGAATGAATGAATAGAAAGTAGCAACAAAGGTGTTATTCAAAGATGTCTAGTATCTGTCTTTAGGACTTCCCTTCTAAGAGCCTTCAGTAGCATTCTGGTTGTTTTCTACAAAGAATAAGGATAATTAATCCAGCTGTATCCTCTCATAAATCAAGCTTTATTGGGTGGGATGGGGGAGCAGGGGTGAAAAAGGAAGCAGAATTCTTGTTCTAACCACTTCAGAATTTAGAATATAAAAGTGCTTTGAGCTGATAAAACAATAGACAAATGGAAGGTATTAATGCCATTCTGATTGAAGAAGAAAATAGACTTTGGAATTCCCTGGGTAGAATGGGGAGATGAAAACAATTTGTTCCAATGGCCATTAAAGCAATGGTAGTGGGCCCTTGGTGTGGGGGTGCCTAGAGCTTGATGAGACTTCAAAGATGCCAAGGTCATCTATTACATCCTGGCCATCATCAATGATCTTGACTTTTGCCTTTGCCAACTGGACATCAATGATTCTGGAAGACAGAGTGGGCTGATGACTTTGTGCAACTCTGCTTCATGTAAATCCAAGTAATGTGAAAATTAAGACATCATTCCATAATGACTTTGGTCCTTTTCAAAAACAAGAAATGAACAACAAGTCTTTGGAAATCTTCCTCCAGGTCTCTGAGCTCCAATTGTCAGAATAATTTTTTATTGTGAGTTGGTTTCCCTGAAGGCTGGATCTCAAAGCATCTCAGAATTCTTCTCTGGGCAATTTACATTTTATCAGCCTAGGTCTCTGCCTCAAGTGACTGTTGGGGGCCAGAAATGACTCCAGTAAGATATGGAGCTCTTTCCCTCAAGATTAGAGGAATGTCACTTGGCTGTCCTCACCCTCCTCATAGGTATCCTGTCCCATTTTTCTGTCTAGATCCCTATAATAGTCAGTACCCTAATCTGGAACTGAGGGTTCAGAGAGCTGCCGTGCTGGTGTAATGCAGTTGATTTCTGTAGTTTGGATCTTTGAGGCTCTGGGAGGAGGGAGAATTGGGGTTGGCCTATATTTCAAACCTTCTACTCTTTTCTGTCTGTTCCTTTGCTTTCTTGCAGAGAACTTTTATAGCACAGAACCATTGAGATCCTGGATCAATCTGTGATATACTAGCCTGGAATACTGCCTCAATGTTACCTATCTGTCATGACCTGAGCCAACCTCCACAGTCTGGACCAGGGATCTCCACAGTCCTGGAAAGAGGGAGGGAGGCTGAGGGTAGGAGGTTTGTTTTGTCACAAACCTTTGTGTCTAGGCCTTCAGATGGCTAGAGAAGCTCTGCTGATGGTAGTGTGGTGAATGGTGGGGGGGAAGAGATGCTGAGTAAACTGAGGCAGTAAACTGAACAAATTCATGTTTTTTTTTTTAACTTTTTTTTGGATTCTAGATATCTTTGACCATGAAAGCAGCTGGAGTTGCTCTATCTTTGGTGTATAATTTCTCTTTTGGAGAGGTTTGAATGGGCATTAGGATTAGAAAAGATGTCTAGTTCAATATCTCATTGGTCATATAATTGTGATGAAGAACGAATGGTTTACAGAAACTGAGAGGTGCAAATGTCAGAGTGAGTGATTGACAGGAGCATGTGACTAAAGGTCACATGGGAGCCTGAGGCTCGAGATCTGGGAACGATTCTATGCCCAACAGTCAGAGACTTCTCTCCTGAAGGACCTTGTTTGAAGGCTTGGAGAAAACCAGGTTTCTGCTTTCTCCTGAGACCAGCTAAAAAAGAAAGAAAGCTTTTGAATCTAGCTGCTGGCAGCTTGAGGAAAAGAAGATTGAATGCATACATCACCTCTGAAGATTCTGGCCTTTTGATTGGACTCCTTGTGTGAGATTTGGCTATGGGGAAAATTATTGTTTAGCTTATAAAGTTAGTTTAGATAGTTTATAGATATTAGATTTTAAGATATCTAATATAATTTTCTCCTAAACCCCTGTTCCTTCCTCCCCTTCCCAACCAATAAATCTGAATTATTTATATGTTCCTTCTTGTTCTTTCCTCACCAAAATTTCCAACATAACATAATCTAGAATTACTGTCTTATGCATTTTAAAACATTATTCTGAGAGTAGCTACACAGCCTTCACCAAAGGAATCCAACACACACAGAGACATATCTAGAGTCAGGAAACTGGTTCTGAAACCTGGCTCTCCTTTTTACTGTCTGGGTGACTTTGGGCCAGTCTTTTGCTCTTCTTGGACCTCTGTTCTATCTTACACACTGTATGAACTTGGGAAATTTTTTTTCTCTCTCTGGGGACTCAATTCTCTATTATTTACTGTCTGTGTGACCTTAAGTAAGTCTTTTTCTTTGCTTGGGACTCACTTCCTTCATTGACATAATGAGAGACTAGGACTAACTGATGTCCAAGGTCCAGTCAAGTTCTAAACTCTGGACTTGGAGTGATTTTCTTTTCTGTGGCAGTCAGTTAGAAAAGGCACATGATCACTCATCTTTTCCTTAGTGGATTAATAAGTTCTGTAAGAGCAAAGTCTGTTTTAATTTTATTCTTTTATTTCTAGCATCAAGGACAGTAGGCTGTAAAGGTACCTTTTTATGTACTTTTAGAATTGTATTATGATGCTGGTTAAATGTGGATGCCCTGGGTAAAGAGATATAGTCTCACCTAGGGAGAATATAATTTATTATAGCAGTTCTGGAAATACATTTCAATGAATCTATGATTTCATAAATTTAGAAGCTCTTCTATAATGCACATTTCCATCCATTCATATCTTCACACCTGGTGACTCATGTCCTTGTTTTCCTCTAAATTCTCAATGTGATTGGGTCTTCCTTTAGATACTTCACTGTAGGGTGGATACCAATGAGGCTGCCCATCAGTTAGCTCTTATTCTTACACTGTGGCCTACTGATCCATTTTTGCCCCCTTATTTCTCTCACAAATGGTGTCCCTGATACCCTTTCTCCTGTAGCTTGTATTTAATGGGTTCTGGATTTGTAAATCCCCTTAAAAAATCATCAAGCATATAAATTCTGTTTGGTTTGAAAAATGGCTTCTTCATCCTAACATGGGAAAAGCATTAAGGTGTAATAGAAAGAAGCCATGGCTTGTGGGAGGGCAGCAGGTGGTAGGAATCTAGGAAGTAGTGTGGGAAACCCAGGGGCAGGAGAGCTCAGGTTTAGAAATCCATTCCTAGGTTATCCCATTGTGGAGGAGAAACAATAAGAAACTTCAGAACAATGGCACCATTGAGAGTCAGGTTGGATTTCTTTTATTAGCTCTTTTCACTAAGGAGAGGTTGCTGTTTCCCAAGTCTCTGGGGGACAAGGGCAGATAACTCTGCTCTAGTTAAAGGTCAAGTTTTATGGTCTCTATTATGTATCTTGCTCACCCCTGGCTGTTTCAATTCATATCACAAAACTGTGAAAAAAAATCTGATTTTTTTTCTGTTAAAGAAAACAAAACAAATTCTTTGTCATATGCAATGGAGAGACTGGGTTTATTTGGGATTGTCACAGCCAGGCTTTGGATTTCTCATAAACTGTCTTGATACAAAGACTATCTGACTCTAGAAAACCCTATTTGGCTAGCAAGCACTTTTCTGTACTTTGTCGTTTGAGGGCTTCCCAATAGGATGACTAGGGGAGGTATTATTATTCCCATTTTAAGATGAAGAACCCAAGGTGGAAGAATCTAAGTGACTTACTCAAAGTCATATACCTAGGAAATGGCAAGTGGGAATGGGTACTGTCAACATGGAATCTAGAAACCCCAAACTTGTAGCCTTGTAAAATCTGAAGAACCCCAAGTTTTAGGACTAGCTTGTAAATTGGAGACCTCAAAGTTTGTACTTGTTCCCAGTTTCTGTAAGAATTCACCCTGAAGGGAATCTCAGGCTCACAGTTTCAGACTGAATAATGGACCCTAAGGTAAAAGATAATCCTAGTCAGCTGGGGCCAAGCCCAAGCTAAGTGACTCTTCAGTGCAGCAGGCAGCATTTCAGTCTGGTAAACTGAAGGTTCTGAGTTCAATCCTTGAAAGGAGGGTGTGATACAGTGGGAGAGGCTTCTGGAGACAAGAAAAGTCCCTTGGAACAAGTACAAGCTTTGGGGTCTCCAACTTACAAGCTAGTCCTAAAACTTGGGGTTCATCAGATCTTTCTAGGCCACAAGTTTGGGGTTTCTAGATTCCATGTTGACAGTAGAGTGCTTTTTCCAACTCGCCACAGCAGTTCTTAATCACATGTTAATATTGACTAAAATCCTCTTCTAGGATATTTTAATTCATGAGCTGAAAGCTCCAGTGATCTCTCTCTCTCTTGCACAGTGATCATAGGAGAATAAATCTTGAATTGATCAGCTTAGAGACCATCTAGTTACAGATGAGGAAATGCAAGTAACACAGGAAATCAGAGGTGGGATTTTAGCCCAGCTCCTGACTCCAAATTGGGTGCCCCTCTCCCTAGGCTACATTTCTTCGAGGCTCCGAATAACCCAGCTGTCATTTATTAAGCACTTGTTAAGTGTAAAGTATGTGGGTAGTGTTTAATCACAGTGAGCTTGCTGAACTTGGAACAAGGGAAAAAAAACTGAGTTCAAATTACTAAGCTTTACAACCATGGGATTGCTCCATAACCTCCTCTGAGTCTAAGTAACACCCTAAGTCTCAGTTACTAAGTTATAGATGGCTTAGGTCTGCTTTGGGGGAGTTACTTCCATTCTACTGGAATCACAGGCATGTATCTTGTATGGATGTATAAGGCAATGTGCTAAGAATTGGGACTACAAAAACAGAAAACAAAAGTCTTATCCCTCAAGTAGTTCTGGTGGATACAATGTGTTCACAGATAAATAAATTTGGATAATTCTAGGAGGGAACTCTAGTGTCATCAAGAGAAGCTTTGTGGAAGGGAAAGTACCTGAGAGGAGCCTTGAAGGTGCAAAGGATTCTCTAGGCAGAGGTGAGGAGGAGGGACAGATTGAGCCAAGGAGCTGGGAGCTGGAATGTTGAATCTGGGAAATGATCAGTAGGTCAGCAGGCCTGGAACATGAAGAATCAGCTAATTAAAGGGAACAGTCTATAATCGATTTGGAAAGTTAAGTCAAGCATCTATTGAGCACTGTCAGGAACTGTGCTAAGTGCTGGAATTTTAAAAGAGGAGGAAAGGTATGATCACACACACATACAACAACCCGGAAAAGATTATGTAAAGTGATGCAAAGTGAGGTGAGCAAAACCAGGAGAATGTTGTACACAATAACGGCAATAATGTACAAAGATTGACAACTATTATCAAGGATCCAGGAGAGCTTCAATGGACTCATGATGAAAAAGACAGTCCACTGCTATGGAAGGAATTATCATGTCTGAATACAGATTGAAGCATGCCATCTTTTCACTTTTTCCTCCATGAATTTTTCTCTAGTGTAAGTGATATGTGCCTTTCACAGCATGATGAACATGGAAATCTGTGTTGTAGAATAACACATGTACAGCCTATATTACCTGGCTTCTTGGGGAAGGATGGGAGGGAGAGAGAAAACATGGACTACAAAATGTCAGAAAATGATTATTGAAAATTATAGGGATGTGTAATCTGAAAAAAAAGGAGGGAATTTAATTTTAAAAAAGAAAAGAAAGGAAAATGGAAACCAGATTGTAGAGGGCTATAAATGCCACTAGGGGGTGTCTCAGAACAAGATAAACACAAATTTGACCTTCAAGACAATTCTCCTTCAGCAACCAGCCCAAGCTCATGCCATGCTGAGTACTCCTCACCCCCTTCTTTCTCCTCCCAACATTTCTCTTTGTGATGGATAGAGGAAGGTCGGTCTACAGTTCTTACCCCAAATTTTGCCAGTCATATGACAATGATTGACTCCATAGATCATTCTGGGGATGGTACTGATCTCCTGGACCTTGATACATACAAAATTCAAACAAATGGAAGGGCAAGTTGGGACTCTCAGACAGCTGTGGATTAGAAAATACAGTGTGTGAAATGGAAGCCTACTTTGACAATATCTCTGAGAGGGCTGATCTGCACATAAGCACTGAAGGTTTACTCTTCCTTCATTCCCTGATGTTAGCTATTTTGTCCATATACCACCACACAGATGATGAACTAGCTGATGACATGGCATCTGTCCTGTGGACCAGTTAGTCTAGACATCTTCTGGTTTCATCTTTGTTTCTTTAATCTGACTTGTGCCACTAGTTACTTGGTTAGGCTTTACCCACAAAAACTAAAATTTAATGGGAGCATCTAGCTCAGGAGGGATGGGAAACTCAAGAATGAGTTTCTGAAGACACAAAGGAAAACAATTCTGATGAAGAGGAAAAGAGGAAGATGTTTCAGGGAACTCATGTGAATACTCAGGTTGGTGAGTTACCAACCACATTTAGATTGGAAAAGGTATGTAGAAAGGCTTTTGTTTCGTTTTATTTTTCCAGTCATAGGGGTAAGAGGGAAGGAGAAAATATATGTACTTAGTAATTTAACAAAGAAAATTTAATTTAAATAAGAGAATATATGTATTGAAGATAGAAGCAAGGGCAAATAAATCCAAATCTATGGGATGGTCCTCTAAGAACAGTGTTAAGAGTACTAAAGGTCAGAATGAGCTCAGAATGTCAAAGAAATCTAAGGATAATAAAAGAGTTTTAAGTTTTAAATAAATTATATTGGAGAAAATTAAGAATATCAAGGAAGAGCTAGGATTATTGTATACTATGCAAGGTGGATAGAATGAGAATAATGTATGACTGAGTTGTGGCATATGATTGTGATGGAATACTACTGAGCCAAAAGAAATGATGAGCAAGTTAATTTTGGAAAAAAAGATGGAAATATCTCTGTGAAATTATGAAGTGAAATGAACAGGACCAAGAGAACATTACATCCAGCCAAAGAAATATTTTATGAAAAATGACTTGTGTATTTCACCTCCAGAAAAAGAACTGAAGTGGCTTATAGGGAGTTGACACCCAAGCTAAGTAAGGAAAGTAAATGAGTTTTCAGTTGCCCTTTATAAGCTCAAGTGAAGAGACCTTGATGAGTTACACTGAAGGGTTCAGAAAGAACTGGCAGATGTTATTGTTAGGATAACATCAGTGATCTTTGCAAAGATCCTGGAGCATGAGATAGGGAGCACAGGAGACAGTGTGATAAGTACAAGGAGCACTGGATTTGAAATGAGAGAACCCAAGTTGAAATCCTGCCTCTATCACTTCCAACCTATGTGAACTAATTCTGGTTCTCAGTTTCCACATTAAGTAAAATGATAAGTTGGATTGAATGACATCCAAAGTCCCTTTCAAGTCCATACTTGTGATCTTGTGGTTTGAGGCAAGAGAATGACAAAGGTATTGTTTTTATTTTTAAGTAAGATAATAGATCTATAAAATATAGACCAGTAAGCTTGATTTTGAGTCTATTGTAATCAGTAGCATCTCTCCAACTGTATGCTAGTAAATGTTTAACAACCAGCTCTCTCTTGCCCCAAATGTATTAATTAGATATGTTTAAGTTTAATCTGTATTAATAACAATTTCTCCATTGGGTTATTATTAAATCCTGACAATCAACAAAACTATAAATCAAGCTCTGATTTGTACTGTTTGCTTATTTCTGAGATGTAAATGCTCACATTAAAAATTTAACGGCCAGCTCTTACGAGTTTATACCTACCTGCTTTAGAATACTCCATCTCACTGATGGAAAGAAATGACACGGTAGAGAAGTTCCATGGGGAATGACAGATGAGATGCCAGTGGTAAAGAGGGAGAGAGAAGCTGCAGCAAACATTTTCTGATATGAGTGAAGAGATTACAGTCTGAATGTTTGTACACTGCTGACCCCATTAGACACTGCCTTATGAGAAGTGTGTCAAGCTATTATTGAACACTCCCCCTCCCACCTTCCTACAAGAGGACTGAAAAAGATGATGTTTCCCCCTTTCTTTTCTTTCCCCTCTCCTTTACTTTGCCCAAGATGATAGAGATTTACCCTAAAGTTTCTTTGATCTTTAAAGTTATTTATATTTTACTTGAATAGTATTTTAAAGGCATATTTCTCAAGTCAAAAATAAAACATTGCCTGCTTTGATCTGTGTGCTGCCTTATTTGCTACTAAGACTTCAAAGGAGTGAACCAGTGGATGGCTGGGATTGACACCAAGATAAAAACAGAAGTCTGACCCTTCTGTCTAAAACTACTCTACTCTAAAAAAATACCAGCTACAGATTGAGCTATATGGAAGAGAATCTCTATGATTTTAGTGATTTATTAGCTTTTACAAAGTTTCAAAGATAATCCTAAAGTCTTTTGTCTGTTGGGCTAAAATGAGCTCTTCCAGAGAAACTATATTCTCAGATTGGCAGAAGGGATGGGTGCCATTGTACCATGCATGATCAGTTTGATGGGGGGTTGGGGTGGCTAAAGAGAAAAAGGGAGAATTGGGAAAGTGTCTCCACCCACATCTGAAAGATAGGTAGAGATCAGGAAGAAGGAAGACTTCTCATTTTCCCTTCACCAGCTATTTTTATGAAGCTAACCCTACCCAACAGCACCATGGCATGCATACATCCAAATGTAAATTTGGAACAATTCTAGAACATTATTAAAGATATAGTTAATAAACATCTAGAAAAGAAAGTAGTCATCCCATCAAGAACAGGTTAGTCCATATGATATAGATTGTTTTTAACAGAGTTATGAGACTAAAAGATCAATGCTATAGTTTACTTAGATTTTAACAAAATGTTTGATAAAATTGCTTTTGCTTTCTTCTGGGAAAGATAGCAAGATATAGATTAGACAATACCAGAGTTAGGTGAATTGAACTGGTTGATAATAATATTTATTTTTGTAACACTTTTAGAGGTTTGTGAAGAGCTGTATATGTAATCAAATTTGGTTGAATGTCTCAATCTAAAGGTTGGTCTTTCAATGGTTCAATATCAAGTGGGAAGGAGGTTTCTAAATGATTGGTCGAAGGTTCTATACTTGGTTCTATGATGTTGTATGATGAAAAATTATGAAGATGAATGACTTATTAAGCACCTTCTGTGTATCAGGTGCTATGGTAAGTCTCTGGGATGCAAACATAAATGGGATACAAATAAAAAATCCTGCCCTCAGAGAGAGTATATATGTATAAGAGGAAACAGCACACATAAATAGGGAATGGTGGTCAGGAACATTTTTTTTTTGGTTTGGGAAGTAAGAGTTTGGTGAAAGGAACAATAATCAATGAACTACCATGTCCTTTCCAGATTAATTAGATTATTTAACATTGATATGATGTTTTAAGGTTTGCAAAACACTTTACATGGAATATCTCATTTGAGTCTCACAAACACCATATGAAACAAATGCCATGCTTATTTCTGTTTTACAGATGAAGAAACTGAGGCATGGCAAAATTAAGTAACTTGCCCAGGGTCATTTGGCTATCAAGAATGTGTCAGATTTGAATTCAGATTTTTCCGGATCCAACTCCAATGTCATGCCTCTCAGAAACCATATTGTATTGGTTTAATTAAAATTTCAGAGTGATGTATGAAGAGTGGAATGGTTATGTGTAGAGGGGAAGCTATGTTTCTCACATTGGTAAGGAAGAATATGTCTTGGGTAAAGAAGAGTCCCAAGCTGAGCTCACCTCTTAGGTATATATTTCTGTGTAAATTAAAAAAAAAGTCTTTAATAAAGTTATACATCTATGGCTATGTAATTTTTGGATGGCATAAAGTTGAGAGAAAAAACAAATGGATTATATTTGAGCCAGGATCCAAAAAGATCTAGAACACTAGGATGAATCTAATCAATTGAAATCTAATAGGAACAAATATAAACAGCTTGGGTTCAAAAAATTAATTGCACAAGGACAAGATAGGTAGGCAGTTTTGCAGTTACTCTGCAAAAGATTAGAGGTTTTTGTAAATCACAAACTCAATGTGAGTCAGTGGTGTGATTTCATCAATTAAAACCAACTGATTTCATATGAGGCAGCATTAAGTGCCTGAAGAGTTGAACACATGACTCTGGTTGTGACCGAAGTCGGGCAAGAACTCTATTTATAGGGGCAGCTGGGTTGCTCAATGGATTGAGAGCCAGGCCCAGAGATAGGATGTCCTGGGTTTAAATCTGGCCTCAGATACTTCCTAGCTGTGTGACCCTGGGCAAGTCACTTAACCCCTATTGCCTAGCCCTTACCACTCTTCTGCCTTGGAACCAATTACCCAGTATTGATTCTAAGATGAAAGGAAAGGGTTTTAAAAAAAAGAACTCTCGTTATAGCAGATACCATATGTGTGTGTAAATTAATGCTAAGATCCTTTTAAAGATTTGGGAAACTAACTAGTATTTCTTTAGCAATCTTAATTCAGCCCGTGTTACAGGTAGGAAAACTGAGCCAGTTTAAGTAATTTGTCCATGGTCATGCAGCTAGTTAGTATAGTAAACAAAATTTGAACTTATTTCTCCTGATTTGATGTAGTACTTTATTTGCAATAACTTTTTTCATATTGTTTTTTTAGATCTTTTTTATTTTGAACAACATTTCTATTTAAATTAACTCATCAAAAAAATTTTAATGCCAGCAACCACTTAGATTTTTAAATATGACATTTTTTTTAACATTATTTTATTTGGTCATTTCCAAACATTATTCATTGGAAACAAAAATCATTTTCTTTTCCTCCCCCCCCCCCACCTCTCCCATAGCATGATTCCACTGGGTATCACGTGTGTCCTCTACTTGAACCCATTTCCATGTTGTTGGTATTTGCATTAGAGTGTTCATTTAGAGTCTCTCCTCAGTCCTATCACCTCAACCCCTGTAGTCAGGCAGTTGCTTTTCATCGGTGTTTTTACTCCCACAGTTTGTCCTCTGCTTGTGGATAGTATTTTTTAGATTCCTGCAGATTGTTCAGGGACATTGCATTGACACTAATGGAGAAGTCCATCACCTTTGATTGTACCACAATGTATCAGTCTCTGTGTACAATGTTCTCCTGGTTCTGCTCCTTTTGCTCTGCATCACTTCCTGGAGGTTGTTCCAGTCTCCATGGAATTCCTCCACTTTATTATTCCTTTTAGCACAATAGTATTCCATCACCAACATATACCACAATTTGTTCAGCCATTCCCCAATTGAAGGACATCCCCTCATTTTCCAATTTTTGGTCACCACAAAGAGTGCAGCTATGAATATTCTTGTACAAGATTTTTTCATTATTATCTCTTTGGGGTACAAATCCAGCAGTGCTATGGCTGGATTAAAGGGCAGACAGTCCTTTATCGCCCTTTGGGCATAGTTCCAAATTTCCCTCCAGAATGGTTGGATCAGTTCACAACTCCACCAGCAATGAATTAATGTCCCTACTTTGCCACATCCCCTCCAGCATTCATTACTTTCCTTTGCTATCATGTTAGCCAATCTGCTAGGTGTGAGGTGATACCTCAGAGTTGCTTTGATTTGCATCTCTCTGATTATAAGGGATGTAGAGCACTTTTTCATGTGCTTATTAATAGTTTTGATTTCGTTGGCTGAGAACTGCCTGTTCATGTCCCTTGCCCATTTATCAATTGGAGAATGGCTTGATTTTTTGTACAATTGATTTAGTTCTTTGTAAATTTGAGTAATTAAACCTTTGTCAGAGGTTTTTATGAAGATTGTTTCCCAATTTGTTGCTTCCCTTCTGATTTTAGTTACATTGGTTTTGTTTGTACAAAACCTTTTTAATTTGATGTATTCCAGATTATTTATTTTGCATTTTGTAACTCTTTCTAAGTATTGCTTGGTTTTAAAATCTTTCCCTTCCCAAAGGTCTGACATGTATACTATTCTGTGTTCGCCTAAATTTCTTATAGTTTCCTTCTTTATGTTCAAGTTAATCACCCATTTTTAATTTATCTTGGTGTAGGGTGTGAGGTGTTGATCTAAACCTAATCTTTCCCACACTGTCCTCCAATTTTCCCAGCAGTTTTTATGAAATAGTGTATTTTTATCCCAAAAGCTGGGTTCTCTGGGTTTGTCGTATACTGTCCTGCTGAGGTCACTTACCCTGAGTCTATTCCACTGATCCTCCTTTTTGTCTCTTAGCCAGTACCAAATTGTTTTGATGACCACTGCTTTATAATATAGTCTGAGATCTGGGACTGCAAGGCCCCCTTCCTTTGTATTTTTTTCATTGTTTCCCTGGATATCCTTGATCCTTTGTTCTTCCAAATGAACTTTGCTATGGTTTTTTCTAAGTCAGTAAAAAAAAATTTTGGAAGTTCAATGGGTATGGATGGCACTAAATAGATAAATGAGTTTGGGTAGGATGGTCATTTTTATTATATTGGCTCGTCCTACCCATGAGCACTTAAAGTTTTTCCAATTGCTCAAGTCTAGTTTTAGTTGTGTGGAGAGTGTTTTGTAGTTGTGTTCATATAGTTCCTGTGTTTGTCTCAGGAAATAGATTCCTAAGTATTTTATTTTGTCTAAGGTGATTTTGAATGGGATTTCTCTTTCTAGTTCTTGCTGCTGAACTGTGTTGGAAATATATAGAAATGCTGATGACTTATGTGGGTTTATTTTGTATCCTGCAACTTTACTAAAGTTGTTGATTATTTCCATTAGCTTTTTGGTTGGATCTTTAGGATTCTTTAAGTAGACCATCATGTCATCCGCAAAGAGTGATAACTTGGTCTCCTCCTTTTAATGCCTTCAATTTCTTTTTCTTCTCTAAGTGCTATTGTTAATGTTTCTAGAATAATGTCAAATAATAGAGGTGATAATGGGCATCCTTGTTTCACTCCTGATCTTAATGGAAATGCATCTAGTTTATCCCCATTGCAGATGACATTAGTTGATGGTTTTAGATATATACTGTTTATTATTTTTAGGAACGACCCTTCTATTCCTATGCTTTATAGTGTTTTTAACAGGAATGGGTATTGTATTTTGTCAAAGGCTTTTTCTGCATCTATTGAAATAATCATGTGGTTCTTGTTGGTTTGCTTGTTGATGTGGATGGTTTTCCTAATATTGAACTATCCCTGCATCCCTGGTATAAATCCTACTGATCATGGTGAATGACTCTTCTGATCACTTGCTGGAGTCTTTTTCCAAGTATCCTATTTAAGATTTTTGCATCTATATTCATTAGGGAGATTGGTCTATAATTTTCTTTCTCTGTTTTTGGCCTGCCTGGCTTTGGGATCAGAACCACGTTTGTGTCATAAAAGGAATTTGGAAGAAGTCCCTCTTTGCTTATTATGTCATATAATTTGTACAGTATTGGGGTTAGCTGTTCTTTGAATGTTTGATAGAATTCACTGGTGAATCCATGAGGCCCTGGGGATTTTTTCTTAGGAAGTTCTTTGATGGCTTGTTGGATTTCTTTTTCTGATATGGGATTATTTAAGAAATCTATTTGTTCTTCTGTTAGTCTAGGCAATTTATATTTTTGTAAATACTCATCCATATCACCTAGTTTGGTATATTTATTGCCATATAGTTGGGCAAAGTATTTTTTAATGATTGCCTTAATTTCTTCTTCATTGGAGGTGAGGTCCCCCTTTTCATTCTTGATGCTGTTAATTTGCCTTTCTTCTTTCCTTTTTTTAGTTAGATTGACCAGTACTTTGTCTATTTTGTCTGTTTTATCAAAGTACCAGCTTCTAGTCTTGTTTATTAGTGCAATAGTTCTATCACTTTTGATTTTATTAATTTCTCCCTTAATTTTTAGGATCTCTAGTTTGGTTTTCTTATGGGGGGTTTTAATTTGTTCGTTTTCAAGTTTTTTGATTTGCATTTCCAATTCATTGATCTCTGCCCTCCCTAATTTGTTAATATATGCACTCGGGGATATGAATTTTCCTCTAAGTACTGCCTTGGCTGCATCCCATAAGGTTTGAAAGGATGTCTCACCATTGTCATTTTCCTCAACAAAATTATTAATTATTTCTATGATTTCTTCTCTAACTAACCGATTTTAGAGTATCATATTATTTAATTTCCAATTAATTTTTGATTTGGCTCTCCATGTATCTGTACTGAACAATATTTTTATTGCTTTATGATCTGAAAAGGTTGCATTTATTATTTCTGCTTTTCTGCATTTGAGTGCCATGTTTCTGTGACCTAGTGTATGATCTATTTTTGTGAATGTGCCATGTGGTGCTGAAAGGAAGGTGTATTCCTTTTTGTCCCTATTTACTTTTCTCCATATGTCTATTAACTCTAATTTTTCTAAGATTTCATTCACCTCTTTTACCTCTTTCTTGTTTATTTTTTGGTTTGATTTATCTAAATTTGATAGTGGTTGGTTCAAGTCTCCCACTAATATGGTTTTACTGTCTATTTCCTCCTTCAATTCTCCTAGTTTCTCCATTAGAAATTTGGATGCTATTCCATTTGGTGCATACATGTTGATTAGTGATATTTCCTCATTGTCTATATTCTCTTTTAACAGAATATATTTACCTTCCCTATCCCTTTTGATCAGGTCTATTTGTGCTTTGGCTTTGTCAGGTATCATGATTGCAACTCCTGCCTTCTTTCTATCAGTTGAGGCCCAAAAGGTCTTACTCCATCCTTTGATTCTAACCTTGTGAGTATCCACCCGCCTCATATGTGTTTCTTGAAGACAACAAATGGTAGGGTTTTGGGTTCTAATCCAATCTTCTATTTGTCTACGTTTTATGGGTGAGTTCATCCCATTCACGTTCAAAGTTATGATTGTCACTTGTGGATTCACTGGCATTTTGATATCTTCCCCTAGTTCTGACCTTTCTTCTTTAGCTATATCCTTTTGAACCAATGATTTACTTTGGGTCAGTCCCCATAGTCCCCTCCCTTGGTATGCTTCCCTTTCTAGTCCTCCCTTTTTATGCTCCCTTCCCCTCCCCCCTCTCCTTCCCTCCCTTTTTTACTCCCTCCACCCTCCCCCTCCTTAATTTCCCTTTCTTTCTTGCCCTGTTGGATAAGATAGAATTCAGGATCCCACTGGATCTAGATGTTCTTCCCTCTCAGATTTGATTTCACTGAGAGTAAGGTTTAAGTAATACCACTTCACACTCTCTTCCTCTCCTTCTCATATGAGAGATCTTCCCCTCCCCTTCCCATGGGTATCTTTGTTTGGGAAAGATTATTCAATTTAGTCCCCCCCTATTTCTTGAAGTAAGTCTTAGTATTGTCGAAGCTCCCCCCCCTCCCTTTTCCTTTTTTTGCCCCCACTTTCACCAAATCTTCTTGATGCCCCAAATCTTTCCCTATGCATGTTTCTTCTAATTACTCTTATGATGCATACAATTTTTGTGAGTTACACAAAACATTTTCCCCACATATTAATATATATAATTTGATGTAAATGTAGTCCTTATAGAAGAGAGTTTGACTTAAAGAAAAAGATAAGATTTATCTCCTTTTCCCTTTCTTTCATATTTACCTTTTCATGTTTCTCTTGCTTTCTGTGATTGGATATCAAATTTTCCACTATGTTCTGGTCTTTTCTTAGCAAATCCTTGGAATTCTTCAATTTTTTTGAATGCCCATACTTTCCCCTGGGAGTATATAGTCAGTTTTGCTGGGTAGTTGATTCTTGGTTGGAGACCCAGCTCTCTTGCCTTTCTCAATATCATGTTCCATGCTTTGCAGTCTTTTAGTGTGTTAGCCGCTAAGTCATGTATGATCCTTATGGGAGCCCCCCTATATCTGAAGCTCCTCTTCTTGGCTTCTTGTAGGATTTTCTCCTTTTCTTGGAAGCTCTTGAATTTGGCAATTACATTCCTGGTGGTTGTCTTTTGGGGATTTAGTATAGAGGGTGTTCTATGAATCCTTTCTATTTCTATTTTGCCCCCTTGCTCCAGAACGTGTAGGCAATTTTTTCTATAATCTCCTGTAGTATAGCATCGAGGTTTTTGTTTATCTCTGGTTTTTTGGGCAGACCAATAATTCTCATGTTTTCTCTTCTTCCTCTGTTTTCTAAGTCTGTGACCTTTTCAGTGAGATATTTTGTGTTTTCTTCTAATTCATTAATTTTTTGCCTTTGCTTTATTAATTCTTGCTGTTTTGCATGCTCACTATCTTCCAGTTGCTTAATTCTGGTCGTTAGGGACTGGTTTTGCTTTTCAGATTTGTCTGCCCTTCTATAAGATGCTTCCAGCTCTTTCTCCAATTGTGAAGTCTTGTCTATCAGACTGATGATCTCTTTCTCCCATTTTTCTTTCCAGAAGGTTTCCATCTTTTGGGTAAGCTCCAATTTGAGTTCTTCCAGAGCTTGTGGATAATTTCCATTTTGTGAGGCATGTTTTGATTTTGTTTGGGTTTCATCCTCTTTCTCTTCTTTTCATTGGATACTCCCACCATAAAAGTTTTCAATAGTCACTTTTTTCCCTTTCTTCCTGGAGGCTTGATTTTGGGCCATGTGAACCATCCCTTTGGTGGTATTATTTCCCTTTCCTTTTTGGTCTGGGGTCTGGGTAATATGGGTGGGTTTTCTGTGAATTTAGGTTGCCTCGGACTATTTCTTCCGAGCCTCTGAGGTTTCTTAGAGCGCGGGCCCCTGTGCTCAGCGCGGCCTCCCCTTTGCTCAGCGCAGCCGCCCCTTTGCTCAGTGCAGCCTCTTAGTGCGGCCACCCCTTTGCTCAGTGCAGGATTTTCCATGAGAGGTTGTTTCCTTGCAGTCTTTAGATCCCAAGGACCTTGGTGTGCCCCCACAGACAGAGATGCTCCTCACTCACTCGCTATCCCAGTGAGTGCTCTGATACCTTACTCTGGTTTGCTGGGGGGTAGGGGAGTAGGGGCGGCTCAGTTCACGTTTTTGTGCAAGCTTTTCCTCCTCCTTATAGTGTAGAAATGTTCAAGCCCCACATACCTTCGTTTCTGTGGGGTACTGGAGAGTCCCTCTGTTCTTCCAAAGGTGATTTTTATGCTCTTTTGAGGTAGTCTATTTCGTTCAGTGCTGGGGAGAGGAAGCGATTCACATCTAGATTGCAGCCATGTTAACCTGGAAGTCCTTTTTTCATATTGTTAAAACAATTGGAACAATATTTGCTTGTCTGCAAAGGATTCTGAACATGCCATTCTCCATTCCTTCACTAATCAACTCCAGTAGTTAATGTTTATACCTGTAAATTGTTTTGGTACTTTGAGATGTTGTTTTGACCAAGAGATTTGAACCTAATTAGGGCTGGTAGGTACCCTCTTATGATGGCCTCACTTAGATTTCACTTCTTTTTGGTTGTTCAGTTGTGTCCATCTCTTCCTAACCTCATGGACCATGGCATAGCAGGCCCTTCTAAAAGTCTTTCCAAGTTCATCTTCATTGTTTCCATGACATTAGCTACCTATCTCATCCTCTTCTATCTCATTATCCTTTTGCCTGTAGTGTTTCCCAATACCTGCATCATTTCCAATAGTCCTGTCTTTACTTTATATGATCAGAGTATTTAAGTATTTGACCTTCTAGTGAATGTTGTTTGTTGCTGTTCAGTCACATCTGATTCTTCATGATCTCATGGACCATAGTTATCCATTGAGTTTTGTTGGCAAGGATACTGGAGTGGTTAGCCATTTCCTTTTCCAATGGATCTAATATATCATTTTGTCAGGCAATCAGGGGTTAAGTGACTTGTCCAAGATCACACTACTAGAAAGTTTCTGAGGTTGGATTTGAACTTAGGTCATCCTGATTCCAGGACCATTGCCCTTAAACACTATTCCAGTGAATAGTGTGAATTACTTTCTTTAAGTAATTGACTGATTTAGTCTCCTTTCTATCCACTCATCTCTCTTGCCTTATTTTTTCTATCCTTTTTTCCCTACTTAAAAGATCTCTCTCTTTCACTGAGAAGATGGAAATAAACTAGGGATTGAGTAGTTCCCCTTTCTTTCTCTCCATGGTCCTCTAAAATTGCACCATCTGCTCCAACAAGCAGGCCTCATCTATCCTTGCATTTCTTTAAGATTGCTAAAAATAAAATGAAGCAAAACAAACCTAACACTACCCTTTTTGTTGTCTTTTGAATTTTTTACCAACCATAGTTCACTTGGAGCCTTAGTCTTCCTGACACTATTCATAGACTAATAAATTCATAGACTCATAGATGGAGAGATATAGGGGACCTTAGCAGTATTTTAGTCTAATCTAAGCCCTTAGCTTAACAAATAAGGGGGCTGAGATTCAAAGCAGCTAAATGATTTTCTAGGTAGTGTGGTGATAGAGCATCAGGCCTGAAGTCCAAAAGACTCATCTCACTAAGTTCAAATCCAGCCTTAGATACTTATTGACTGGGTGACTTTGGGTCAGTTGCTTAATCCTGTTTGCCTTAGTCGCCTCATCTGTAAAGTGAGTTAGAGAAGGAAATGACAAGCCACTTAAGTAACTTTGCCAAGAAAACTTCCAAATGATGGGGTCATGAACCTGACATAACTGAACAGTAACAAAAACAAAAATGCAAATAACAGCTGACAGAGCTAGGATTCAAACTCAGATCCTTTGAGTCCAAATCTAATACTTCTTTCACTTGCTGAACATCACCCGGCTGAGAGTCTTCTTTCTACGCCTTGTAGCATGCTCCAGGAAAAAAAGTGCCACATCTCAATTTTTCCAATATCCTTCCCCAGCCACCATACTCATAGGCTTCTTGTTAACTAATAAATTGATTTTTTCTGAAGGAGGGAAAACAAGAGAAGAAGCATGGCTGGATTCCATGTAGCTCCAAATAGGGTAGAATTTTAGAGATCATCTAGTTCAATCTCTGAGGGCCAGAAAGATGAATAATAAATAATAACTCTCATTGATATAAGATTTGCAATTCACTTTCTGTATTATCTTAAATGTTTCTTAACAACAGGTGCCATTCTTGACCCCATTATGCAGATTAGGAAACTGGGGTTCAGAGAAGATATGCAACATTCCCAGAGTCACAAAGCTAGGGTGAATAAGGGAATGGTCAAAAGCAAAGGAAATCTGAAATTTGAAGAAGATGGCTTCAGGAGGGGCAAATGGAGCATTCAGAGGACCTGTGGGGGATGGGAGAGTTCCAAGTTCAAAACAGTTGGAGCCAGAGAGAAATTTCTCTTCTTATCTGGGACTCCAAGGGAGCTGGATGGGAGAAATGCTCATCTCAAACCCCTTTGCCTGAATTGAACTGAATTACATTCTTCATGTCCAACTGAAGACAACCTTTGGAATAGAGACTATATATTTCTCTTAGGGGAAATTCAAAGCTATATTCCCTGGAGAGAGTTTTGGTCAAGCCCTCAAAAGTTGCCATAGGAAAAGATAGTAGGGACTTTCCTCTTTTTCCCTCTGCCCTCTCCTTCCTTTTAAAATAAAATTGATACTTTGCATTATAACAGAATTGATTCAGAGTCTATGCAATAAGAGGGGGGTTTCAATTCATCAATAGAAGAAAGCTGTGGGGAGTCGATTTACCTTCTAGTCTGAACTACTTGACTCCATTGAAAACAGCTTAACTCAAGAAGAAAAAGGAAGTGCTACATAGAACTCAGTCCCCTAAAACAGCTGTTCTCTGGTCCCTTCCTTTTAAGTTCCCCTCACGATTACAATTTGGCACCCCAGATGGGTAAATAATACGCTATGCCCAGTAAATCACAATTGCCATTAGCACAGATGCCCAAAAGATCAATTCCAGCATCATGCTTTCTTTTCCAAACTCCTCTGTCCTGGCCCTTCAAAATATGGCTACCCTTGTTTTGGGGTTCCAACTGACAACCCTCCTTTTGATTGCCAGGGATGGATTCTGGCTTTTCCTGGGGTGCCAAATTATAATAGCAAGGGGACCTTAAGAGGAAGGGACCAGAGAACAGCTGTTTTAGGGGACTGAGTTTTGTGTGGCACTTCCTCTTCCTTCCCCTGAAGTTTAGATCAGAGGGTAAATCCACTCCCCACAGCTTTCTTCTATTGATGGATTGAAACCCCCCTCCTATTGCATAGACTCTGAGTCAATTCTGTTGTAATCCAAAGTATCAAATTTATTATAAAGGAAGGGAGAGGGCAGAGGGAAAAAGAGGAAAGTCCCTACTATCTTTTCCTATGGCAACTTTTGAGGGCTTGACCAAAACTCTCTCCAGGGAATATAGCTTTGAATTTCCCCTAAGAGAAATATATAGTCTCTATTCCAAAGGTTGTCTTCAGTTGGACATGAAGAATGTAATTCAGTTCAATTCAGGCAAAGGGGTTTGAGATGAGTATTTCTCCCATCCAGCTCCCTTGGAGTCCCAGATAAGAAGAGAAATTTCTCTCTGGCTCCAACTGTTTTGAACTTGGAACTCTCCCATCCCCTACAGGTCCTCTGAATGCTCCATTTGCCCCTCCTGAAGCCATCTTCTTCAAATTTCAGATTTCCTTTGCTTTTGGCCATTCCCTTATTCTCACTAGTAAGTGCCTAAGTGGGGATTCGAACTCAGGTCTTCAAAACCAGCATTAATAGCACAGTTTGCCAAGTCTCACTCTGGCACTTTTCCACTGGGCCATGCAGAATGCTATGCTGTCATCTTCAAATCTTCAATCCAGCTCTCTATTTTACTTGAGCTTCTCTTTTGTGAATGTCCTCTGCAAGCAAACCGAATTCCATCTCTCCCAATCTATATCTTAGTCACATCCTGTTAGACTGTTAATTATCTTTTTGCTCTGGTTCACTCTTTCCTGCAGTTGGAGTCTGTAATTAAAATCCCATTTGAATTATACTGGAGTCTTCTTTAGTTGGTCTTTATGTTTAATATGCCATTTATTTATGCAATTACTGGTTAACACTGGGCAGGTAACTACTCAGAATCTAAAGTTATTTCTCTTAGAGTAGCCATGTTCTAAAGAAACTCAATGAACAGTTAAATCTGGGCCATATGTTCTTCCAAGAAGGGAGCATAATAGGAGAAGAAAGGGCAGTTGGTCTTGGGATGAAATAGGAATTAAGGATCTGTCTTTGGCCAGATTTAATCTCTGAATGAATATAAATAAATTTATAGATCTAGGCTAGGAATACAAGGAAAGTAGATAGAGGTCCTAGAAAGCAAATTAAGAATAATTAAATAGGAAGAGGTCTGGGAAGACACAATCTACCTGAGTCTTTGTTTCCTTACTAGCAGGTAGGTGACATGGTGGATAGAATAGTGAGCCCAGAGTCAGGAAGACCTGAGTTCAAATCTAGTCTCAGACATTGACTAGCTATATGACTGGACAAATCACTTAACCTTGTTTGCCTCAGTTTCCTCATCTGTAAGATGAACTGGAGAAGGAAATGACAAAGCACTCTAGTATCTTTGCCAAGAAAACCTCAAATGAGGTCACAAAGAATTAGATATAACTGAAATGACTGAACAATAATAAAATGAGTGGAATGAGTAGGATGAATCAGCTTCTAAATTCTGATACTATGTTTTCTTTTCATTTCTTTCTTTTTAAAAAAGAACCCTTTCCTTCTGTCTTAGAATTGATACCAAGTATCAGTTCTAAGGCAGAAGAGTGGTTAACAATAGGAAATTGGGGTTAAGTGACTTGCCCAGCATCACACACATAGCTAAACCATGTCTAAGATCAAATTTGAACCCAGGTCCTTCAGATTCGAGGTCTGTGCTCTATCCACTTAGCCACCTAGTTGCCACTAATACCATGTATTTCAATCCATATCTATTATGTTTTATCTCCTTCCTTCTCCTCTCCTTCCAGTTCTTACTCCTAAGTAGAAAGAAAAGTATTTGAGGGCAGGAAGTTTTGTTTCTTGTCTCTGTATCCCCAATATGTAGCAAAATCCTCAACAGTTGCTGAATAAATAATTGTTGAATTAAACTGAGCAAACTGTTACTTAAGGGAGAAAATTCACAGAATTATAAGAGTTGAAAGAAAACTTAGAGACCACCTATTTCAATCACCTCATTTTACAGAGGAGAAAACTGAGAGTTAGTGAAGCTATATGGCTCAGCATCAAGAGGCTTCTAGTGGCATAACTGGAAATGGAATCCAAGCTTCTTGACTCAATTCCATTACATCACCCTGATGCTATTTGGAGAGAAAGAGACGAATTAAACAATTTCCGTTCTTTCAGTTCAATTAGATGAACACAAACATGAAGGGAATCAAGCACCTACTTTATAGAGATCAAAATACAGCATTCAGATTGGACATGGTTTTTACTCTTATGGAGGCAATTCTTAGAGGATGAATAGAAGGATGGGGAGGAGTTAGCCCAGATTATCTGGAGCAAAGGAGAGGAGATCAGATGATGCTTCATCTCCATATCTCATTCAGCTATCCATCCAAGCCATCTGCCTCCTGATAGTAGGCATCCTACTTTCTACCATGTTTCTCTGGCCACTGCTCCCTTATATGAACTCTTCCTTTATTATAATGTAAGTTAATAAATAGAAATAAGATATACATATATATATATTTTCATATATATATATATATATATACACACACTTTTTTTTGTTCAAAGGATGCCTTCTCTAATGGTGAGAGGGGAAGTGTAAGGTAAGAGAAGAGATAGTCTACATGGAGTAGAGAACAGTCTCTGACAGAGACTAGCTGAACAAAGAGTGGGGGAGGAGCAAGAAGAAGAAACTGAGAATTCCAGGAGAGATTCAGAAGCATGGAGGTCCAATTGGCCACTCACTTCCAGTTGGGAGCCTGAGGAGGGAGGTGATTTCCTGGGTTGAGAAGAAGCCTGTTTCTTTGGAGATCTACTGTCTCTTCCAAATCCCTGGATACCTCTCACTCAACTTTCAAAGACAGCTGTCTAAAGTCCTCAGTGGATTTGTGGACTGGGACTTTTGAAGAGAGCCTTCCACAGATCCCTCCCAAGGATTTTTCTCTTTGTCTCTCTCCCTTATCTATCCCTGTACTGCTATATTCAAGTTTCAGTTAGCTTAAGAGTAGAGACTGCATGGTAGTTGGCCAGAAAGAGGGATCAAGGCTGAGAATCCTTGAACCCCTAGACTCTGGAGGGCCAGTCTGCTAGGGGGGACAATTTGTAGGGCTTCCCTGTTTACCCACTTTCCTACCTAATATCCTTGACACTACTTCCCTGTTTGAACCCCAATAAATCACCTGATGTTTAAAATTTAGGTCTGGGCCAGTCTTTAACCAACTTAGTAAAGGGGATTGAAGATTTGGGGAGGGTCACACCTCTCCCCAAAAAGGGGGTTGTTTTTTATCTCAAGGATTCAAGATTGCCTGACCCAAGATGTCAATACATCTCTCCTTGGCAGTTGGGTAGTCCTAAAATCCTGAAAGGGACTGACAGTTGAGGGAAGCAGAGACATAAGAAGTCATCTTGCCTTTCAAGGATAGATTAGACCTCAAGAGCCCTGGGCTTCTGTGAGAGGGGCATTTTGTCATCTCACTAAGACATTCCCTCTTTAGTCTCCTGTCCTCCATTTCCCAGAAAACATTCTCTGAGGAGACATACTCCCCCTTTCAAGGAGACAAGACTTGGCTATCTCCCCCAGAAGGAAGGGAGAAGGATCTCCCTATTCTCTCAATTCCGTTCCCTCTTTATCTATCTTATCTATCACTATCCCTTCTCCAAATTCTCATCATTACAGAAGGAAGGAGTTAACTGGATATCTTCATGTAACAAACAAATAAGTTTAAATAAAAAAAAAAGATGTAAGCTCCTTGAGGGCAAGGATTGTCTCTTTTCTGGTATTGCTATTCCCATAGTACCCTCTACTATCAAAATATTTGAATGGTTTTTATTCATTTCTTCACTCCTTCCCTCATTTATTCATAGGGCTGGGAATTAGATAGAAAGATTGTGGCAACGGCTGAGAGTTAGGCAGAGGAGCATGAATTATAGATTATTAAGCAGAGCTGTGGCATGAGTTGATCTATGAATAAAGATTTATCTGGCAGCTACCTGTGAGAACTGGATTGGAGGAGGGAGAAAATAGAGGTAGCGTTGTTCTTTAGTTAACCCTCAACAACAGAGAAAACATCATTTTCCTGAACCCATTTCCTAAGTTATTTGGAAGAAAAGTCACTGAAGGTGACATGAAGACACAGAGATGGAGACAAAGTGAAAGAGACAGAGACAAAAAGAGAAAAGAGAGAATGTGAGAGAGAGACAGGGACAAAAATGATCAGATGAGAACAAATGAGATTTGACATGGGGGATCTATGGGAAGATTAAATAAAGCCTATGGTATTATAATTAATCTCCTGATAGAATTATCTTGCATTACTTGGTATTATCCCATGAACGATAGTCTTGCAAAGAAACTTGTGGCCCCAGGACATATTTCTGTACCTGCAGTGGTTCTTTGATGAACATAAAACCCCCTTTCCTCAGGCTGCCAGCGGCAAACACACAAAGGGAGAATCATTCTGGATAAACCTCATGCAAACTCATTTCAAAACCGAACAAGAGAGGAAGAATTGGTGAATGGAATTATCACTTCAAATGGAGCCTGACATAGGAAACAACCTGCTTCCTACTGCCTCACAGTTCATTTGGAGTTTTCCCCCTGATCTCTAATCATGACTGACATCATTACTTCATATAAGGACAATGCTAACAGTGGGGAGGCTGTGGCTTCCTGACTTTGGAGTCCAAATTCTTTTACTTCTTACTGCTTCTATGACCTTGGACAAATCCCTTTGGGCCTCAGTTTCTTCATCTGTGAAAGGAGAGAGTTAGATTACATTGAAATCAAAATTCCTTCCTTCTATGATCCTCTGTTTATCTAATACCTTACAAGTATTATCTTATTTGATCTTCAGTCTCTTTCTCTTTGGGCACTGAATCATGCACATGCAGTTACAATAATTAGCCATCTTTTGAGCCTTTTGAGGGATGATCTAATGGCCCCTTGGATCCACCTCTTCTGTTCTTTCTGAGTTGTTAGCTGACAACACATGGATACTATCACACCAGCAGAGAGGACTCAGGAAACTGCAACATTCAGGTGGACATTTGATTCTCTTTCACAATTTAACTTTGTTTTTCTCTAATCCTGGGCAAAGACTATAGTCAAGGGCTACCACATCCTGCCCCTAGTAGACACACACACACACACACACACACACACACACACACACATACATACATATATACACACACGTGCGCACGTGCTTGCTGATTTGGCTTCGATTTCTTCCTTCAGCTTCCCTTTTTTCCCTATTGACCCTGAATTTGCAGGTCTCTCCAGCTCAACTTAATTGCTGGCAAGAGTGGAGTCACTTGTTACTGCTGCTTGGTTCTTGCAGTCTCCACTCATTCTCAGCCAGCACCCTCAATCGTCCAGGTAAAGGTCTTTATTTGAAAATCTCTCAAACTAATGAAATCTGAGATCCAATCTCCATCCAGAGCCCCATCTCTATGACTTAACCAGTGGTTTACTTCAGTTGCTGTGGCCAATAAACATATCTTAGGGCAAGTATATGGACTCTCAGAGGCATTTTCTTTGATTCTTTTATCTTATAAGGAAAAATTGAGAGCTGGAAAGGGAAAAGTAGCAAGCAAAATGACTATACCAAGGTCATACTGGTAATAAGTGGTGCGGCATGAATTTGATCCCATTCTTCCAACTCCAGATCTGGTGCCCTTTTTATTATACCATCTTGCTTTCTTTGAAGAAGAATAAGAAGGGAAGTGATTTGCCCAAGGTAATGCTTATAACCTTGATGTAAATAAAGACTCTTGACCCTAGACCATGCCATCTTCTACAGTAATCATAATGATGAATTTCTCTGGGTCAGTTAGCTGTGGTTCTTTGCTGACTAGTATTGCCTGAATTTCTACTGGGTGGGGGGGGGAGTTTAAGAACTCCCAAGGCTTAAATTTTTCGTGCAGGGTCTTCTAGAACTCAGCATCACTTCCTCTACATCCTGAGGGCTGGGTGTCAGGCTTGAGGGATGACTCAGTATCCAAAGAAATCAGACAGGAGATATATGCTCACCAAACCAAAGTGCGCCCTGGCATCAAGGAAGATGATCTGCACCAATTTAAAAGGGGGTAAATTACATCCTTATGCTTACATGCACATATACGTACATATACATGTATGTAAATATATAGTATAGTAGTAGTCTCTCAGTAACCGAGGATGACGATTGTCTTTGTGCATTTTTGTGCACAAAGACACTTGTGCGTGAAGGAGATTTAAGTGGAAAAGCCGATGCACAGAGACAGTCCCACTCTCTCGGCATTGGAAGCCTGGGTCCAGTGGCACGAAAAGTCGTTACACCTGGAGACTTCCTCAGCTGCATTGGATGGCCGTGTTGTCTTTTGTGCTCCAACACACCCTAAGCACTCCACAGTGCCTTGTTGTATCGCCATCTCAGCCATTGAACCTTCTTATTGGTTTCTTCCGCCTGTTCCGCCGAAATAGTCTTCACGTGCTGGGTGAGCAAAGCCCTGTCACTAGGGGCCGACGACCCGATGGCTACCCTCACAAGCTTTAGCCTACCTGTCGAAGCCGTTGCCCCAGGTGTGGCCGCTGCCGCATGCTAGCAGCTACTAGGAACCACAAGTGAGAGCTGGGTGTCAGGTGTCGGTCAGAGGCTGGAGAGCTGCCCTAGGAGGACACGACAAGCCCTCCATACCAAAGATATTATTCCTCCCTGAGCACCCCATACACCCCGTGTAAATATATGCAGTATATATAATTGAAGAACAAAGAGAACGCTAATAACAAGGGGAATCAGGAAATACTTCTTGTAGTAGATGACACAGTTTTAGCTTTGAAAAAATCCAGGAAATTCAAAATCAGCTAGGTAGCACAGTGGACCAAGCCAGGAAGATTTGAGTTTGAATTCAGCCTCAGATTCTTACTAACTGTATGATTATGAGTACCTCATTTAACCATTGTTTACCTTAATTTCCTCATCTATAATATCTCCATATCATATATATATATATATATATATATATATATATATATATATATATATATATATATATATATACACACACACACACACACACACACACACATATAATAGCACCCAGCTCTCAGGATTGTTTTGAGAATCAGATTAGATAATATTTGAAAAGCACTTTGCAAATCTTAAAGTGTTATATAAACGCTAGCTATTATTATTAAGAGATAGAAGTAAGGATCCACTCAAAAAAGTTCTTGATAGCTATTCACATTGGAAAAATGAGATAGTAGAAAATTTAAAATTAATCTCAAATAATGAAAATATTATATTTTAAGGGATTTATTAATGATCATTAGAAATCAAGGAATAAAGAGGATACAAAATAAGGACCGCGTGCCCATGGCTGATCAGCCAGTTCAAATGCCTGCCTTACCACCACCAAGCTTCTGGACAGGAAGTAAAGAGGCAGGACCCTCCACATCCCCACCTAATATCCCCTGTCTACAGGAAGTACATAATGATAGGAAGTCAGTGAGCTCATGGGAAATATAGTTCTTTTTTAGGGTAACAGATTTTCAATTATACAATGGTCTAAGGATTTCCATTGGCCAACTTATAGTGTGCAGCTGAATGGGAAGCCCATGAAATCATTCCATGATTTCATGAATCTTTGGCAGGTAACTAATATGGACCTATCAAAAACTGGTGTCAGAAATATATGAGGACAAAACCAAGCTGGGTTACATTTAGGAAACAGCAGAATTTTTATGATTCCACATTGCTCAATGTTGCAAAAATTTAGTTTTTTAATGCTAACATTCTTCTTTGAGGCTATATGCCTATAAATCATGAAATATCTTAAACCAAAATTTCAGATAACCCAAATGACAGTGTAAAAACTCATGGTGAGTGTAAAAAAGCTATAGCAAGTTACTAATCATGACTTGTATCTCAGAAGTGGTACGAAAGAGAAGATGATGATGATGATGATGAAAGATCTGACATTTATATTATCTTTTAAAGTTTTGCATAGATGTCTCATTTGAATTTCACTATTTCCTTTCAGTGTCATTATTACTGTTTTACAGATGAAGAAACTGAGGCTCAGAGAAGTGATTTGCCCAGAAGTATACAGCTGGTTTAGGATATCATCAAAGGTAAGTATGACTGGAAAAAGATGTGGCCCATTTACAGAATGAGAGGGAAAGATAACAAATGAACAACTCCAACCACATGATCTTGATAGAATCAGAAGAAGGCTGCTGGTGTTTGTCAGATATTCTACAGAATATTTACAGAGATAATGGACAGAAGTCACAAAGGACAAGATGCCATGTCCACACATAAATGAATGAATGAATGAATGAGTAAAAGGAATTAAATGAATGTAACATTTTAAAACCACTTACTATGGGTAGCTCAGCAGATAGAGCTCCAGGTGTGAAGCCCAGAAGACTCATCTCCCTGAGTTCAAATCTGGCCATAGACTTAGCTATATGACCCTGGATAAGTCATTTAACCCCTGTTTGTTTCAGTTTCCTTATCCGTAAAATGAGCTGGAGAAGGAAATGGCAGATTGTTTTATTATCTTTGCAATGAAAGCCCCAACTGGGGTCACTACTGGAATGATGGGATAATAGCATAAATGTGTCAGGCATTGTGTTAAGTGTTGGGATGAAAACATAAGCAAATAATACACTGAAGGATTTAATTTATTTTTTAAAGTAGAAGATAACTTAAGGGGCAGAAACAAGTATCTTTGTCAAGGATCAAGAGACACTTGGGAAAGGATTCTTGCACAGTTATTCACTGTGAGGTTCCCAGACCTGGACCCTTAGCTCCCTCAATCTGGGAGCATATGAGGTTGGGGCAAACCCTCATGGAGGGTTCATAGCTCCACTTATACTTGGTTCACTCATTTCTTATTACTTTGGTTCCAAACCCTTCCCTACACCTACTTTCATTAAAACAAAAACCCTTCCATTCTGTCTTAGATTCAATACCAAGTACTGGTTCTAAGGCAGAAGAGTGGTATGGGGAAGGCAATGGGGGTTAAGTGACTTATTGAGGTGTGGGAGGATCACACAGCTAAGAAGTATTGAGGCCAGATTTGAACTTGGGACCTGGCTCTCAATCCACTGAGCCACCTAGCAGCTCCCCCTCCTCCATATATACTTCTCTCTGACCTTGGGCATATCATTTAAACCTTGTTTCTTGAACCATAAAATGAGGGGGTTAGACTGCATGGCTTTGGAGGTCACTTCCTGATCTATATCTATGATCTTGTGACCTTAACTCACCTATTTCTGTCAAGGGCACCATCATCCTGCTAGTCACTCAGATTCTTAGGCTTCACGTCCTAGCCAATTCCTCATGCTCACACCAATCCAATCAGTAGCCAAATTATATCCATTCCATCTCCACAAAATTGCTCATGTTCACTCCTTTCCTTCCCCTCACACAACTACTATCTCATTCAAGTCTTCTTTATTTCTCACCTGGACTACTGCATTAGCCCCTCAAATAGTCTCCCTACTTTAGGTTTTCATTTCCTCTGATTAGATTTTTGTAGTTCAGTCATTTTACTCCTATTCAAGTCTTCCTGATGCCATTTGGAGTTTTCTGGGCAAAGGTAATTGAATAGTTTGCCATTTCCTTCTCCAACTCGTTTTATAGATGAGGAAATTGATGCAAACAGGATAAAGTGACTTGTCTAGGGTTACACAATCAGTAAACATCTAAGGCCAGACATGAACTTGGGAAGAATGGGAACTTCCTCATTCCAGGCCTGGTGCTCCCTCCACTGCCTACTTGGGGTTTATGCAAGTATTTTGGGAGGACTTGAACCTCTGGTGTGGAAGACTTGCTGAGCCCTTTTTTCAGGGCTGCTTATTCAACTTTCATGTCTACTTTTCATCCAGCTTTCATCTGTGACTCCAAGAAACTGTACCATGCACAGAAGCCTTACTGTTTTATGCCTGGTAAATATGTCTTGGCAGACAGATTAAACCATGTTCAGGATCACTGACAGGCCTCACAACCATCAGTGAATTAGGAGAATGTCTATAGACCTCAAGCATGTGAAAACTTTTCCCAGTTAATGGGTAGATGAGAACAATTCTGTTCCAATGGCCCTGAAGGTGGAAGAAGCAGGATGCATGGAGTACTTAGAGCTTGGTTAGATATTGAAGATGCTGAGGTCATCCACTGCATCCTGAGCTATCATCTATCATTCTGAGTTTTGTCTTGTCACTGGACTTGGATGACTGGAAGAGAGAGTGAAGTTGATGACTTTGTTCAACTCTACCTCATTTAAATCCAATTCATACAAAAGTCAAGGACTGACCCATGTTGCCATTGGTCCTCTACAAAAATGAAAGATTAAGAAGGCAGTTAGGTGACTCAGTAGATTGATAGCCAGGACTAAAGACAGGAGGTCTTGGGTTCAAATTTGACTTCATATGCTTCCAAGTTTTGTGACCCTGGGCAAGTCACTTAACCCTCATTGCCTAGCCCTTACTACTCTTTTGCCTTGAAAGTAATAGACAGGGACTTCTGGGTAATCATGGCTACAATCTAGACGCCACACGCTTCCTCTCCCCTGCACTGAACAAAATAGACTACATCAAAGGAGCATAAAAATCACCTTTGGAGGAACAGAAGGACTCCCCAGTACCCCACAGAGGCGAAGGTACATGGGGTTTCAACATTTTCACACTATAATAAAAAGGAGGAAAAGCTTGCACAGAAACGTGAACTGAGCCACCCTTCCCCCACCCCACCTCCCCCACCAAACCAGAGTGAGCTACCGGAGCACTCACTGGGACAGTGAGTGAGTGGGGAATGTCTGTGTCTGGGGGGGCACTCCAGGGTCCTTGGGATCTGGGGACTGCCAGGAAACAACATCTCAGGGTGGTTTCATGGGAGAATCCTGCGCTGAGCACAGGGGGCCCGCGGAGCTGTACTCAGGGTGGTTGAGCTGAGCATCTGGGTGGAGCTAAACACCAGGGGAGGACCACATGCTGATTATCTGGGTGGAGCTGAACACCTGGGCAGTTTGGCTGTGATCAGGGGCCCAGCACTCTAAGAAACCTCAGAGACTGAGAAGAACTTGTCTGAGGCAACCTAAATTCACAGAAAACTCGCCCATATCACCCAGACCCTAGACCAAAAAGGAAAGGGGGATAAAATCACCAAAGGGATGACTCACATGGCCCAAAATAAAGCCTCCAGGAAGAAAGGGAAAAAGGTGACTATTGAAAACGTTTATGGTGGGAGTACCCAAGGAAAAGAAGAGAATGAGGATGAAATAAAAAAAATCAGAACATGCCTCCCAAAATGGAAACTATCAACAAGCTCTGGAAGATCTCAAACTGGAGCTTACCCAAAAGATGGAAACCTTCTGGAAAGAAAAATGGGAGAAAGAGATCAGCAGTCTGACAGATAAGACTGCTCAATTGGAGAAAGAGCTAGAAGCATCCAATAGAAGGGCAGACAAAGCTGAAAAGCAAAACCAGTCCCTAACGACCAGAATTAAGCAACTCAAAGAAAGTGAGATCATAAAACAGCAAGAATCAATAAAGAAAAGGCAAAAAATTAATGAATTAGAAGAAAACACAAAATATCTCACTGAAAAGGTCATAGACTTGGAAAACAGAGGAAGAAGAGACAACCTCCGAATTGTCAGTCTCCCAGAAAAACCAGAGATAAACAATAACCTCGATGTTATTCTACAGGAGATTATAGAAGAAAATTGCCCACACGTTCTGGAGCAAGGGGGCAAAATAGAAATAGAAAGGATTCATAGAACACCCTCTATACTAAATCCCCAAAAGACAACCCCCAGGAATGTAATTGCCAAATTCAAGAGCTTCCAAGAAAAGGAGAAAATCCTACAAGAAGCCAAGAAGAGGAGCTTCAGATATAGGGGGGATCCCATAAGGATCATACATGACTTAGCGGCTAACACACTAAAAGACCGCAAAGCATGGAACATGATATTGAGAAAGGCAAGAGAGCTGGGTCTCCAACCAAGAATAAACTACCCAGCAAAACTGACTATATACTCCCAGGGGAAAGTATGGCCATTCAAAAAAATAGAAGATTTCCAAGCATTTGCTAAGAAAAGACCAGAACTTAGTGGAAAATTTGATACCCAATCACAGAAAGCAAGAGAAACATGAAAAGGTAAATATGAAAGAAAGGGAAAAGGAGATAAATCTTATCTTTTTCTTTAAGTCAAACTCTCTTCTATAAGGACTACATTTACATCAAATTATATATATTAATATGTGGGGAAAATGGTTTGTATAACTCTCAAAAATTGTATGCATCATAAGAGTAGTTAGAAGAAACATGCATAGGGAAAGATTGGGGCATTAAGAAGATTTGGTGAAAGTGGGGGCAAAGAAATGAAAAGGAAGGGGGGAACTGTCGACAATACTAAGACTTACTTCAAGAAATAGGGGGGGACTTAATAGAATAATCTTTCCCATATAAAAATACACATGGGAAGGGGAGGGGTAGAACTCTCATATGAGAAGGAGAGGAGAGGAAGAGAGCGTGAAGTGGTATTACTTAAACCTTACTCTCAGTGAAATCAAATCTGAGAGGGAAGAACATCTAGATCCAGTGGGATCCTGAATCCTATCTTATCCAACAGGGCAAGAAAGAAAGGGAAATTAAGGAGGGGGAGGGGGAGGGAGTATAAAAAAAGGGAGGGAAAGAGAGGGGGGAGGGGAAGGGAGCATAAAAAGGGAGGACTAGAAAGGGAAGCATATCAAGGGAGGGAACTTAGGGGGACTGACCCAAAGTAAATCACTGGTTCAAAAGGATATAGCTAAAGAAGAAAGGTCAGAACTAGGGGAATATATAAAAATGCCAGTGAATCCACAAGTGACAATCATAACTTTGAATGTGAATGGGATGAACTCACCCATAAAACGTAGACAAATAGCAGATTGGATTAGAACCCCAAACCCTACCATTTGTTGTCTTCAAGAAACACATATGAGGCAAGTGGATACTCACAAGGTTAGAATCAAAGGATGGAGTAAGACCTTTGGGGCCTCAACTGTTAGAAAGAAGGCAGGAGTTGCAATCATGATACTTGACAAAGCCAAAGCACAAATAGACCTGATCAAAAGGGATAGGGAAGGTAAATATATTCTGTTAAAAGGTAATATAGACAATGAGGAAATATCTGTACTCAACATGTATGCACCAAATGGTGTAGCATCCAAATCTTTAATGGAGAAACTAGGAGAATTGAAGGAGGAAATAGACAGTAAAACCATATTAGTGGGAGACTTGAACCAACCACTATCAAATTTAGATAAATCAAACCAAAAAATAAAGAAGAAAGAGGTAAAAGAGGTGAATGAAATCTTAGAAAAATTAGAGTTAATAGACATATGGAGAAAAATAAATAGGGAGAAAAAGGAATACACCTTCTTTTCAGCACCATATGGCACATTCACAAAAATAGATCATACACTAGGTCACAGAAACATGGCACTCAAATGCAGAAAAGCAGAAATAATAAATGCAGCCTTTTCAGATCACAAGGCAATAAAAATATTGATTGGTAAGGGTACATGGAGAGCCAAATCAAAAATTAATTGGAAATTAAATAATATGATACTCCAAAATCGGTTAGTTAGAGAAGAAATCATATAAACAATTAATAATTTGGTTGAGGAAAATGACAATGGCGAGACATCCTTTCAAACCTTATGGGATGCAGCCAAGGCAGTACTTAGAGGAAAATTCATATCCCTGAGTGCATATATTAACAAATTAGGGAGGAGAGAGATCAAGGATTGGAAATACAAATCTAAAAACTTGAGAACGAAGAAATTAAAACCCCCCATAAGAAAACCAAACTAGAGATCCTAAAAATTAAGGGAGAAATTAATAAAATCAAAAGTGATAGAACTATTGAGCTAATAAACAAGACTAGAAGCTGGTACTTTGAAAAAACAGACAAAATAGACCAAGTACTGGTCAATCTAATTAAAAAAAGGAAAGAAGAGCTTTTGTACCAACAAAACCAATGTAACTAAAATCAGAAGGGAAACAACAAAATGGGAAAAATATTCATAAAAACCTCTGACAAAGGTTTAATTACTCAAATTTATAAAGAGCTAAATCTATTCTACAAAAATCCAAGTCATTCTCCCATTGATAAATGGGCAAGGGACATGGATAGGCAGTTTTCAGATAAAGAAATCAAAACTATTAATAAGCACATGAAGAAGTGTTCTAAATCTCTTATAATCAGAGAGATGCAAATCAAAACAACTCTGAGGTATCACCTCACACCTAGCAGATTGGCTAACATGATAGCAAAGGAAAGTAATGAATGCTGGAGGGGATGTGGCAAAGTAGGGACATTAATTCATTGCTGGTGGAGTTGTGAACTGATCCAACCATTCTGGAGGGCAATTTGGAACATGCCCAAAGGGTGATAAAAGACTGTCTGCCCTTTGATCCAGCCATAGCACTGCTGGGTTTGTACCCCAAAGAGATAATGGACAAAAAGACTTGTACAAAAATATTCATAGCTGCACTCTTTGTGGTGGCCAAAAATTGGAAAACAAGGGGATGCCCTTCAATTGGGGCATGGCTGAACAAATTGTGGTGTATGTTGGTGATGGAATACTATTGTGCTAAAAGGAATAATAAAGTGGAGACTGGAACAACCTCCAGGAAGTGATGCAAAGCGGGAGGAGCAGAACCAGGAGAACATTGTACACAGAGACTGATAAATTGTGTTACAATCGAAGGTGATGGACTTCTCCACTAGTGTCAATGCAATGTCCCTGAACAATCTGCAGGGATCTAAAAAATACTATCCACAAGCAGAGGATAAACTGTGGGAGTAAAAACACCGATGAAAAGCAACTGCCTGACTACAGGGATGGAGGGGATATGACTGAGAAGAGACTCTAAATGAACACTCTAATGCAAATACCAACAACATGGAAATGGGTTAGAAACAGGAACACATGTGATAATCAGTGGAATCGTTCATCGGCTATGGGAGAGGGAAAGGTGGGAGGGGGGAGGAAAAGAAAATGATCTTTGTTTCCAGTGAATAATGTTTGGAAATGACCAAATAAAATAATGTTAAAAAAAAGAAAGTAATAGACAGCATCTATTCTAAGATGGCAGGTAAGTGTATTAAAAAAATAAAATGAAGAATATACAATTACAACCCTCTGTGATCCATCCTCTATATGCCTGCGAAAACAATACTCTTAAGAAAATGCCCAATCATTTCAATCCTCTGATCCAGAATTGACAATGACTCCCTCTTGTCTCTCCAGTTGTCTGCTCTGGGTCAAATTGTCAAGCTCTTGGCTTTTCAAGTGATAGCCCTCTTAGATTATTATTTGCCTGCATAGTCTCCTGAAATTGAATTGAATTTCAAAGGTGATTCCAAACATAAGCCATCCATGATTTTATCAACTCTTGTGTTGGCTTCTCCTCTAATCTTCACTGACAAGTGCCTTGGTAGATTATAAAAGGCTCCTGGGTCCTTTCCTTGACTCCTGATCTATTATGCCATTGTTTTCCTAATGGAATCTAAGGTACTAAAATGCAGAACTACCACTGAGAGCTCTATTCTTTGTGTGTATAAAGAGATTTGGATTGATTTTACCCCCCTTCCAAAAAAAAAAAAGGATGCTCTTTGCCCATCAACTAAGCTTTTATAAGAATCTTTTTTTTTCTTTTCCAAACCAGAGTTTAAGTAATTTCAAGTATAAAACTTCCTTAAGCTTTATGATGTCCTCAATCTTTTTTGAGGACAACTACCTAAACTTTTTGAAATTTAACTTTTTGCTGAGTTTCTTCTATTTCTTTGCACTGATATCTCTATAGTCCTGTTTCTACTCCCAGAATGACTCCCAGAATATCTAACTGAGTCTGTCAGAGATATAACTATAAATTTTGGTGATAATTAGCAAGATAAAATGCCCTACTGGGCTGGGTAACCCAAACATTCCCTTAAAATTATAAGATGCAATCTACAATATGAAAACAAAAACAAAAACAAAAAGTAATTGAGGCAAATTCATTTAAGTAGGAGTGTGGCTTCTATAATTCTGAAGAGGTTTATATATAAAATATTTACCCCTTCTAAATTCTAGTACCTTGGGTGTAAAATGCTAATCATCGCACACTAGGTAGAGCTTTATTTTCAGCTTAAAAGATCAGAGGAAAGTAGGAGGAATCTTGATCTTGAGCTGCTCCTCTTCATTTTTAAAGATGGTGAAGTCAGTGAAAGCCACACATAGTTGAGGGATAGTGATTAGAGAAAAGCAGATATAAAAATGTTTTATTAGGAACTTGTCAAATACCAGAAAATATAAACAAATACAAGGAAGTATAGAACTAAGGATTGAATAGATCCTCTGCTACATAGAGTTAAAAATGTTTGTATGTGTATATTTCATATATTTATACACATAAATACATACATGTACATATATTTATGTATATGCATATATTATATATGATTTATTGTTGTATTAACATAATTGCACCACTTATCTGTGTCTCATATTTAGCTTCTTTCTACTCGGTATATTTTAACAATATTTTATTGATGCTTATTTCTTTATTTTCTTCTTTTGCATAACTATAAGTGCTTAGTCCCTCCTCCCCCATCACTTTCTAAACCCTTCATTATAATGAATTCATGTAGCCACAAAATGCAAATCCATATATTGGTCATGTCAGAAAGTGTATAATATACCTTATTCTACAGCTCCAGTCCATTGCCTTTCTGCCAAGAGGTAAGAGGGATGCAAGAGTCATTTTTCAGTCTTGAAGGTATGCTAGTCCCTCCAGTTCTGAAACCATTCAAAGTTAGAACAGTAGGTAGCCAAGGAGAGTTTTGACATGTAATGGTTTATTCTGGTGTTTTGGTGGATTTCCTTCCTATGTTGGATGAGCAAGAGATGCTATTATCTGGGCCAAGCACCATTATACACACTGTGGAGCAAGGAGAATAAAAAATGCTCTTATAAGAAAATGGGGGAAGACCTTAAAGACAGGCCCTCAATGTCAGGACCCAAAATGGAGATCTCAGGACACTTCCTCATATGGGAAGAGACAGAGACTTCAGGACACCACGAGGCTGCTGCTGGAAGCAGATACAAGAGACTACCTGGATAGTGGCTATAAGCTTTCTATTTCTATTTGCTATTTTTGCTAACTAGACACTAACCCTACTTGTATTGCACCCAATGCATATGTCTGTTAGATTTCTGCTAAAGGAATAAATTTATTTTAGTGCTCTATAAATTTGTCACCTTGGGACAAAGGCTCGATCATCCCAGCTTTGTTACATCTGTGACTAAAAATGTGATGTGTATAACTTAATCTTCTATACTGAGTTGTTGATATAGTAGACCAAAAGGTATTAATTCTCATCATAAAAGATGTCATTTGTGAAATATGGTAGGAAAGTTCCCCAGCATGAAAAGAAGGTCTCCAGTGGATGAATTCTGGAGGGATATATATATATATATATATATATATATATATATATATATACACACACATATATGAGTTATACAAGATGAGAAGATATAGATGGATGATGAACCACATTGATGGAAGAAGCTCCCATACTGACAATATCTTGGATCTACTGAAGTAACTTGGATGTGGATCAGCTGTGTGATGCAGAAGTTCCCAAAATTGATGCAATCTTGGTTTAAATGAAGGAAGACATAAGATCCAAAAATAGAAAGGCAATGGTCTTCCTTGTAATCTGTCCTAAACAGACTCCATCTTGTATACAGTGTTCACTTGCTTAGGAGCATTGTACCTTAAGAAGACTAATTAACCACAAATTATCCAGGGGAGCATGATCAAGATGGCAAACAGTCTAGGATTCATACCAAAGGTGAACAAGTTCAAGAAATGATGGATGATTGAAAAAATAAGACTTAGCAAAGTTAAAAAATATACTATATCTTGGGAAAATGGGGGAATGGTGGGGCCTGGGGAGGGAGACATAGAGTAGGTAAAAGGTAAATACTAAGGTCCCTGTTTATTCCATTCATATGAAAGCACTGGTATTACCAATATCAAACTATTTACTGCCTTGGAGAGGGAAGGGAGAAAATCTAAATTATAAAATGTCAGAAAACAATTGTTAAAAATTGTTTCTCCATAAAACTTAAAAGATATACATATATATGTGTGTATATATATACATACATACATACATACACACACACACACACACACACATATATATATATATATATATATATACTTAAATAGGACTTGGGGCCAGGGATGGTCTTCATTCATGTTGGTCTCTGGAGGATTGGCAAAATATTATACTATATTGGGGTAATTAATAATACTCTGCCAGAAATGTTTTCTGCAGTCCAAAAGACACATAGGTTTTATTCATCCAATAAATGCCCAATGTTTTACTAAATCCACTTCAGTTCTGTCTGTGGATCTCTTCGTTGCTGAAACAGTGCTAATGAAAACTAACATTCATTTTTGCAGATACAGGAAGCTAGATCAAATTCATCTCTCCTCTCTTAAAAATAATCAATAAGACTGAAGAGGGAAAACTTTTCTTTTCCCTTGAGTAGATACTCAAGGGGTTTTAAATACTTTTGCATTCCCTTCCTTCCAAAGGGAAAAGATTAAATACTATTCTGAAAAGGCAAAGTTCCAATAAGAATTAATTTAAATTTATGTTGGTAACAGCTGCAAAGTCGTAGATGACTTTGTGTTAATGATGGAAACCTCAGGAAGACTTTGCTCCTTAAATCCATACTTCTATAGTATGGGGTTGATGAAATCCATCTCTGGGAAAGAAGAAAGGTCATCACAATGCTTTTTCTTCCAGTGTCTTCAAATGCCACTCAGGGCTCCACATCCTTAACAATTCTGGTCCATTTATCCCCATTAAGGGCATGAGACATCTGCATACAAGTAAGGCACCCAGGGTGATAGAATTATTTTAACAGATCAATTCCTCTTGAGGCAGTTCGGACTCTTTCTGGTGGCTGAAGAGTACTTAGCAAATCTATATAGCCCCAAAGAGGACCATAATTTATGCTAACGGGTTAAAGTGAAGGAGCTGCTCTCCGAGCTGGGAGGCATCCTCTCTGAAGCTAATGGAAAGCATCAAAGCAGAAGGGGAGCTTTGGGATTTGTTTGGGGAGGACACATTAGCACTTAGAGAGACAGTGTATGCTTGGTTTTAGAAAAAAAATTGGGAAGGAAAAAGCAGCTGGCTGATGAAACCTATTCCCTCCCATTTGTTTTCAAGGTCTCAGAAGGGCAATTCTAATAGCAGAGACCTTGTCACTTCTGAAGATTCTTTTGGTTAGAACAGCCAAAAGTCAGCTAAGACAGGGTTCCATTTTATGCTCTCCAACTGGGGCTAGACTTGTGATTTCTAGATGGTTTATACATTGCTTCTGTAGGCTGAGTTGGATTTCTTTCATCTTGTAAGGAAGAAACCCAAGAGATCCCTGGATAAAATGCCTCCTTTTTGGGTCCTGGTTAGCTTGCCTGGATATAGAGCTTTGAATTATAATCAGGATGTTCAGTTCAGTTCAATTCAGTGGAATCTAATTCAGTTTACAGGATCATAGAATCACAGATTTAGAGTAGGAAAGGAACTTAGATGCCATAAAGCCCAACCCTCTCATTTTACAGATAAGGAAACTAAGGCACAGGGAAGTACTTATTAGGATCTACTGTGTTCTAGGCATTGTGGCAAATGCTGGAGATACAAAGATAGAAATGCAACATTCCTTGCCCTCAAGGATCCTATATTCTAGGTGGGTGACAATATATACTCAGAAGTAACTGCAAGATATATACAAAGTAGGGGGTAGTGGGGTGGGTGGCTCAGTGGATTGAGAGCCAGGCCTAGAGATGGGAGGTCCTGGCTTCAAATCTGGCCTCAGACACTTCCTAGCTGTGTGACCTTGGGCAAGTCACTTAACCCCCATTGCCTAGCCCTTACCACTCTTCTGCCTTGGAACCAATTACCCAGTATTGATTCTAAGATGGAAAGTAAGGATTTAAAAAAAATGATACATACAAAGTAAGCAGAAAGTAATTTTGAGGAATGGTAGTAGCAACTGGGGGAGCCAAGACAAGTCTCTTATAAGTAGATCCTGAATGAACTGAGCCTTAAAATGAGTTGGGAGTCTAAGAAGTGAAGGTGAGAAGGGAGAATATTTAAGACATTGGTGATCCATGGAGCCTGCATAAAAGCAGGAGTTAGGAGATGGAGTGTATGTGAAATAAACAAGTCAATTTGGTTAAAACATCAAGTATATGGGGCAGAGTAATGTGTAATCAGAAAATAAAATGGGCTTGAGCCATATTGGAGCCATCTTTATGTGTCAAAATGGTGCCTGAATTTTATTCTAGAGGCAATAATTTGCTGCTAATGCTTCTTGAACAAGTGAATAACCTGACCGGATGTTGTAGTACTTTGGTGGCAGTATTCTTAGTGGATTTGAGCAGAGAGAGACCTGGGTTAAGAAGAACAATCAGGAATCTATTATAATATTTAGCTAATAATAATGGCTAACATTCACATAGTGCTTTAAGATTTGTGAAATGTAACTTCTTTGTCCTCTGTAATTGCTTTGATCCTCATAACAACTATGAGGTAGGGGCTAAAGGGGACATCCTCCCTATTTTACAGACAAAGAAACCAAGGCTGAGAGATTAAGTAAATTGCTCAGTAGCTCAGGGCTGGTAATAGATTGAGGCAGGATTCAGATTCAGTTTTTCTGACTCAAAGTCTAGATGAAAGTAATGAAAGTCTGAAGCAGGATGGTGGCTATGTGAAACAGGTTATAAGGATACAAAAACTCACAATTGAATTTCTCCATAATTCTCAGAGATCTTATCTTCTAAAATAGGAGATAACATATATGTATATAATTATGTACAGAATAAACAAGGGCAGAATTTCTTCAATTTATCCATCTGTAAAATGGGGATAATAACAGCACCTAACTTCTGGTAATCTTGCAAGAATAAAACAAGATAATATTTGTAAAGCCCTTTAAAAATCTTAAAGTATTATATAAATGCTAGTTATTATTAAACATAGAGAACAAATACAAATAAGCATTCTTTACATATCCACTATGTGTTAGGTATCAGATATATGTACATGACAAAGAAGGAAACATCATTTTCCAAAAAAGCTTCTATTTTAATGAAATGTGACATGACACATGTCATCTGAGAGGAATGTGACTCATGAGGTTGAGCTCTTCAGGGAGGCCTGATGGACAGCCTGAGTGCTCTAATGATATTCGAATAATGACAAAAGAATTAGAAAGAGACTTCCATCATGTTGGGTTGGTGTTATCTAAAGAATTGATAGGAGGATACTGGCAACAATCATATTGGATGAAAGGACATGGAAAAGGTATGAGCCTCATCATTTGAGGGAAACCCACATTCATGAGAATCAGAAACAGTATCACAGAATTTAAGATTGGGAAGGTACCTCTGTGCAATCAACTCCAATATATACTATATCCATTATACCACTGATGGTAAACCTTTTAGAAATGGAATGCTAGGCTCGACCTCCAACCTACCCCAGATCAAGTGCTATGCCTATATTCCACCCCCCAGACTGAGTATCACACCCTGCCCTCACCCCATAGACTGAGTGCCATACCCCTGCCTCACTTTCCTCCCCACCCTTATCTCAGATAGGGGAAGGAGGAAGCACTCCTATTGGGCTGCTGAGCAGAGAGGTAGATAAAGTGAGGAATGTCCTCAAGTACATGGAGAGGGGGGGGGAGGGGGGAGGGGAACAGCTCTTTCCAAAGCCCTTCTGGCTTTCTAGTAACAAACCCTGGTGGGCAATAGCTGGTATGCCCACAGAAAGGACTCTGTGTATCCTTTTTGCCATGTGTGCCATGGGTTCACCATCATTGCACTATACTATAACCAACAAGTAAACATCCACCCTTTGCCTAAAGACTGCCAATGAGAGGAAACCATTCCTTGAGAAACTTGTGTCCAAATAATATAATTCAGGGAATGAGTATTATAACATTCAGGGAATAGGGCAGCCTTACTAGGCAAATGAAGTATACATAAAATTGCAACAGAAACTTTGAGAGCCAAGTCAGCAGTCTCTCAGAGGGTGAGGGTCTTCTGCCTAAGTGTGATGGTCCAGTTGAATAATGGAGTGAGAAACACTGTATGCTCAATCCCACATGCATAGGCATCATACAGTGTTCTGCCATGGCATGGAGGTTGGTTTATTTTATAGGTTCAGTGCTTTTATGGCACACAATCAGTTTTCAACATACATGTTTCCTTAGAACTTAACAATAGCTGCAAATCCTAAGAAGATAGTCAATGAAACATTGTTGCTACAAAAGAGATGGAAATAAATGACAGGAGTAGGGTGATTTGGAGGTTAGTCCCTCTTGACCTAAGGAGAATCATTGTTACATTTGGTCAACTTTCACAATCAATCACAATTGCTTAGGAGATGGATAACAAAACATTTTGTAGCCAAGTACAGATTAGAGGGTAATTTAATGACAGACCAGAACTGGGGTTTCCTCAAATTACAAGTTCTATTTTTCTTGTTACTTTAAAGCACCTGGCAATGTTGCCTGGTTTCTGTCTGCAGTGGAGTGTGTCTTGAAGGTGATTGATGTTCTTGGCTTGCCTGGCTTGTAATGGGAGTGAATGTAATTCTGTGGAGAGGGAAAAGAGGGGGGTAATGTGTAGTGATCTTTAGGTTTTAATTCTGTGAATGTAATCTTTTAGGGTAATAATCTGCAGGAATTGAGGTGGGATATATGTTTATTCTATAAGTCTTTGCTCTTATATTATTTCTTTTGTATTGGAGAGAGAACAATAATCATCTATTAGTGAGGGAAGTTAAAGAGAAAGAAATCATAGAGGGAGATCAGTGTGGGTCTTATTTTCTGGGGGCTGCAAGGCAGCTCCCATTTCCCAAACTGTGACTTTGTCAGCCAGTGGCGGTTTGACAGCACCCAACACAGAAATGTTTCTGTAATGACTAGAATCAACCTGCTAATGTACTTTATGAATCAATGAAGGAAATCATAATTTCTAGGACCTAAAGAGCATATGGGGCTCCCTTGACTTAAGACCTGGTTCCCCTCTTATACCTTTACTCAAAACTCATTTATCCACTTTATTATTTTAATTAAATAATTAATTATTAAAATATTTTATTAATAGAATTTATTTCTTGATATCTCAGTTCCTTTCCCACACAATACTCCCCCAGGTATCATCCAGCACATAAATTATCTATATGTATAGATTTTGCCTTTCATGTTTCCATTTTTCAATTCATTCTGCAGAGGTGAATATTCTTATTCTTTAAATATTGAAAAATATAGCTGTATATAATGTTCTCTTGGTTATTCTCATTTCACTCTTCATTGTCTCATGAAGTTGTTTCCAAGTTTAACATCTGCTCATCATTTCTTATGGTGTAGTAGTATTCCATCACAGTCATATACCACAATTTGTTTAACCACTCTTCAATTGCTGGACATCCCCTCAATTTCTAGTTTTTTGCCACCACAAAGAAAGCTGCTATAAATATTTTGGAACTTATAGGTTCTTTTCCTTTTCCCCTGTTCTCCTTGGGAAACAAATGGGTCTAAAGGTTTTGTACAGTTTTGTAACTCTCTGGGCATAATTCCAAATTATCCTTCAAAATGATTGGATCAGTTCATAGTTCAACAGTGAATTAGTATCTCCATTTTCCCACATTAATGTCATTTTGCCTTTTTGCCATTTCAGCCAATATGTTAGCTGTGAAATGATACCTCAGAACTGTTTTGGTTTGTATTTCTCTAATCAGTGGTGATTTAGAGCATATATGGCTTTGATTTCTTCATCCAAAAAAAGTGTTCATATTTTTTTGCCCATTTACTAGTTGGGGAATGGCTCTTATTCTCTATATATTTTACATATGAGACCTCTATCCAAGAGACTGAAAATTTCCTCCCAATTTTCTACTTCCTTCTAATCTTAATAGCATTCATTTTATTTGTACATACCTTTCAATTTAATATACTCAAAATTATTCATTTTATATCTTACAACATTCTCCATCTATTGTTTACTCATTAACTCATCTCTTATCCATAAATCTGATAGTAATGTTTCACATTCTTCTAACTTTCTTATGGTACCTCTTTTTGTGCCTATTTCATGTATCCATTGTGATCTTATCTTAGTGGTTTAAGATACTGGTCTGTACCTAATTTCTGTCAAATTATTTTCCAATTGCCCCAGAAATTTTATGAAATAATGATTTCTTATCCCAATAGCCTGAATCTATACTTTTGTCAAATACAAGGTTACTATAATCTTTTACTACTATGGTTTTTCCCCACTGATCTACCTTTCTTTGTCTTAGCCAGTACAATATAGTTTTGATAATTCCTGAATATTGTAAAGTAGTTTAAAAATCTGGCACTGTGAGACCGCCTTCTTTTACTTTTTTCATTAATTCATTTGCTGTCACTTAATTACTTTAATTTATTCTTTAAGGATAATATCCCCTTCCCTTCCCCAGATAGGGAGTTAATAACTAATTTAAAGTTTTCTATAAGATGAAAAAATTGAAGAGACAGAGAGAATTAATTGTTCTAGTTTTTCCAATCATGTGCCAATGAACAATCCCAGAGAAATGTAACCATGTTGTATCTTAAGGGTGAACCTCAGCTATGTCAGACACAGACTCAGTGTGGAGGAGAATATAGTCTCTATGGAGAATATGGATATGAAAACTGTGACTCATCTTACCTAACTTCCCTCTGTGTTTTGCAACCATGGGGATGGTTGGATTCTTGATCATTTTCCTTATCTTCTCCCTACCTTCTTACCCCAACTTTTTACATAAACTGGAGTTCCAAACTCAGAGAATCACACTTGAGTCTTCTCTCATTAAAGCAGCTGCATCAATACTATGGTTCAGTTATACAATGGGTATTGTGTAGTGACATCCCTGATGGTATAACCAGGGAAGGGGGCATTGTAGAATAATGGGAAAAGTCCTGGACTAATAGAAAGAGTAAGAATCAGATAAATTGGATTAGAATCTACCCATGTAATGTCATTTAACTCAGGTTAAATGAATGGGGTCTCAGTTCTTATATGTAAATAGAAAAGGTTGGAATCAATGGGACTTTAGTGGATTCCTTTTAGCTCTAAACCTTATGAGTATGATGGAATATGATGCCATCTATTGCTATCTAATACAGATGGCAAGATAGTCTTTCAGAGTTGCTATAGCTAAAAGCAACTCTCATTTTTTCCAGAATGGTGATGGCCCTCTTAGAATTTAGCTAAGCATGGTAGTTCTATATTAGATCCAGGTTACATTGACTCTCCATGTTCCTAGGCTATCCAAATTGGTGGTTCCTTTGAGACTTCATACTTCTCCAGGCCTTTGCAAAAGCCAAGGTCACCTCTGCCACAATGAGGAACTTTTGGGGATTATTTTCACAATTTTCAAAGGGACAGGAAGGCCTATTAAAGAAATAAAAACCATTTAAAAAAGATTGTTAAGGGAACAGTTTTCTAGGATAGAGTCCAAATAACCCCTTTGTCAGTATGATGGGGTTATATGTATAATCAGATCACTTAAGATGGAGGTACTACATGCTAGAGATCTGCTTCCCCTACCCTGTGGGTGGGAACAGACTTTCCACTGACTCTATAACTAGAACTAGTGCACCTGTTAAACTACTAAACTATATCTGTCTCCCTCTCTTCCTCTCCTCCTCCCTCTCTCTCTCCCTCTTTTCCTCTCTTCCTCCCTTCTTCCCTCCCTCCTGCCCCTTTCTTACTACATCTCTGTTTCTTTGTCTCTACCACCACCACTACTCCAACCTAGTTTTAAAGGTTCCAATGGAACATGAAGAAAAATTTTCTGCTATATTTAGAGAACTCTATTCTTGGCCATTATTAATTTTTGTGATACAGCTAATATTAAACACATGCTGATGAGCCTCTAAACATTAAGAAATAAAAATCATAATACTGGCATTAAAACCAATCCATTGTCTTCTGAGTAATTAAAGCTATTTACCTATTTAATGCCCTGCTATTTTCCTCGGTGCAATAAGGTTTGTTTCCCAAAATTTGGATGAAAATGGAGACTTTTTTCAAATTAAATACAATTTTATGATTAATTGACATGAGCAGAGAGACTTTATCTTAACTCCAGCATCAGTTGCAAATTACTGATTTCAATTGCTTTATAGTTTTGAGTTTCTGTTGCACAGTGTCACTGTGATAGTTTGGGGAAAATTTTTTATCTTAAATGTAGATGAGGAATTGTCTTTCTACAGTAATCCTGTGGGAAATTGTTGGTAAAGGAAAAAATGTTTTCATCCCTCAGATGTTCTCCCCTTCATAGGAAACATGCTGGACCAGAGAACATACACAGAATTAGTAATCAAAAGGTCTGGGTTTGCTGGAAAGACTTACATTAACTGATATAAAGTGAAGGGAGCAGAACCAGGAGAACATTGTATATAATTGCGGTTTTATATGGTGAATAACTGTAAGTGACTTAGCTATTTCCAGTAATACAGTGATCTCAGACAATTCCAAAGAATTATGATGAAAAAACACTCTCTGCCTCCAGAGAAAGAACCAAAGGTCCTGAATACAGACTGAAACATAATATATTTCACATTCTTCATTTTTTATTCTAATTTTCTTCCACAATATAAATAATATGAAAAAATGTTTTATACTATTACACGTGTAAAATCTAAATCAGATTCTTAGGAAGGGGAGAGAAGAGGAAGGAAAGGAGGGAGATAATTTGAAACTCAAAATTAAAAAAGAAAATAATCATCCATTAAAAAAATAAGTCCTAGACTTGAATCCTATTCACTTCACTTACCTGTATGTCTTTGGGCAGATGACTCACTTTCTCTATGCCTTAATTTCCTCCCCTGTAAAATGAGGGATTTGGGCTAGAATAGATGATCTCTGAGGTCCTTTCCAGCATTCTGTAATAGCTTTTGTATCTGGCTTTAGACTGGGATTTTCACATTTCAGTGTGAAATTCATCCTCCTGAGAGCCTTCTTCCTTTTCCCATTATCACACTTCAGAGGCAAAGAGTAGCTGAAGAGGACCAAGGGTCATTTTGCATTTTTGTTTGTTTGTTTCATGGATTTTGTGAAGGCTTGTGTGCTCCATTGACATTCTCACAATTTCATGAAAAACTGAGAAGGATCTCCAGCACATTGGACAGATCCCCTGTGATGCATTCATGGGAGAACATGAACAAGGATCACATCAAATGGATAGGCATCAATGAGTTGATTTCTATTTTGCTAGGGGCAATGCACACACTAAAGAAATCTGAGATAACTACATAACAAATATTTTTATAGTTAGATCAGACTTTCCCTTCCACCTTACACTGAACCCTTTGATTTTGGAGGCTGGACCCAATCCCACCTAATTCTCACCAGTTTTGTTGGAGAGTTCATTGCATTTTTTCAATTCTAAATGTATAGTTTGAAGAATGTATTTTTAACTTTTCAAGAGAAAAAGAAGTGAGTACTCTCCCTGGTGCCACACCATCTTTAAATTTAGCGTCAAGAAGGAATTAGGGTCACTTTCTGAACAAGGCACTGTGGAGAGGATATGCTGAGATTAATTATTCTTTTTTCATTCTTTGCTGCTGACTTCCTGGTAGGTTTAGAGTGGATGAAGGGATTTGGATGATGGCTCCTATTATCCAGGGACACAGTCCTCTTCAGTTTGCTGAGGCTTTGGTATGTTAAAGGTAGGTCAGCTCTGGGAGGCACCAAAGCCCTAGGGAACACAACTTCCAAGGACCAGATAAGGCTGATTGGCTGAGTGAGCAAGCTGGCAAAAAAAAAATCTCATTTTATATATGAAGGAAAGATGGGTTTATAGGTCCAGAAAGGAATCCTTCAACCTAACAATGGTGAATGGCTGGTGGATTCAATTATAAACATAGGTTCATTAAACACTTAATATTAAGCTCTTAGGGCAAAGACAGTTAATGTAACCAAATGTTGTTCCCAATTTATTTGAACTCAGGTCTTCCTGAATTCAGATTCAGCATTCTAACCCCTGTGACCCTCGGGTGCTTTATATTGATTATCCTATTTGATCCTCACAATAATCCTGTCAGGTGGACATGATTCTGATCCTCATTTACTAATGAGAAAAGCTAGACCTCGAGACAGTGACTCCAAATTCTACCTCTCACACTTGTTAGTCAAGCAATCATGGACAAGTGATTTAAACTTTCCTCATCTGTAATAGGAGGAGGACAGGGAAAAGAGTAACCTTGTATTTATAAGTGGAGATATTTCTCTGATGTGGAGAAATCATATACAGAGAACTGAAGTTCTGTGAGTTGGAAAAGAACCTATTGGCTTGCTAATGTGACAAGATGGATGCTGGAACCTGGGAGTGCAGGAAGAGGCAGTGCTAGTGAGGAGATGGAATGAAACCTAGATGGATGGACTAGAGATTTAGGAGTGAGGTTGAGGTGGCTGTTTGGATAGCCAGTGTTTCAGTAGAGAATGTTCAATTGCCCTAGTTAGGGACCAGGCTTATGGGGCTGATTTGTGGCAATTTTCTTTTTGGAACATGTGAGAGAAACAATTTAAGTCATTTCAGTCATGTCCAACACCTTATGAGCACATTTGGGATTTTCTTGGCAAAGATATTGGAATGGTTTTGTCATTTCTTCTTCAGCTAATTTTAAAGACAATGACCTAAGGCAAGCAGGGTTAAGTGACTTACTCAGGGCCATACAGCTAGTAAGTGTCTGAGGCTGGATTTGAACTAAGGAAGATGAGTCTTCCTTAATTCACTATACTAGCTACCCCTGAGAAAGATAGTATCAAGGGCTTTCCTCTTCCCTCTGCACTCTGATTTTGATGTGCTAATAGTGATTTCAAAGTTTCTTGTTGTTGAAGTGTTTAATTGACGTTTTAAAATCTCATATCAAAAAGTGATCAATCCTAAATTGTTTTGATTGTTTCATCATTTGTGAATAGGGGCTTACAAAAGAGGTAATTCTGATTGGTTCTAACTGAGTGCTGTGGAGTTACATGAGAAAAATGATATTGATTCATTAATTTTAATAAACATTTCAGAGGGAGTAAAACAGGATCCAGAGCAAAAGGAAGTCAATTGACATTATTGTTTGGTAGAAGACTGAGCTGGGAGCTCACACTTTCTTATGCATTGTTTCTCCTTTCATGGACTCCTTTGGCAGCAAACTAGTAAAGGCCATGGATCCCTTCACAGAATAGTGTTTTTAAATACATAAAATAAAATACATGGGATTACAAAGAAAGCCAATTATATTGAAATAGCTATCAAAATACTTTTAAAACCAAGTTCACATACCCCTAAAATCTATACATGCCCTCTCTTCAGGTTAAGGACTCTTAGCCTATAAGGTAGACTATATGCTGAAATTTCTACTTTTCTATGGCAAAAAGCCAGGCTTCTGGAGAATAGACTCTAGGAAGACATCACGAATCTGTGTGAGTGGGCAGAGCATTGACAGCTGGGTTTTAATGTGGATGAGAGCAAGGTGATAACATGTACGGAAAAAATAATCCAAACCATACATGTTAAATAAGGGCTCTGAGTTAATTATTGCAGCTGAGGCAAAGACCATAGGAAGAAGAGGCATTGTGAATGGGAAAATGACTGGATTTGAAGTTAGAGGAACTTGGCTTATTTCTAAGCTCTATGATTTGCTGTCTGTATGACCTTGGGCAAATTGTTTCCATTTGGGGGCTTGATTTTCTTTGGGGAAAGAAGACGTTCATTGGGAGAAGCAATGTGGTATGATAGATGATCTTGGCAGGAATTCCTGGGTTGGAATTCTGCCTTTGAAACTTACTAACTGTGTGATCATGGACAAATTGTTTAACCTCTTTCAGATTCAGTTTCTTCATCTGCAATCTATAAAATGGGGCTAATAATACCCAAATAATCTAATAGGATACCATTTAGTATTAAATCAGATGAATATATGTAAGTGCCATATACATGTCAGCTATTAGCGTTTGAGATATGTCTGTGCCATCCCAGTAGAAAAGGGCAGTACCTCATATTAATGAAACTGTATTTATCTAAAGAAATTCTCTAAAAAAGCCTTAAAAAATTCAATCAGGATTCTCCCCATTTCCCTCCCTTATTACTACCACCCACAAAATTAATGAATTTTTACTAAATGTCTATATATATTTATAGAATGAAGCATAGAAAAATATTCTTGCAAATTGTAAAATGGCCTGGTCTGTTAGTGAGACTAATGGATGATAGATAGGCAATCAGGTTATAGCATTGTTAGCTACCTTTTAAAAAAAATATAAACCTGTGATTTCTTCATTGTTGAAAACGCCCAAAGAGGAACTTCCTTTAGTATTGTAGATTGATGCCTTCTCTGTTGTATTTGGAGTCGAAGGACCTGGGTCCAAATCCTGATTATGCCAGACTATGGTTTTTGTTTTGAATTTTTGCTTCTCTTTTAAACTCAGTTTCCTCATATGTAAAAAGAGGGGGTTGGGTTGGTTGACCTCTAAGGCCATTTCCATTCAACAATATAAAAAAAATAATCTAATGAATAAGGAGCATAAGGAATAGATACTACAAAAGACTTACATGTAAGGGGGGAAATTACCCAAAATTAATGGTCTTCAAAAGCAAAATGAAATTCTTCCCTGAGAATCTTCAAGAAAAGGTGAATTGCCATTTTGATACACTGTAGAAGCAATTCTTGTTAAAATAAATGGTACTTGAGGATACTTCTTACTCATGGTTTTGGTGCTCTGGTGTTTTTTTTTTTTTGGTGGTCATTTATTTATCCACTGTCTGCAGCATTTTGTAGTATGTGTGGTTCTAAATCTTTTGTCCTTTATAGTGGTAACTGCTAAATCTTGTGGGATCCTAACAGTAGTTCCATAGTAGTTGAATTATTTCTTTTTGACTGTTTTGTGATATTTTCTCCTTGACCAGAAAGCTCTGGAATTTGACTATAACATTCTGGTAGTTTTCATTTTGGGACTTACTTTAGGAGGCAATCAGTGGATACTTTCAATTTCTACTTTATCTTCATATTCAATTCTATCTGAGGAGTTTTCCTTTATAATTTCTTGAAATATGATGTCTAGACCCTTTTTTAAAAACCAAGTCTTATAAATAGTTCAATAATTCTTGAATTATTTCTTCTCAATCTATTTTGAGGTGAGTTGGGGTATTTTCCCTCTTTGAGGTATTCCACATTTTCTTCTATTTCTTTCAATCTTTTACCTTTGTTTTATTATTTCTTGATGTCTCATGGAGTTGTTACCTTCCACTTGAGAATGCCAACTGTTGAGTTAATGTTTCCAGTTGGTCTTAAACTTGTATTATTTCTAATAGTTCCTGGCCCTTTTTCCCATGACATATTTGGTAGTTTAGGCCTATGACTGGAAATACACTCTCTGCTTAGGCTCATATCGGAAGCCTTTCAAGCTTGGTAGAAGTTCTCTGAGCTTTTATATGCTTGTCTAGCCTTCATCAACATAGGGTCACTTCCATAAGCATTATAGGATCATAGTTGTATAGTTGGGAGGGACTTAGAGGCCATAGAGTCCAACTCCCTCATTTTAAGAATGAGAAAACTAAGGCTCAGAGATTGAATTACTTGACTATAGTCACACAACTAGTAAGCATCGGAGGTAAAATTTGAACCCAAGTGTTTCTGACTCCAGGTCTAGCTCTACAGACACTGTACCATTCTATCTCACATCATGAGATATGGAAGGGGTTTTTGTTTTGTTTGTATGAAAGTCTAATAATTATACCTCAAGGAAAAATATTATAAAAGAAAAGAAGGTCTTGATAAGGATCACCATAGCAAAGTCTGGGGCTGCCCTATGAAATCAAACCAAAATAATTCATATTGTTCTGCCTGGAAGGGCAGAGCCTGAAAAGGGATACATTAATTATAGCACTTATTGTTTTTAGCAATAATCCTAAGCATTATCGCTAAAATGAACATGGATTTAAAAAAACCAAGTCCTGAAAAAGTAGGACAATGGAATATCCTTTGTAACTCAGTCAGGATAAATTTATGACAAAGAAAAGGAATAGCTTCTTTACAGAGTAGCTAAGAAATTCCAAGAACTTTCCCTCTCCCCCACCTCCATGACCTGGGAGGTGATAGTTCTGTGGTTCTCTGCCTTGGTTAGCCATATTTGGAACACTGTGTTCAGTTCTGGACATCACATTTTAAGAGGTGCATGAATAAACTGCCAAGAAATAATGAGCCTCAAGTTCATTCCATTTGAGGATTGGTTGAAGGAACTGGGAATTTTTAGTCCTGGGAAAGAAAAAAGGCTTAACGGGTCCATAATAAGACTTGAAGTAACAGCAGTGATATAGAAAATCAAGGAATCTGCGTTCAAATCCTGACTCTGTCATTTACTCTCTAAACAAACTTGGGCAAATCACTTAAACTCTTATCTCTAGACCTGTTTCCTCATCTATAAAAAGAACTATTTGAAGTAGCTCAGCTCTAAGGTCCTTTCTATTAGATTATAAGTTCTTTGAGGGCAGTGATTGTCTTTTGCCTCTTTTTATATTTTTAGCACAGTGTCCAGAACATAGTAAGTACTTAGCCAATGTTTTTTGCCCTTCTTGGCTCCTAGAGCTTAACTCAATACCTGGTGACGAGTTAAGTGCTTCAGTCTATGACTGTATAGCATTTGAAGGGTCTTATGGCATCATGAGACATTAGACTTATTTGCTTGGCCCCAGAGAACAGTATCTTGAGTAATAAGTGAAAAAGGCTGAGAGGCAACTTTAGATTTGATGTCAAGAAAAATTTTCTCATAATTAGAGCTGTCCCAGAGTGGAATAAACTTACTGGAAAGGTTATGCATGGCTTCACCTTTGCTGGAAGTTTTTAATCAGAAGCTGCATGATTACCCATCAGATCCATTCTTCAAAGGGTTTGCTTTTCCAGGTATGTGTTGGACTAGATTGATTACTGCGACGACTCCTACCTCTGAGATTATGTGAAATTTAAAGCTGTTTTCCTTAAATTTATGCCACTTCCTAAATCTTTTCAGGGGTGCTGTGTGAAAACAAACAAACAGACAGACAGAAAGAGTCCATATGATGGAACAAAAGAAATCAAACAAACAAAAGAAAAAATGTTGGGAGAGGAAAAATGAGAACAGAGCATCTTTTTGTTCAAGGCAAACATTCCCACCCTTTGGAGTCCAGCTGCTAATGACTAATCTTCTTGGGAGAAGATCAAATGATGAAATCACATTTTAGCCTGGCCTCAAAATTGTACCAAGAGTTTTTCACTTTGCATGAATAAACAGCATTTTGTGACCGGTCTATTTTGCATAGAGAAAAAAATACCCATTTCTTGATCTGGCCACCTTCAAAGGTGTTTCCATAGAAACCAAAGATGAAGAAAATAAGTAGGAACATTTCTTGAGCTGCACTAAGGAAGATTTTCTGTGGATGGGGATGTCATTGTGCCTTAAGATAGATAACCCTACTACTGGCCATTGCCCTTGTGTGATCAGGAACAGAAGCTTATCCATTCTATTCAAATTCTTTCTTTAAAGTGAAAGATTTATTATTTTTTCCACTTTAGAGGGTCAGAGTTCTTTGCCCCATTTACAGTCTTTGGGAAAGGGAGGAAATATAGGAAATATTTTATGCAAATATAACAGTGCCTTCAGAAAAGCTTCTAGGAGAAAGAAGCCACAAGAGAGGCACACTTCTGTGTCTGCAGAACAACTTTGTCTAAGCTCAAGAAGCCATAGTGGGCAGGGCTAGATTTTTTAACTTTGGGTACCCTGAACTTGTTATTTTTAAACCTTTACCTTACATCTTAGAATTAATTTTGTATATTGGTCCCAAGGCAGAAGAGCAATAAGGGCTAGGCAATAGGGGTTAAGTAACTTGAACAGAGTCACACAGCAAGGAAGTACCTAAGGGCAGATCTGAATCCAGGACTTCCTGTCCCTAGGCTTGATGCTCAAACTACTGACCCACCCAGCTGCCCCCAAATTTATTTATTAATATTTTGGTAGCTTTCTTTAAATAGAACTGGTTTCCTTTGCGATGGCTATGTTTAGTTCTATTTTATGCATTTAAAAACATTCTGAAAATTGGTCCATAGACTTCACCAGATTGCCAAAGGAGTCCATGATACACAAAAAAATTAGAACCCTTATTGTCACTAGTAGATAGAAGGTCATCAGTGAGGAAACTTTCCCTTGGTGACAAAGCTAATAGGTTATTAAGGTAGGATTTGAATCCAGGTCTTACTGACTATAAGTCCATAGTTTGATGAATTTACTGTCCCTGAAAAATGAGTCTGTAGTCCCTGCTAGCTCTTTAGCATATATTTTTCACCTTTGTGTGTGTGTGTGTTACTGAGACTTCTTTGGGTTTAGTAAAGCTTTTTGCCTCCTTTTCAGAAAAATGTTTTGAATTGCATAAAATAAAACATAATATGAAGAAGAAAACCAATTCTCCTGAAATACAGTTATCAAAAGATTTTTAAATGTCATGGAGATTAGGTTAAGAGCTCCTGCTAGAGTCAGGACACCTATGATCCAACAATATTATGATTTGAGTTCAAATCCTGCCTTTGATATATACTATGATCTTGGGAATGTCAAAGAACCCCCATGCCCCAGGCTGCTATAGGTTATAGGCAGGATGCCCATCTGCATCAGCAAAGGGAGTTTCCTTGGAGATCTTGACACAGATGAATACTCTTTCTATTACTGCTACTACTGTAACTGCTGCTACTGCTACTACTACCATTTATATATTGCTCTAAGGCTTGAAAAATACCTTAAATCTGCTGTCTCCTTAGATCCTCACAACAGCTTTATGAGGTATGTGCGATTTCCATTTTACATGGGGAAGTGGAGATTAAGTGACTTGCCCAAGATCATACAATAAATATCTGAAACAGGATTTGAACTTAGAAATTCTCCACTCCAAATTGAAGACTATAATGGTCTCTCTAATGGTCAAGGAAAGAGATGGGGAGACAGATAGGCAGAAAGAGAGGCAGAAAGAGGACAGACACACACACATTTAATGAGAGAGAGAGAGAGAGAGAGAGGGAGAGAGAGAGAGAGAGAGAGAGAGAGAGAGTTGGGTGGCAAGTGTACTTCTATACTAATACCAAGGTAGAAAAATACACACACACACACACACACACACACACACACACACACAAATACATATATTCTTCAGGCAAAGCCTCAAGATTGCCTGTCACACTGAAAGCCTGGTATTTAAAAGGAAGAAGGTGGGAATCTTAAGCATCTCTGTGTATTTTCCACTTACAAATGAACTACTAATTATCTTCCCACTTGTTGGTCTTCAGAATATTTAGAGCCAGAGCTGAATAAAAAGAAACTTTGAATAGATTCTGTATAGTTTATTGATTCCTTTCAAGGGACTAACCCTATTTCCCTCATTGGCTATTGCCACCTTTCCTGAAAGATCACTGATCAGCATTCTAGTGCAAAAGATGATAGATCCCAGGTTCTGATCCTCTTTATAATCTTGCTCCCTGTGTGACCTTAGGTAAGTCACTTAATTTTCCTGGGTGTGAGTTTCCACAACTATAAAATTAAGGGCTCAGGCTAGATGGCCTCTGAGATCCCTTCCAGTTCCATATCTCTGATCCTAAGGAATAATCTGTGGGAGCAGAAATCAAAGAGGGACACAATATGGGGCAGAATGGACAAAGGAGAGGTGACAGTTCGTTTTGGCAAAAAATAAAAATTGAGTTGACTATCCTATCATCAGAACTCTTGAATCATTAAAAGAAACAATAATTTGATATATAATCAAGGGTGAGAGAACCTATGGCCTGAATGGAAGAATCAGGTTTGACAGTGGAGAAGTCTAGTAAGGGAGAAGGATGCTAGATTGGATATCAGCACACCTTTGTCCTTTGAAGGAAGGATTGTTTCATTATTTGTACATGTAGCCCTAGCACTTAGGGTGTACTCAGCACATGGTAGGTGCTTAATAAATTCTTGCTGATTGATCCATCTCCATTCTGGTTCCACTCTGTCACTTGTAATCTCTGACATTTAGCAAAATCATTTCATCTCTAGGACTTAGCTTCCTCACCTGGAAAATGAGGGAGTTGGATTAGTTGACCTGTAAAGGATCTTCCAACTCTAAACTCAAAATTCTATGATATTTGGACATTTGACCCTTCTAACATTTACCTAGGTATATGCTCCTTTGTTATTTTTCTTTATATTTTTCTTAATATTAGAAACTACCAGAAAAAAGTCCTTCATCTTATACTTCTTTTCGATATTTTCAACTACAGGAATAAGTGTATAAATATGACCCCAGGCAAAATTTGACAGTTCTCCAAGGGAGGATTCTCCAATCTCTCCATTCTGGAGCACTAGAAAACAAGGTCCCATAGTTTGTGTTTCCCAGTAGGATCTGGGACATTCTCACAGCACGTGCATAGCCCTGAAGCAAACCAAACTTGTTCTACACTTTTCATTGACAGGTTAAGAAAAATGTCTACAGGTGAGCACAGTTAGCAATTGAGAATTCAATTCACCAATTGGTTGATAAAGAAATCTTCCCTCAGGTCAGAGAATGAATACAGATAGCACCTAGGCAAAACAAAAACAAAAACCAGCTTGGAGAACTGCTTCTCCCCTTTTACTTTTGTCACTATTGTATATCAGAGGACCAGAGAGAATTTAGAATGCCTCCCTCAAAAAACACAATTTATTTTTGTACAAATGGCCACTTTTGTGTATATGAGTTGCATACTAAGAGTTGCAAAATTGCAATACTTGTTTTTTTTTGGAGGGGATTTTATTTAGTTAATTTAGAATATTTTTTCCATGGTTACAAGATTCATGTTCTTTCCCTCACCTCTTTTCCACTCCCCTCCCGTAGTCAATGAGCAATTCTACTGGGTTTTATATGTGTCTTTGATCAAGACCTATTTCCATATTATTGATATTTGCACCAGGGTGATCATTTAGAGTCTATACTCCCAATCATATCCCCTTCTAACCATGTGATCAAGCAGTTGTTTTTCTTCTGTGTTTCTGCTCCCATAATTCTTTCTCATAAGTCCCTCAGAACTGTCCTGGATCATTTCGTTGCTTCCAGTAGAGAAGTCCATTATGTTTGATTGTACCACAGTGTATCCATCTCTGTGTACAATGTCCTCCTGGTTCTGCTCCTCTCTGCATCACTTCCTGGAGGTTGTTCCAGTCTCTATGGAATTCCTCCACTTTATTATTACTTTGAACACAATAATATTCCATCATCAACAGATACCACAATTTGTTCAGCCATTCCCCAATTGAAGGGCATCCCCTCGTTTTCCAATTTTTTTACCACCACAAAGAGCGCAGCTATGAATATTCTTGTACAAGTCTATTTCCTTGTTATCTCTTTGGGGTATCCAGCAGTGCTATGGCTGGATCAAAGGGCAGACAATCTTTTAGCACCCTTTAGACACAGTTCCAAATTGCTCTCCAGAATGGCTGGATCAATTCACAACTCCACCAGCACTGCAGTGATGTCCCAATTTTGCCACAATGTTTGTTTTTGACACAAAGATCTAACTTATTAATTAGTAAAAAAAATAGCAAAAAATAGATAATAGAAAATTTCCATTAGAAAAATTATGTTCACAAGTGTTATCATTGAATCCCAGCTTTCAGCTCTGCCTCTTGCTGCCTTTGGGAAATCACAGTCTCTCTGGGTCTTGATCTCTTCTTTCACTGAGACCACAATATGATGAGGACAAATGAGAATTTGTTTATGAAAATATTTTCTAAATTATGTTCTAAAACTTTCCAAAGGAATTGGAACTTCCTTTGTGTCTATTTTCCAAGTGGCTGGCAGGTAGGAATCCTAAAAAAGTGATCTCCCAGTCCCTTCCAGAACGAGAAGTGATGAATCTTATTTATCAAATCCTCTTGTATGTCATGACATTCCCAACAACTCAACCTTTAGCCAGTTACCTCTAAATTATTTTAAGATGAGGTAGCATATTGCATTGCTTCACACAACCAATCTCAACCCAATCATAGACTTCCATTAAATTGATATATCACAAGTGATTCAGTCATTTTCCAGTTTTTTCCATTTTCTGTGATGAATAATAATGCTAGGAAAACCATATTCAACCATATAGTTTTTAAAAAATTGTTACAAAAATATTTTCAAGGTAAATTCCAAATCATGAGACAATTTGGTATGATTAATTTTGTAGCATTTTCATTCCTTTGCCAGATTGCTTTCCAGAAAGATTCTATTACCTTGTAATTTCATGAGCTATGTACGAGTTGTGTACCAGTTTCTTCATAAACAATGAATGCTATTATTTTTTGCCACTTTTATGATTGTAGATAGTACCTAAAAGTTTTTAAATTTAATTTGATCATTAATAAGGTTGAATATTGTAAATGATTATTTAAATTTTGCTTTTCTTCTTTTGTAATTTTTTCATTTCTTTTGGTCATTCATTGGGAATTATGGTTATTGCCTTTGAATTATTTATAAAACTTAGATGTTAAGTTTTTAATCTATGAATTTTCTATAAGAGTTTTTTCCCAGTTTGCAATTTTCATAAATTTTAAGACTTTACCTATTTCTACTAAATAACTTTTTTGAATGGCACTTTGTCACTTTGAATGGCATTGTGTTAAATATATAAATTAGTTTGGGGTAAATATCACCCTTTTAGTGTATTTGCTCAATCTGAGATTGAGCTAGGGAGATCATTGCATTTGTTCTGTTCTTCCTCGATTTTTATCATTGAAAATTCTGTGTCTCTTGGGTACTGGTTTAGATAAAGGCCAATTCTCTTTCCATTGACTTCTCTTGGTCTTTGGTCACAATGTATAGAATACAGATAATTTTTGTGGATTTGTATTGTATCCCATGGAAGCAGCATGGTATCTTTCAGAGAACTGAGAACTTGGATTGAAGTTCTGCTTCATATTCTTTGATCATGCAGAAGTCACAGCTTTTCTGAACTGTACGAACCTCTTTAAGACTTGTACAAGTGGAGATTTTTTAAATACAGACTTAAGCTATAGAGGGCTGCTAGACCAATCTCAATCAGTAGATTGAGAGCCAGACCTAGAGACAGCAGGTCCTAGGTTCAAAACTGACCTCAGACACTTTCCAGTTGTGTGACCCTAAGTAAGTCACTTAATCCCTATTGCCTACTCTTTACTGTTCTTCTGCTTTAGAACCTTAAGACTTGTTATAGATAGATACATTGTGATCAACTACATAAGTAAAATAAGAAACCCTTAATGTATCTTGTATCCTGTTATTTTATGAATTTATAATTTCCATTTATTATCCTGTTGCCTTTTTTAGGTTTTAGGGGTGGTGAATGAAAACATGAAACAATCAATTGATGCACCTTTACCAGAAGCAATGCTAATATTGATTTTTAAATATTCTGTTTCCAGAACAATAGGTAGAAAATCAAAATGGGGAGTAGCTTGCAATGTGGAAAGGTAGGTGACAAGATAGAGTAGACGAAGCATGATTGGGTATTGGTCCAAGTAAATATAACAGGCTAGATATGAGTTTCTTGTTATCTTGTAATAAGAACATCTAGTGTTTATTTTCTCTCTTATCAATAAATTTTTTTATTAATTGTTTTCTTGGTATAAAACCTGTTTATATTTTTCCTTTGTTGTGCGGAATTTTTTGTTTGGGTAATCCAGTATTCCTGCTTTGTCTCCCACAAATTTCTCTTGGGGATAATAGGTAAAAGTTTGCCTCCTCTACATAATCAAATAAATACATTATCCTATTTTTATAGCCGTTTTCTTCTTAACTTTATTATCCAGCTGGAATTTAATGTGCCATATCGTGTGAGGGATGGATCTAAGTTTATTTTTCAACACATTGCTGGCCAATTTTCTGAACTATATTTGTTGAATAATGAATCCTTTCTTGAGTCTTTATTTTCCATAGCCTTATAAAAAACAATATTTTAAATGCATTTGGCCCAAGATATGGGGTCCCTATTCTATTCTCTTAATTTATTTTTCTTTTATTTTTTTCTTCCTTTTTAGACCAATTAATAGATCGTTTTTAAAATTAAATTTTATTTTTATTTTCAGTTCCAAATTATCTCCTTTCCTTTAACCCTCCTACACTTATTGAGAAGACAAGAATTATAATGCCTACTATACAGATGAAGTCATGCAAAAATATTTCTACAGTATTTCTTCCAGAAAAAAAAGGAAAGAGAAAAAAATATCAGCCTGTATACTCTGAGGTCCTCATTTCTCTACCTAGATAGAATTTTTCATCTTGCGGCATTTAGCTCTGTGGTGGATCACTGTATTGATCATATTAGATCATTTTGATGAAAATTGCTTTTTAGTATATTATAAAATTTGGATATCCAAATCCATGTTCATCAACTTTTAAAATCCAAATTTTCCCCCTCGATATTTCTCTCCATTTATTTTTCCACATTTGTTTTACTCTGATTATATAACCAGATGGTAATTTTGACTGTAATGCATTAAGGTGAATTTGGGGAAGATTGCCATATTTACTATGGCACCTGACTCAGCTTCTTGTCTTGAATGACACTCCAATTTGGATCTTCCTTTCTTTTTTTAACCAAATGGATTGTCTTTTGTCTTTATAAAAGTCACAAATATTCAGAGGCATGCTGGAACCAGTTTGAATCAACTTTCACTAGCCAATTATTTTTTTTAATTTTATTTAATTAATTGAAAAAAATTTCCATAGTTACATGATTCATGTTCTTTCTCTCACCACCTCCCATAGCCAACATACAATTCCACTGAGTTTTACATGTGTCATTGATTAAGACCTATTTCCATATTATTGATATTTGCACCAGGGTGATCATTTAGTCTACATCCCCAATCATATTCCCATCAACCCATGAGATCAAGCAGTTGTTTTTCTTCTGTGTTTCTGCTCCCACAGTTCCTTCTTTGGATGTGGATAGTGTTCTTTAAGTCCCTCAGAAGTGTCTTGGATCATTGCATTGCTTCTAGAGAAGTCTATTACTTTTATGATTACCACAATTATGATTGTACCACAGTGTATCAGTTTCTGTGTACAATGTTCTCCTGGTTCTGCTCCTTTCACTCTGCATCAATTCCTGGAGGTCATTCCAGTTCACATGGAATCCCTCCAGTTCATTATTCCTTTGAGCATAATAGTATTCCATCGCCAACATATACCATAATTTGTCTAGCCATTCCCCAATTGATGGGCATCCCCTCATTTTCCAATTTTTCATCACCTCAAAGAGCACATCACTACCCAATTATTAAGTTTTTAGTGGGAGTATTTATATCTTGTGAATCAGAAAATATACTAAATCTAAATGTTTTGTTGATTGCCTAGACCTAAGAAAGTAATAGAATAAATACTAATAATTCAGTGAATCATATATGTGTGTATATATATATATATTCAATAGTTAATTATTTATTATTTGCCATTTGTGTCTATGTACTGTTACTTAATTTCCAACTACTTTGTGTTTTTTTTTACTTAAAGAAAACTATATTCCTTTTGATTATGTTTTCTTCTGATGACTTTTTCTTGGTTCTCATCATTCTTGATTTCTTAAGTATTTCAGATAATTGACCACCCTCTCCTCTAAGTCTACTGACTTTGTACTGCCTTCAGGATAAAATATGAAATCCTTTGTTTGGCCTTCAAAACTTTTCATTAGTTTCCCCCTTTCTATCTTTCCAGTCTTCTCAGACCTTTCTTTTTTTCCATTTACTCTGTGGTCTAGGGCTATTGGTCTCATTGTTGATGCTTATACCAGATACTCCATCTCTCAATGTAATTCTTCATGTTTCTCCAAGTATTTTCACTAGCTGCTCCTCACACATAGGTTTTCTGCCTCTCCTTATCTCCCTTTGGCTTTTTTGGCTTTTTTCAAGTCTCAGCTAAAATCCTACTTTCTGCAAGACACTTTCCCCAAACTCCTCTAATGCTAGTGTCTTCCCTCAGTTAATTTTTCCAATTTACCCTGTATAATGTCTTGTTTGTTAATAGTTGTTTTCTTGTTGTCTCCCCCATTAGAATGTGAGCTTCATGAAAGAAAGGATTGTTTTTGCTTTTCTTTGCATCCCCAGTTCTCACTCAGCAACAGTGCCTTAGAATACATAAGAAGGCACTTAATAAATGTTTCTTGCTTATTTGGTCCTAAATACCTACTTATTCTCTGATGGGTTTTCATGACATTGTTCTTTCTTGGTTCTTCTCCTTTTGACTGCTCATTCTCAGGCTCCCTTGCTGGTTCAATATCCATACCTTACCCCCTAAGTATGCATATGCCTCAGGGCTCTCTCTTGGGTCTTATTTTCTTGTCTCTACTGATGGTCTCTGGATGACTTCATTGTTTCCCATGGGTTTAATTATCATTTCTCTTCAGATGGCTCCAAAATCTATATATTTAGCCTTCACTTTTCACCTGAGCTATAGTTCCACATCCCAAACTACTTATTGGATATTTCCAAATGAATTTCCCTTAGGCATTTCAAACTCAACACATCCAAAACAGAACTCATTATCTTCATCCTAAAGGGTGCTACCATTTTTACATTTAGCCATGTTATCAGTCTTGAAGTCATTCTAATTCAATCAAAAGCTAAGTTTGAGGTAACTAGAATGGTGATAGAGAGATGCATGGGTATAGAAAGGCCATGATAGAGTCCCAGAAATGGCCTATGATAAAGTAATAGTGCAAAGGATGTCATTGAAGACGTGTATGATCAGAAAAGGAGGCAAACCAGCTATGTGTCATGAATGTTACATTGATACCTATGAAGTATAAAAAAATACAACCTAGGTGAAGATCTCTACCACATTAATTAAGTCTGTGTGCAGCATCTATGGAAGATTTAGGCAAGAATTGCCCAAGATGAGAAAACTTGGGTATGTCATGGTTTGCATCAGTGGAGGGAATATTGGCATCATTTACACCAAGATCAATTAATTAATCAACATGTATTTATTAAGCAAGTGATTACCAAATAACAGTGTCCTAAGGATTGGGGAAGCAAGGAAAAACAAAAATAAGCCTAGCTGGTGAGGAATTTACCTTATAAAATGGTAGAGATGAGTATTGACATATTGTAAAACTTTTTTCATGTACAATTTTGGTTATTCTTGTTTTCTTCTTCTTTATTTTTATTTATTCTTCCTTATTTATTTCTCTTTTCTTCTCTCTTCCTGTTTCTCTCCCTCTCCTTCTCTCCTCTCTTCTCCTCCATAAGATAACTATTGTTCTCATTCTAGTTCCTTTAGGGACACATTTGATTTATTTCTTCTCTCCTTTTCCAACTTATTAATTCAGAGGCTTGATGCTATAAATTTGTCCCTAAGAACTGATTTGGCTGCATCCCATAGATTTCAACATACATTATTATTATATTTGAAATATTTATTTTTTCCTGATTTCTTCTTTAAATCCAATTATTGTTTAATAAATGTGTTTTTGAAGCTTCCATGTAACTGTGTATCTTTTATTCATTTTTTATTTGTAATTTTATTGCATTATGACTTGATAATAAAGCAGGTCTAATTTCTGTCTTTCTGAATTTATTGAGAGATCTCAGTAGAGCTGGCTCCCTTGCTGTTTGTTACTCTACCAAAACTCAATTTATTCTTGTAATCTTGCATATTCATCTAAGTATATAAACATAGGAACAGAGTGTTGGAACTCACCTCTTTGTTGTGTAGTCATTTTCATTCATGTCTGACAGTGACTGCATTTGGGGTTTTCTTAGCAAAGATACTGAAATTGTTTGCCATTTCCATCTCAGCTCATTTTACAGATGAGGAAACTGAAGCAGTTAAGTGACTTGCCTAGAGTCACACAGCTAGTAAGTATCTAAGGTCAGATTTGAACTCAGGAAGAGTAGTCTTTCTGACCTTAGGTCTGGTGCTCTCTGTTGTGTCACCTACTTGCCCTTAGAAGTAGTATGATCCTTGGTGAGAAATGTATTTGGGAGTATTGATTCAACTCTTCTTTGTTGCAAATGAAGAAACTGAGGCTTTAAGAAGTTAATAATTAGCTCCAGTTCATGAAACTGACTGCAGCCAGAGATGGAATTAGAATCGAAGGATCAGGGTTCCTTCCATTGGAGCATACTGCTTCCTCTGGGTAGTTGCATGCTTCCAGTCTACACTTGACCCACATTGCATGGGAAGAAATTTCATACACTGTTTACCTGAAAATGAAGTGTGCCCAGAAGATAGCCCCTAGGATAGTTTAGGACTAGGAAGCCAAAAGCTATGAGGAAGGTTGGACAGAACAGGATATATTTAGCCTGGAGAGGAGAAGACAAAGTATTGGGACAATAACTTAAACTATTTGAGACATATGTTGTCATATGGAAGAGAAAATTGACTTTTTCTGGGTTGCTCCAAAAGAGTAGACTAGAACCAATGGAGGGAAGCTACAGAAGCAAAATCTTTCTAGAACCATCTATTCAGGGAATAGGCTGCTTTGGAAGTAGGGAACTTCCCTTCACTGGAGGAATTTAAGTGAAGACCAGAGTTATTACATCTGATTATTACTAGAAAAGAGAAGGGCAGCTAGGTGGCACACTAGATAGAGTGCCAGGCCTGGAGTCAGGAAGATTTGGTGACACTTACTAGCTGTGAGACCCTGGGAAAATTGTTGAATCTTGTTTGCCTCAGTTTCCTCATCACTAAAAATGAGCTGGAGAAGGAAAAAGCTAACCACTCAACTATCTTTTCCAAGAAAACTCCAAATGAGGTCATAAAGAGTTGGACATGATTGAAATGACTGAACACCCAGAAAAGAGAGGTCTCAGTTCTTTCCGTTCTCAACTTCTGTTGCTTTAAATAGTGCCCAGTCAAGCTGATTCCGTCTCATGGCTAGATGCCTTCTTCTTCATTATATACCATCTTCCAACTCTTGGTAAAGGTACACATGTACTTGTGCATTCAATGCTTCCCCCTTGACATACTGTCTACCGCAGCCCCTTTTCTGAATTCCTACCTGTCTTTTAAAGCTCACCTCAAAAGTACTCCCCAAAGCCTTTTCAGACCTCTCTAATTATTATTTTTTAAACCCTTATCTTCCATCTTAGAATCAATACCATGTGTTGGTTCTAAGGCAGAAGAGCAGTAAGGGCTAGGCAATGGGAGTTGTGACTTGCCCAGGGTCACACAGCTAGGAAGTGTCTGAGGCCAGATCTGAACCCAGGACCTCACATCTCTAGGCCTGGCTCTCAATCCACTGAGCCACCCAGTTGCCCCCAGAGCTCTCTAATTATTAACGACATGTAAGAGTCAACCTCCCTAGGCTCTCAGTTTAACTTCCATATACTGTACTCTGTAGGTAACTTGTATGTCAATAATTATTTGTATGTTGTCTCCATAATTAGATTGTAAGCTCCTCAAGGGCAGAGACTATGTTTCCACTTTTCTTTCTATCCTCAGGGCTTAGCTTATGGCCTGGTACATAGAAAATACCGAATAAATGCATGCTGCCTATATAGGTCATATGCATAGTAAAATGATAGACTCAATGATTTAAAGGTAGAAGGGACCATAGAATTTCTGCGTCTAACTTCTTCATTTTATGGAGGATGGAACTGCCCAATAAAGAGGCTATGTAACTAATTTAGGATTAGCCCAGGACTTCCTAGCTTCAAGGCTATGTTCTACTTACTAAGAGACGTTATGATATACTCCAACACAACAAGATTTTGAGCTCACTTCCATGCTCACTCCTATCTCTAAAATGGATAAGTTGGAGTAGAGGATAATTATGGCCTCATTCAACTCTAAAATCCAATTTATCCTCTAATCTTATGTTGTTCTCACTCCCACTCCTGGTTATTTGGTTGCCTCCTAAAATTGTTTTGCATTCATTTTGCATATATATTGTATTTACCTAATGATATCTCCTTCTAATCTCTAGTAGAATGTAAGCTCTTTGAGGGCAGGAGCTGTTTCAATATTTGCTTTTGTATCCCCAGAGCCTAGGATATTCAATAAATGCTTGTTGAGTTGAATTTTCTCTTATAATAATGATAGCTGCTAGAAATTACAGAGCATTTTACAGTTTGCAAAATGCTTTACATTTATTATCTTATTTAATATAACAACAATCCTGTGAGTCAGTCCCTATTTTATAGATAAAAGCTGAAAGACATTAAATAACTTTTCCAGAATCATACAACTTGTAAATATATGATGTAGGACTTGAATTCAAGTCTTCTTACTCTAAGTCAAGTACTCTTACTACTAGATGGTAAGCTTTATAAGAGAAAACCCATATTTTATCTCAATTTTGATTCTACTTGAGAGTCTGTATCATATGAGGCACACAGTACTTAATGGTTGTTGCCATGCATGGGATTTTATACCTCAGTGGCAGTTAGGTGGGGCAGTGGATAGCGTTCCAGGCCTAGAGTCAAGAAATTCTGAGTTCATATCAAGTCTCAGATACTAGCTATGTGACCCTGAGCAAGTAACTTAACCCTGTTTGCCTCAGTTTCCTTATCTATAAAGTACATTGGAGAAGGAAATGGCAAACTACTCCAGTATCTTTGCCAAGAAAACCCCAAATGGTGTCATGAAGAGTCAGCCACAACAGAAAACAATTAACACCAACAAAGCAATACCTTCACAAGCTCAAAGGCTAGTTAAGTTGAATGAATAATTGGACCAGATATAATAACTATGGTCTTTTTGAGTCTTGTCTTTCCTTTTTTTTTGCCTTTCTTGGGGGTGGGGTGGGGTTTGAGCAGGGGGTGGGTATGTGTGGAGGAGCAAATGAGGCAGAAACAAAGATTTGAAAAGAGGGAAGATTTTATCCCCAGAACTCAGAGCAGTGCACACTATATTTCTTTTAATCAATCGGTTCTGTTTTTGGAAAGAAATAATCACATAGTTCATGGAGAGCAATGGTATTTTCATATGGAAATCATCTAAAGTCTTTCTTTCCCTCTTCATTTCCATGCTTTTTCCCACAATGTTTCCACAATATTGAGGATGACCACCCCACTTTTCTCTTATATATTTCAGAGACCCCCTTTCTTTCTAGAAATTCTTTGTCCATGGTTCAGTCAAGCGTACCTACCATTATAAAGAAGGACATGTAGCAGAACTAACCAGGACAGCTGGTATATAGACTTTGAGGTACCATAGAAAAAACTTTGGTGGACTCTTTTGTTTTATCAGATAACAGACATAAATGCCGATTGAAGAGAGCAGAAGAAATGCCACAAAGATGTATGGGATAGTTCGATGGGGATATGATTGGGGATGTAGACTCTTAATGATCACTCTACTGCAAATATTAATAATATGGAAATAGGTCTTGATCAATGATGCATGTAAAACCCAGTGGAATTGCATGTTGGCTATGGGAGGAAGGAGGGAGGAGGGTAGAGAAAGAACAAGAATCATGGAACCATGGAAAAATATTCTAAATTAAATAATTAAATAAAGAAAAGCTGTATGTGACTGCCAAATGAACTTTTCAGATAATAATCACCATAGCAGTGAGTTGAGGAGGGAGAGAAATCACAGAAACCTGTCTCCTTCATGCCCTTCTCTCTACCCTCAAAGGGGAGTGAATGGGGCTGAAGAATTCTAGCAATAAGATCTCCATAGTAACCCAAAGAATCCTGGTAATTCACAAAAATCCCCAGAATGATGTTGGCAGAGGGCCTTATTTTCTACCCTCATCTGTGTTGGGAGAGGGAAGACATTCTCATTTGAATGGATGATGATGGTCACAGCCCAGTTTTGTTTCTGAAGACAAGCTTGCCCTGTGTGTTGACTCTCCCTCAGTAAAATACAGAAATAAGAATGTTTCCCATGGGAGCTCTGAATTGGGCTTCTTGCATCAATGTAAGAAATCTGTTGCTACGTTGAAGAAAATGACAATGGTGAGACATCCTTTCAAAACCTATGGGATGCAGCCAAAGCAGTACTCCGGGGGAGATTTATATCCCTGAATTCATATATAAACAAATTAAGAAGGGCAGAGGTCAATGAATTGGGCATGCAAATTAAAAAACTAGAAAGTAAACAAATTAAAAATCCTCAGATGAAGACTAAATTAGAGGTCCTAAAAATCAAAGGAGAAATCAATAAAATTGAAAGTCAAAGAAGTATTGATTTAATAAATAAGACTAGAAGCTGGTACTTTGAAAAAACAAATAAAATAGACAAAGTACTAGTCAGTCTAATTTAAAAAAGGAAAGAAAAAATCAAATTAACAGTATCCAAGATGAAAAGGGAGACCTCACCTCTAATGAAGAGGAAATTAAGGCAATCATTAAAAACTACTATGCCCAATTATATGGCAACAAATATGGCAATCTAGGTGATACGGATGAATACTTACAAAAATATAAATTGCCTAGACTAAAAGAGGAAGAAATAAATTACCTAAACAACCCCATATCAGAAAAAGAAATTGAACAAGCCATCAAAGAACTTCCTAAGAAAAATCTCCAGGTCCAGATGGATTCACAAATGAATTCTATCAAACATTCAAAAAACAACTAATCCCAGTATTATACAAACTATTTGACAGAATAAGCCAAGAAGGGGTTCTACCAAATTCTTTTTATGACACAAACATGGTACTGATCCCAAAGCCAGGCAGGTTAAAAACAGAGAAAGAAAACTAGAGGCCAATCTCCTATTTTTCTACAGTATCCTATTTTTAATAGATTTTTATATATACATTTATATACATATATATAAATCTATTAAAAAATAGGATACTAGCAAAAAGATTCCAGCAAGTCATTACAAGGGTTATCCACTATGATCAGGTAGTATTCTTACCAGGAATGCAAGGATGGTTCAATATTAGGAAAACCATCCATGTAATTGACCATATTAACAAGCAAACTGACAAAAATCACATGATTATCTCAATAGATGCAGAAAAAGCCTTAGATAAAATACAACACCCATTCCTATTGAAACCACTAGAAAGTATAGGAATAGAAGGACCTTTCCTAAAAATAATAAATGGTATATATCTAAAACCATCATCAAACATCATTTGCAATGGGGATAAACTCAAAGTCTTCCCAATAAGATCAGGAGTCAAACAAGGATGCCCATTATCACCTTTATTATTTAATATTGTACTAGAAACACTAGCAGTAGCAATTAGAGAAGAAAAAGAAATTGAAGGTATTAAAATTGGCAATGAGGAGACCAAGCTGTCACTCTTTGCAGATGATATGATGATTTACTTAAAGAATCCCAGAGAATCAACCAAAAAGCTAGTCGAAATAATCAACAACTTTAGCAAAGTTGCAGGAAACAAAATAAACCCACATAAGTCATCAGCATTTCTATATATCTCCAACCCCGTTCAGCAGCAAGAATTAGAAAGAGAAATTCCATTTAAAGTCACCCAAGACAATATAAAATACTTAGGAATCTATCTGCCGAGACAAACATAGGAACTATATGAATACACTACAAAAAACTCTCCACACAACTAAAACTAGATCTAAACAATTGGAAAAACATTGATTGCTCATGGGTGGGATGAGCTAACATAATAAAAATGACCATCCTACCCAAACTTATCTATCTAGTGCCATACCCATTGAACTTCCAAAAAAAACATCATTATTGAATTAGAGAAAACCATAACAAAATTCATTCGGAAGAACAAAGGATCAAGGATATCCAGGGAAATAATGAAAAAAAATACAAAGGAATGTGGCCTTGCAGTCACAGATCTCAAGCTATACTATAAAGCAGTGGTCATCAAAACAATTTGGTACTGGCTAAGAGACAGAAAGGAGAATCAGTGGAATAGACTTGGGGTAAATGACCTCTGTAAGACAGTCTATGACAAACCCAAAGACCCCAGCTTTTGGGACAAAAATCCACTATTTGATAAAAACTGCTGGGAAAATTGGAAGACAGTATGGGAGAGATTAGGTTTGGATCAACACCTCACACCCTACACCAAGATAAACTCAGAATGGGTGAATGACTTGAATGTAAAGAAGGAAACTATAAGTAAATTAGGTGAACACAGAATAGTACACATGTCAGACCTTGGGAAAGAGAAAGATTTTAAAACCAAGCAAGACTTAGAAAGAGTCACAAAATATAAAATAAATAATTTTGACTACATCAAATTAAAAAGGTTTTGTACAAACAAAACCAATGTAACTAAAATTAGAAGGGAAGCAACAAATTGGGAAACAATCTTCATAACAAAAACCTCTGACAAAGGTCTAATTACTTAAATTTATAAAGAACTAAACCAGTTGTACAAAAAAAATCAAGCCATTCTCCAATTGAAAAGTGGGCAAGGGACATGAATAGGCAATTTTCAATTAAAGAAATCAAAACTATTAATAAGCACATGAAAAAGTGCTCTACATCTCTTATAATCAGAGAGATGCAAATCAAAACAACTCTGAGGTATCACTTCACATCTAGCAGATTGGCTAACATGACAGCTATGGAAAGTAATGAATGCTAAGTGGGGACACTAATTCATTGATGGTGGAGTTGTGAATTGATCCAACCATTCTGGAGGGCAATTTGGAACTATGCCCAAAGGGCAATAAAAGACTGTCTGTCCTTTGATCCAGCCATACCACTGCTGGGTTTGTACCCCAAAGAGATCATAAGGAAATAGACTTGTACAAGAATATTCATAGCTGCGCTCTTTGTGGTGGTAAAAAAATTGGAAAATGAGGGGATGCCCTTCAATTGGGGAATGGCTGAACAAATTGTGGTATATGTTGGTGATGGAATACTATTGTGCTAAAAGGAATAATAAAGTGGAGGAATTCCATGGAGACTGGAATGACTTCCAAGAAATGATGCAGGGCAAAAGGAGCAGAACCAGGAGAACATTGTACACAGAGACTGATACACTGTGGTACAATTGAACGTAATGGACTTCTCCATTAGTGTCAATGCAATGTCTCTGAATAATCTGCAGGGATCTGGGAGAAAAAAACACTATCCACAAGCAGAGGACAAACAGGGAGTAAAAACACTGAGGAAAAGCAACTGCCTGACTACAGAGGTTGAGGGGACATAAATGAGGAGAGACTCTAAATGAATACCTAATACAAATATCAACAACATGGAAATGAGTTCAGAGCAAGGACACATGTGATACCCAGTGGAATTGTGTGTCAGCTAAGGAATTGGTGGTGGGGGATCAGGGGAAGGAAAAGACAATGATCTCTGTTTCCAATGAATAATGTATGAAAATGACCAAATAAGATAATGTTTAAAAAAAAAGAAATCTGTTGCTAGCAGAGCGGCAGTGGAAGTTGGGTTTCAATGCAGCTAAGGCTAGAGAAGCTCTTCTGTTGTAGAAGTTTCAGATGGACATCATGTAACATGCCTGAACTGAATGTTTCCTCAGGGGTTAGGTGGGATCCATTGTCATACTTAAGAGGGCTTCTCACAACACCCAGATGGATTTCAATTAAACACCCAGATTTCAGCTAAAGCTGGCAGCAATTTATTTTATTTATTTGTCAGTTTTAAAGGGATATCTTGTAGCTTAAAGGAGACACCAATGAGAACATGAATGGAGAGGCAAAGGCAACATGAACGTGAGGGCACCTGGTCAACCCCTTTCCCAACTGGGGCAGAATACCATCTTTCCCAAATTTGGGGGCTTGTGTGGACACCTCCAAAGTGGGACTCTAAAGGTGAGAGAAGGGAATAAGAGCAGAGACCCTAATCTCAGACATGATGGTCTTCAGGCCCTGGCAAAGAGGAGTGATGGCTTGTCCAACACCATTACCAGGGTGAGATATTATACTTAGATCTCCCCACTTTGATGGGTGAGACTCCTGAGTTCATTATCCTTCTATGCATCACAGCAGGTCAGACTAGAACTCTAGGAGGTATGGCTGGGGTCTGACTCAGGCACCTTTGATTGCCTTCTCATATCTCAAAAGATAAAGAGATTTCAGTCACCAGGAAGCTGGAAAATTCCAGTCTGGAAATTTCCAAGCATGAAAGATCCTATAGTTTTTTTTTTCATCAGAAAGGATAATCCTTAAAAATGAGAGATTTTATTCTGGATACAACAGAGTTTAAAAGTCAATAGCAAGGTGGCTAGGTGACTACATGGATAGAAAGCTAGGCCTGAAGATGGAGGGTCTTGAGTTTAAATCTGGCCTCTGACACTTTCTAGCTATGCAATGCTGGGTAAGTCACAACCCCCCAATGCCTAGCTCTACTGCTCTTCTGCTCTTCATAGAATTGATTCTAAGGCAGAAGGTAAGGGTTAAAAAAGACAGTGGCAGCAGAGGACAGAGCATGTAGACAGATAATATATAACATAAATACAAGGGGCCCAAACCATAGATGGTTTCCATTGGATTCCTCTCCCAGCCTTGGTCAGCCTCTGCTGCTCAGGTTGCATCATGATTGGGGTAGAATTGATTGCTTGTCTGGCCAGAGCCTTTCCTTTAACTTCCTCTCTATCACCGTGTTAATACATCTGTCCTCCGGGTTCTCATAAATCTTTGTCTATACGTGTTTTGGGTCTTTCATGTGTAGGAAGAGCTAACACTTTTATAGCCCTTTAAGATTGATCAAGGACTTTACATTTGTCATCTCACGAACTTCTCATAAAAACCAGGTAAAGTAGGCACTATTATGATCATCCCCATTTTTCAATTGGAAATTGAGACTGGGAGGAAGTGAAATGATTTGCCCAGGGTCACACAAGGTACGATTCAAACTCGTGTCTAAATTTGGCACCCTATCCACCAAATACCTTTGCAGTATAGGCATAGTGAGCATGATTTGTCTCTCTAAGCCCAGGGTAATCCCATGAAATGTCAGTGCCATATCTTCTGTATCTCCTTCTCTCTTGGCAACTCACTACCAAATATACCTTTACATATTTAGTAAGTGAACAGCATTTATATCTCTAACTTGAACTGCTTTCCCTTCAGGGGCAACCCCCCCCCCCAAAAACCATTTGAGATGATCAGTCATGTGGAGGATGTTTTAACAAGAGGACAGTGCTCAAGGGTATAATTACTCCGGGAAAAAAAGGGACCCATTCCTTAGGTTCTTGTTCTAAACTGCACTGAGATGGGTGTCATAGCAACAGGATGCCAGGGTTGGAAAACCAAGGGGCAAGGTGTGGTGATATCAGTAAGTACAAAGAGTAAACATTCTCCCATTGATGTTGACACCTTAGGACAAAGTCCCATTTGCCTCAGGCGAGTTCCAGCTTAGAACCCAAAGAGAATTCATGATGAAAGCAAAAACTGCAGCAGCAGACAATGAATGAGTACTTTAGATGTTCAGAAAAGGGAGGGGAGAAGAAGAAAAGGGAGAAGAAGAGGTGAGCCAAAGTTGTCCAGATAGATGTCACAGCCCTCTCCTCATTATCTTCAACTCAGGGAGCTTTGGACCAAACTCTCTTTTCTGGCCTCCATCTTCCACTGAATATTCCCTCTGGGATCTAATGGGATGTAGGCTAACACATCCTCAGAGGCAATGGTCTTCAAACAAAACAGACCTTAAAAGGGATAGAAGATTTCATAGCTGTGTGACCCAGGGCAAGTCACTTAGCCCCAGTTGCCTAACCCTTAACACTCTCCTTGCCTCGTAACTGATGCCTAGTATCACTTCTAAGATGGAATATAAGGGTTTAACAAAAAATAGATAAAATAATAGTTCAGGGTGAAGGATAATGATAATCTGGAAACACATTAGTCTGGCCACATCTCCAGTATGGTCTTTAAGGAAGGCCAAAGTTAAGCTGATCTAGTGAAAGGCAGTGGAGTGCAAAAGCCTCGAGTCCATGATATATAAGGATAGGTTGAAGGAAATGGAGGTGTTTAGTTTGGAGAAAAGAAGACTCAGATAACTCAGAAAATAGTTGTCTTTGAGGACATGAAGGGCTCTCATGTAGAAGTCGGGCTTGTTCTATTTGGCCCCGAAGGACAAAACCAAAAGCTAGCTAGAGGTGGGGATGGAATCTGCATTGAGGAGGATTTTAGACTCTACAATTCCAATATCTCCAAAGAGAAAGAGCTCTACCTCAGAAAGAAATGGTTTCTTCCTTCCTGGAGGACTTCAGAAAAAGTTGAATGACCATTTCAAAGGAGGATTCTTGTCCAGCTGTGGGTTGGATTTCATGGCCTGTGAGCTCTCTTCTAACTTCAGACTTCTATCTGGAGCACTCACAGACTGCAGGATCTCTCTCTAACACTCTCCAGAGTTTCCCATTTATACTTGTCCCAATGAATAGGTAATCACAAGGCATTTTGGCAGTCTGGTTTAGGGAAAAGATCATCATGAGTTCCAATGCCTGAGTTTAATGGCTGGCCCTGCTACAAACTCTTTGATTGATTTTAATCAAGTCATTTTGCCTCTCTAAGAATCAGTTTCCATTGGTTAAATGAAGTAGTTAACCTTGATGAGCTATACTATTCCATTTGGATTTTATAGGTTCTGGCCAAATGAAATAGGTAAGGTTCTTTGCAGACCTCAAAGTGCTTATAAAGGATAGTTTTTACTAGTTATTGTATTTTGATTCTGGATATCCCCCAGTATAGAGAGAGCTAGTCTACCAAGCCTAGAAAGATTTTATTATTTCACAAAATGTTCATCTGTCATTTAGATATTGTCTCGATTGTATCTGTTGGCAACATAGGAATGGAAGGGAAAGCATGAGAACTGTAAGAAATGATGTAAGAGGAGAGAGAAATTAGGCTTAAGATCTATGGTTCCACATTGTTAACAGTAATAATGATGATAGTAATTTATATATTGCTTTAAGGTTAGCAAGAAGCTTCAAATTTATTTTCTTATTTGGCCTTCATAACAATTCTGGGAGGTGGGTGCTATTAGCATCCTGTTGGGGTTCAAACTCATGTCCTGCTGACCAAGAAATCAGTGTTCTTTTGAATTACCAAGACTTCCCCATTGTTCTGTATCACCTTCACATGGAGAAGATTTGAGAGCAACGAAAAGGGAACCTTTTCTGCCACTGGTATATGAGCAGAGTATTGGACTTGAGTTCAGGAAGATCTGATTTCAGAGACTTGCTACGTGGGTGAGCATGGGCAAATCACTTCACCTCCAACAGCCTTATTTCCCTCTTTATAAAATGGAGATGATGAGTACCTACCTCACAGGCTGTACACATGGCAGCTAGGTACTGAGACAGAGACAGAAGTATTAAGGAAAGGTCCCAGCTTTTTTTCTGAGCTTCTTCTCTGGTAGTAGGGAACCAAATGAGCTCACATCTGTAAGGAAGTTTTATAAACCTTAAAGCATTACATATAAATGTAGTGTTGTTGAGTTGTGTCTGACTCTTCGTGACTCCATATGGGTTTGTTTGTTTGTTTTGGCAAAGATACTGGAGTGGTTTGCTGTTTCTTCCTCCAGCTAATTTTACAGATGAGGAAACTGAGGCAAACAGTGGTTAAGTGACTTGCCTACAGTAAGGTGGCTACTAAGTGTCTGAGACCAGATTAGAAATCAAGCCTTCAGATTCCAGGCTTCCCCTCTATCCACTGTGCCACCTAACTACTATTATATCATCATCACCATTAACATGACCATTATCACTATCATCATCATCACTATCTCACTTTACTCTCCATCTAGGGCTCTGCTTGGCTTCAACTCTCTGGAATAAGACTCCCCTCTTTCCCTCCTCCTGCACCTCCCTTTACTGGCTTCCTCTTGCGTATTGCCTTCTACCATTAGATTGTGCACTCTTTGAGGGCAAGGACTGTCTTTTCTTATTTGTGTCTCCAGAATTTAGCTGGTGCTCAGCACATAGCATGTGCTAATAAATATTTATTGAATTGAATTATCTGTGTCATTTACATGTAGTAAAAGAGACCTACGGGCCACAATTGGAGGTGATAGAATTAGGGTTGGCCAGCAGGGGCCATGGGAAACACCTTTCTTTCTTTCACTTCATCATTAATCTGGATTCTTCTTAGGGTTGATGCTAAAGGCAGCCTGGCTGAATATTTTTTGCATCCTTAGTTCATGCTGTGAGTACTACAGCACCTCATGTGGGGAACTGCTCCTTCTTGACTATTCAGGGTCATAAAGGTGGCTGTGGGGAACAAATGGAGGCATGAATATCATTTCCCACTAGTCTAGAAATCTGTTACAAATGACTGAAGCAAGAGTAGTGACTACAGAAGGAGGTTTCTTGTCCTTAATAGGGTCATTTTTCACATTAGACATGTTTGGGGAAAAGCTTTTATTATAAATTTGCAAATTTCTTTCCACAGCAATAGTAAGTCTAAAGTCTTTAAAATGAAAGCAATTTCATTTTAGGGTATTGGTTTTTTCCAGTATTTAAAAGGCCACCAGTGCTGGACTGTTTACAGATAAATGGCTGATCAGCATTGGTGAAAGGAGTTTCCACACCAGTACTTCCTCATGCCAACAAAATAACTAAAAACCAAATCATCAGCTTATCACAAAGGTACAGCATATCACAAAGTTTCAGAGTTGGAACATATAAGATTAAAATTAATATCCAATATCTCCAAGTATTATGTTTTATAAGATTTATTAATAATCACTTGAAGTAGAAGAAATAAAAGAACAAAAGAAAAAGCCTAAGTAAATAACATGAGTAAAATTCTCCTGCCTGGCTCTCACCCAACCTCTACCTGCTGTGTTCCCGAGAATAAAAAGAGAGAACATGGAGCTACACTCACAACTTTATCTCCAAAACAAAAGGACATAACATGAGAATGAAGATGGCTGTGAAAGAGAGTTTTGGGGAGCAAAAATTCTAATTACACGAACAGAACTTGAAAGTCTTTAAAAAAACCTTTATTACGTGCCTAATATATACTAGGCATTAGGGAAATATGTACCAAGAATGAAATAATGCCTATATGAAGGGACTTGGAATTCTATATATACTATGTGTGTGAATATGTATAGATATATACATATATACATACTATATATGTCTCACATACCCACAAAAATTTTTTTTCTAAGGCAGAGCTTTCTCTTTGGAGATATTGGAATTGTCATGTTTAAATACTCTACATTGTAAGTCTTAACCCTCCCCCCCCCAAACTTGGTCCCTCTAGGACCAAACAAAACTAAACTGTATGGCATTGTGAGAGTCCTTCATGTCCCTGATGGTAGCTATCTTATACCTTCTGAGATAACAGAATGACTTCTTCTCTAGGTTAAACACCCCCATTTCTCATATACATATATATTTTGTGTATGCATATCTTTATATCTCTATCCAACTATCTATCTCTCTATCTATCTATCTATCATCTATCCTTAGAGAGCGGAGTCAGCAGTCTGCCAGAGGGGAGGGTCCTTCTGTCTGAGTGTGATGAGTCAGTCGAATAATGGATGAGAGGCATTGCATGCTCAATCCTGTATTGGGCATCACATAGTGCTCTGCCATGGCACAAGGGTGGGTTTATTTTATAGGTTCAGTGAATACATACTTTCTTGGCACACCATTTTTCAACATATATGTTTCTATAGAACCTAACAACAGACTTGAAGCCTAAGGAGACAGTCAACAAAACATTGTTGCTATGACAGAAATAGATGAATGACATAAGCAAGGTGGTTTGGAGGTTAGTTCTCCCTGACCTATGGGATGACCAGTTAGGAGAATCATTGTTTCTTTTGGCCAGCTTTCACAATCAATCACAATTACTTAGGAGATGGGTAACAAAACATTTCATAGCTGGGTACAAGGTTAGAGGGTAATATAATCATAGACCAGATTTGGGGTTTTCCTCAATTTGCAAGTTCTATTCTTCTTGTGTTATTTTAAAGTGCCTGGCAATGTTACCTGGTTTCTATCCACAAACAAATTCAGTGGAGTGTGTTCTGTAGACTTGGGCTTGAAGGTGATTGATGTGCTTGGCTTGCCTGGCTTGTAATGGAAGTGAATGTAACTCTGTGGAAAGGAAAAGGAGGGGGGTAATGGGTAATAATCTTTAGCTTTTAATTCTGTGAATGTAATCTTTTAGGGTAATAATCTGGGGGAGGGATAAGGTGGGATATATGTGTGTTAACCCTATAAGTATTTGCTCTCATATTATTTCTCTTATATTGGGAGAGAACAACAATCATAACAAATCCATTATTAGGGGAAGTTAGAGGGAGAAGTCACACAGAAGGGGGTTCAGTGGGTGCCTTATTTTTCCAGAAAGTCACTTTACAACTCTGGAAATCACACATGACCATGTCAGACAGTATGGGCTTGATGGCTTCCCACATCCATCTGTCTGTCTATCATCTATTTATCCATCTATCATTTATCTTTCTATCTATCCATCCATATATCCATCTATCTGTCTGTCTGTCTATCTTTCTATCTATCTTTCTCTTTTTTAGCTCTCATGACATTACTCTTTCTTGGTTGTCCTCTTACTTATCTTATTACTCCTTTTTCTTTGATAGCCCTTCATTCAGGTCATACTCATTAACTGTCTCCCTCAGGGCTTGTCCTGGGCCCTCTTCTCTTCCTCCATAATAATAATCCCCTGATGATCTCAACAGCTCCCATGAGTTCAATTATCATCACTATGCAAATGATTGCCAGATTTATTTGTCCAACTGTAGTCTTTCCCCTAATTGCACATCAGCAATTACTTTTTTGGACCTCGCAAACTGGATGTCCTATAGGCTTGTCATATGTTATAAAATAGAACTCATTACTTTTCCCAAAAAAAACCTTTCCCCTCTTTCCAACTTTCTTATTATTGTCAAAAGAACCACCATTCTTCCTGTCACCTCTATGTCATACTTGGCTTTTCATTTGAACTTACTCTACCTATTCAATACGTTACCAAATCGTGTCATTTCTACTTTCACAGTTTCCCCCCTACATATACTGTCTCTCCTCTCAGACAACCACCACCCTAATACAAGCCCTTTTCTCATCTCTCAACTGGACTACTGCAATAGCCTTTTGGCTGATCTCTCTACCCCGAGTCTCTCTCCACTCTAGTCCATTCTCCACTCAGCTGTCAAAATGATATTCCTAAGAACAATGGCACCCCTCCTCTGCCCCACTTAATATATTCTTGTGCCTGTGACCTTCAGGATCAAGAATAAGCTTCATTTAAAGTCCTTCTCGCCTAGCCACTTCCTATATTTCTGGTCTTTTTACACGTACTTTCCCCCACATGTCTATGACCCTAACCCACAGTCCTCTTTGTGATTTTATGTTGTGTGTTCCCCATGGAGGGAATGATGTCCTTCCTCACAGTCTCCTCAGTTCTTCTGTCTTCCTTCAAGACTCAGCTCAAATCTCCCCTTCTGCTGATGTTCCTCAGTCCATTCCATCCAATGAAGAACCTCCCATTTACACTGTATGTACGCCACAGGTATTGGCATCTTGACTCCCCCATTGCAAGGTGAGTTCTTTGAGGACATTGACACGACTTTGTTTTTCTTTGAATCCTCAACATTTAACATAACATTCAAAACCTGGTAAGTTCTTAATAAATTCTTGTTGTCTGCTTACTACTTACTATTCCAGTTTTATTTGATATTCATTCCCTTCATTCATTCTCTGGTCTGGTAAAATTGGGCTTTTAGGAGTTAGAGGGTAAATGATAGATCCAGCAAGTAAGGGTCCAAGGTAAGATTTGAATTCAGGTTTCCTGACCTCTTTCTGTTTCTACTTCTCATTGCATAAAAGAAAGGAGTGGTCTCTCTGGCCTAAGAGGTCCCTTCTAATCCTAGATTTGCCAGGTCACTAACCTTCTTTGTGATTCAGATATTTTATTTGTAAAGTAAAAGAATTGGACCTGATGATCCCTGAGGCTCTTTTCAGTTTTAAAACGATTCTGTGGTGAGAAAGGGGCATTTAGGTGGCACAGAGGGTAGAGCGCTTGGCTTGGAATCAGGAAGACTCATCTTCAGGAGTTCAAATCTATCTTCAGATACTTACTAGCTGTGTGACCCTGGACAAGTCACTTACCATTGTTTGCCTCAGTTTCCTCATCAGTAAAGTGAGCTGGAGAAGGAAAAAGTCAAACCACTCTAGTATCTTTGCCAAGAAAATCCCATATAGGGCACAAAGATTCAGACACAATTGAAACGACTGAGTAACAACAACATGGATAGCAAAGGGCTTCCAGGTGTTGTCACTGGATCCATACAAGGAATAAGGATGTTTGCCCTGGAGAGATTCAGAAGGACCATCATAGCTGTCTTCCAAAACTTACAGATTCCTCCTGTATGGAAGAGGGATTAAGCTGGTTCTGCTTGGCTTCAGAAGGAGGAGCAATGGCGTCAAGAGGACTTCTGTTTGCTGACAAGTTGGGTTGTGCAACAAAGAAAGGGACATCTGGTGGGTCCTCCAAAGAATGTAAGGACCACCTCACTTTCCTATCCAGATGCCCCAAAACTCCCACATTGGCTGGTCCATTGCTTGGCTGATTGGTGGAGAGGGCATAAGAGAGCGAACCAAGGTATGATGGATGGAGAGGCTGGACTCAGAATATGGAAAACTTGTATTTGAGTCCATCTCAGAAAGCTCTTACTGTGTGACCCTAGGCAATCTCTTAACCTCTCTGGGCCTCATTTGTAAAATGAAGGGGCTGAATTCAGTGACCTCTGAGATATTTTCCAGTTCTAAACTTATGGTATGAAATATTAATAATTCCTCATTTGACTGTGCTTTAAGCTTTGCAAAGCCGTATCTGTCCTCAGGTGGAGGTCAGATGGCCATTTGTTAGGGATCTCTGGATGAGGACAATTTGAATAGATGGTTCCTCTTGTCTCTTGCACCTTTGCTGCAGGAGATGAAGTGGGGGAAAAGGGTTGGAGATAATGGGCTTGGAGAGCAGATTGCCATAAGCCTTGAATGTATTATAACAGTCACAAAAGGAATAGAACCTCCACTCTTGTTTACAGCTAAAATCAAAGCAAGAACTTCAGAGAGAAAGAAAAAAGCTCATTAAATTCCAGAAATTTTCTGTGTGGTGAGGACTCGCCACAGGAGGCCTCCAGATGGCCTTAAAAAGTCTCCACCAGGTAGCCATAGTACTGGTTCTAAGGCATTAGCGGAACTCCGCAGTTATTCTCTAGCTGAGATGACCACCTCAAATCTTCCCAAATCAGGACGGCAGCAATGATTGCCTTCCACTGCTGTGGCGAGCCCCAGCTGCCACCGGCACATCCAGCTGCTTTATTCTGAGGGAAATTCGTCCCTTCGCTGCCCAGCCCAGGAGTGCCTGCCCTCAGAGCCGAGCTGACAACCCGCTTAATGATTCATAATACAAAACAGCCTCCAGTGTGGCTTCCCTGGGGCGAGACCTGGCCCTACAGCCCCAAAACTGCTTTTGTCAGGAAAAAACCCTGATGTTCCTTTGGTTAATATTGCCTGAGTGGCCTACATAGAGGCGCAGCTGGAGGAAGCGAAGTCCCCAAGCAGCTTGGAAAGCAGAGAAGGGACAGGTTAGCCTGAGGGCTTGAATAGGAGCAGGGTGAGGGGTGGCCGTCTGGGCTGCTGTCCGGTGGTGGCTCCCTTTTATGCCCGAGCAGCTGGTCTATCCGATCCATCGTCTCACCACCCTCCTTATCCAATTAAAATGATGTATCAACCCCGCCACTTAATTTGTCTCTTTTTCTCCCCCTTAAGGCTATGCCCAACTTGGCTTCAACTTTTCCAGCCATATTATACAATTTCTATTTTTGTGCAGCCAAAATGGCCTTCTTGATGGTTCTCACATCACTTAATTCTTAATTCCCTCCTCCATGATGTCACGTGGTCTGTCTCCCATGTCAGGAAGGTTCTCATCTTCTCTCCTATGGTTCTTAGAATCCCCAGTTTCCTAATTTCTATTCAAAGATTGCTTTAACACACGTTTCTATTAAAATTACTGAAAGTGACTGATTTTGGTGTAAGAATATAAGTTCATTTATCATATGATTCATCATATCATATAAAATCACTTATCATATCCGGCCAGCATCATAACTGAAAGTGATACAGATCTCCTGGACTCTGTGCTGAACCAGGAACCTCCTGAGCTCCCTCAGAACATTGAATAAGAAGATTTTGAGGAGGCCACTATTCAGCCCCTCTCTTGACCACCCCAAGACGTCATTAATTGATGATGGCTAAGTAAGAGGTGCTCCATCAACTTATCCACCCCTCCTCCCCATCCCTGCTGGCGGACAGTCACATCCACAGAAAAAGAACCCTTGTCTCCTTCGTTCATTAGTTAAATTGTTTAAAAAAAAAAATACCTTCTTTGGGATTCCCCCAAATGGAAAAAGCAGCAGGCTGAGTAGTATTTCTGACCCAGATCTCAGACACAGGGAATATATAGAAGAACTAATACAGTATATGAAACACAAATTCTTGCCCAGGAAACCCTTGCTAATGTCTCCAGCTACTAGTGTACCTCTCCAAAAGAAATGACCAGGCATTCATTTATATATATATATATATGTTTTGTAAAAACCTATATGTGTATATGTTATCTGTCCCAATAGAATGAGGACTCCCGGAGGGAAGGGGCTATTCCATTTTTGTCAATTATTTATAATAAATATCAAGCATTTATTAAGTTTCAGCTAAGTGCTAAGGGCTGTCTCTATCCTTGGGTCTAGCACAACACATGACACACAGTCGGTGCTAAATTGATGCTTTTTGATTGGATCACTTCAAGTATTATCAAGGGAGGATTTTTTTATTATTTCATTTTATTATTTTTTATTTTTATTTTTAATTTTATTTTAGGATTATTTTATTTTTGATTTATTTTATTATTTGTATAATTTTTATTATTATTCAATAGGTCAGAGATTTAGAGCAAATTAGACCTAGTCCAAAGACATTGTCCAATGGCTTGGAAACAGTACTTGGAGTTAGAATCTTGGGACCTAGATTTGAATCTCACTAATATAGACCTTGGACAAGTCTCTTGAACCTTAGGTTTCTTATTATTTAAATTGGGGATGACAATGAAATCATCCCTATAGTTGCTGACAATAGGGCTTTTATTAGGGTCAAGTGAGATTATATAAGGAAAAGACCTTTAGATACTTTAAAGTGCTATGTAAATGCTAGTTACTGTTATCACCTCTGGCATACAAAGCCTTTTCTAACCTTACCATTCCTCCAACTCTTCCAGTCTTTTTACAACTTGTCCTCCCGCTTCTGTCCCTTCCCTTCCCACCCACCCCACCTCCCATGCACACCTACTCCTCAATTCAGTGACACCAGCCTCTTGTTCTTGGGAAAAGATATGCCATCTCCTGACTCTGGGAATTTTCACCTGCTGTCCTCCATCCCTGATCCCATGGGATCCAGGGTTTCCTCTGGACATCCCAGACTCCAGTAGTGCTCCAAGTCAAAAGGGATGCAGGAAATCCCTTTCCTTCCTTGCATTATTGTAGTGCTGAGGAAAAGGGGACCCTGAGCATCAGAGACCCACAATAAGGAAAGAAGCCTGAGAGAAACATTCCCTTTGGATTCTCCCTTAGATTTTGTGATAAACATATATACATCTCCCAGATCTACTCTTGTAAGCATTGGGTTAGATCTAAGACATCTAATCATCCCCTGAACTATTCCTGTCACCCCGTATGTCACCAAGACACAAAACATCACTCCATCCCTGCTCAGGTGGCAAACCTCATCCCACTTCTGCTTCCATAGTACCATCGTCCCATCTCCTCATCTCTAGACATGTAACCTCTGTTGTCTAAGAGGTATAAGAAGCCCAGAACCCATCTCCTTGGGGAGGCAGTGTTTACTCTTGCACCCATCTCCCAGCCGTTCAACTTACACTCAATTTAACAAATCTCACTTTTAATTTTTAAGCTCAAGATTGGAGTCTGCCATTCCTGACAAAGATATCTGTCCTGACCCAGGGTTTTACTTCCAGGCTTTCCCACATCATGTGTATGGTCTCCTTCTCATTATTTCCAGCCTCTGTGCTTCCTGCTGTCCTTCAAGCCTCAGCTAAAATCCTGCCTTTTAGGGGAAACCATTCCCAATCTTCCTTAATTCTAGTGCCTTCCCTCTAGATTGGATTCTTTCCAGTTTATACTGTATAGAACTTTTTAGATGCAGTTTGCATAGGGTTGCTTGAGCTTCGTCTCTTATTAGACTAGGATGTCCTTGAGGGCAGGGAAGGGACAGTGCCTGGTCTAGGTAAGGGCCCCCTAAATGTTGATTGACTAAGACTAAGACTCAGTCCCTGCTGCCGGAGACCTTAGAGTCAAGGAACAAATGCTATTGCAATTGTGTTTTCAGGATGTTTGGGGATGTTATGCTGATTCTCTGCATCTCTGATATTATAGTCAGTCCTTCCAGTCCTCAAATAAGTACACTTCTCTTGCACCAAAGGAAAAAAAGGTTAAGTAAAACTAATTGCTACTACTACTCAAAGTCTATAATATTTGACACCAATGGCCCTCTATCTTCCCAAGAAAATCCATCCATCAGTCAATTGACTAACAGGCAGATACACCCAGTGTCTATTATATGGTGCATAGTCCCAGGTAAGACTTATGGGTACAGTGACACAAGGGAAACATTCCCCGGAACCTAAAGTAGCTTAGGTTCTAGAAAGAACAAGAGAGAGGTATATTTTCTTCTCTCTCTTCTGGAAGGAGACACCTAATTTTTTTTAAATCCTCTTCTATCTTAGAATCAATACTGTGCACTGGTTCCAAGGCAGAAGAGTGGTAAGGGCTAGGCAATGGGGGTTAAGTGACTTGCCCAGGGTCACACAGCTGAGAAGTGTCTGAGGCCACATTTGAACTCAGGACCTCCCATCTTTAAGCCTGTCTGTCCACTGAACCATCTAACTTACCTCTGAGATTCACTTTATACTAGCAACGTACTCAGCTTAGTTTTAATAGTCATTTAGCTAACAACCCAGACTGTCTCAAAAGTCTTAGAGCAGAAGTATAAATTCTACAAAATTACAAAAATACTTTTTGAAAGGTTAATTACTCAAAATTGTAAATGTTGATCTGTTTCTTATTAAAATTCAACACAACCACCATCTTGCTTTAAACATTGTGTTAGTCAAATTTTGAACTTTGTAAAAACTTTCAGTAGGGGCAGCTGGATGGCTCAGTGGTTTGAGAGCCAGATCTATTGCTGGCAGGTGCTGATTTCAAATCTGGCCTCAGATACTTCCTAGATGTGTGACCCTGGGCAAGTCACTTAACCCCCATTGCCCAGCCCTTACTGCTCCTCTGCCTTGGAACCTACATACACTATTGATTTTTGAGACAAAAATTAAGGATTAAAAAAAAAAAAACTTTCACCATGTCTGCTCAGTGACTGAAAGGATTCTATTGGAATCTGAGTCTGAGATCTTCCAGAGTGAGGTTTTGAAGTCTGTGACAGTTTGGACCTCACAAACAAAAAGTCTTGTGAAGATAAATCAAATGACCAAGGTAAACTGAAAAGAGGATGTTCATTACCCATCCACAAGCCAGAGAAAAGGTCATTAATATATAATTAATATTTATATCTGTATAAATGAAGATTTTGAACCCTGAGACTTCATCCCCTAGAAGTCCTTCAGTATTTCCCAGAATCCCTCTCCTCTCCCCACAGGGTGTGGATATGTGATTGTATTTAAGTTTGCTGTAATTCCTCTCTCTTTTTTCCTTGTGATTAGGCTGGGTTCAGGTAGTTCTTTTACTTTAGTTATTATTAATAAAACTTCATAAAATATAACAGTTATTAAATATTAATTTAAAACCCCACATATCTAACACTATGTACTAGGCATTGTGCTAAGTAGTTTACAATTAGTATTTCATTAAAGCCTTACCTTCAGTCTTCTAACCAATTCTAAGGCAGAAGAGTGGGCAGGGCTACACAATTAGGGTTAAGTGACTTGCCCAGGGTCATATAGCTAGGAAATGTCTGAGGTCAGATTTGAACCTAGATCCTCCTGAATCCAGGTCTGGTACTTTATCCACTATGTTTTACCTAGCTGCCCCTAGTATGTCATGTGATACTCACAACAATTCCACTATTATTTTCTCCATTTCACAGCTGAGGAAACTGAGGCAAACAAAGGTTAAGTGACTTGCTCAGGGTTATACAGCTTACAGATGTCTAAGGCAGGATTTGAACTCAGGCCTTTCTATTCCAGGTCTGGTACTCTATAATACCACCCACCTGTCATAGACACAAGGCATAAAGACAAGGCGTCTTGTCTTGTTCTAATTAAAATTTAAAATTTATTCAAAATCCAGAAATGCCTCATGGATTTAAAAGAAACTGAAATCATTAACCTTTTGAATAATGGTTTACTGTCAGCTTGTAGCATTTATACTTCTGAAGCTATTAAAGTTAAAAGATGCACTAAGACTTTGGGGACACCCTATATTGTGGCTATTGCCTGTTGTTGTTCTGATTCTGCTCACTTCCCTCAGCTTTAGTTCAGACAAGTTCTCCCTTGTTCTTTTTGGTATAGGAATCATCCACAAGATCTCTAAAATCCTAGATTTGGAGTTGGAAAGGGATGTTTGAGCACATCAAACCTAACCTTCTTGTTTTACAGATGAGGAAACTGAGGCAAAGAGTTTAAATGGCTTTTCAGGCACACAAAGCTAGCGCATGTGAGATCAGCATTTGAGCTAAGCTCTTCCTTACTCCAAGTTCAGTATTCTATTCACCAAGCTTGTCCAACTATTTCCAAGAAACAATGCGTTGTGAATTTGAGTAGCAATTTGAGATTTTTAAAGAATTGTTTATAATGATCCCGTAAGGAAGTTCCTTTGAGTACCATTATCCCCATTAGACAGATGAGGAAATACAGGCTGAGAGAGCTCATGCACACGGGCACGTAGCATACAGCTTGTTTTACAAACCAGATTTGAAGGCAGGGCTTTGGATTCCAACATTAGTCACACCTCCACTACATACCATGTTGTCTCTTATGAAGGATGACCCTGCTTTTTTCTTAAATTGTAGGAAAAGATTCCAGAGCCAGCTCCCGACAGGATGACAGATGATGAACCCAAAGAATCCACGGTGGCCAAAGGGAAATGGGTCTTTAATAAAATGTTAGAGCCCATGATTATGCATTCTGCATGTCGGGACCCAGCATGCTTCTGTGCCAGAATCAATTTGTCCAGGTCAGGCCAGCCACTCACTCATGGGGACTTTCAGGACCATGCCAGTTTTAGGAAATTAAATTCTGCTATTAAAAGGGAGACACTAAAATGAAAGGAACTAAGACGAAATGGAATGGAGACAAAGGAAAAGAATAGAGTTTTCTACTCAGAAACCTGGAGTACTACTACAAAAAGAGCCAGCCCCATTGGGAAGACTCAGAGGGTTTATTTCTCCCACTGAGGTACAAAGTCCACACAGCCTGCTGGCAAGTATTGCCTAAGGCTACCTAAGGCAACCATTTATGATAACTATGAACTTATTAGGCACCTACTATGTGCTAAACCACTGTGTTAAACATGGGTGTACAAATGTCCCAGGATTCCTCCATAGTTACAACTATTTACCTCACTTGTAGGAAAATAAAATGAGGCATCTTCAATGCCCAATACAGTGTCTGGCACATAGTAGGTGCTTCATTTCATACTTATTCATTGATGATGTACAAAAAGTGCTTTTATGACCTTATAAGTTATATATATATATATATATATATATATATATATACATATATATATGCTGCCTGTTACTGTTACTAATATTGAAAAGAATACAGTACTGATAGAAGACCAATGCTCTAATAGGCTTTGTCACTAAGTAACTATGTGATCTTGAGCAATTCACTTAAACTCTAATTATAATAATAAAATTAATATTTATAAAGTTCTTTAAAGTTTACAAATAATTTTGAAATGAGTTATCTTATTTGATCCTCAAAACAACTCTGGGAGGTAGGGGCCATTATTATGTCCATTTTACAGTTGAAGAAATGGAGGCATTGAATAATAAAGTGACTTATCCAGGCTCACATAGCTAATAAATGTATAAGGTAAGATTTGAGGATCAATATACTGTAAACCTTAAAATATATCAGTCTTTTAAAGTGATTTCCTTGTCACAATACTCATGTAAAAAGAGGGAAATAAGCTTGTCTCTCACAGGATTATTGTTAGGCTCAAATGAGATCATATATATGAAACACTTTCCAAAAACTAAAGGGTTATAAAGTGCAATATGGTAGTGGTGGTAGTAGTAGTAGTAGTAGTAGTAGTAGTAGTAGTAGTAGTAGTAGTAGTAGTAGTGGTAGTAGTGGTAGTAGTAGTAGTAGTAAATATCTTGTTCAAAAATGAGTCATGATTCTGTCATTTAAAAAAATCAAATGTTCCTTGAACTATTGCACACATTAATAAACTGATTGCTCTTTGTAATTGAATAAAAGTATAGGGGTGCAATCTCAGGTTCTTTAACCTCACCAAGATGACTCCAGTAGTAGAGAGGAAGATGGGCATGATGTGGGTGTCACCCATTCCAATATGACTTTGGTTTCTTTTGCCATGTTTTAAATGTTGAAAGTCTTTCATTCTATGTAGCTTGGAGTTTTATTTTTTTAAATATATTTATTTTTAACATACTTTTCTTTTTTGTTCTTAATATTTTCCCCCTCAATTACATGTAAAAGCAGTTTTAACCTTCATTTTTATTTTGAGTTCCAAATTCCCCCTCTCTCTCACAGGCCCTCCCTTACCTACTGAGAAGTCAAGCAATATGTTATCAATTATACTTGTGAAATCATGCAGAATGTATTTTCCATGTTCTATTTTTTTCAAAAGCAAAAAACATTAAAAAGTGAGAAAATTGCACTTGTTTGAACTAAGAATTCATCAGCTATCTCCCCGGAGTTGGATGGCATTTTTTCATCACAAGTCCTTTGAATTGTCTTGGATCATTGTACTGACCAAAGTAGTCAAGGCTTTTACAGCTGATCATCATTTCAACATTGTTGTCACTGTGCAGAGTGATCTCCTGGTTCTTCCCACTTAATTTTGTCATAATTCATATAGATCTTGCCATGTTTTGCTGAAATCACTCCCTTATCATCTCTTATAGTACAATAGTTCTCCATCACAATCATGTGCTATACCATCTGTTCAATGATTTTCTAATTGATGAGCATCCTTTCAATTTCCAATTCTTTGCAACCCACATAAAGGTTTGCTAATTTTTTTTGTAATATCATATAGATCCTTTTCCTTTGATCTCTTTGGGATACAAAGATAGTAGTGGAATTTCCAAGTCAATGGGCATGTACAGTTTCATAGCCCTTTGAGTGTAGTACTAATTTGTTCTCCAGAATTGTTGAAACAGTTCACAATTCCACCAACTATTCATTAGTATACCTATTTCCCCCTTATTCCCTCAGAATTGTTTTAATTTGCAGTTCTCTAATCAAAAGTAATTTAGAGCATAATCTTATATGACTATAGATAGCTTTGATTTCTTCTGAAAGCTAATTGTTCATGCTCTTTGACCATTTATCAATTGGATAATCTTATTTTTATCAATTTCATTTAGTTCTATACTCAGTATATAGTTGAAAAATGAGATCTTTATCAGAAAAAATTGCTATAAAATTTAATATTGCTTTATTATCTTTGGTAACTTTTGGCAAAAGGTAGCATTCTCTGATTATCTCTCTTATTTAGGTATATTTTTGCTTGTGCTTCATCTGAGATCGTGATTGCTACTCCCACCTTTTTTCCTTTAGCTGAAGCATATTAGATTCTGCACTATCCCTTTATTTTAACTCTGTCTTTCTGTTTCAAGTGTGCCTCTCATAAATAACATATTTTTGGATTCTGGTTTCTAATCCATTCCACTATCTGTTTCCATTAAATGGAAAATAATCTCATTATCATTAATTCATAGTTTCATAAGCTCATCTTATTCACATTCACATTTATGATTACTGTGTATATTCCTACATCCCATTTTCTCATTTCTTCCTCTCTTTCTTTTTATCCTATTCCTCTTCAAAATTGGTTTTGCTTTGAATCACTACCTCCCTTAATTCCCTGCTCCTTTTATCATCTCCTTTCCCTATCTTTTATCCTTTTCCCTCTTATTTCCCTTTTGGGTAAATTATATTTGTATACACAACTCTGTGTGTGTGTGTGTGTGTGTGTGTGTATATCTTCCATCTTTGAACCAATTCAAATGAGAATCAGGTTCAAACATTGCCTACTATATCCCCCCTTTCCCCATTCCCCTTCCATTGTTAAAGCTCTTCCTTATGTACCTCTTTTATGTTGGAAACATTTCCCCATTCTACCTCTTCCTTCCTCCTTCTCCCAATACATTTTCCTCCCCTCTTTATTTTATTATTCTTTTTTGGAGATCATTCCAACATTATCAACTAATACCTCATCCTCTGTTTTATTATCTGCCCTAATAATGATAAATTTCTTGGGAGTTACATGTATCATTTTCCCATATAGAGATGTAAACACTTTACATTTAGAGTCCCTTAATGTTTACTTTTTGTGATTCTCTCGAGTCTCCTCTTTGAATGTAAATTTTTTTATTCAGTTCTAGTCTTTTCTTTAAGAATGCTTGAAAGTCCTCTATTTCAATATATATATCAATTTTTATCCCCGAATGATTGAAATCAGTTTTGCTGGATAGTTGCTTCTTGGCTGTAATCCTAGTTCCTTTGCCTTCTGGAATTTCCTTTTGCAAGCCCATTACTCTTTTAACATGGAAGTCCCTACATTTTATTAGATTCTGACTGTGACTTCATGGTATTTTTTGATTGTTTTTTTTTTTCTGGTTGCTTGAAGTATTTTCTTTTTGATCTAAGAGCTCTGGACTTTGGCTATTATATTCCTAGGAGTTTTCATTTTAGAATCTCTTTTAGGAGAAGATTGATGAATTCTTTCCATTTCTATTTTACCTTTTGGCTCTAGGATATTGGGACAGTTTTCCTTGATAATTTTTTGATGTTTAATGATCATGGATTTAAAGTAGTCCAATAGTTCTTTTTATATATTTAATATTTTCTAGCTGTTTTTTCCCAAAGAGATATTTCACATTTTCTTCTATTTTTTTCATTGTTCTGACTTGTGTTTGATTGCTTTTTGATATAGGATGGAGTCACTAGCTTTCACTGCTCAATTCTAAATTTTAAGATATTATTTTCTTCAGTAAGCTTTTGACCTGCTTTTTTCCAGTTGTCCAATTCTGGTTTTTGAGTTTTCTTTATCAAATTTTTGTACCCTTTCTCCATTTGACCTATCTTGTTATAAAGGAATTCTTTGATTTAGTGAATTTTTGTGCATTTTATTAGGCCAATTCTGTTTTTAAGGTGTTATTTTATTTACTATTGTGAGTGTGAAACTCCTACCTCCTTTTATGATTATAATAGCATTAGCCTTTATGATTATTTTTATGACACAATCATTAGTTTTGAGTTAATAGTCAAATAACATAGTTTGCTTTATTAGAATTATAAACATTAGATAAAAATACAGTTTAAGGTGGCATCAAATCTTGTTTACATGCATTTTGGCTTTAAGCCTATAATCCAAAAGTTTCTATCATGTCTACCATACCCTGTTGGATGCAAGCTCTAAATAGTCAGGATGGATGTAGAGGCCTGCCTTAGATGAAAAATCAGAACAGTCAGTAAGGAGGTGGAGGCCTGCTCTTGGGTGCTAAAATATCAGTCATTCAGCTGCTGACTCCTAGTATTTCATAATTGTCAGCAGGAAAACAATTAGTCCTCCAACTCCTTATTGCAGAAGCCTTGAAGAGGTCAATCTGACCTACTACCCATAGTGATTTAGTGATTATTTTTGTACTTGCCATTCTATTCAGCACTTGTGTCATTGGTTAGGACCTGCCTTTGTGAAAGACATGTACATCTATTCTATTTTAATTTTTGACTATATCACTGTCACTATGTCATAAGATTTCTCTCTATAAAAAAGGCTAACTAACTCCTAAGGACTCTGGTCTTGATCTGGACCAGGGTCTGGCTTTATTGGGAGTTTGGCCTCTTCTCAATAAACCTATTTAGTTTGGAGCTTTTGTATTGGTGAGATAAATTTTTGACACATTTGGTGACCCCAATGTGATCAGCAGGAGATCCTGTCCCTTGGAGTCCTTCCTCCAAGAAGGGTTTTCTTTCAGGTTACCCACATAGGGGTTTTTGCTTCCAACCCCTTCTTGAAGGAAAGTTCCACAAGCAAAGATCCCTTGTGGTTTTGAACCAAACTCCAGGTTGGTAAATATTCCCCAGTGGCTTTTCAAACTGTAGGCTGAAAACCCACTGAAACCCTTCTTTTCTTTCTTGATTTCAATACAAGATTAGTTACTAATCTGAAATATGCCATAGTTCCCGAGTCTTTATTTAGAGCTTGCTTCAGTAAATTTTACTTCTGCTTTTTCTGCTATGAAACTTGTCTCTGAAGCTGAGCAAGAATTAGATATTTTCTAAAAAGAAACTAATTTTTTTAGGGAGAAAGTCTTTGGGTCAGTTAATGATCCTAGCCAAAGTAGCATCGATCCAGCTTGCATAAACTATCTAACTGGGGTCCCCAAAACAAGAGGATGGTTTTAATCTGACCTGAGTCCCCAGTCAGGTGCAGACAGCCTCTCCTTTCTCCAGGTTTTTCACTAGGCATAGGTTAGGGATTCTCCATTGGAAAAAACTAACTTAGAAGTAGGAAGAGGGATGGAGAGAAACAAAGCTAATTTGTGTAAGACTCTCAGGAACTTTTGGCCTTTGTATTCTAGACAAATTAAAATCCCTTCTAAGAATGATTAACTAAACATGGGAACAGTTTAAAAATCAGAATAGATATTTTAGAGAACACGATCATAGAAAAAATGAGATTTCCCCTTTGATTCCACCTTCCTATTTTGAGCCAGAGGGTGAGCAGTACAAGGGAAGAAATGAGGAACAAAAACCAGTTCCAGCCCCTGCTGTCCCTTTAATACACAACTACCAGCTAAATGCATGGGAAAATCTAACCAACAACAAAGAAATGCCCCTACCATATCCTAATATGAGATTTCAATTAAGATGCTAGAGATAACTTAATTAGGGAAATGGAACTTTTCTCAGAACACCCAGAAAATTACAGCAAATTTCAGGAAACTCCCCAGAAGAAAGGTGTCTCCTATGAGATTTTATGATCAACTCTGTCAAAGTGCTAAAAGATTTGCTAGACTCAATCCCATCAACCCAAGAGATACCAGAATAATCAACACTGCCTTTATCAACCAGTCACTCCTCAATATCAAGGAGTATTTCTCAAAATTCTGCCCAGGATGGCATTAAAAGCCTATAGGTGAATTAAAAGCAATTGCTTTATGTGTATAGGAAGGAAAAGATAAAGGAGCAAAAATGCCAGAATCTGGCCAAGAAACTGAAACAGTTTTAGCCCCTGTACAACAGATGCCCCAAATGAAGAAATCCAGAATAAGAGGGTCTTGCTACTATTGTGAAGTCAAAGGACACGTGGCCAAAGAATGCAGAAAGAAAATGGGAGATCTGGCAGAAAGGAATTTTGGGAACACACCTTCACACAGGTTCACAGTTTGGGAATACAGGTTCAGATTCTGGCTAGATCTGTTAACTCGGATACTCAAAATTTGGAAGTTGGTCCAGCATGATGATTTGAGAGAGGGGCAGGGACTTTGGAGTCTGCAACTTTTGATGAGCCCATTGCTCTTACCATACTTAATGTGGATTTGTAATTGATACTGGAGCTACACTGTATTGCAACCTGTCCCCAAAAGGTAGAGGAATTACTGTCAAATGAATGTTTGTAGTAGGAATCAAGTAAAATAGTCAACTAGTCCCTCAGTTATCTCCATTTGAGGATTCTGTGGGTTACAGCACAATTATGCATTCCTTTTGGCCACCACAATCTCCTATTAATCTTTTGGGCAAAGATCTATTGTGTGCGTTGAGAACTATTATTTATTGTATGCCGTACAGAATACTTACTGCCAATTTGCTTGATGAAAATTTGTTAACTTCATTGTTCAATGATTTATTAAGTGAATGCAATGATGAGAATGTCTATTGCCTTATTAGCTCAGGATAAAAATCTCTCAATACCTGATTTCTTACCTAATGAGGTTTGGGCAAGTTATTGTCACCAAAGGTGGAAAACCATCATCTGTGACTCGATATCTATATGTCCCAACAGTAAGCCCATTTATGGTTCTTCAATCACTATTGTGACTGCTATGGCCTATTAATATGCCTTAAGAGGGTCGTATATGATGGTCATCCTCTTGTGTATATTTTGTTTGAGTTTTTACATATGAATTTTATAAACTGCTTATTCAAATTGATTTTATGAATTTGTTATAAATTGGATATTTGTAATATTGTTCAGTTATTCTTGCTAAATTAACTAGAGGAGGGAAGCTCTTCTTAAAGGTCAAAACTTAATGCTGAAATTTGTTTGGGACTATTACATGTAGATAACCTGAAATGCAACTGGAAATAAAGACTAGAGGGACTAAGCAAGTAGAAAAAAGTAAGAAAAATATAAAATAAGAAAGATAAAAAAGCTTGAAAGATGGAATACCAATGAGAAGCTTGAATAGAAAGGAAGATTTTTAAGTATGGTTGATCCAGTTATTGTACTTGGGACTATTCATATTTTGGTTTAAGTCTATGACACAATAATATATCCTTAAGAGGAGGGATAAAATAGTTTGAAATTTAGTTTTGAAGGATCTTATAGTTTTGAAAAATATTTTTGAAAAAATAAAATCAGAAGTAAAATTAGATATAAAATTGGGTCAGAAATATAGCTTTCAATTTAACTGAATTTATGATAATATAGAAATTATTTATAGAAATTTTATAAATAAGGGGATGCCCTTCAATTGGAGAATGGCTGAACAAATTGTGGTATATGTTGGTGATGGAATTCTATTGTGCTCAAAGGAATAATAAAGTGCAGGAATTCCATAGAGACTGGAACAACTTCCAGGAAGTGATGCAGAGCGAGAGGAGCAGAACCAGGAGAACATTGTACACAGAGACTGAGACACTGTGGTACAATTGAACGTAATGGATTTCTCCATTAGGGTCAATACAACATCCCTGAACATTCTGCAGGGATCTGAGAGAAAAACACTATCCACAAGCAGAGGACAAATTGTGGGAGTAAAAACACCAAGGAAAGGCAACTGCTTGACTACAGGGGTGGAGGGGATATGACTGAGGAGAGACACTAAATGAACACTCTAATGCAAATACCAACAACATGGAAATGGGTTTGAATCAAGGACACATGTGATACCCAGTGGAATCACTCATTGGCTATGGGAGAGGTGGTGGGAGGAGGGGGAGGAAAAGAAAATGATCTCTGTCTCCAATGAATAATGCTTGGAAATGACCAAATAAAATAATGTTAAAAAAAGAAATTTTATAAATAAAAGAAATAAATGAATAGTAATATAATTGAGAAAATACTTTTGAGATAAAATAGTTGAAAAAATATTTCAGAAATTAAAGTTGTGATAAACAAAATTCTGGCCTACATTTCAACTTTGAATTTTAAATTTTGCCTGGATGAGTCTGTGAACATTCTGTACATGAATACAAGGTGAGAGGGAGGTCTTTACTGGGCTTCTTGCTTAGAAGGGGCTTGGGAGCAGAGCAGGAGATAAAGGGGGATGGAGGAAGAGACTTGCAGGCTAGGCACCATGTGGTCAGGTTATTTAGAGGAATAATTGTCTACCCTTTCTAATAAACTTTATAAAATATATATCTGGGTAGAAATATTATTTCAATTCTTACATGTGCTAAGTGTGGGGTATATACAAAAGGAGGCAAAAACTCTGTTCCTGACCTCAAGAAGCTCACATTCTAATGGGGGAGGGGAAACATGTATGTAAATATACTTATAATTTTTACATATATATGTATGTATGTCTATATATGTCTACTATATGTCATATATTCTACTCTATATAAATTCTTAACCTGTGAACTTAAAAAAATTTTTTTTTGCCTGGAAACTAAATTTTAAATGTCAAAATGAAAAAACCTTGAGATCCTAATCAAACCTCCAATTTTAGACAAGTTAGAATATCATTTTCCATTCATATTCTCTTGTTAATTAATTATAAATATATAATACCTGCAGATTAGATTGAATTCCTTACTTGAAGAAAAATTTTTTAAATTCTTATTTAATTTTTAATTTTATTTAATTAATTAATTTAGAATATTTTTCCATGGTTACAAGATTCATGTTCTTTCCCTTCCCTCCCCCTATTCCTCCCATAGTCAATGCGCAATTCCACTGGGTTTTACATGTGTGATTGATCAAGACCTATTTCCATATTATTAATATCTGCACCAGGGTGATCATTTAGAGTCTACATCCCCGGTCATATCTCCATCTACCCATGTGATCAAGCAGTTGTTTTTCTTCTGTGTTTTTACTCCCACAGTTCTTTCTCTGGATGTGGATAGCATCTTTCTCATGAGTCCCTCAGAATTATCCTGGATCATTGCATTACTGCTAGTAGAGAAGTCCATTATATTCGATTGTGTCACAATGTGTCCAGTTCTGTGTATAAGGTTCTCCTGGTTCTGTTCCTTTCACTTGAAGAATAGATTCTTATTATGAACTACAAATTATAAACAGGGAGCAAGAAACTAATAAACCTAGAATTCTGGATGCTGAATTTCAGACTAGTGACTTTGAGGATACTGAGAGTGCCGGTAATAATGAGGATGCATATCCTCAAGGATGAAATCCATCAACGAAGTTTAATAATAGTCATCCTTTAGATTCCCTATTAAGACTTGAGGTTTCTCTAGACAAACTCATGTCAATTTTAAGTCCAAGATTTCTCCTCTGAGTTGCTCTAATCATTTTATGTATGACCCAGCACAGGATTTCTCATACTACTATTAACTTAAGCTCCAATATTTACTATAACCTTTGAGATTCCTCCTGAAAGCCATTTGACTTCTTTCATCTGTCCTGTTATACATCTCAGAAAAAAAGAGTAATTAATTCTATTATTACTTTTGACAAGGCCTATTCCAGCATTATCCTAGGGATTGGAAACCCTTGGGAAAATTATTTATTTGTGCTGGTCAAGCTTTTTCCTCTTTTCCCTCAGACTTCTTTGACACTTGTGGAATAACTTACATGATCCCAATTGTGACCATAAAAATCATACAAAGGGTTTGAATGGTGTCATATTTTGAATACTTATTCCTAACCTAGGGATCACTGCTGAATTAATCATCTAAACTTGAAGAATTGGCAGAAAATACAGCAGCCACTAGTTCATATACATCTAGTGCTCATGAGGTTATGGAATGAGCCTATGCTATAATTAATCAATCATATTGGTCATATAGACATACATACATATATATAGTTATTATTAAGGATATTGGAGCATTACAGTATCTATTGAATGATACCTTGCTAATAGCAAAAGGAACTTCTTGGTGGAACCCAACTACCTGTTTTCCTAGATAGCCTCATGGTTTAACAGTGGAGGCCCAATTTAATTCATCCCTAATTGGGTCCTGATTATTCTTGGGCTTCTTATTCTAGTTAAGATAATTATAAAATGCTGATTAATAATCAGTTTTCTAAGTATTAACATTCTTCTAAGCATTATATAGACTTTCCTTGGCTATATTTCCAGTTGTGAACTCTTTCAAGATACTCCTAGTCTTTTTGATCCTATTCCACTTCCTTTTGCAATACCCTCTGCAGAAATACATCTAGAACCAGTTCCTCATGACCTTTCTGAGAAATATTTACTGTGCTATTTGGATCCTAATCTAATATTGGTGGAATTCTTCTCCCCCACCTCACATGGACTTTGTCCTTTCCCTTAGAGATGATCTAGGACTAACAAGGACTGAGTCGGTGGTCTTTCCTGAGACAGAGCATCACTATGAATATGGTGCCTTCTGATCCTGCATTCACAGGTCCTGCACCTGCTGGCTCTGGGTCCTCTTCAACATCAGATGTGATTCCACCTTCTCATGGACTATTTCAACATCAGCTACCAAATGGTTTTGTTGTCTCTATAGCTATTGCTATGTTACAGTGTGGCATATGTAATGGGCCAAGAAGCAGGGTTAAGGTACCATGGTGTAATTTTTGCTATGTCTTCTATAGGAGATCTATAAGAGCTGTCAGGTCTGATGTAGTTTTACTAGGGCCTGTGCAGACCCATTAGAACATGCCACCATTTAATCTCTTTTTGCTTGCTGCCATTGTTATTTTCAGGCACGCAGATAGATGCTTGATTCTTGGCATGGCAGAGAATAGTCTATGGTCCTCCTTGTTTGCAGTGCTGTTTTCTATCTTTTTTTTAAACATTGAAGCAACCTCTATGTGCTTTTTGTCATTATCACGACCTTAATTAACCTTTTGGGGTATCTACAATTAACTTGTGTTAGCTTACATCTTCACGTCTGTTTTATAAAATGTTTAATTTCCCTTACCTATTATCACTTATACAAATACTAACAGATTATCCACCCACATAACACCTCCAGTCCCAGCTCCAGATATTCTAGCCCTGGTAGCAGATTTTATGAAGTGATCAGCTAAAGCAGAAAGGCTATGATTGTGAACCATGTCCAGGGGAGAGCCCTGCATCTAACCTCCTGCACCGGCTCTGCATGCTGCTGGAGACAAATTTGAATTCCTTTTTCAACTGGGGTCATCTGGTGGGATTGTTTTTCTTTGGAGCAGCACTTTGTGCCTACAGCATCAACAAAAAGATGGAGCCACAGAAGACTGAATGGTGACTGACCTAGAGACTAAACTAACAGACTGGATTCACAAAAATGGAAGTTGGGCTGAATTTATTGCCTTGGAAGAAGCAAAGCATTTGCATGAAGTACTTAGAGACTCTAGTGACTGTGGGGGATTATATTCCTAGTCACCCTACTATGTGACCCTGACAAATATTTTCATGTTTCCTAACAGCTATGCTTATACATTAAAGAGATATGTATTAGTACTTTATTGTATTAGCAATTAAGGTAACAACTAATTTTAATCAATGTCCTTGTATTAACATAAATAAATAAACCATCACAAATGGATTGTTGTGCTGAAACACTTGTGTTGTCCCCTAGATTGTAAATGATCCAATAAAAAGATGTCCTCATCTTTCTTTGGATCAGAGGAGGGATAATGTGAGTATGAAATCCGCCTACTCCTTTTATGATTATAATAATATTACCCTTTATGATTATTTTCGTAACATATTCATTCATTTTGAGTTGAGTCAAATAATAGTTTTCTTTATAAGAATTGTAGACATTAACTAAAAAATACAGTCTGGGGTGGTATCGAATCTTGTTTACATGCATTTTGGCCTTAAGTCTATAACCCAAAAGTTTCTACCAAGTTCACCATACCATGTTGGGTACAAGCTCTAGATAGTCAGGAAGGAGGTAGAAGCCTGCCTTGGGTGCAAGATCAGAACAATCAGTAAAGAGGTGGAGGCCTATTCTTGGGTGCTAAAATATCAGTCATTCAACTGCTGACTCCTAGTATTTCATAATTGTCAGCAGGAAAACAATTAGCTCCCCAACTCATTGCAGAAGCCTTGAAAAAGTCAACCATGAAATCTGACCTACCACCCATAGTGATTTAGTGATTATTTTTGTACTTGCCATCCTATTCAGCACATGTGTCATTGGTTAGGATCTGCTTATGTGAAAGACATGTACATCTATACTATTTTAATTTTTGACTGTATCATTGTCACTCTGTCATAAAATTTCTCTCTATAAAAAAGGCTATCTCTTAAGGCTCAGGGTCTCTGGTCCTAATCTGGACCAGGGTCTGGCTTTATTGGGATTTTGACCTCCTCTCAATAAAACTATTTAGCTTGGAATTTTTGTATCAATGTGATATATCTTCACCATTGTATTTTTATGCCTCTTTTACCATGCTATTAATTATTTCATAATTTTTTTCAGCAATCTTATTTCTTTTACCAATTCTTCCTTTACCACTCTTATCTCTTGCTTTTACTCTTCCATGAATTATTGCTGGGCTTGGGTCAAATTAGGTCACCATTTTCACATTATTGTCTTCAACTGAGTTTATGTGCTGGCTTTCCCTGTCACTATAGTAACTATTTGTGGTCAGATACTTTTTTTTTGTCATTTGCTCATTATTCCATTTCTTGACTTTGAACTTTATGTTAAAGTTGGGCTCTGCTCACCTGGGCAAGGGAAGCCACTATACCTAGCTTAAGGGTTTTTCCTATTACTATTTTTTAGGAGTAGTTCTGGGTGTCTATAAGAATTTTGATGCTTCAATCAGCCTAATCTAATCAATCACCAGAGCAGAGAAGAAGCTCCTTCAGGACAGAATGGCCTGAACCCAAAGACCAAGCAAATAATCAGAGGAGCAAGATTACAGACAATGACATGGTGGGGGGGGGGAGTGGAGAATATGAACAGAAATAGAAAAAAGAAATTACAATCAACAGCTTCTATCCAGGTAACAAACAAAAAGAAAATGGAACAAATGAGGACCAAGGAACACCAAGCAAAAATGCAGAAACTCCAGTGAATTAGACTCAGGTTTTGGAAGAACTCAAAATACAACTAAAAAAAAAAACAATTAAGAGAGGCTGAAGAAAATTGGGAAAAGAACTTATAAAGCAAAATAAGCTATCTGGAAACAGAGGCACATGAACTAAAATAAGAAAATAGTGTCTTAAAAGCCAGAATTGACCAACTTGAAAATGAGTCAAAGAAAATGAAAGATGATGTATAAAGAAAAAAGACAAGAAGGAGAAGTATGATAAAAAAAAAAGTCAAGGATGATATTCAGTCTTTAAAAATTAGAATCCAACAACTAGAAGCAAATGACTTCAAAAGGCAGCATGAGTCTATAAAACAAAATGAAAAGAATGAAAAAATTTGAGGAAAATATGAAACACCTCATTGATAAAACTACAAACCTAGAAAATAGATCCAGGAGAGACAATTTAAGAATTATTGGACTATCAGAAAACCATGACAAAAAAAAAAAAGCCTGGACATCATTCTACAAGAAATTATCCAAGAAAACTGCCCTGACATTCTTGAACAAGAGAGAAAAGTGGAGATTGAAAGAATCCACAGATCACCTCCTGCATTTAATCCCCAATTGACAACACCCAGGAATACTATAGACAGATTCAAAAACAACCAGACCAAGATAAAAATATTACAAGCTGCTAAGAAAAAGTCATTCAGATACCACAGAACCACTGTTAGGATAACACAGGATCTGGCTGCTTCCACACTGAAGGACCAAAAGGCATGGAATAGTATGTTCTGGAAAGCAAGGGAATTGGGTCTACAACCAAAATCAACTACCCAGCAAAACTGACTATATTCTTGCAGGGGAAAGTATGGTCCTTTAATAAAATATAAGACTTCCAAGTATTCACGAAGACCTGACTTAAACAGAAAATTTGGTGCACAAACACAGAACTCAAGAGGATCACCAAAACATAAGAAAGGAAAAAAACAAACAAACAATCTTAAGGGACCAAATAATGATTTGTATTCAAAGGATTTGTATTCCTATAATAAAAGATGATATTGGTAACTCTTAAAAATTGTTATTATCATCAGAATAGCTAGAAGAAGTATACTTAGAGGGAATAGTGATGGACTGTATAGGAAGAAATGTCCAAATATGTGTCAAAAAATTTTTGGTGGCCTAACCTAATAGCATTTTTTTCACTCCTACCACTTTACTCAAATGGAGAAGCTTCAGGAGAGACTTTGAAACTAAGCGTGGCTTTGGAAGAACAGGCTTCACAAACTCCCAGCCAAGGAGACCCTGGTGGCAGACTAGCCCAGTCATTTCATTTTGGCTTTTGGGGCCATTAATCCCAAACTCCTTCAGACTCTCCTGGCACACAGTCCTCAGTTTCCCTAGGGTGGAGACACTCAGTGTAACTTGTATTTCTGGGCTGGTTTGAAATTAATGTAAATGGACTTCATCCCATCAGGTTCTGGATTCCAGATGTTCTTGTAATGCTTACCCTTGGTACTCAACACCTGGTTATCAGTATATTGGATCAGCTTCTTAGGAGCCTCCTTTGGGGCTACAGGCCCATGAGTTTTATGATCTTCTTCACTGTCCACCATCATGTAGTTTTGTAGAATTAAGGATTTCAATTCTTCCTTCTTGGGAGCTCCCTGTGACCTTGACATGTCCTTTAAATTGTTGCCTAGATTGTTACCCTTAAAACTAGGGGTAAAAAAGAGGATAATACTGAGAGAAATGGGAAAATAAATAAAATGGGATAATTTTATATTTCATAATGAAGTACATGAAGGTAGGGGGGGAGAAGACCAATACAATGGAAGGGTAAAAGAGATTGGAGACAGTCTTCAAGAAAATTTTAATCATTGCAATCATTACAGTAGGAAGAGTCAGAAAGATTCAAATGGAAGGAAAAGCTCCAACTTCAATCATCATCATCATCATCAACACCAACAACAACATCAACATGACCAACAACACCATCTTCATAAACACCATTACCACCAACAATATCAACATCATCACCAACAATATTATCAACACCATCAACAACAACATCAACATTATCAACATCAATATTTAACTGTCCATCTTTTCTCGGCCCAGGAAAGATTTTTGCTGGGTGGCTTAACCTAATAGCATACTATGCAGAGTACTGAATGAGAACCAAAAGACCTAAACTCTAGGCTTGAGTGACACTATGTGACCTTTGGGGTAAAAAGAAAACCTTTTTCCCTGGACTCAGTTTCTTCATTTTTGTATGAGTGAAGCTTGCCTAGATTCTGCATTGTTAATAAATTAAATCAAAGAATAAACCGGGTATAAGCAAGGAAAAAAAGATTATTCACTTACAAAAATGAATGATACAGAAATATGTTTTGCATGATAATACATGTATAACCCAGACTGAATTGCTTGCCAGTCTTGGGAGGGGGGAGGGAATAAGAGAGGGAGACAATCCAAGTGTCTCTGCTGTTGATACTTTTCAATCCTTAAACCATAACAGCAACCTATTCCTGGAACCTATTCCTCTCTTTACAATTATGGTATCCTTTACATTGATCAGGCCAAATTTTTCTTAGGTGAGTATAAGTTCAGCATATTAATCTTCTTGCTAAAGTATAATGTTTCTAGCACCTACCACATAGCTTGATTAAGAAGTGGAAATGATGTAACAAATGCAAAGGGCTCTGTAAACCTTAAAGTTCTAAATAAATTTCAGACCATCATAAAGAAAAAGATTTTTGATGCTTCCAAGGTGTTGTGATAGTGGGAGAGACATAGTCACTGTTCTCTTGGTATCCTCCTTGATCTTTACCAAGGAAGGTTCTCTGGTCCCCTGCAGCTGCACTCACTAGCATTTCTCTCTCCTTTGGTACTTGTTAACAAGAGACCCTTCTCTCTTGTGATCAACCACTAACACTCCTCTCAATATTGGAACTGGGACCCAGAGCTGCTTACAGGCAATAAAGTTGTCAATCAGGACTAGCTGTACCTAATACCAGCAAAGGATCCCCTATAATCTCTTTCAGAGCTGTTGTCTGACACTCTCCATCTATGTGCTAAGAGTTCCTGAAGCTATTGCTGCTGTTACAGCTGCTGCAACTGCTAATGAGTTTGTGGACTCTGGAGAGAGTTCTGCCAAACCTTCAGCCTGGTTTTACAGACTTTTGTCTATCTCTTAAATTTCCACAGGATGAAATAATATCTTAACTTTGCTGCTCCAAAATCTCATTTTATGTGTTAGTCTAAAATTGTTTGGAGGGTAATATTGGGAGAGTTCAGTTGGGTGGCTGCCCTTAAACAGTCATTTTGGTACCCCAAACTTATTTGATTTGTAAGTGGGTTATGTAGGCTTCAACCTACATATATTTGTAAGTGTTATATTTGAGTGATTGTGGCCATATATGTATGTATGTATTTTCCCTATTTGAAGCAATTTAGATATTGGTGAAGTTCAGACATTGTCAGCATCTCCCTTCCTGCCATTTTCATCTCTTGTTTCCTCTTTTCCTTTTACTATAAAAGTTCTTTTTTTTTAATGTGCTTATTTCATGCATGTAATTTTCCGGGAGAATTTTCCACATTTTTCTTCTCCCTTTTGTCTTCTTCCAGGGCATCCATCTGTGTAAAGTAAAACACATCCATCCTTTAGAACTCCACTGGTGGGGGCACAGGAATCACATGTCTAATGCCCTGATGCTGTGTCCTAGCATAGCCAGCCCCAGTGTTGGTGTTAGTATGAATGTCAATGTTGCCACAGAAGGAGGAACTAGTGGTGTTTTAAAAGCTTCCTTATAACACATATTTTTCACCTATTCATTTTTTACATCAACCTAACATAACTGATTCATTCCCATATTCTTTTTCTATATAGAATCCTTTTAACTACTAATGATAAAGTTCTTAAAAGTCACATGTATCATCTTCCTTTGTAGAAAGGTAAATAGTTTAACTTTTTTTGAATCCTTTAAGATTTCTTTCATGCTTATCTTTTTATGCTTCTCTTAAAATCAAACTTTTTATTCAGCTCTGGCCTTTTCATCAGGAATTTTTGAAAGTCCTCGATTTCATTAAATATTCATTTTTCCAGGTGAAACTTAGTTTTGTTGCCTAGGTTATTCTTGGTTGTAATCCCAAATTGTTTGGCTTTCTGGGATTTCATATTCCAAACCTTATGCTCCTTTAATGTGGAAACTGATCATCCTTATATGATCTTGACTGTGACTCTGTGGTATTTGAATGTTTTTTTTTTCATTCTAGCTGTCTTAAGTGTTTTCTCTTTGACCTAGAAGTTCTGGAATTTGGTTATCATATTCCAGAGAATTTTCATTTTGGGATGTCTTTCAAGTTGTTACTGGTAGATTCTTTCAATTTCCATTTTACCTCTAGTTCTAGGGTATTGGGCCAATTTTCCTTGATAATTTCTTAAAATAGGATGTCTGGGCCTTTTCTGAGATCATGAATTTCATGGAGCCAGATAATTCTTAAATTATCTCTCTTTGACCTGTTTTCTAAGACAGTTGATTTTCTGATGAGATATTTCACATATTCTATTTTTTTCATTCTTTTGACTTTTTATAGTTTTTCTTGATATCTCATTGGCTCATCTTTCAATTACTGAATTCTAATTTTTAACTAATTATTTTAATCAGTGAATTTTTTTACCTCTTTTTACATTTGAAAAATTCTATTTTAAAGATGTTATTTTCTTCATTATTTTTGTGCCTTTTTATCAAACTTTTTTACATATTTTTCTTCCTTTGCTTTCATTTCTTTACCTAGTTCTTCCTCTACCATACTCCTTTGATTCTGAAAAAAAAAATTAGCTCTTGAAGGAATTCTTGTTATATCCAGTTTACATTTTTTTTCTTTGAGGTTCTTCTTGTAGATATTTTGACTTGTCTTCTTTTGAATTTGTGTCTTGACCTTCCCTGACACCACAGTAGATTTTTATGGTCAGGTTCTTATTTTGTTGTTGGCTCATTTTTCTATCCTCTTTACTTATTTTGAACTTTATGTTAAAGTTTGGTTCTGTTAATGATGTAGGGAGTGCCATGAGGCACTGTATTGAGCTTCAGACTTTTCTGCACTAATTTTTTAAGAGCCAGTTCTAGAGCTTTAGAGGTTTTTGGTGCTTCCAAGTTTGTGCAGTCTAAAGGGAGTTGTGGTCATTGTTCTCTTGTTCCATATTCTGGTCCTTACCTAGGGAAAGCCTCTGATTCTTTGGGATTGAAATATATATTGCTTCTTAGGGCCACTAAGACCTTGGGACCAGAAACAGTACCATTTCTCAGGATCGCTGATCACTTGAGACCAAAAGTGATAGTGCCTTAGGCCTTCCCTTCTCTCTTGCCTGAAAATCCTCATCTCTGCCTTTGACTATGACCCACAAATGGATATAGACAATGGATTTGCCAGCTAGTATTTGATTCTGAGACCATCATTAGTGCAGTGGTCCCTTATAATCTCTTTCTAACCATTTGCTAGGTCCCATTAGTACCTCTGGCTTGAGAGCTCCTATTACCACTACCTGGTCCCACCACTGATATTTCATTTATGAGGGCTTTGAGCCAACCTTCAACTGTGTCCCAGATCTCTCCAAGCTCCTAAGTTGTCTTTGGCTAGAGGAATGTCTAATTCTGAAATTTTGTTGGCTCTGCCCCTCCAGAATCCAATTTAATGTATTATTTTAAAGTTGTTTGGAGGGGAATATTGAGAAAGCTCAGCTGAGTTCTTTCTCTGCTCTGACATCTTGGCTCTGCCTCCAGAAGCGTGTCTAATTTCTCATTTTTGATGAGTAATAATTTACGTAGTATCTTTAATCTAAACATTTCCTCCAAAATAATTAATAGGTTGCTTTCATAACTCAATAAATATGTGCCCAAGTTTTCATTATGTCATGGTTGTGTGACAATGGAGAAGTGACTTGATTTCTATGAGCCCTAGACATCTATAAAATGGGGAATCTCTGTTATCCCCATTTCCTAGCATCACCATGAAGATTAAATGAGAGGTTCAAAGTAAGTAGCTAGGTGGCACAGTGGATAAAATGTCAAGACTGGAGTGAGAAAGACTTCTGACCCTGAGTTCAAATGGGGCCTCAGACCCTTAGTAACTGAGTGACTCTGGGCAAATAATTTAATCCTCTTTGCCTTGGTTTCCTCATCTGTCAAATAAACTGGAAAAGGAAATGACAAATCCCTCTAGGATCTTTGCCAAGAAAGCTCCAAATGGGGTTACAAAGAAGAGTGAGACACAACTCAAAAACGATGAACAACCCCTCAAAGTAAATCACTTTGCAAAATTTAAAGTGCCACATGAGCCTATGTTGTAGAAAGGAACCACTGCATTGTAGATAGAAAACTGGACCCAGGGCCAGGGAGACCAAAGTCAAGTTGTGTCTCTTAACTCATTCTGATGGTGAGATGTTGGCAAAGTCTCTCAAGTGCTCTGGGTAATTCTAGCAGCCCACAAATTGCAGAGAAAGTGTCCATCTGCACTGGTCAAGGGAATTTCCTCATTGGGGAATTTCCTCTATCACTGAAATTACAGCACCAGTCCTTACACATTTAATTATCAGCTTTATACTTTTGGAAGGTAGGCAGAGAAGGAAATACACATAGAAAAGAGCATGGGCAGCCCGTATTCAAAACATTTGTAAGTCAGTGTGATAATAACTCAAATTAACAGCAATCTTTCCCCACCTACAAAAAACCTGCTCCCTTTTCCCTGCCCTGGCTCGGTCTTGAAGCCAAGCTCAGGTGACCAATCCTTATTTATATTTTTGCTGTGATAAACATGCTTAGAAAAAGCAACACAGATTGCTCAGCACTACTTTGGAGAAAGGAAAATCATTTTCAGGAGCAGACTTATTGCCTTGGCCAGGCCTGTATTCCTCTGGGAGCCAATTATTTTCTAGATCATGTCCATGTCCTTTATTACCATTAGTCCTCTACTTGTTTTGGGACACTTTCGAGGCTCCACAGATCTGGGCTCTGTAGCACCATGCTCTCCTCTAACCCTTCCCCCTCTGTTCCTTCCTCACCCCCCACCCCTGGCCCCATCCATTTTTATCCCATCTGGAATAGAAATCCTTGTCTCCTTAAGTCTTGTACTCGATGAAATGAGATGGAGTTTGGGAATATAATTAAACCAGACTGCACTTTTTATATACTGAGGTTTTCAAATGGTGATGGTTAATTTTGACATTTTTATGTAGCTCTTAATGAGCCTTCTCCCCACCTGAAGGTAGAGGAGCCCTACTTGGCCCCAGGCCAGCTCCTGGAGGGAGGGGGATATCCTGTGCTCTTCTCTCTGCTCCTGCCAAGAAGATACTCTTTTCAGGCAAGTAGGTAAGGACTGAACTTAAACTTAAGAGACTTCAAGGATGCTATGAGAAGTTGGTTTAAGCCCCAATTGTACTCCTTCCTTAAAGTGTTGGAGAAGGGAAGGAGGAAGCCACTGTTGTTTTTTTGTTGTTTTAATTTTAAAAAGCCTTATCTTTGATATAATTTCAAGGCAGAAGAGTAGTAATGGTTGGTCAAGTGACTTGCCCAGGGTCACACAGTTAAGACGTGTCTGAAGATAAATTCAAACTAGGTCCAATCAACCAATGAATGTCTATTAAGCAACAACTTTGTGCCAGGCAACTATGTATTGACAGGATGAATTAGAAATAATTAACAGAAGAAAGGTACTAGAAGTAAGGGGGTTTAAGAAAAGCTTTGGGCAGGATGGGGATTATAGCTGGGACTTGAGCAAAGCCAGGGAGCAGAGAGGAAGAGGGAGAGCATTCCAGATATAGGGAAGGGGAAAAGGAATAAGTATTTCCAGCTTATTTATAGTACCTATTATGTGCCAAGCACTGGGCTAAGTAAGCCCATTTTCAAATATTATTTCATTTGATAATCTTGGAGGATAAGTACTAGTATTATCCTCATTTTACAGTTGAGGAAACTGAAACTTGCCCAGGGTAATATAGCTAGAGAGTATCTGAGGATGGATTTGAATTCACAAGCCAGAAAAAATATGCCCAGAGAAAATTCTTGTTAAATGTATTGAAGTCCCAACTTTATCCAGAATTATATGGAATGGGCTTTGTGAAGAAGAAAGAATACTGGATTTAGGGCTAGGAAGGCCTAAATTTGAATACAAAGCTCTTTGAATCTCTCAACTTCAATTTCCTCATCAATAAAATGGGAGAATAACTGAACTTCTCTGCAGAGAATCAAATGAGATAACATATGCCCAGTGCTTTGCAAATCTTAAAAGTTTGGTATTGCTACTCTTATTATTAGATACACCATTCTTGTTCACAATTTCTACTGTGTTAAAGATAATATTTGATGTGGTACAAACCCCCCTGGTTTGGTGCAGAGGAGATATTAGCTGCTTGACCTGATTACAGAAAGAAAAGTGTACAAAAAGACTCATTCGGTTATTCTCCTATATATCAAAGGCTCTTTAGTCTTTCAAAAAGTCTGGTACCGGGGACTTCCGGGTAATCATGGCTGCAATCTAGACGCGGCACGCTTCCTCTCCCCAGCACCGAACGAAATAGACTACATCAAAGGAGCATAAAATCACCTTTGGAGGAACAGAAGGACTCCCCAGTACCCCACAGAGGCAAAGGTACGTGGGGCTTGAACATTTCCACACTAAAATAAGAAGGAAAAGCTTGCACAGAAAAGTGAACTGAGCCGCCCTTCCCCCACCACACCTCCCCCACTAAACCAGAGTGAGCTACCTGAGCGCTCACCGGGACAGCGAGTGAGTGGGGAGCGTCTCTGTCTGGGGGGGCACTCCAGGGTCCTTGGGATCTGGGGACTGCCAGGAAAAAACGTCTCAGGGCGCTTTCACTGGAGAATCCAGCGGACCGGGACTTGGGGCGGGCTGCGCTGAACAACGCGCGCTGATTATCTGGGCGGAGCTGAATACCTGGGCTCGGAGGCTGGGAAGAACTAGTCTGAAGCAACCTAAATTCACAGAAAAACCGCTCTTATAACCCAGACCCCAGACCAAAAAGGAAAGGGAAATAAAACCACCAAAGGGATGGCTCACATGGCCCAAAATCAAGCCTCCAGGAAGAAAGGGAAAAAAGTGACTATTGAAAACTTTTATGGTGGAAGTACCCAAGGAAAAGAGGAGAATGAGGAGGAAATCCAAAAAAATTCAGAACACACCTCCCAAAATGGAAACTATCAACAAGCTCTGGAAGATCTCAAACTGGAACTTATCCAAAAGATGGAAACCTTCTGGAAAGAAAAATGGGAGAAAGAGATCAGCTGTCTGACAGATAAGACTGCTCAATTGGAAAAAGAACTCGAAGCATCCAATAGAAGGGCAGACAAGGCTGAAAAGCAAATCCAGTCCCTAATGACCAGAATTAAGCACCTCGAAGAAAGTGAGATGATAAAACAGCAAGAATCAATAAAGCAAACCCAAATAATTAATGAATTGGAAGAAAACAGAAAATATCTCACTGAGAAGGTCACGGACCTGGAGAACAGAGGAAGACGAGAAAATCTCCGTCTCCCAGAAAAACCAGAGGTAAACAACAAATTGGATATTATTCTAGAGGAGATTATAAAAGAAAATTGCCCCCACGTTCTGGAGCAAGGGGGCAAAATAGAAATAGAAAGGATTCATAGAACACCTTCTATACTAAATCCCCAAAAGACAACGCCTAGGAATGTAATTGCCAAATTCAAGAGCTTCCAAGTAAAGGAGAAAATCCTACAAGAAGCCAAGAAGAAGAGCTTCAGATATAAGGGGGCTCCGATAAGGATCACACACGACTTAGCGGCTAACACACTAAGAGACCGCAAAGCATCGAACACGATATTTAGAAAGGCAAGAGAGCTGGGTCTCCAACCAAGAATCAACTACCCAGCAAAACTGACTATATACTTCCAGGGGAAAGTATGGGCATTCAACAAAATAGAAGATTTCCAAGCATTTGCTAAAAAAAGACCAGAGCTCTATGGAAAGTTCAATATCCAAGCACAGAAAGCAAGAGAAACATGAAAAGGTAAATATGAAAGAAAGGGAAAAGGAGATAAATCTTATCTTTCTCTTAAAGTCAAACTCTCTTCTATAAGGACTACATTTACATCTAATTATATATATTAATATGTGGGGAAAATGTTTTGTGTAACTCTTATAAATTGTATCATCATAAGAGTAGTTAGAAGAAACATGCATAGGGAAAGATTGGGGAATTAAGAAGATTTGGGGAAAGTTGGGGCAAAAAAAGGAAAAGGGAGGGGGGAACCGCGATAATACTAAGATTAACTTCAAGAAATAGGGGGGGAATCAATAGAATAAACTTTCCCATATAAAGATACACATGGGAAGGGGAGGGGAAGAACTCTCATATGAAAAGGAGAGGAAGAGAGCGTGAAGTGGAATTACTTAAACCTTACTCTCAGTGAAATCAAATCTGAGAGGGAAGAACATCTAGATCCAGTGGGATCCTGAATTCTATCTTATCCATTAGGGCAAGAAAGAAAGGAAAATTAAGGAGGGGGAGGGGGGAGGGAGTACAAAAAGGGAGGGAAGGAGAGGGGGGAGGGGAAGGGAGCATAAAAAGGGAGGGGCTAGAAAGGGAAGCATCTCAAGGGAGGGGACTAGGGGGTCTGACCTAAAGTAAATCACTGGTTCAAAAGGAGAAAGCTAAAGAAGAAAGGTCAGAACTAGGGGAAGACATCAAAATGCCAGCGAATCCACAAATAACAATCATAACTTTGAACGTGAATGGGATGAACTCACCCATAAAACGCAGACAAATAGCAGATTGGATTAGAACACAAAACCCTACCATATGTTGTCTTCAAGAAACACATATGAGACGGGTTGACACTCACAAGGTTAGAATTAAAGGTTGGAGTAAGACCTTTTGGGCCTCAACCGATAGAAAGAAGGCAGGAGTTGCAATCATGATATCTGACAAAGCCAAAGTACAAATAGACCTGATCAAAAGGGACAGGGAAGGTAAATATATTCTGCTAAAAGGAAATAAAGACAATGAGGAAATATCACTAATCAACATGTATGCACCAAATGGTATAGCATCCAAATTTTTAATAGAGAAACTAGGAGAATTGAAGGAGGAATTAGACAGTAAAACCATATTAGTGGGAGGCTTGAACCAACCACTATCAAATTTAGATAAATCAAATCAAAAAATAAATAAGAAAGAGGTAAAAGAGGTGAATGAAATCTTAGAAAAATTAGAATTAATAGACATATGGAGAAAAATAAATAGGGACAAAAAAGAATACACCTTCTTTTCAGCACCACATGGCACATTCACAAAAATAGATCATACACTAGGTCATAGAAACATGGCACTTAAATGCAGAAAAGCAGAAATATTAACTGCAGCCTTTTCAGATCACAAGGCAATTAAAATATTGATCGGCAAGGGTACATGGAGACCCAAATCAAAAATTAATTGGAAATTAAATAACATGACACTCCAAAATCGGATAGTTAGAGAAGAAATCATAGAAACAATTAACAATTTCGTTGAAGAAAATGACAACGGCGAAACATCCTTTCAAACCTTATGGGATGCAGCCAAGGCAGTACTTAGAGGAAAATTCATATCCCTGAGTGCATATATTAACAAATTAGGGAGGACAGAGACCAAGGAATTGGAAATGCAAATCAAAAAACTTGAGAATGAACAAATTAAAAACCCCCAGAAGAAAACCATACTAGAGATCCTAAAAATTAAGGGAGAAATTAATAAAATAGAAAGTGACAGAACTATTGAGCTAATAAACAAGACTAGAAGCTGGTACTTTGAAAAAACAGACAAAATAGACAAAGTACTGGTTAATTTAATTAAAAAAAGGAAAGAAGAAAGGCAAATTAATAGCATCAAGGATGAAAAGGGGGATCTCACCTCAAATGAAGAGGAAATTAAGGCAATCATTAAAAACTACTTTGCCCAACTATATGGCAATAAATATACCAACCTAGGTGATATGGATGAATATTTACAAAAATATAAATTGCCTAGACTAACAGAAGAAGAAATAGTTTTCTTAAATAATCCCATATCAGAAATTGAAATCCATCAAGCCATCAAAGAACTGCCTAAGAAAAAATCCCCAGGGCCTGATGGATTCACCAGTGAATTCTATAAAACATTCAGAGAACAGTTAACCCCAATATTATACAAACTATTTGACATAATAAGCAAAGAGGGAATCCTACCAAACTCCTTTTATGACACAAGCATGGTACTAATTCCAAAGCCAGGCAGGCCAAAAACAGAGAAAGAAAACTATAGGCCAATCTCCCTAATGAATATAGATGCAAAAATCTTAAATAGGATACTAGCAAAAAGACTCCAGCAAGTGATTAGAAGGGTCATCCACCATGATCAAGTAGGATTCATACCAGGGATGCAGGGCTGGTTCAACATTAGGAAAACTATCCACATAATTGACCACATCAACAAGCAAACCAACAAGAATCACATGATTATCTCAATAGATGCAGAAAAAGCCTTTGATAAAATACAACACCCATTCCTACTAAAAACACTAGAAAGCATAGGAATAGGATGGTTGTTCCTAAAAATAATAAACAGTATATATCTAAAACCATCAGCTAATATCATCTGCAATGGGGATAAACTAAATCCATTCCCATTAAGATCAGGAGTGAAACAAGGATGCCCATTATCACCTCTATTATTTGACATTGTATTAGAAACACTAGCAGTAGCAATTAGAGAAGAAAAAGAAATTGAAGGCATCAAAATAGGCAAGGAGGAGACCAAATTATCACTCTTTGCAGATGACATGATGGTCTACTTAAAGAATCCTAGAGACTCAACCAAAAAGCTAATTGAAATAATCAACAACTTTAGCAAAGTTGCAGGATATAAAATAAACCCACATAAGTCATCAGCATTTCTATATAATTCCAACACAGCTCAGCAGCAAGAACTAGAAAGAGAAATCCCATTCAAAATTACCCAAGACAAAATAAAATACTTAGGAATCTATCTCCCGAGACAAACACAGGATCTATATGAACACAACTACAAAACACTTTCCACACAACTAAAACTAGACTTGAACAATTGGAAGAACATTAACTGCTCATGGGTAGGACGAGCCAATATAATAAAAATGACCATCCTACCCAAACTCATCTATCTATTTAGTGCCATACCCATGGAACTTCCAAAATTTTTTTTTTACTGATTTAGAAAAAAACATAACAAAGTTCATTTGGAAGAACAAAAGATCAAGGATATCCAGGGAATTAATGAAAAAAAACACAAAGGAAGGGGGTCTTGCAGTCCCAGATCTCAGACTATATTATAAAGCAGCGGTCATCAAAACAATTTGGTACTGGCTAAGAGACAGAAAGGAGGATCAGTGGAATAGACTGGGGGCAAGCAACCTCAGCAAGACAGTATATGACAAACCCAAAGATCCCAGCTTTTGGGACAAAAATCCACTATTTCATAAAAACTGTTGGGAAAATTGGAGGACAGTGTGGGAAAGATTAGGCTTAGATCAACACCTCACACCCTACACCAAGATAAATTCAAAATGGATGAATGACTTGAACATAAAGAAGGAAACTATAAGAAAATTAGGCGAACACAGAATAGTATACATGTCAGACCTTTGGGAAGGGAAATACTTCAAAACCAAGCAAGAATTAGAAAGAATTACAAAATGCAAAATAAATAATCTGGATTACATCAAATTAAAAAGTTTTTGTACAAACAAAACCAATGTAACCAAAATCAGAAGGGTAGCAACAAATTGGGAAACAATCTTCATAAAATCCTCTGACAAGGGTTTAATTACTAAAATTTATAAAGAACTAAATCAATTGTACAAAAAATCAAGCCATTCTCCAATTGACAAATGGGCAAGGGACATGAACAGGCAATTCTCAGCCAAAGAAATCAAAACTATTAATAAGCACATGAAAAAGTGCTCTACATCTCTTATAATCAGAGAGATGCAAATCAAAACAACTCTGAGGTATCATCTCACACCTAGCAGATTGGCTAACATGACAGCTATGCAAAGTAATGAATGCTGGAGGGGATGTGGCAAAGTGGGGACATTAATTCATTGCTGGTGGAGTTGTGAATTGATCCAACCATTCTGGAGGGCAATTTGGAACTATGTCCAAAGGGCGATAAAAGACTGTCTGCCCTTTGATCCAGCCATAGCACTGCTGGGCTTGTACCCCAAAGAGATAATGGACAAAAAGACTTGTACAAAAATATTCATAGCTGCGCTCTTTGTGGTGGCCAAAAATTGGAAAATGAGGGGATGCCCTTCAATTGGGGAATGGCTGAACAAATTGTGGTATATGTTGGTGATGGAATACTATTGTGCTAAAAGGAATAATAAAGTGGAGAAGTTCCATGGAGACTGGAACAACCTCCAGGAAGTAATGCAGAGCGAGAGGAGCAGAACCAGGAAAACATTGTACACAGAGACTGATACATTGTGGTACAATCGAAGGTGATGGACTTCTCCATTAGTATCAATGCAATCCCTGAACAATCTGCAGGGATCTAAAAAAAAAAATACTACCCACAAGCAGAGGATAAACTGTGGGAGTAAAAACACCGCTGAAAAGCAACTGCTTGACTACAGGGTTGGAGGAGATAAGACTGAGGAGAGACTCTAAATGAACACTATAATGCAAACTCCAACAACAGGGAAATGGGTTCGAGTCAAGAACACATGTGATAACCAGTGGAATCATGCGTCGGCTATGGGAGAGGGATAGGCGGGGGGGGGGGAGGGGAGGGGAGGAAAAGAAAACGATCTTTGTTTTCAGTGAATAATGTATGAAAACGACCAAATAAAATAATATTAAAATTAAAAAAAAAAAGAAAGAAAATAAATGTTCTCAGAAAAACAAAAAAAAAGTCTGGTACCAACATCTAGAAAGTATGAAATGATTTATAAACAAACAGGACTTTAGGAGCACAATTGGGGTTTACATCTATGTAAAAGAGATAGGAAGAGAAAGGGGACTTTGTATGGTGAACAGTTGGCTTAGGTTTTTGGACTATGGCTTACAATCCAATAATGATAGGCTTTGGGTCAGGGATATAATACATTTACTAAGAGCCTGGAAGAATAGATCTGCCAAGACTCTTGTGAATCTGATCAGGAGAGTTGAAAACTGAAAATGGTAGGGAAGGGAGAAAAATGCATGCATAGATTATGTTGTTAGATGCCATAGAACCATGGTGATGAACCTATGACATGTGCCAGAGGGGGTACTCAGAGCCCTCTCTATGGGCACACCCATCATCACCCTAGCACAGAGTTTGCTAGAGTTCTTTATTAGAAAGGCAGAGAGAAAAGGGACTGGGCTGCTCCCCTTCCCATCTCTAGCAGCTGAGAGCATCACCAACCCTTCTAAAAGGTTCATCATCACTCTCATAGAAGGTAAAAAGGAGAGCTAAGTGGTACAGTGGATAGAGTACTGAGACAGGACTAAAAAAGGCTTGATTTCAAATCTAGCTTCAAACATTTACTATATGTATGTGTCCTTGGATGAGTCATCTAACCTTCTTTTCCTCAATTTTCTCATCTAAAAATGATCTTGAAAAGGAAATGGCAAACCACTTCAGTATCTTTTATCAAGAAAACCCCCAAAACAGGCCACAAAGAGTCAGTCATGATTGAAAAATGACTGAACAACAACAGTGACAAAGGAGGGAGAAAGGCAAATTCCACTCCCTGGAGTAACTGTGGCTAGAGAAAAATGCTAAGGACAAGAAAAGAGTGCCCAATGTTTTTGAGGAGAAGAGGGGAAGAAATGATATCAATATATAACATGGGAGGAAGTGATGAGCAAAGAATATTCTAGACCTTAATGTAGAGAGCTTGATATCACTTCACAGGTAGCACCACTGAGAGGGAAAGATAGGAACCATAGTTCAAATATGGCCATAACTTTTTTTTTAATTGTTACTTTCCATCTTGGAATCAATACTAAGAATTGGTTTCAAGGCAGAAGTTCAGAAAAGGCTAGGTAATTGGGGTTAAATGACTTGCCCAAGGTCATACAACTACTAGGTATTCAAGGCTAGATTTGCCATAGTTTCTTTAAAACAACTATATGACAAAAATTGTAAGGTTATGAAGCCTTAGATGGGACCTTAATGAGGCTGCTAGGTGATGTAATGGATTAAAGGCACTGGATTCAGAAGGAGAAAGACCTTTATTCAAATTCTACCTCCTACTCTCTCTAGTCATGTGATCTTGTCATTTAACCTTTTGAAGTCTTAGTTTCCTTATTTGTAAAATGGGTAAAATAATAGTACCTCTTTCACAGAGTTGTAAGGATCAAATGAAATAGCATATGTATAGTCAATCAACAAATGTTTATTTAGCACTACTATGTTCCAGATACTGGACTAAAGGCTGGAGATAGAAAGAAAAATGAACAGTCCCTGCTCCTTAGGAACTCACAAAAAAATGGGATTTTGTGAGGCTTTGCAAATGCACTGTATAAATGCCAGTTCTTACTATTACCACCTTTGTGAAAATGCATGTTTCAGAGAAGAGAAACATGGTTGAGGAGGTGACCAATTGGATGAAGGCCTGTTAGATGCAGATATGATTTACAATTGCAGAATAGGAGATGAGTTTAAGAAATAGGAAATGGTTAGGAGTGGTTAGAGTTGGCAGTGTAGAAGCATCAAACAGAAAAAGAGACAGTGAGAATATCCTGAAGATTCCAGCATCATCTTATTCACCTTTCTCTACATTCACTTTTATTTGACAATATTCTCCTTAAAACACATGATGGTCAGAATAGGACACACCTCTCTAGATGGGGCCAGACCCCTGCAAAACACAGTGGGATTAATCTGGTGGTCCTTATTTGGTACCTGTAATTCTATGAGTTCAGTCTATAATAGCATCAGCTTTCTCCTCCTCCCCCCAAATATTTTATACCATTGGCTCACACTGGACTTCTGGTCAACCAAAACCCTGAATGAATGACTATCAGTCTGGAGCCCTCCTTCCCTATCTTGTTCCTCTGCAAGTAAATTATTAACCTAAGCCAGGGGCTTTACATTAGATCCACAATTAAATTTCATCCTGTTAGTTTCAGCCTATTATCATAGACTGTAAAGATATAGGATTATCTCATCTTAATTCTGTTACCCAGTATACTAGATATTTTGCATTAGTTTGATCAAATAAATATTCATAATGGTGTAGACATAAAAATGGATTGAGAGTCAAAAGAGGCATGAATAAGTTCTAGATCCAATTCTGCCATTAGCTGGCTATATGCTTAGGGGCAAATTGGGTTGCTTCTCTGGGTCCATTCCATTTTAAAATGTAAAATAAATATAAAATAAAATGTAAAATGAATCATCTCAAAAATCCTTCTAGTTTTAAAGTTATGATAGAAAATGTCATTGGATAAGGTCAGGGGCAGTGATCCAGTTTGATACTCATCAAGATTCTTTGAGCAGGGTTATTCATCTTGGCCTCTCCTTCCCCAGTGGGGTAAACAGTGCCTAGCTTCCAAAGAAGTAGAAGAAGCTTGAAGTCCAATGGAAGGTAAAACAAGCTAATCTGAGTTATTTGGGAACCAAAGATAAGCAGAAAATAGCCTCCCTCCCCCACCCCAGGCCAGGCCAGGCACTGGGCCAGGGTAAGCAAGTGTGTGATAATGGCAGGGGCAGGAGAAGGATCATTTATTTGGTAGTGTTAAATAAGTAGATATGCTCTCAATGTTCTCTAAATTTCCGTGTCCTAGAACAATGAACGATAGGTATTTATTAAACATTGGTTATATGCCAGGCACTGTACTAAGTTCTGGAGATATAAATACAAATATAAAAAGATAATTTTTGCCCTGAAGGACCTTACATTCTAATAAGAGAAGTCAACCCATATAGATGAGCTAAAGTTGGGAAACAGTTGGGGCTCTAGGGAGGATAAAATGAAGGAGGTCCAGCTTGCTCATGGCTGGGCAAGAAAAGGTAAGAGTTCTCTGATCAAAGCCCAGGGTCCTGGGGGATAGGGTTTAAGCTCTGTTAAGAGTAGGAGGAAGAGAAATAGGAAGTGGTTTCAATGATCCTACTCTAACTCCAGATCTGAGTAGATCTCATTTTGAATTCTGAATTTCACAGTTTTGTAGACCTTTAGGGCTGGTAGGAAACTGAGAAACCATCTAGTCCCACATATATATGAAAAGGAATATTTACCAAAACTTGCCAAAGAATTGGCCATTCAGCATTCTGCCCAAAGACCTTCAAGAAGAGAAAGCCAATCGGCTGAGATTTCATCTCATATCCTTGTGTTCTTGAGATTGGTATGGTTTGTATCTGTGTCTTGTTTGCTTCTGCCTGCTGAATTAATTGTACCTCCTGTCCCCATGTCTATGCTTATTTCTCAGGAAAGAATAGACAGAGGAATATATTGGGAAAGAAAAGGAGAGACTGGGATAATTAGAGTCTCTGATCTGCCACCATCTCCTGACTGGATTTCAACAAACCACCCTACTTACTTATCTGGAGGTTTTATCATCCTTTTTTTTTTTTAATCAACTAGAATATGAATGTATTGGACTAGATGACCCCTAAGGTCTTCTCTAGCTCTAACAGGCTATGAGTTACATCTAGAGGTTAACCTACTTCACAGACCACTTGCAAATTGCCAGCATTAGGTTCTGGCTAAGTGCCACCTAGTCAGCAATCCTTCCACTTAAGTGCCATGCTTCTGGCTAAATCATAACTTGAAAGTAAAAGCCCCTGGCCAGAGACACTGTAAGTGAAATTTTTGCTGTGTTATGAATTTGTTCCAAAGATGAACAAAACACAAACCCTCAATCAACTGAAAAATCTTTATTGAACGCTGACTATGGGCTAGGCATTCTACTACATTCCAATATAATATAAGCCCTCTGAGGACAGGGATGATTTTCCATTTTTTCTCTTAGTATCCCCAGCACCTAAATACATGTTCATAGGATCAGATCAGCTCCATAAGCAGAACTGGACTAGGCATCCTCAGAACTGAAATTAGAAGTGATATGTGGGTAACCGTTCTCCAAATAAACACTCACTGAATATAATGTATAAATAAATAATAGCAAAATTCTGTTGATTGCAAAAAACAAAAACAAAAACCACAACCCTAAACAAACCAAAAACAAGTCCAAAAAAACAAAGTAAGCGATGACCAACAAAGCCAAATTGACTGAGTTACTTTGCATTTAGGTGTAACTTTCCAAAGTTGTATGACCCCTCTCCTCCACTGCCCTTTTTTAGCACTCTTGCTTCCATGTCTTTGTGCTGACTATGTTGTTTTAAACCTGGAAACACAAGCCTTTATTAGCCTCCAGCTAACACAAGGAATGTCAGCTCCATTTCAGTTTGCCAGCAGCAGTGAAAAATAATGTATGATATTTTTAAAAAATTAAATTACCATCATCTTTCCTGCATCACAACTGACATTCAGTAGGCAAGTTCTCAAGAAATTTCTGTAGCTGGAAAGAAAGCAACAGCAAAGAGAGGAGGAAAAGTTCTGCCATTAACTGTTATTAGGAGGGATGGTTTCTGTAGAACTGTAAACAGGAAGTGATGTTGCCATGGAAACAAGGGCATTTGTCCCATGGAAACAGTAGCACCTTTAAAGTAGCATCACTGAAGACGTTCTATGATCTTGTACTGCTCCAATGGTAGAAGATTTAACTTGGTTGGTATCTAGCAAGAACTTTAATGGTACTTTGACTGTTAACCATTTTCTAATCCAGAAGTGCCAAGAAGTCTAGGTGATTGTATTCATTATATTGGAATAGCCATTTATAGTGATTCACCAAACTCCTCAAGTCAGAAAAGGACAGTACAAATTAACTCAGGACACAGGGGCAACAACATGTATCCTTCAGTTTACAGACTAGGGGAGTTAAATTTTTATAGTATGTCTCATCCTCATGGACTTGCCCACTATCAAGTTAGAAATCTGTTCTTGAGAAGAGAAGGCAGCTAGGAGGTATACTGGATAGATCTTGAGAGTTGAAGTCAGGAAGACTTAAGTTCAAATACTGCCTCTAATTATTTATGTGATCCAGGACAAGTCACTTACTCTCTAAGCTTAAGTTTCATTATCTGTAAAATTAGGATAATAATAGTACTTACCTCACAATGTTGTAAGGGTCAAATGAGTTAAAAATCTAATTGAAAAGTAAAGGCTTTTAAAGAATGCATACCTTTTGACCCAGCAATATCACTACTAGGTTTGTATCCCAGAGATAAAAAAAAAATGGGCATGGACCTGCTTGTACAAAAAAAAAATTATAGCTGTGCTTTTTGTGGTAGCAAGAAATTGGAAACTCAATTGGGGAATGGCTGAACAAATTGTGGTATATGGTGGTGATGGAATACTATTGTGCTGTAAGGAATGATGAATCAGATAATTTCAGAAAGAACTGGAAAGACCTACATGAATTGATGCACAGTGAAATAAGCAGAACCAGGAGAACATTATATACAGTAACTGAAACATTGTGGGATGAGCAAATGTAATGGACTTTGCTAATAATAGCAATGAAATGATCCAGGACAATTCTGGGGGCAATTCTTTTATGGAAAAGAATGCTGTTCACATCTAGAGAAAGAACTGTTGGGAGTAAAAATGCAGAAGAAAACATATGATTTACCATTTATTTGGGTATATGATTTGGGGTTTTGGTGTTAAAATATAGTATTCTCTTACTGTTGTGGGGTACAGAGGTGAACCGCTGGGGTTGGAAAAGGATACCTTTTGCAAAAATGCAAGAGTCTGAAACTTAGCTTATAATTAAAAGAGAAATGTATTAATTTGGAAGATAATGCTGAATCTAGCCAGGAGGGCAGCATAGGTGAAAGCCTGCCTCCTAGGTGGAATAGCATGGGTGGAAAGCTGCTCCTTGGGAGGACAGCACAGATGGAAAAGCTCTTCCCCCAGAGGGCATCATTTCTGGGGATTTTATACTCTTTACAAAAGTGAAGATGTGACTCCAGAGTGGTATCCACTGGAGCAAGGGGTAGGGGTGGAGGTTTGTCTGAAGGCATGGGGGTGGATTTGGAGGACCTATGGGTGAGGTGTGTCTCTTTGTCTATCTCAAATCAATGGGGACAATCAAAGGAGGGTAATTTCCTAGGTCAGATGTTTTGGGTTGGGTGTCACAAGGGCCTAAGGGAGCAGAAGAATTTCCCTGATACTAGTTTGCCTGAGTTTTGGGGGGTACAATGTCCATGCCATTACAAAAATGAATAATATGGAAATAGGTTTTGTGTGGTAATAGATGTATAAGCCAGTGGAATTTCTTATCAACTCTGGGAGGGGGGACACAAGAGGGTAGGGAGACAACAGGAATCACATAACTATAGAAAACTTATGTGTGAATTTGTTACCGGAATGAAATAAAGAAAAAAATATTTAAAAGTACTTTGTAAACCTTAAAGCACTCTATAAATGGTAGCTATTATTAAGACTGTATTGAGAACTTTGGGTGAGGAAAGGTTTTGAAATCCCGACCAGCTCCAAGGCATGTTGGGCATAATAGTTCTCTTTGAATTTGCCCATTGTCACACAGCTAGTAAATGTCAGGAATGAGATCTGAACCCAGTTCTTATTGACTCCAAGGCTGACACATTACCCATTATACCACAATACTTACCTCACAGAATTGTGGAGATACATGTAAGATAATTCCTCTAAAATGTTTTGCACTGCAAATTGTTGTTGAAAGTCTAGTTATTATCTCTTTATTACCTAACATTTTATGTAATACATTCCAATCTGAAAATTCCTTAGGTTCAAGATTCAAGTTAAGCAAAGCTATTGCAAGAAAAGACATTTAAGCCTTCTCCTGATACTCTGGTACTTCCTTCCTTTATCAATTCGTTAAGTTTGAAATTTTATGAAGAGACTATAAATTTATTTATTTAGTAAAGTTATTTACTAGAATAGTATAATTTTTAAAATCTTCTCCTTAAACTGGGAGGACATTCTCCCACAAATACACACAGTATGAATGGGAGAAGTAGTCATTTTTAGAGCACACACAAGGGAAATAGGCTGTAAATTTCATCATATTCTCACTAAATTGAGTTCCTTTGTCTTTGCTAGATTCTATTATTCTGCTGAGCACTACTTGGCTATTGTCCCCTCTACTCAGTTTCTGGATCAACTGAAGTCAAAGCAGAACTCATGGCTTGGACCAGCAGGAATCTTGGTTCTGGAACTTGGCATTCTTCAAAAGAGAATCTAGTTCTAGATACCACATTCTTTGTCTCAGACTATTACTTAGAGTTCTGGCCGGCCTCCTTGATGCTGCCATGGGTTTCTGTTATTCCCTCCAAGATGCACAAAGGAAAGGAAGAAGAGAGAACCAAAGAGCAAGGCTCTTCCACTGTAGCTGGCTTTTTGAATGACGATAGAGTCTTTGGCTTGTTTGTCAATGCCTTGAAATTCAATGAAGTTGATTTGAGAAACTTATTATTAGGTTGTTAAGAAAATATTTTCCATTCTATTGCCTGATTGTTTAGGAAAATTCCTAAATACCTCTCAACACAGCATAAAGGAGCTAACAAAATGTGAGACTGCAACCTATGTATGTGTCAGTCACTGGGAGTGGCTCTGGGTGGTTCACCTGGAGCTAACCTGGTTCCATTGTTTCAATTCACACTGATATCAGCCAGGTGGTCTATAGCAGCATTATAACCCCTGATGGGAATTCTAATTAGTGCCTCAAAACCTGAAAAGGCTCATTTAGATCCTACTATGATGTGTCATCTTTCTTACTCATGACCGAAATTCCTTGGCTAATATCACTAGCGCCTGTCCTGGGGTGACCTACTAAGCCAAAGCAGAGAGTTCCATTAATAGATATTGCTGAGTCATATTTCCTTCTCTGGCACCTATTTGGAAATGGTAGTTATAGCTTTCACCAGTGCATTTGTCTCCTACTTGTCAGATTTCTTGGCTTTCAGGAAGACCCCTTTTCTTCCTAGAGTTCATATACCATTTATGGTATTATCCTTTGCACCTATGTGCCAGATGTGGCCTCCCTCTGTAATGTGTTGGAAAGGGTAGAGGATACAGAGTGAAAGAATATCAGTCACAGAACATACTTAAATACATTTTTTGGCTTAGCATATCTCCATCCTCAGACACTTACTTGTTGTGTGGCCCTGAGCAAGTCACTTAATCTCGTTTTCTCATATGTACAATGAATTGGACAAGGAAATACATATACCACCCCAGTATCTTTGCCAAGAAAACCCCAAGTGGGATTACAAAGAGTCAAACATGACTGGAAATGAATAAATAGCAACAATAGTTCTCTGAAGAGGTTTGGTGAAAAGAGATTCCTCAACTTGGAGTCAGGAGAACTGTAATATTTAAAAGAACTGGATGGCCTTAAATTGTTGTAGATATAAGAGAGGGTGAGTAAATTTGACCGCAGAAATATGTTTCACTACAGTGTCTTGGTTTTTAAATATATAAGCTGGTCGCCAGGGAAATATTCTTAATTATTCAATATACCCAAGTCAACTGGGTTTTATAGAGATTTTAATTAATAATACAATGAGTAATTAAAGGAAAGAGAGAAAAAGGAAATAAGTATGAAGGGCCTTAAGCCAACATGGCCTAGACCTGAGTCTTAAGAGAGAGAGATCAGTCAGTCAGTCTTTTATCACTCACCATAAGATCTGTCTTAAGCAAGGATGTCTGGGGAACAGAGTCTCCCCAGAGGGAGTTCCAGCCAGAGTCAGCCTCCCAAGGGACTTCTTCTCAAGAGATATTCAAAGAGCCTCCTCCAAAAGGATCTATCTCCAAGGAGTCAAGAGATTCCTTTTCTTATATAGGGTTTTTTTTTCCTATGTCACCTCCCCTAAGTTCTTCCATCTACCAATCACCGTAGATGTTTTCTAAAAGACAGCCCATCTGAATTCCATCTAAGTCGACTAATCCCCTCAGTAAGTCTGAACCAGAGAAAACACTGCTGTGTTGACTAATCCCCTCAGTAAATCTGAACCAGAGAAAACACAGCTGAGTCGATTAATCCCATCAAGAGAAAACCTGCCCAACCTTTATAGGTACCTAGCATCCCATTGTATCAATTCTAAAAACAGACCTGGCTCAAAGAACTCCATACCTCATCATAAGCATGGGTCCAAGTACTTTCATTGTTTAGCAAGGAATTTTCTCCCCTAAAGCAGTCTTAAGTAAGGTGGAGTAGAGGTCCTTCCATTTCTGATCCTGGTGAGTTCTCACATCAAAATGGGGAATGTTTCCAGTAGGGAATTTGTTCCAATGGAGGATTCCTCAATGTGGCAATTTTTAACATTCACAAGTCTGAGAAATTTCAAGATTTACAGAACCCGAATTCATGTCCTGCTTCACCTTTTCCAGCTATGTTAATCTGAGCAAATCATTTAACCTATCTGATCTTTAGTTTCCTTACCTAGAAAATGGGAATAAGAATTGCACTGAACAAATTAGAAGCAGCTTGGACTAATAATGAGAAGTGGTCGTGGCACCAGAAAGGCCAGGGGTTCATGTCCTTCTCTGATAATGGTTATGTCATCCTGGGCAGGTCACTAACATATCAGTATTCAAAGCATCTCTCTAAGAATATGAAGAGCTAGAAAGCTGTTGATTTGCATTAGTTGAGTACTATTACCAGGAGCTCTATAACTAAGGAAACAATGACTGACCAAAGTGCTCTGCAAACTTAGATGATTATATTTATTGTTGCTTAGTTAAAAAAAAAAAAAACTTTTACCTTTCATCTTAGAACCAATACTGTCTATTGATTCCATGGCAAAAGAGTAATAAGGGCCAGACAGTGGAAGTTAAGTGACTTGTCTAGGGTCACACAGCCAGGAAGTGTCCAAGGCCAGATTTGACCCCAGGATCTTTCATCTCTAGGCCTGGCTCTAAATCCACTGACACACTTAGCTGCCCATTTAAAATCATTCTTCAGTCATGTCTGACTCTTTATGATTCCATTTGGGATTTTCTTAGCAAAGATACTGGAGTGGTTTGCCAAAGAAACTGAGGCAAACATGGTTAAGTTACTTGCTTAGGGTCACACAGCTAAGAAAGTGTTTGCGGCTGAATTTAAACTTAAGTCTTCCTGACTCCAGGTCTAGTACTCTATTCAGTATTGCACAGGGGCTAGCTCTTGCTTCTTGATCTCCCAGCTGAGAGTGCTTTTTCCCCACTGATCCCCCATTACCTTGAATATACAATTTATCCTGTACATACTTGTTATCTCTTCCACAGAATGCAGAGTCCTTGAAGCAAGGTTTGTTTCATTTTTGCCTTGGCATCCCCAATGGCTACTGCAAACTAGGCACTTGATGAATGTTTGGTGATTGATGGATTATTATTACAAATACCCCAAACAGGTTATTTCCAAAAAATCAACAGGTGGCTGGTGAGCAAATGCTTGAGTCATTTTGGTGCCTCTGGCAGGGACCATCCAATGAAACATGGCCCAACATCAAGAAGAGGAGAATGGACGTTGTTAGATGAGAAGGGCCCTAGAAATTATACAACCAGTGTGACTTTGCCAGAGATGCTAAATGACCCTTGAAGTGGCAGATAATGCATTGTGATCAGAGGAGTGTCTGCTTTTAAATGAAGTGATTGAAAGGCTCAAGCTCACTTCATTCTAGACACTTAAGTCACAGGGGCTCCTCATAAATTATGGGTGTTTAGAATCCGGAGAAAATCTGAGGCCTTTCTCAAGAGCATCTCACATAAAGCTAGAGCTTCTTTTTTCTGGTCCTGGACAAAAGGGATCAGCTGTCAGCCTTCCACATGAAAATGTTATATCCCCTCCTGAGTTCCCTATGGGTCTTCTAAGGCAGACTAGATTTGCTTTAAGCAGTCCATTCCTTTCACTCTAATTTGATATTTGGTCCTCTTTGCTGTAGGAGTCATTTGTTATAACATTACCTAAACCCTTCTCCTATTTCAGTAGCCATTTACTAAATGTTAATTTAGTAGGCTGAAAGCAATACCTTCTTGGTAAATCTTCTAACTTATTATGGTAATAATTTACTTATCCAGGGGATCAAATTCATTATCAGGACTTACTTGCTATTATTATTCATGTATAGTATTAATTGAATAATTTATGGAAATATATATTTATATTCTATTATTAATTTTCATTCATTTGCTTAATAAGAGCCCAACTTATTCACTGATAGGTTTGGGGTCTGTCAATTGTTATAAACCTGGTTTAGCCTGCTTGCCAAGATGTTTTACTCAGGTATTCCCACAGCATGTGCTTCAGCTTCTTGGAGTCACAGGTGAGAGTTGGACAGTGGAGGAAGGAGGAAAAGAGGCCTGGAGAGTATTGAGCAAACTCTTATACAGGAGGTACTAGTCTTCCTTATACAATCCTCATACCACTTGCCTTCTCCCAGAGAAGGGGAAGGAAGACAAATTTGTTCCAATAGACATGAAGGAAGCTGAAGTAGACACTGTGGAGCCCTTAGAGCTTGGTTAGAACTCAAAGATGCCAAGGTCATCCACTGCTTCCCGAGTCATCTCAGTCATTCTGATTGTAGTCTTGCCACTGGACTTTGAGGAATCTGGAAGAGGAAACAAGGTGGATGACTTTGTAATACTCTGCCTCACTTAAATCCAATTCATGCACAAGTCAGAAGACATAGCTTGGTGATATCATCTCAGGCTTCTTTGAGTTAAAAAGGGCAACAACAAACCATCCTTTTATTTCCTCTGGATGGCCATCGTTTGGTCTCTTCCCTCCTCACTTCCCCATCCCAAATATGAGCTTCTTGAGGGCAGGGAATCTGTTTTTTTTTTTAAAGCTCTAAAGCTCCTTATTTATTTTTAATTTTATTTGATCAATTTCAAACATTATTCCTTGGTTACAAAAATCATATTCTATTCCTCCCTCCCCTCCCTCCGCCCTTCCCATAGCCAGTGCACAATTCCATTGGGTATTACATGTGTCCTTAATCAGAACCTATTTCCATGTTGTTATTTGCATTAGGATGTTCATTTAGAGTCTACATTCCCAACCATATCCCCTTGACCCATGTAATCAAGCAGTTGTTTTTCTTCTGTGTTTCTACTCCCACAGTTTTTCCTTTGAATGTGGATAGTGGTTTTCCTTAGATTCCTCCAAGTTGTTCAGGATCATTGCATTGCCACTAATGGAGAAGTCTATTACATTCAATTGTACCACAGTGTATCAGTCTCTGTGTACAGTGTTCTCCTGGTTCTGCTCCTCTCATGAGGCATCAGTTCCTGGAGGTCATTCCAGTCCCCATGGGATTCCTCCACTTTATTATTCCTTTGGGCACAATAGTATTCCATCACCAACAGATACCACAATTTGTTCAGCCCTTCCCCAATTGATGGGCATCCCCTCATTTTCCAATTTTTTTGCCACCACAACGAGTGCAGCTATGAATATTCTTGTACAAGTCTTTTTCCTTATTATCTCTTTGGGGTACAAACCCAGCAGTGTTATGGCTGGATCAAAGGGCAGACAGTCTTTTAGAGCCCTTTGGGCATCGTTCAAAATTGCCCTCCAGAATGGTTGGACCAATTCACAATTTAGGGAATCTGTTTTTGCCTTTTTTGTACCGAACAATTTGGCAGATTCCCTGGCACAGATTAATCTCTTATTAAATGCTTGATGGCTAACTGACTACTTAGTGGCAGGCACACAACAACATATTGGGGATACAGAGACAAATATGAAATAATCACTGCCCTCAGGGAAAGTTGTTGTTCAATCATGTGTCCAATCCCTTGTGACCACATTTGGAGTTTTCTTGGCAAAGATACTGGCGTGGTTTGTCATTTTGTTTTCTAGCTCATTTTACAGATGAGGTAACTGAGGTACACAGAATTAAGTGACTTGTCCAGGGTCACACAGCTAGTAAGTGTCTGAAGCCAGATTTGAACTCAGGAAGCTGAGTCTCAAGCAAACTACATGTTATTGATAAGTAAACAAAATACATGGAAACCAAATACATAGAGGAGACTTACTCTCTCAATGAATCAATCACCACACATCTGTGAAGCACGTATTAGACACCAGGCACCATGCTGGGGAAGACAAGAGACAAAGACAAAAGAAACAATCTCTGACCTCAAGGAGTCTACATCCTAGTTAAGTGAATGTAAGTATGTATACAAAATTATATACAAAGTAAATCTATAAATAAGGAAAGAAACAAGCATTTATTTATGGCTACCATGTGCCATTTAGTATTAGCTTATCTGATTCTTACATCAATCCTGGGAGGTAGATGCTAATATCCTCATTTTATCTCCATTTGAAAACTGAGGCAGACAGATAAGTGATTTACCCAGGGTCACATAGCTAGTAAATATCTGCGTGTAGATTTGAACCCAGGTCTCCTGACTCCAGACTCTGCCCTCTATCCACAGAACCACCCAGCCACCTCCACCTATAAGGAAAATACAAGGTAATTTTGGAATAAAGAGAGGCATTAGCATCTTGATAGGGGGAATGTGAAGGAAAGATGCCCTGGGAGAGAGGGACAAGCTGGATAGAATAGAAGTGAACAATAATAGCTGCCACTCACATAGCGCTTTATGGTTTGCAAAAACACTTTGCATATGTTATCTCCTTTGGTCTTGATTAGAGCCTGTTTGCTAAGGAGGCCAAGGTCATGAGTTTGATCCTTGCAGCCAATTAGCTCTTAGAAGGATGAGAAGTCTCTAGAGAAAGAGACAAATCCATCAGCCCTATCAAAGAAAGCTAGCCAGAGAGTCCTGAGATCTTCTGGGATCTGACTCCCCTCCTGGAATGCAGAAAGAAGTCAAGGGCCAAATATGACTCCCAAGTAAGGACAGAGCCAGAACAACATGCCTCTTTCTCTGCTTCACACTTCTAGGGGTTTTTCCACTACAGCACACTCTGAGCCCTGAAATTATAATAGCTGACATTCCAAATGGCGCTCTAGAGTGTGCAAAGCACTCGGCATACTCTATCTCACTTGGAACTCACGATGGCTTCCTGAGGGAGATTTTTAGCTGTTTTTCAGGCATGTCTGACTCTTCCTGACCTCATTTGGGGTTTTCTTGGCAATGATACTGGAGTAGTTTGCCACCTCCCTCTCCAGATCATTTCACAGATGAGGAAACTGAGGCAAGTGAAGTTAGATGACTTGCCCAGGGTCACAGAGCCAATTAAGCATCTGAGGCCAGATTTGAACTCAGGAAGATGAGTCTTCCTGATTCCAGTCCTAGTACTCTATCCACTGCACCATCTAGCTGCCCCTGGAGGTAGATACTATGGTCATTATCACTCATCTTCTACAAATGGGAAATTGAGATTCAGAGAGTTGAAATGACTTACCCAAAGTGATACAATTTGAAAGCATCAGGGACAGGATCCAAAGCAATGCTTAACTGCCTCCATCTCTAATATACTGCCTGTTCTTCCAAGTTGTTTCTACTACTGCTATTATTGCTGCTGCTACTGCTGCTACTACTACTGCTACTACTACTACTACTGCTACTACTACTACTACTATTACTACTACTACTGCTACTACTGCTACTATTGCCACTACTACTGCTATTACTACTTCTGCTATTATTGCTACTGTTGCTACTGCTACTACTACTACTACTGCTACTACTACTACTACTATGACTATTACTGCTACTACTGCTACTATTGCTACTACTACTGCTATTACTACATCTGCTATTATTGCTACTGCTACTATTACTACTGCTGCTGCTGCTGCTGCTGCTACTATTGGTACTACTACTGCTACTACTACGACTGCTACTATTGCTACTGCTGCTACTGCTACCACTGCTACTACTACCACTACTTCTATTACTACTACTACTACTACTTCTATTACTACTACTACTACTTCTACTTACTACCACCCCACCAGTATCACCACTATTGCTGCTAACAATAATTATAATAATAACTAGCATTTATATAATACTTTAAGGTTTGCAAAGCATGTTACAAATATTAGCTTATTTCATTCTTACAAGAGCCTTTCCAGTAATTGTGCCCAAATCTTCATGACTCCATTTTGGGGTTTTCTTGGCAGAGATACCGTAGTGGTTGCCATTTTCTTCTCCAGTTCATTTTACAGATAAAGAAACAAAAGCAAACAAGTGAAGTGACTTGTCCAGGGTCACATAATTAGTAGGTATCTGAGGCCAGATTTGAATTCAGAGCTTCCTGAGTAGCAAAAGCTAAATAATAGAGTGAATAAAACTCTCAACCTGGAGTCAGGAAGGCCTGAATTCAAATCTAGCCTGAGACATTTACTGACTGACTAGGCAAGTCCCTTTACCTTGTTTGCCTCAGTTTCCTCATCTATAAAATGAGCTGGAGAAGAAAATGGCAAACCACTCCAGTATCTCTGCCAGGAAACCCCCAAATAGAGTCATAAAGAGTTGGGCATAAATTAAATTAATGATTGAACAACAATAACTCCCTGACTCCCATTTCAATGTTTTATTCACTGAGTATCCTAGCCAGAGATGAGATCTGGATTTCATCCCATCATCATCAATGGGAACTCCTAGATGGGAAATCTCCATTGACCCATACAGATAAACATATTTTCTGCAATTTATAGTCACAGAGTAGTCTAGAGTACTGAAGTCTAGAGAGTAGAAGTCTAGAGACTGAAAAGTCACTGTTAGATTTATAATGGTTGAAGGCCTTAAACAGTTAAAAGAGTGATGTTGTAAACTGTAGTGAGTTAAAATGGTGGAAGATATAAATTGTGATAGATATAAGAGAGAGTGAGTAAATTTGACAGCAGAAAATGTTTCACTAGAGTGTCTTGGTTTTTAAATCAAATATAAGGTGGTCGCCAGGGAAATATTCCCAATTATTCAAATACCCAAGTCAACTGGGATTTATAGAGATTTTAATTAATACAAATGTGGAATTAAAGAAAAGAGAGAAAGAGAGAAAAAGGAAATAAGTATTCAGGGCCTTAAGCCAACATGGCCTAGACCTAAGTCTTAAGAGAGAGAGATCAGTCAGTCAGTCTTTTAACACTCACCACAAGGTCTGTCTAAGCAAGGATTCTAGTGACACCAGGCCAGCTCCATCTCAGCTGACTTCTCCAGAGAGAGTTCCAGCAAGAGTCCTCCTTAAAGAGCCTTCCAGCCAGAGACTGTTCCAAAGGGCCTTTCTCCAGAGCCTCCAGAGGGACAGAGTCCCCTCAGAGGAGCTCCAGCGAGACCTCCTTAGAGATTGTCCTCCAAGAGCTTCCCTTTTCCAGAGCTTCTCTCAAGAGATTCTTCCCAAGCGATCTTCATCAGAGATCCTCCAAAAGGATTTTTTTTCAAGAGATTCTGCTTTTTCTTATATAGGGGTTTTTCTCCTATGTCACCTCCCCTAAGTCCTTACATCTACCAATCACTGTAGACATTTTCCAAAGGACTGCCCATCTGAATTCCTGCTAAGTCGACTAATCTCCTCAGGAAGAAAAAATGCTGCTGTGTCGACTAATCTCCTCAGTATGTCTGAACCAGTGAAAACACAGCTGAGTCAACTAATCTCATTAAGAGAAAACTTGCCCGACCCTTTTAAGTACCTAGCATCTCATTGTATCAATTCTAAAAAACAGGCATGGCTCAAAGAACTCCTTGCCTTATTATAAGCATGGGTCCAAGTACTTTCATTGTTTAGCAAGGAGTTTTCTCCCCTAAAGCAGTCTTAAGTACAGGTGGAATAGAGGTCCTCCCATTTCTGATCCTGGCGAGTTCTCACATCAAAATGGGGAATGTTTCCCAGTAGGGAATTTGTTCCAAAGGAGGATTCCTCAATGTGGAAATTTTTAACAATCACAAGTCTGAGAAATATCAAGATTTACAATCCCCCCTGATGATCATTGGGAGACTAGTCTCCCCATTGATCATTTAACATAATCAATTTGTAATCCTAAATGCACTTCTAACTATAGATATACACGATATTCAAATTTCTAAGAAGAATTAGAATAGTGAGGGAGGAAATAGAAAAGAAAGCAAAACCAATGTTTTGTTAGGCGCATTGACAGAAAGCCAAATTAGGGGCAGTCCCTTTTGGCATAAATGTGTACATTTACAATAAATGTTCAATCAAAGTTCAGTTCAATCAATCATATTCAAAGTTCATTCTTGATCTTCTTGATGAAGTGTAGGTTTTCCGGCATCTTTCTGCAGCAGTCCATTCTCTGGATATAAAAGTTTCAAGCTTTTTTCTTGAATATCTTTTCTCGAACAAAATAAAAATCTTCAATTTTTATAAAAGTACAATCTTAAACAAAAAAATCAAAATTCTTGGATTTTTATAAAAATACAATCTCAAACAAAAAATTCAAAATTCGAAAATTCTTAGATTTTAAATTAAAATACAATCCCCCCTGAAGTAGGTGTTAAAAAACATTCAGTTCAACTCAGAATGCAATGTTGAGTTATGGGGGTGTGTGAGTCAATTATCAAAAGAAGAGAAAAATAATCAAAAACATAAGGAAAAATTCAAAATAGACCCTTGTATAGGTCCAATATAAAGTAATTTCTATCCCACAAGTCTGTAGGACAGAATGCAGTAATATGTCATTTAGCCATTTGCAGCCAAGACTACAGGAAGTTGCCATAATATAAGAAGAAAAGAATTAGAATTCTATTTTGATAGGGAAGCGTCATTCCCTTATCTGATTTTTTTGTCATTCTCAGGGATATAGGGAGCCAGCATGATAGTCAAACTTTGTACTTGTATGAGTACTTCGTAAAGAGTGTAGATACAAGGAAGTCCAACGACTTAACATATGTCAAGCATTGCAACCTCGAATTTGTTCCAATGGAGGATTCCTCAATGTGGAAATTTTTAACATTCACAAGTCTGAGAAATTTCAAGATTTACATCACACAAAAAGTGTATGAATCTGAACTTGTCTTTCTGACTTCAAGTCAGACATACTACCCACCAGACACTAAATGCCTCCTCGATAAAAGTTCAAAATTCTTATCCCAATGAGGATAATGGCTAACAACACTCTAGAGCACAAAGATTCCTTCTTTGGAGAATTAACCAGGCTTGTCTTTCCTCCTTTTCTCTTTAGTGTCTTGCTCTTTTTTTCCGTGAGCAAATCTGTTTTGAAGGATTATTCTTCAATTTAATGTCCATCATGTTGCCTAGCTTTGTTATAAGAGATGATCCATCATTGCAGAAAACAGAACATTGAACCATTGCCCACTGGACTTTTATGGAAACATCCTAAAATTTCCCAGCAAGCTAGATGTGATTCAAAAAAGAAAGCACTCTGGGATGAAGAAAAATAAGCAGGAAATAGGAGTCAATTTCAACTAGTAGAACAAGAATGAGCCCCATTGGTTTTTTCCAAGAACTGAGGGCTTAGGAGACTTTCTTAAAACAGATAATAGTGATCTCAGGCTATCAGGATTTTGAGGTATTGTTATGTAAGCTGATGAGCTCTTGTAAACAAACTCCAGATGTGCTTACACATGATATGAACTAGAATATCACTTTCCCACAGTTCAGTATCCCAGTACCTTCTTCCTTCTGTTGCTTCATTTCCAATTTATTCTACATTTATCTTGTTTGCTCATAGTTGTTTACAAATTGTCTCCCCTCATTGTACTACGAAGTCCTTGAGAGCCAAGACTGTCTTTTGTCTTTCTTTATATCTCCAGCACTTAGCACAGTGCCTGGCCCATTAGTTGGATCTTAATAAATGTTTACTAACTAACTGGCTTAGTTACTCATGATGGCACCCACCAAATGAAAAATACCTAGACCCTAATCACAATAGAAAATAGTCTTTCTCCAAATCTGTGTCCAATGATATTGTTTTCTTATATGAGCATTCTCTATTACATCCTTTTGTTTACATCTTTGATTGGGTGAAATTCCATTGAAATTGTCATATGAATAAGTCTATAGGGTGAGGTTATTGGATTGGGCCCATACAATTTTGAGGAGGTAATGCTTGACTTTGGACTCAGGAATTCGTACGACTGATAATTATTGATGAGTGACTCTGGGCAAGTCAATTAATCTCTATAAACCTCAGTTTACCCCTTGGTTAACTGGGAATGATACCTGGGTCAGCTAAGTGGTACTTTGGACAGAGCTTCCAGATTGGATTTCAGGAAGATTAATCTTCCAGAGTTCAAATCCAGCCTTGCTTGCTGTGTGACCCCATTTTCCTTGGTTTCTTCATCTGTAAAAATGATGTAGAAAAGGAAATAGCAAACCACTGAAGCAACTTTGTTTAAAAACGACTGAATAACAGCAAAAGCTACAGTGCCTACTCTGTGGGGTTGTTCTGAGGTCAAATGAGATAATATATGGGAAACACTTTGCAAATTTTAACTCACTTTCAAAATTATAGTCACTATTGCCACTATTTGCCAAAGCCCAGTGGCATTTCCTCCCAATAATAGCTTCTTTAAAGCTGATTCAAGATGACACACTACATGTAATCTTTGCAGCTCACTGTTGTTTCTTTCTAGAACAAAGGGACAGTTTTTATTTTTAACTCCTTACCTTCTGTCTTGGAAACAATACTAAGTATAGATTTCAAGGCAAAAGAGTGGTAAGGGCTAGACAATTGGGGTTAAGTGACTTACCCAGGGTCACATGATAGGAAGTGTCTGGGGCCTGATTTGAACCCAGGTCCTCCCATCTCCAGACTTGGCTCTCTATCCACAGAGCTACCTAGCTGCCCCTAAAGTCACTGAGTTTTAAGAGAGAGAGCACTTACACCAGTGGAAGAAAATGATCAAGTAACTCATGTAACAGCCTCAGATGAAGCAAGTGGGGATGAGAAGATTTAGGGGAGGAATGAAAATTGGCCTCTGGTGTTTGAAGTGTGGTCCCAGGCATGAAGCATTATTCAATTTGGGATTGCCTTCAGAGGGCAGAACCCGGAAGAGTATTGGGAAGCCACAGAGGCAAATTCATGTGCTGTAGGGACCGTGAAGGTCTAGGTCTAGCCAGCTCCAATGAGGCAGCCTCTCCATTTGAAAGATGCCAGGTTGCTTGCTTCTGGGAGCATCATGATGTCATGTAAAGAAAGTGCCTTGGAGAATTCAGAGCTTGTGTAGACTCTCTGGACCTGGTTTCGGTTGGCTAATCATGGAGTGACATACAGGCTCTCTGAATGGCTTAATGATTAAATGGGACTGGAGGAGCTAGTCACAGGCTCCTGAACAATAGGAGGAGCAAATCTGAGGGCAGCAGAGTAAAGACCCCAACTCTTGAGGTCCAGCAGGACATTGTCATAGTCAGCCGAAAGACCTGGTGGGGCGGGGAGGCAATAGCTAAATTCTCAGTATGTGTATTTACACCTCCCAAATTAAGCAAGTGCTCAAAATCAGGACTTGGTTTATTGTTTTGCTGACTGTCAGGGTTAAGTGATGGAGGAAATGTTAACAAGGAAGATTAAACTTAAAAATGTCCTGCTTACACTTTTTTTCTGGAGAGCTGGTTGTTAAATATATACCAGCAGCAAGAATTTGCCTCAGATGGGTGATGTAACCTGTCTGGCTAAGGGAGAGAAGCCAGAATAGACATGTTACATAAAGAAAATTTCTCTACTAATTATTTTAAAAATGAAATAAACCACATTGAAAGGACAGTAGCTTTCCCCTCCAGAGTTCTTTGAGGGAAGGCTGAGGGATCACTTGTCTGGAATGTTCTGGAGGAAATGGCTCCGTAACTAGGGGTTAGAGACCACATGTTCCCTGAGGTCCCTTCTAACTATTATGCAATGCTGTGAATGTATTTCACCAATCATCAAGATGGCATTTATATCCCCTTTTAATATGCTTCAGCTGGGTCAGGTTTCTTGTAATGATTGCTCTTGAACACGGCATATCCTCAAGAGGAATTATTATTAATTAATGAAACCAAGTCAATTATTTCCCTCTTTGAATTATGAAAATTAAGTTAAGACAACAGAGCTTTGGACAACAACCATGCTTCCCAGCCAAAACCTGTAATTCAAGATGCAGGAATCCTCCAGAATTGTAATTGATTGGGGGGGGGGGGGGAGGATATTTATTATTTTGAATTACTTACTCGTATTATAATAGATTATAATGGTTTTAATTACATTACTAGTGTTATATGCCAAAAAGAATAGACCCAGGAGTCAGGGGACCTGGGATCTGGTCTCAATTCTTCAATTAACAATTTGTATAATCTTAGCCTACTTGCTTTAACTTTCTGGGGTCTCAGAATGGAGAACAGACCTAGATTTGGAATAAAAATATCCTGGGTTTGAATCTGGATTCTACCACTCATTAACTGAGTTACTTTGGGTCAGTGGCTAGGATCATGGATTTAGTGCTTAAAAGATTCTTAGAGGTTTTGTAGTTTAACTTCCTCTTTTTAATGATGAGGAAATTTTAATTACTCAGGAAAGCAACTTATCCAGCATCACAAGATTAGTGAGTGCCAAAGCTAGGATTTCAGGGGCAGCTAGGTGACTTAGTGGATTGAGAGCCAGGCCCAGAGATGGGAGGTCCTGGGTTCAAATTTGACCTCAGATACTTCCTAGTTTTGTGTCCCTGAGTAAGTCACTTAACCCCCATCGCCTAGCCCTTGCCATTCTTCTGCCTTGAAACCAATACACAGTGTTGATTCCAAGACAGAAAGTGAGGACTTAAAAAAAAAGCTAGGCTTTCAAACCAGGTATTCTGGGACTGCCTCAGTTTCCTAGGTCTTTCTAGCATCCTATGAAGGGTGTAGATAGATGATATAAGGGAATTTTCAGCTTTTAAATTCTATGATATTACAGTGTTTATATTTTTAAAAAAATAAAAACCACTTTTTATTTTTTCTTGTGTTTTGTTGAAAATAATAAATGCCAGGCTAGGATTAATACACCAAGTCTTCAAAGAATCACTGCAAACAGAGTGATGGTATTTGTAAAGTTGTCAAAATGAAAGAGTGACTTGGAGGGAAAAAAGTATTAAAATGCAATTGGTTTTGAAATAAACTGCCAAGGCCTCCACAATTCCACTGAGAGCAAAAATCCCCAGACTATTTCCTTAGTATGCAAATTAAGATTTTTGTTAATGATGGGTGGCCCAGGGTTAGCTGGGTGATTAATCATTTGCATTGCCCTAGGGTAGGCTCTTGGTTGATTAGACTCCAAGATCCCACACTACCCATAAGGGGGAGGTGGAGGAAGTGGGAACAAATGGTACAAAGGTTATTTCTTCAGGGAGAATGAGAGACTGAAGAATCTACACCAGACCAGCAGCTTTACCTAAGGGCCCATAAGTACTAGTCCTTCTCTGGAGAAAGAAGGTCATATCTTAAATAGTTTTCTCCATAAGGGATTCATGAGGGTAAGGTCACTGCAACCAACTCCAAATATAATATTAGGTTAATGAACTGCATAGATAAAAATATTTAGCAAGCAAAGATCTTACATAATGCAAAACAATCCATCTCAAAGTCAATAGAGAGTCATAGGTGGTAGGTTCTTAACATTTAGAGCTGGAGAAACTCTAAGGCTGTGGTGGCAAACCTATGGCACAAATGCCAGAGGGGACACTCAGAGCCCTCTTTGTGGACACATGTGCTGTTGCCCTTGCCCCAGCACAGAGTTTGCCAGAGTTCATTACTAGAAAGCCAGAGTGCTTCCCTTCCACTCTCCACAAGTGTTTGAGTCATTCATCTCCCCTATTTGGGGTAAGGCTTGGGGGATGGGAGGGGAATCTCATGCAGTGTGAGTATTGATTGCAATTTGAGCTCTTGGTCTCTAAAGGGTTTGACATTATTGCTCTAAGGGGTTATGTAGTCCAGATTACCTCATTTTCTAGAAGAGGAAACTGAGTTCCAATGACTTGCTTTTTAGTAACAAAGTTGTAATTTCAGTTGAGGTCCTCAGACTTCAAATCCAGTACAGTATTCACAAGATCATGCTATATTTGGAGTACTGGGTTTATACTGGTAAGTAAATTAAGTACAAAATAAAAGAATTACATTTATTAATATACAGTAAACCTCATGAATTTTTATAGTTAAACATTTTTTTATGTGTCAATCACTTATTTTACATGACTTAACAATGAGTTCTCATGATTGTTAAATGTTCTTTAATTCTTCATTAAGCAAACATAGATCACTTTGGATATTAAGCATTCCTTTGCAGAACTGCCCACTTTCCTAAGTCTAGACTTGATAATAGTCCAAAGATGTTCAATGGGGTTTCAGATCAGTTTCCTTTCTGTATACTTTGATTGAAAAAGTGAATTTCACCAGTTACAATTGCCTTTTTCCAATCTTGAGTACTCTAATCTCTATATAGTCTCACCAATGACATTTTCTTTTTTCTTTTGGCAGCTGTCTTTTAATGTTCTCAATCTTCTTCCGACTTCTACCTCCAAGACACATTGGAGAATAATAATACTCCATCTCCCAAAATGCCAGGTTCCTTTTAAGGTCTTTGCTTGTTCTTTGACACTTAATTAGGCTGTTTTGTAGCAATTATTTGACAGTTCTTATCAGGTGGATATTGTGTGTGTATGTGTGTATGTCTGACCACACTATCCTTGTGTCTCTGTGTAAGGGATCGATTTCATTGTGGGCTTGAATCAACTTGAAATATTTGATTTCCCAACAGTCACTGCAACATCTCTAATAGTTGTTGAAATGTATTCTTTGGAGCTATACATTTTCTTTGTTTCCTTGGAGTAATATCCATCCTTAAAAACCACAGAATTTAAAACACAAGAGAAAACAATGAAACAAATGGGTATGTTGCAAAACCTAGCACCTAGATGACAGAGAACTAACTAAAGGTGGGGAAAACACCTCAATCTGGTTTCCTTTGGTCAAAGTCAGATATTTTTAAACTAGCTTAGTGTTAGCCAAAGCACGTAACATAACTTGCTACAACAAAATGAAGCCACATCATATTTATTTCTTGTCCCAAATGATTTGCATGCTACTGTAGTGCTAAGCATCAGAGTTTAGGAAGGATGCTTGATGGGACATGAATGGTAGCTTTGTCCTAAGCCCTTGTTCGTACCATAATGGAAGATGAAAGATTGAGTTAAGACTGATGTAGATAAAATCCATGTTACATAGCTCCTGGGGAACTATCACGAGGAGGGCATCCAAGAGGGTACAAAGAGGGTGAAGGGCCTTGAGTCCATGGATTTGAGAATGAATACAAAAGACAGTTTCGTACAGTAGAAAGGGCTCTGGGCTTGAAGTTGGTTCATATTCTGCCTCTGCTACTTAACTTGTTTGTGGGCCAAGAGGCAAATGACTCCAGGCTTCAGAACCCTCATGGGTAAAATAGGGAGACTGGATTAGATGATCCCCAAGACCCTTTCCAAATCTATAACTATGGTTCAGAGACAGAGAAGAGAAGTTTTGAGGTGGGATCATGTTTACTGCCTTTAAGTATTAGAATGACTATCACCTGGAAAAGGGATTAGAATTCGTAATGCCCCCCCCCCCCATTTTAGCTAGAGTGGTATTTGTTTTGCTTAATCTTGGATGCATACATACATATTTTTGTTGTTGTTATATTTGTATATTTTTGTAAATGTATTTGTTGTTATCATTCAGGCACTTCAGTTCTGTCTTACTTGTAACCCCATTTTGGTATTTTCTTGGCAAAGATACTGGAGTACTTTGCTATTTCCTTTTCCAGCTCATTTGACATATGAGGAAACTGAGGTAAACAGGGTTAAGTCACTTGCCCAGGGTCTGAGTAAGTGTCTGAGGCCAGATTTGAATTCAGGGTGATGAGTCTTCCAGGCTCCAGGCCCAGCATTCTATCCACTATACCATCTAGCTGCTTCATACACATTCATACATGCATGCAGACCATCTATGCATACACAGACATGTAAATACATGTAAATATGTAAATACATAAATTTTGGATGCCCTATACATAAATGCATTACATATTATATATGTTATTCTTATAACTTTATATATTATTCTTATTTTATATTTATATTATTGTTCTTTTATATTTATTTTTATTATTTTTATATTTATAGATATTGTTTTATTTATATATATATATATATTTTATATAAGTTTTATATACATATATATTGGCTGTCCTAAGTAGTCGAGTATGTTGTAAGGTGAGATTCTCTTCTACGTATAATAATAGAACCTTCCTCACAAGGTTATTGGAAGATCAAATGAGATAGCTTACATAAAGCACTTTGCAGACCTTAAAGGGATATATAAATGTTGGCTGTTATTATTAATACTATTACTAGCTATGTGATCACAAGCAAATGACAGTCTCTTGGTGCCTCCCAGAATCATTGGTAGGCTCTGCAAATGACAGATGAGTGGCTAATTTGTATTAGCAGAGGGAGTTTCCACACTGAGAGTTCCCTCCTACCTATGAAATCGCAGGTTTGGACAAGAAAGAAAACTTGGATCTTATATTTCACTAGATATGGGAAATAATCATAACATACATTTACCCAAACTCTCAGTTTTTCAGAGCTACTTTGTCTCATTCCATCCTCACAACAACCCTGGGAGGTAGGTACTCTAGGTGCCATTGTGCACATTTTATAGATGAGAAAACTGAGGCTCCAAGAGATTCAGTCTTGTCTATGGCCACCAAGTGACCCCATTACCCCCTGAGGCCTCTAAGTTTTTTTTCACTTGATTTTTAGAGTCTAGGAATGAACAGCCTGGCACACCTGAGCTGCTAACTGTCTCAAGCAGCACATGATGTTGGCTGGGGTTTGTGCTGTGGCTGAGCGTGTGGAGAGCAGCCCCTGGTGAGGTCTCGCTCACCCGTTCTGCCAGCTGCTCTCAGGACTCTTGGAGAGCAACCAGAGCCCTCCAGCTTCTCATCAGGATGCAGGTGCCAGCATGTGGTTTTCTCTCTGTCTCCCACTGAACCTGGAGAGTTGGAATAAGAGATTGGAGTTCTCCTGATTTCCCTCGAGATCCTCTGTGCCAAAAGAGCAGTTTGTGAAGGCACACCTGAGCTGAGGAACAAATTGGGTTGAAAACTTTCCTCCAGTCCCCATTACCAGGGAATGTGGCTTCTTTTAATTAGAGCACAGAAGCAGGAGGTCTTTGAGATGAAAACCCAGGACAACACATGGAGGAGTGACAAAGAGGGAGCCTAATTTTCTCTAGAAAGCTGCTTAGGGGGGCAGGTAATTCTTAGCAGGGTGTACATTTCTAGCCTTCATTGAGAGGCAAAGTATCTCAGGACAGGGGAACGGCCATCTTGTTGTCCACTACCATGGACAAGCTCCATTTGAAAGGCAGGATTTGGTCCAGGGAGCCATATTGTAGGAGAGAAATGGACAAAGTAAGGAAAATCTGGGGAGCCCACATCTCTGTGCCATATGAAGCTCCATTGCTCCATTGAAGGGTAGCCTCAAATGGAGAAGGCTTGGAGTAGGGATAGGCCACAGGGAGAGAAGAGATTGTTCTTTTTGGCCCCAGAAGAGACCTCTGCCCCAGACGGTCAAATCAGAAGCAGTGGGTAGAAGAGGCAGAGAAGCCAATTTCAGCTTAATGTCGGGAGAAGCTTCCAGGTAATTGGAGCCATCTCCAAATGGGATGGGCTCCTTTGGGAGGTAGTGAATTTCCTCTCACAGGAGGTTCCCAAGGAGAAGCTTTCTGAAGATTTGTCAGGGATAATACTAATGATGATGGCATCATGGTGAAAGAACCATAGCTCACATATAATTTGGGTAACGGTCAGGTAGACAAGCTTTATTGTTCTAGAAGTCCTTGCAGGGAGAGATGGTTTGATTGACAGCACGTTCAAGCAGTCAAGGGCATTCTGAATACAAAAATGTCTTGCATATACCTAGACAGACACACACACATGCACACATCTAGTATATAGTCGTAGTCTCTCGGTAACTGAGGATGATGATTGTCTTTGTGTGTTTTCATCTATGATAGATGAGTGTGCACAAAGACACTTGTGCGTGAAGGAGATTTAAGTGGAAAAGTCGATGCACAGAGACAGTCTCTAGTATATACATATAGACATACCATATATTTGTACATACACACATATATATGCATGGAGAGATATAGATACACATATATAGTGAAGGAACTGGAAAAATTGGAGGTCCCTCCAGGTTTGAAACTGACCTTGCAGTCAGAGCAGAGACTTTTTACTTTGGCATTGATTCCAGGTTGGAAGAATAAAGTCACCTTTAGAAATTATTCTTATAAAAAGAGAATGTTAAAATTATTTTTATATGTAATTTGAAAACAATTCAAAAATGAATAAAAATTGTTTTGTATCAGGGGAACTGGGAAAAGACAAAAATAGAAAGCTAGGGGAATAAATGTGGCATCACATTTTATATTAAATAAATGCTATTTGGGGCAGCTGGGTGGCTCAATGGATTGAGAACCAGGATTGAGATGGGAGGTCCTGGGTTCAAGTTTGACCTCAGATACTTGCTGGCTATGTGACCCTGGACAAGTCACTTGACCCCTTTTTGCCTAGCCCTTATCTTTCTTCTGCCTTGGAGCCAATACACAGTGTTGATTGTGCTAGGCAAGGGAAGATACAGAGAGAAGGGGAAGGAGGAGGAGGAAGAGAAGGAGGACAAGGACAAGGATGAGGAAGATGAGGAGGAAAAGAAGAAGATGAAGAGGAAGGAAAAGAAGAAGAAGATGATGATGATGAAGAGGAAAAAGAGGAAGAGGAGGAAGAGGAGGAGGAGAAGGAGGCCATGTATATATGTGCAAAATGACATTCTGAGGGACAGTTAGGTGGCTCAATGGATAGAGCACCAAGCCTAAAGTCAGGAGGACAGGGGCTCACATCTGGTCTCAGACACTTCCTAGCTGTGACCCTGAGCAAGTCACTTAACCCCCACTGCTTAACCCTAGCTAATATATAGTATTGATTCCAAGACAAAAGGCAAGGGTTTAAAAAAGAATGATGATGCATAAGACCCATCACCAGGAGTTGCTCCATAAAGATGAACATACTCTTTACCCACAGGAGAGAGAAAATTATATATATGTATATTTAGTGTGTGTGATAAACAGGTTTAAAAAAACACAGATAACCCAGACATTGTTTGAACAAGTGAGAGTCAAGGCTGATGATAGTTAATATACAAATGGATCTGCTGAATGGAGTCAATGGTGGTTTAATATTTGATTTCATGAAGCTTATGGCATAGTTAAGGGCTAAGAATGTCTCCGTTTATGCATATCATACAAAATGAGTACAAGATAATTTGGGGGATAAAGCATTAGCAGCTGCTGGGTGGGGACCAGAACAGGTTTCATGCAGAAGGTAGCATTTGGGCTGAATCTTGAAGGAAATCAGATTCCAAGAGGTGGAGGTGAGAAGTGAGTACATTTCAGGAATGGAACATAATTAGTACAAAGGAAAGGAGGCTAGAAATGAACTCTTTTGTTTACGGAGCAGTGAGTAGGGCAATAGAACTGAATCTTAAGAAGTGCAGAAGAGTGAGAAGAAGCTAGACTGAAGTTTTCTCTTTTCTAAAATGAGGTTCGTGGGCTAATTGAGCCTGGAGGTTGCGTTCTAGGCATAGGAGGAGGCACTTTGTGCAAAGGGACACAGGTAGGAGATGGATGGAATACCTGATTTAGGAAACTAAAGCAGGTCATATAGAGTGTGCAAAGCAGAGTCATAAGATATAAGCCTGGAAAGTGGGGGGAGCCAGATTGTGCAGGACTTTAAATACCAAGATGAAGAGTCTGTATTTCATTCTAGGGGCAATAGAGAGCCATTGAAGTTTTAGAACAGAGGAGAATAGCTGAAAGAATTCACCACCTGGTCGCCAACCTTCTGGTGATAACCTTATGCATTTGGTTGGGTTGGACCATGGGGAAGAGGCAGATAGATATATATCCCTGTATGGAAAACCTTTCAACTTGAGATTGATTGGCAGCAAAGTTTTTGTTCAGTTGATAGATATAGCCTTCAACAGCCCTGGGTCACCTTTATGTCTCATATTGATGTACAATCCTTTCTAAAATCCATGAAGATTATTGACACTTTCGGCCGGTGGCTAAGTGAAATGAATTGGGATTTAGAAGGAGATTTTAATCAGAGGGTACATTACACATCTTTGTAAATTCATTGAAAGCCCTTTAGGTATTCTGGACCCCACTCCCTACCCTTTCCCTTTCCCTGAAAGGCAGTCACCCTTTCTGTTACAAGTTCCAAACCAAGACTCCTCACCTGAAGAGTTAATCAATCATACTTCTCAAACCCAACAACGCAGATGAAAAAAGCAAACAAATTGTATTCTGGTTTACAGACTGAAGACTGGAAAAACAAATTTCATGGTGTTGACTCAGGCATTTAGTTGTATCACTCTATCAGTACTCAATTTGTACTCTTGAATATTTATGAAGACTTAGATGCTAACCAGGGACATGAATGGGGAATGATCAGAAGAGGAAGGACATGGTTCTCTTTGGGAAAGACAGCTAAGGACAGGCAGACGCAGAATAACATTGCCCCAGCCAATGTTATCTCACATCTCAGAATAACATCATTAAGCCATTATAATCAAGCTCTCTGGGACAGTGTTTTATTGCATGCCCTATTTTTAAGGAACCAATTAATGATGATGAAGGAGAGAAGCTGGTTACCAAGAAGGGATGTTTCAAAAGGTGGGAGATAGTAATCAAGATTAATCATCAAACTTTTATTAAGTTTTTGTTATCTGCTTGGTGCTGAGGACACAAAAACTGAAAGCATGCCCTGCCTTCCAGAAGCTTGCAATTTAAGGGTGAGTTTAGAAAGACTCCCATATTCCTCTACTTCAGGGGATCTACTTGCATTTATTTTGTATATGATTATTTATGTGCATCACATCTCCTTCATTAGAATGTAAACTCCTTGAAGGTAGGATCTATTTTAATTTTTAAGTTTCTTAGCCACGTATTTGGCACATAATAGGAAATTAATTAATGCTCATTGACTGATTAATCTCACAAAAAGAATAAATGGGATATTGTGTGTTAGTAAGGTCCTTGAGGTAGGGACTTCTTTACTTGTGTCTTTGTATCTCTAGACCTTGGCACAATGAGATGTTTAATAAAATGTTTTTTGATTGATAGGTCTCATCCAGGTAGTCATTCTCTGTAATATGCAGATTGTAATCCATCCATGTCTGTGCATGACACTAATAATTATAATGCAAGTTTCTATAGTATTTTGAAGGTTTATGAAACATTTTATATGAATTATCTCTTCCTGTGCTTGTCAACAATTCTATGAAGTAGATACTACAGTTTTTATGGGCAGTTTATTTAAGACAACTAGGTGACACAGTGGATGCAGTGTTGGACCTAGAGTTGGAAAGACCTGAGTTCAAATTCAGCCTCAGATTTTGCTAGTATGACTGGGAAAATCACTTAAAACACTGCATGCCTCTCTTATTTCAACTGTAAAATGATGATGATAGCAGCACTGGCCTCCCAGGGTTAAAGTGTTGTAAAATGCTTAGCATAGTGCTTGACACATAGTAGGTATTATAGAAATAATATATAAAACTTAAAAAGGCAAAGAAACTAAATGTTTAAAAAATTATAGCACCTATTTTTGTGGTGGCAAAGAATTGGAAACTGAAGGGATGCCCATAAATTGGGGAATGGCTGAACAAGTTGTGGTATAATTATAATGAAATACTATTGTGTCATAAAATACGACAAACAAGATGATCACCAAAAAAACAAAAAACAAAAAACAAACCAGAAAGACTTATATGTAGTGATGCAAAGTGAAATGAGCAGAACCAGGCGAACATTGTACACAGTAACAACAGTGATGTATGATGATCATCTGTGATAGACTTACCTATTATCAACAAGACAAGGATCTAGGGCAACTCCAAGAGATTCAGAATGAAAAAGGATTTCCACCATCATAGAAAGAACAGACAGAGTCTGACTACAGATTCTTCACTTTATTTCCTCTAATTTTTTTCTACTGTAGACAATATATATTTTTTTATTTTAAAAATATTTTCCATGTTTACATATTTCATTTTCTTTCCCTCCCCTCTTCTCTCAATGATGTCATTTGTTTTTCTTCTGTGTTTCTACTCCCACAATTCTTTCTCTGGATGTGGAGAGCAGTCTTTCTCAATAAGTCCCTTGGGATTGTCTCATAGTAGCAAAGTCCATTACATTGGGTTGTTCCACAATGTTTCACTTTCTATATACAATGTTCTCTTGGTTCTGCTCATTTCACTCTGCATCAGTAGTTATTCCATCACCATCATACACCACAATTTGTTCATCCAGTCCCCAATTGAGGGACACTCCCTCAATTTCCAATTTTTTTTTTTTTTGCCACCACAAAGAGCAGGACTATGAATAGTTTTGTACAAACATTTTTCATTATTATCTCTTTAGGGTACAAACCTAGTAGCGGTACTGCTGGATCAAAGGGTATGCATTCTTTTAAAGTCCTTTGGGCATAGTTCCAAAAGGCAATATGTATTTTGTTTCATAACATGACAAACAGAGAAATATGGATTGTATGATAATGTACGTACAATCTATATCATACGACCTGCCTTCTTGGGGAGGGGAAATAAGTTGGAGGGATGAGGAAAAAAAAGAATGAGACAGATTTTTTGGATTTAGCTCATATGAAAATTTGTTTCTCTTAGATAAGCACACTTATTGTAATTTATTACATATTGTAACAAATCATTTATATTAATTATGCTACATGTTACATTCTATATTAAAAATATAAAGAAATGTTAACAAAAATGCTAGCTTTTATTATTGTTTCTATTCATATTAGGAACATATTAGAAGCAAAGAAACTATGCCTCAGAGAAATTGTGACTTGCTTTAGTTGCATAGCTACAAAGTGTCAGAGGTGTGACTCTAACTTGGCTCATTTGGACTTCATATATGTTATCTCCCTGCCAACCCTTAGATTACAGAGTGAAAATAGAATGGATTAGCCTGAAATTAAAGTGACTATTTAAATAATTGGTTTAAATAATTGACCTAAATATAAATCAACCCAAAAGGTTAGGGCCAAGGACAAAGAACAGTGAAGTAGATAAAGGAGAGTCAGGACAGGTAGAAGGAAGGAATGATTTGATCCCTTGAAAAGCTGAATCATACCCTGAACTATGGCACATTCACTGACATAGGAGAGGGGCTGTGCCATTCCAAAGAGGTCATATTTAGAAGGAGGCTCAAGGAGGCCTTTAGGTGGCATTTAGGTGATGGGTAGAATTTCAATGGGTGGAGATGGAGGGGATGGTACATCAAATGAAGGGACTGAAAAAAACCAGTGAAGAAGGTTTAATCTGCTTACTGAAGCTGATCAGAATCAAGACTTTAAAATGAGGTGTCTGATGATGGAAGTGCTATACCGGAGGCCCACCAGACAAGAACAAAATGTGTCAGGTTAGGCTGATACTCATGTTCTGCTTCCCTTAACTGGGGAGAGAAGCAATTCTAATTATTGGAAAAATCATTTTTAAGAACCTAAGTAATGAAAACAGATAAAGGCAAGTATCCAATTTGGTAATTTCATGGCCCAAAGGAACTAGAGCAGGAAGACTGATGCCCTTGGGTAAATAGGAGGTTAGATATATAAAGGCCTGGAAGAGATTATTTATCTCTAAGTTCCCTTTTAGCTCTAAAATTCTCTGATTCTGGAATTCTACTCTCCAAAGGAGGAGGGAGTAATTAAATAGAGAGCTTTAGATGAAAGTCTTTAACCTTTCTCAGCTAATAAGGCATCATGTGTGTGACCCACCCCACCTCTGCTTTTGGACTTCTTTTGATGTGTTGTCTCCCCCCATTAGAATGTAAGCCCCTTGAGGGCAGGAAATGCCTTTCTTTTTGCTTATATTTATGTCCTGAGCTTTTAGCACAATGCCTGGCACATAGTAAACACACAATAAATGCTTGTTGATGTTGTGGTCCTGGTTCTCCAAGAGATGATTGTAAATTTAGAATAGGTGCTCCAGATTTAGGGATGGAAGAATTGGAACTTTGTGGGTAAAAGCAATTTGGTAGAGTGGATTAAGAGCTCATCTTGGAGTGAGGAAGACAGGTTCAAGTCTGCTCTATGGAACATACTACATAAGGATTACACATGATTACATATGAATTGCATATGTTAACCTTTTAGTTAACATTGACTGTAGGACCATAGGGAAGTCAATTAATCCCTTAGTGCCCCCAGGCTGTTCTCTAAGACTAAAAATTACAGGACAGATGCCAATTTGCATTGATAGAAGGAATTTTCTTACAGGACTTCTCTTCACTAAATCCATTCATGTGAGATCAAATTCAGTACTTGAAAAAGTCCATAACCTCACTGATTTGGACATTCATCAGTCAGGTAGTCAGTAAATATTTATTAAGCTCCTCCTATGTGCCTAGTACTGTGCCAAGTCCTGGGGATTCAAAGAAAGGCAAAAGACAGTCACTGCCCCCAAAGGACATCCCAGCCTATACGCTAATGACTAGGTATAAACAAGATGTGTGTATGTGTGTGTATACATTTTATCCTAAGCTTTTCTAGTCCCAAGTTCTCTCTGATGACACCGTCTCTACTCTCTATACTCGACACCCCTGCCAAACTGATAATCCTACAGCACAGCTGACCATATCACCCAACGTGCTCAAGAAATATCAGTAGCTCTTATGTCCTCTAGGATAAATGACAAACTCATTCGTTTGGCATTCAAAGCCTTTGCTATCTAGTTCCAACCTACCTTTTTAGTTTGAGTATACATAACTCCCAAAGAATATAGACAAGCCCTTGGATTGTTTCCTTCTTTGACTTGCTATTCCCAGTTCTTCATAGATGTTTGTTCAACTGAGTTGAATGCTGTCATCCTAAGTAAAAACCCCAGCTGTCTACCTTAGTTATGTTTTTGGTTGTTGTTGTTTCAGGGAATAACTTGGGCACCTTAAGAGTTTCTTAGATGTTTTTAGGAGTTACTGTTAAATGCAAAGGGGATATTTAAAAAGAGTAAGGCAAATACACTCCTCATTTTGGAGAGCCCAAAGATATAGAACATTGCATGTACTGTCAGACTCATATGATACCAGATGATTAGTTTTGCTGAATTTATTTCTCTCTTTTATTCCTTGTTCAAAGGGCTGAGTCTCTGAGTAGGGGAAAGCATATATTTAAAAATGAAGATTACACAAAAACAAAAGCAAAAAATAAAAAAGTGAAAGAAAAAATTTATTTTATTTTTTTTAAGAGAAGATAAGACAAACTATACTGCTAAATTGATACTCAGTTTGGGGACTAGTGAAAGAAGTGGGAAGAATAGCAGGGAATAAGAAGGGGGCAGGATGCTGAAAGGTTAGCCCAAAGGAAGGGAAAAGCATTAAGATTCCTAGAACAGAGAAACAAAGCAAAGTAAGAGCACTAGGGCCAAGGAATACACTTGCAAGAAAAACCTGGGTCAGAGAAGAAAAAGAGAACTCCCAGAATGTTTAAATGCAAACCATGGATAGATACCCTTCAATCAGAGGCAAGGATTTAGGCTGTCAGTGTCTCTGGTGACCATGATGTCAGAGGGGTTAAGACCTGAGGCCAAAGCAATAGACCTGGAGTCCACAGAAGGCTCTTCCTTCTCCAGAGACCATAAGTGAATTTAAAGATGATAGCTTGACAGAGGCTTGAAGGTCAGAAGCAGAAGGGATAAGCCAGAATCTCTCTAATGAGAAATTCAAGGGCGAGGGCTAGGATTGAAAATAACCTATTGAAAGGGAACAGGGACAGGTAGGAAGAATGAACAACTGAGGGATCAGAGCCATCCCCTACATGGCCAGGAGTAGTGGTGAGTATAGGAGACCTGGGCTAGCTGGACTGAATTCTGTGATGTTACCTTTTCCAGATCATTTATTTATATAGAAAGAACAGTCTCAAGTTCCCTCATGCTGGAGGAAAAATGTAGCTGTGCCCAAAATCCGAATGTTGGACTGTGATGGCCAATGAAAGAGAGGCTGCATATCATGGAACAGACTGTCCCTTGACCTTCTCATGGTAATATCAAGAGACATAAAGATCAGGCCAGGGCATGACATGTTAGAAGAAGTGATGGATTCTAAAGCAGAGAACATGGGTTCAAACCACTGTCCTCTAATACCTGCTTGATCTTGGGCAAATCAATGTATTCCTCTGTTCCTCAGTTTCCTCCTCTGTAAAGTGAGGAGCTTAACATCATTTCTTTGCCAGGGTTATTAAAATTGTAGGTGAGGAGAATTCTGTGGATGGAGTTTACCTCCATTTTATCAAAGCTTTTAATAATGTACCCCTTACTGTTTTTGTAGACAAGATGGAGAAATATGGACCAAATGAGAAGAAATTAGGTTCAGGACAGGTTATATGGCCATACCGGAAGAGTTCTTCATGATGCAATGCCAATATGGTAGTATGACTACAGTACATGATCCTGGGGAATCTGTTTAGCTAAACACTGTCCAATATTTTTGCCATTGGCTTGAACAAAGGCATTCAAGATAAGCTCATAAAATCTTCAGATATCACAAAGCTGAGAGGGATTGCTAACATATAGGTGGCAGGATCCCAAAGGATCTTGATAGGGTAGAGCATTAGGCAGAATCTATTATAATGAAATTCATCAGAGATAGTGTTGTCCTTGGAGAAAAAAAAATCACCTTTATAAGTATAAGGTAGGGAAGAGAGGCATGCTCAGATACCAGGTCTAAAAGAAGATCTGGGGATATTTGTGGAGCGCAAGTACAATATAAGTCAGAAACATGATATAATAGTTTAAAAAGCCAATGCAACCATGGACTGCATTTATAGGGGGCATAGCTTTTAAGAATAGGAAAGTGATAACCCCTCTTTACTCTGTATTGAGGTGGGCAACCAGATTGATGAAGAGCCTTGAATTCATAAAGACTACTGGGAAGAACTGGCATATTTGCAGGTAGCTGGATTGCTCAGTGATTTGAAAACCAAGCCTAGAGACAGGAGGTCCTGGGTTCAAATCTGGCCTCAGACATTTCCTAGCTGTGTGACCCTGGGCAAGTCACTTAACCCCATTGCCTAGCCCTTACCAGTCTCCTGCCTTGGAACCAATACATAGTATTGATTCTAGGATGGAAGGTAAGGACCAAAAAAAAAAAAAAAAGAATTGGCATATTTGATCTAGAGACTGGGGTTATATGACAGTATGTAGAAGAGGGATTTAGATTTTTTTTTTCTGTTTGGCCTCAAAGGGCACAAATAGGAAAAAATGGACGGAATAGTAAACGGGTCAATGGACATTAGGAACAAAAGTGGAATGAACTAACTGCTTTGAGAGGTAGTAGGTTTCCCCTCAGAAGTCTTGAGGCAGGGACGGATTGGTTGCTATGGGGTATGCTATGGTGAAGATTCCTTTGTCATGCCAATCTGTATTAGATGACTGCAGAGGACACTTTCAGCTTTCAAATGATGTGATGCATTGATTCCATGAGTAGATGACCTCTGAAGTTTCTTCTGTATCTAAACCTATGGGCTTGTGGCTCTAAGAATAATGTCTGACATTTATACTGTTCTTTAAAGTTTATAAAGGATTTTATATACATCATCTTGTGAAGGCAGAGGGATAGGCCCTTTGCCTTCCTTCTTCTAGCATTAGTGACTCCATCATTAAATTAGCTTCTATTTCAATGAAAAATGAGCAGTCATGTCTATATCCATTATACTTGTTTGTACTCCTCCTGTTTCCCTGCCTTACCAGCTCGAGAACAAAATGAAATTATTCTATTTTTCTCCCCTGAGTACCATTAGAGATTAGGAAGCCTCTCCCCTATTTCTAAGCTAAAGATTCAGAATGATTGTTTCCTATGCTCTAAATAAGTGGGAATTGCATTCAGATCTCACTTGCCTGATGGAAGAATGCCTCTTCTAATAACCTTGCAATAGACCTTGCAATAACATTACAGCTTTTCTAGCTGCTCTGTACCCCAAATTTGTGAATTGGGGTCCTTTTATCACGACAATCTCATCTGAACTCCACAGCAACCCTGCAAATGGAGGAGTGATATAGTACTATCAAAGACTTGAAATGTACCAAACGTTCTCCTAAGCTCTGGGGATACAAATGGAAAAAGGGGAGATGGTGTTGCTTTTAATTGGAAGGAACTCACTTTCTAATCAGAGAAGACAGCATATTTAGAAGTGAGCTGCTGGGCATATGGAAAAGTACAAAGGGTCCTGGGGGGTTCAAATGGATGGCAGAAGGCAAGGCCCTGAATTCCTTAGGATATATGGTTGACCACCATTGGAAAGGAGTTTGTGGGTCAAAGCATCAGAGTAGAGAGGGAGGGCATTCTAGATTCCCTTTTCTAGGGTCAGGTCAGGAAGGGGAAAAGAAAGATAAAAGGAGACTGTCGGGAATGTTGAGGGTAGGTTTTGCTTAATAAAACAGGGGAAGTGGGGTCCAACTGGATGAAGGTTATGGTTGGCACCCTCCAGTTACCTACAAATGGCATATATTATGAAGTATGTACTATAGGCATTACTATTTTCATTTGCTAGATGAAGAAATTAATCTTAGAAAAGTTATGTGACTTGCCTAGGGTCATTGCAAATAATATCCGAGATGAAATTTGGACCCAGATCTCCTTGACTCCTGGTGTGGGCTGCCTCTGACAACAGGGAATCTCTATTCATGGGGGGTCGAGTTATGAGACTGCAAAGATTTCTCTCAGTCCCTTTTGTCTGTTTCAGCTAAGACCAATGTAAATGTCTGTAGAAATGTCAGCTCAGGGCACACAATATGAAAATAAATTGCAGAAAGAGAGCTTCTACAGCTTGATTTTAACCACATCTCTTCAAAAGCTGAAATGTTGAGGGATATCTGGCAAGAAACTGCCAACTCTGATCTTGTATATTCTGGGAAAGGATTCTAAGAAAGATAAGTGAGTCTGGTCCTTGGAAAAGGAGGAGGGAAAGAATACTCTGCTGGGCAATGAGTTTTATAATGGAAACTCGATTGTAAGTTACATAATTAAGTAGGTCAGAGTTATTGATCTGTCCCAGGACTAGACTTCCTGAGTCAATTTCATTATCCCCAAAGATTGGTTGGAAAGCTAAAAATGGTCAAAGTGCTCTCTGGATTAGACAGCATTAGTTAGGGTTGGTTTCCTGGTTCAGGAAAGGAGCTGAAGCTAGTCTCCAGGGGCCATGTTGGTTAATAGGAAACACATTCATCTTTCCTTGGGGGAAAATTGACTTTTAGTCCTGAATCTGCCACTGACCAACTGTGATATTGGGCAAATCTCTGCCATTCTGAACTTCAACTGGCACATCTAGTCTTAAGTGGGATAGTCTCTGGTCAAATTTAGATTTGAAATAAAGAGAAACTATTTAACAATGAGACTTTCCAAAAGTGGGCTGGGATGACTTGAAGAGGTGGTAAGCTCACCCTCAGCAGAGATATTCAGTCAAGGGCTCCATGATCCCTTTTTTCGATGGTGAGGATTCTTGTTTAGGTATCAGTTGAACTAGATGCTTCTGACCACCCTTTCAACTCTTTGATTTTATTTTTCTTTTATCATCAAAATTATTTTTTAAAGCAGATACTACTCAGAAAAATTACTTTCTTTCATCATGAACATGTCTTCTTGCCCCTACTCTTCTCTTATCTCAAAGAATCAGAATTTGAAAGATGGAAAGGACCTCAAAGGTCTCATCTATAAAATGGGCCCAATGAGACAAGTGTGTTGTGAGAATCAAATGGGAAAATTCATGAAAATCTCTTTTAAATCCTAGTAATGTCTAAATTATTATTAATCACAATGATAATTCAGTTTAACCCTAAATATACATCCATGATAAGCAGTCCTCTAGTCTTTATCCGAAGGCCTTCTAGAAGATAATTCACCAAATTAACCCATTCCACTTTTGACAAATGTATAATCATTTAAAACATTTTCTTTAAATCAAATTGAAATCTTGTCTGCCATTCTCCCTCCTTGCTCCTGGCTCTGCCTTTTGAGGTCAAGTATTTTAAATTCAATCCCTTTTCCAGTGCGATACCTCTTCAAATACTTGAAAAAAAAATCATGGCTACCTTGTCCTCTATTCTCCAGGATAGACATCCCCATCTCCTTTAACTAGTCTTTAATCTGACCACCCTGATTGCCTTCCTCTTATTGGTCAATATCCTTCCTGGATGCAGTGTTCAGAACTGAACCCAGTGCTCTAGAGTCAAAGGAGAGTCAGCCAATTTGATTCTCTTCTTTTGGAGATGGATTCTCTCATAAAACAGGCCAAGAAAACATGAACTTTTGGGGGGTGCTATGCCATTCTATTAATTCATATTGGAGTCCATTAAAATTTGCCAACTTTTTCTCTCCTGTTTTTTCCTCTCTACATTTGACTCTAACCTGGACTTTCTCAAAAACTTCTCCATCTGACTTTTGCCCCCAATTAGTGAATGGTGGTCTTGTTTTCAGGAAACTCATGTAAATCTATAAAACAGCTCTGGATAAATAAATAAGTGAAAGGAAGAAAAACCTATTAAGTATTGCCTATTAAGTATTTACTATACAACATTCAATGCTAACCACTAGGAATACAAATAGAGAAAAGAAGATAGTCTTTACTCTTAAGGAGCTTACATTATAACTCTGGAAGATGTAAACACAATTTAAAAAACCATCCCTTCTGTCTTACAATCAATACTAAGTATCAGAAGACTGGTTAGGGCTAGGCAATAGGAGTTAAGTGACTTGCCCAGGGTCACAGAGCTAGGCAGTATATGAGGCTATATTTGAACCCAGGACTTTTTGTCTCCAGGCCTGACTCAGCTGAGCTACCTAGCTGTTCCAATGTAAATATAATTTGAAGAGTTCAGCTGCAGGGTGGATGGAAAGGTCCAGAGGTCCTAGGGGTTCAAATATAGGGAAGCATCTACCTATTCCCCCTTGCTTGCCATATTGCCACCCTGGGACATTAGGAAGCATCCCAGACATGCTTCACTTCATTCTTGCTTGGATTTCCTCCAGTCTTCCCTTGGTCTTCTATCCCATTGCCCCCACCCTTCCTCCCAACTACCCCTTTTTCAGCATCCCTATATTTGTTGTATCCCCTATTAAGAATGTGAGCTCCTTGAGTGTAAGGGATTTCCTACTTGTTTATATCTGCATTGCCAGCAGGTAGTACAATGCCTGGTGCATAATAGACCCTTAAGAAATTGTTGTTGACTGTGTGATTGAAAGACTCTAGGAAAAAAAGCATTAGGCCTGGCCTTTGTGTTTCCTCTGAATGAGTGAAGTCCAAATCCAATCCGTTTCCATTTTAGAATCATGGAATCTTGGAGCAAGAAAGCACCTTAGTGGTTGTTTAGTCAAATCTCTACATTTATTGAATAAGTAATGATGTTCTGAGGGGCTAATTCACTTGCTCAGAGGACCCAGGTCCTCTAATGTTGAGGTCTGTACTCCTAACACTCACCGAACCATGCTGATCCTTGGGGACATCCACTTTAAACCCTCTGTTTTGGCAGAGAAGAAACTCATTTTCTTAAGTAAGCCAACTTTACAGAGAACCCTTGGGAAGTCTCTGGTTGATAGCAAGGAGGATATTTGGTAAGTTGTGTCCAGACCCAAAATCTGGACCCAGTTTGTACCCAGAAGGGATGCTACCTGACTTACTTACCTGGTCCCATGAGGGAGAGTTACTGCTAATCTGTTTGCAAAAGTCTGGTAATTCTCCTTCTGCTCTGGAGCTGTGGACTTCCATCACTATAATTAGCTCTGCTGTGATTATTAGGGGCTTAAGTAATTATGGCATCAATCTGCTAGATTCTCTCTGTGGTCCTTGGGCTGTATTTCCCCTTGTCAGGGAGAGGAGATGATCTTTAAGTCAGAGAGTCATAGATCTAAATCTGGAATGGTACTCAAAGGCCATCTAGTCCAAAGCTCTTATTTTGCTGATGAGGATACTAAGGCTCAGGGAGCTAAATGACTTGTGCAAGGTCACAAACAAGTACTAAGAAATACAGGCAGGATTTGAACCCAGGTCCTCCAATAACAAAGTCAGCCCTCTTTTCCCTGTACCCCACTGCCTCCTAGATCCTTTCTGGACTTTCTCCTTTTGGAGAATATCATCCTAGTGATAACTTAGAGTTTTATAGTACTTCAAAGTTTGTGATGCCTCCTTTCCATGAGCTCCATAAGAAGAAGGTGGTACTATTTTGCAGATAAAGGCTCTGAGGATGTGGGAGAAGTGACTTGTTTCTGGTCTCACAGCTTTGAAGTGTCTGAAGACAATTTCAGACTTGGGTCTTTTGACTTGGGTGTCTTGACTCAAGACACCTTGTCTACTTCTTGGGCATAAAGAAAACACACTACTTTCTCTCTGCTAAACTTTGTTCTTTATCTTGTTATTCAGTCTTTTTTCAGTTCAACTCTTTGTGACTCCATTTGGGATTTTGTTGGCAAAGATTCTGGAATGGATTGCCATTTCTTTCTCCAGTTCATTTTACAGATGAAGAACTGAGGCAAACAGGGTTAAGTGACTTGCCCAGGGTCACAGAGCTAGATTTAAATTAGGGAGATTAATCTTCCTGATTCTAAGGCTGGCACTCTATCCATTGTGTCCCCTAGCTCTCTCTTGCTCTCTCTCTTCCTCTTTCCCTTTCTCCTTCCTCTCCTTTCCTCTCTCACTTCCTCCCTCTCTCCTTTCCTTCTTAACCTCCCTTCCTTTCCTTCCTGACTGGCACATAGTAGGTGTTAAATAAAATGCTTGTTGGAATGAACTAATGAATCTCTTCCAAGGCCTTTGTGTCCCAGAAAAGGAAGCTGAGGACCAAAGAGGAAATAATACTTGCCTAAGGTTACACTATTTGTAAGAGTCATCATTCAAACCCAGATCCTTTGTCTTCATATGCAGCCATTCTTCCAAACTATTCTGCTGCCAGCTAATGAGCAGTATTTTGCTATTTGCTTCCTAGTCTCAGAGGCTTGTCTAGGATCACCTTTCACTCAAGCCTTATGTCTTTGTACCCAAGAAAGTGGGCTGCCAGCAGCTCAGCCCCAAGGCAATGACCTGGCTGGCTCTATGCCCACTGGCAAACCCGTGCTGAGTTCCCAGCTCTCTGCACACTCACTCTATCACTGGTAACAAGACTCCAAGCCTGCCATGACCTTTCTATTTTTGAGCCGATTCTCATTATTGTCTGTCCATCATGATCACATTTCTCCCATCAGCCTTTGGGGGACTCCAGCTCTGGCAAAACTCTGAGTTTGCTTTTCTTTCTTTTTTTCCCTGACTCTCTCATCTCCCCCTCACCCAGGCTCTCCTGCTAGGCCTGTTCTCATCCTTCTCGTGGAAGGGGACACAGAAGCATCCTGGGCTTTGTGGAGTATTTTTAAACCTGTCTCACTCCCAAGGAGAGGTTATGTGCCAAGTTTATTTGCACTATTCTTCCCAAAATTGTCTTATAGGAGTTAGACGTAAAGAGAGAAAAGAAGACATCTTCTTTTAGAACTTCTTCAGTATGAAAACAGAAAGTTACCTTTTCTAGCATAAAATTAGACAGAGGACAATACACAGACAATGCTTGGTTCTAGTAAGAAGCTTTTAAGTTCCTACAAAAAGCAGAAAAGAGATTACCGTAAGAACCTCCCACACCATGTCATTTTAGAAATTAGAAAACTTCGAACAGTATTGTTGTTTATGAGTTCTTGATTCCAAAAAGCAGCCATTATAGTCAAAGGAACTCCAAAGAATGCTAAAGGAGTCATGATAATACTAAATTTTGGCTGTACAAAGAATTAAAAACAAAGAATTATTTCTAAGAAGAATACAGTAGGGCCCATCCTCAGATGGCTAAAATTGTGGATACAAGCGACCATGTACTGACCCCCAAATAAATGTGCTCTTTCCTTCCCCTGCTCCTATCCTACCTTGGCTTGGCACTCTTAAGTCTCCCCTTCCCCAACAACAACAACAACAAAATCCTGCAATCAAGGAAAGTGAAAAAAGTGAAAGCAGAAGAGAACACCACTGGAGGCAGGCCAATGCCTTGGACCTCTGGAGCTTTGCAGGAATCTCCTGCCCTTTGTGGTCCTTGATGGTGGGTGGATCTTGAATAACTGAAACCACTGAAGCTGAGAATAAGGGGACTCTACTGTATTTTCAAGGTGATCATGTGCATAGTAAGGCAGGGTTTTTAGAAAACCAAATTTCTTTTTCAAACAAGGAGATGTAATTTGGTAAAATTATATATTTTTTGAAATTTTTATTTAATTAGTTGATTTTAGAATATTTTTCCATGGTTACAAGATTTATGTTCTTTCCCTCCCCTTTCCCCATCTCATTTCCATAGCCAATGAGCAATTCCACTGGGTTTTACTTGTGTCACTGATCAAGACTTATTTCCATATTATTAATATTTGCACTAGGGTGATTATTCAGAGTCTCCATCCCCAATCATATCTCCATCTAACCATGGGATCAAGCAGCTGTTTTTCTTCTGTGTTTCTACTCCCACAGTTCTTCCTCTGGATGTGGATAGTGTTCTTTCTCATAAGTCTTCTCTGAATTGTCCTGGATCATTGCATTGCTGCTAGTAGAGAGGTCAATTACATTAGATTGTACCACAGTGTATCAGTCTCTGTGTACAGTGTTCTGGTTCTGCTCCTTTCACTCTGCATCAATTCCTGGAAGTTATTTCAGTTCACATGGAATTCCTCCACTTTATTATTCCTTTGAGCACAATAATATTCCATCACCAACATATACCACAATTTGTTCAGCCATTCCCCAATTAGAGGCAATCCCCTCATTTTCCAAAAAATTATATTTTTGATAGAAAAAAGTTTTGTGAAATTAACTTGTTCTTGGTTCATTTGTAACATCAAGGACATAATCTTGCCCTAGACACTTACTGTGGCAATAAGAAAGTCATTTAGTCTTTCTTAGCCTCAGTTTCTTCATCTATAAAATGGAGATAGTAATAGGGTCTATCTTCCCAGGCTTTGGTAAGGATATGAAATGACACAGGAAAGTGCTTTGCTAGTTTTAAACCATTATAAAAAGGTGAAATAGTCTTAATATTCTGGTATGTGGGACTCCCTTCATTCCTCCATTTAATGATGTTTACCACTAGTTACCAATAGCATAGGAAAGTTCTCCTTCATAAGAATCCCTGGGTTGTACCCCCCTATCTGTGTTTATGTCAAGTCTCCCAGAGGAATGGAAGTGCTTTTAAAGAGGGATTGTTTCACTTCACTATACTAATACCTAATAGAGTGCTGGTATATAGACAATGCTTTGATTTGAATGGAATTGCTGGTCTGAATAGGATCATAGAATCAGAGAACTTACCCTGTATTTAGTTGCAGAGGCCATCTAATCCAACTTGCTCTCCCACTTTACAGATGAGAAAACTGAGGCCCAATAAAGCCCAATAATGGCAACCAGGTTGAATTTGCCCATTGTTACATGAGCAATAAATGTCAGAGGTGGGTTTTGAATGAACTTAGTTTTTAGGTCTAAGGCAAACCTTCTTTCCACTAATAGGAAATCATTCTTCATTAGAAGGTGCCATACACTTGTGCCTTCTACCCATTCACTTAGAATGAGAGATAGATACTTTTGATGAGAACCAGAGAGCCCCCTTGGGTGGCTCCCTTCTGCTGGGTGGGATGACCACCAAGATCAGATTGTTAAAGTTGGAAGGTGCCCTCGTGAGGATAAAGTCAGAACAATGGGAGGTAGCTGCTGCTAATCGAAAAGATATTTCCATCAATCTTGGGGAATTATCCTCCCTTTTAGGGATATTTCTATTAATGGAACTGGTATTAGGCAGCTCCATCAGCAAAGATAGTGCCCAAAACATACTGACAGGTACTTCCACAGACATGCACGTTAAAGACTTTAAGCCCTCCTTTTTTAAGACTCCAGGAAGTCTTCCCTACCATCTACCAAAGACTGTTTGGAATGACTTTGGGCATATCAATCAATCCAACATACATTTATTAAGGGTCAACTATGTGCCAGGCCTTCTGTTAAGCTCTGGGGATACAAAAAGAGGCAAAAGATAGTCCCTGCCTCAAGGAGCTAATGGAGGAGGTAAAACAGAAACAAATATAAGCAAAGCAAGTTATATACAGGTTAAAAAGGAAATAATTAACAGAGGGAAGGCACATTAGAATTAAGAAAAGTTGGGAAAGATTTCCTGTAGGATGAGTTTGAATAGATTTTATTCTAGTTTAAAGTCCTTGAGAGGAAGCAGGGACAGTCATGTAGCAAAATGTAAGATTGTGCAAATCTTGCACTGGCATCCATGAAATTTCAGAAAACTCAAGGATCCTTCAGGGAAGAGATAGTCTTTTGCCTTTTGTTAGCACTGTATCTGGCACATCTGGTGCTTAATAAATATTTATTGCCTAACTGACTCAAAGGAAGACTTCTGTTATATTGGGTAGACCCCTTCTGGAAAATTAATGTTAGGACATGGACAAGAACTAAAAAGGAGAAAACATAGAAAGGTTGCTGTTTGCTTTTTTGCATGGAATAGCTAGTACCATCATGGATCCACTGGAGTATCGGAATGAGTACATTCCATTTATAGGAGATACTATCTCATTGATAGCCCAATAATAAACTTTCAGTTTGGAAGACCCGAATCTCAGCCACATTAGCTGGGTGACTCTGGCTGACACTTGACCTCACTCAGTCTCAGTTTATTCATCTGTAAAATAGAAATAATAGCAGTACCTACTTCATGGGGTTGGTAGGGAGATTAAACGAGTTAATATATATAAAGTGATTTGCAGACCTTAGAGCTCTTTATAAGTGTTAGCCATCATTATTAGGTGGTAGTGTTTGAAGGTCTGTCATGCCGAAGGGAGATTATATTTGACCTGCTTGGTATCAAGGGCACACTTGGGAAAAATCAATAGAAATTGGAGGCAATAAAATTTCAGCTTGATATAAGCAAACCTTTCTTTCTTCCTCCCTCCCTCCTCCCTCCTTCTCTCTCTCTCTTTCTTTCTTCCTTTCTCTCCTCCTCTCTTCCTCCCTCCCTTCCTCTCTTCCTCCCTCCCTCCCCCCTTTCTCTCTCTCTCTCTCTTTCTTTCTTTCTCTCTCTCTCTCTCTCTTTCTTTCTTTCTTTCTTTCTTTCTTTCTTTCTTTCTTTCTTTCTTTCTTTCTTTCTTTCTTTCTTTCTTTCTTTCTTTCTTTCTTTCTTTCTTTCTTTCTTTCTTTCTTTCTTTCTTTCTTTCTTTCTTTCTTTCTTTCTTTCTTTCTTTCTTTCTTCCTTCCTTCCTTCCTTCCTTCCTTCCTTCCTTCCTTCCTTCCTTCCTTCCTTCCTTCCTTCGTTAAGAGGGTAAGAGTGGTAAGGTCTAGGTAATTGGGGTTAAGTGACTTGCCTAGGGACCCACAGCAGGAAGGTCTAAAGCCAGATTTGAATCCAAGGTCTCCTGAATCCAGACTTTGAACTCTATCCACTGAGCCACCTGACTTCCCCCAAAATGTTTTTGATCATCAGGACCAAGGTCCTTTCTACATTTGCTTTAGTGATATCGACTCACTTAAAATTTAGTGCTTGACAGCTCTTCTTCTAATTGGAGAAAGTGGAAGGTTGACAGGGGAGAACTCTTCCCAGAAAGGTTAAGTGGCTTGCCCAGGGTCAAGCAGCTAATAAGTGTCTGTGATTCAAGACCCTCAGATTCAGATTCCAATTCACTCCCTTCACCCTCTTATGTTCTTACCCATTAAATACATTGCTATCACCAACATTCTTGAAATGATAAGAAATGGCCCTCGATATTTTTTTGTTGTTCTGAATCCATGATTTCATAAGTGTAGGGAACTCCCACACCCTTAATGTAGATGATCACCCTGTCTACAACCTCTGTGGCACTTTGTATGAAAGGTCAGGCTTGAGTTCAAGTCTTCTTAACTTCAAAGTCAGCTTTGTATTCATTATGTTGCACTGTAAAAACTTAAACCTCTTCAAGACTTACTTTCCTTGTCTTTAAGATGTGGAGTTGGACCAGATGGCCTCTAAGAACCCATCAGTCTCCAGATGTACATCTCTGTGAATCTACAAAGGGCCTCTCAATTTTTAAAAAATGGAGCATATTGAGAACTTGGGTAACTTCATCAACATAAGTGGGATACGAGGATTTAGGAATTTTGTAGAGATGGCGACCAAAAGCTGGGAAAGTATCATAGAGCTGGTAGCAGAAATCATGTAGTGTAGTTCTCTCAATTGAGAAATGAGGAAACAAAGGCAGACAGAATGATAGTTACCTGCCTGAGGATCACACATCTAGCTGATTGGCAAAATGGGACCTAGAAACAGAATCGTTTGAGCTCCCCATCTCTTCATCTTCCCTGATGCTAAAACAACAGGGAAGTTTCTCTTTCTTTTAATGTATATCCAGATAATGAGGTAATTTTTATGTTGTCTCTTCTGTCTTCTAGCCTTGGGTTAAAGAAAAAGAAAAAGATTAAGGCAACATCATTTAGCTGTATGGGAAAAGTCTGAATATCAGGAAAAACTGACAGTGATATATTGGCCACATTACTTTAAGCAGTAACTAAATATCTTATAATATTAGATAATTATGGAGGATAGAGATTCTAGGTTAAAAAAATTCTCCTGTCCTTGTAAGCAGGTATTTTAGAATGTTCCCCACCTTTTATCTGGTTCCATTTAAATTAATTCAACAAAGATTTATTCAACACCTACTATGTGCCTGGCAATATAATTGAGGCTAGGGTAATAAAGGCAAATGAAGTAGTTCCCACTTCAAGGAATGTACATTCTACTAATTTCTTCAACTGGACTAAATTAAATCAGTACAAAGAGAAGGAAAGGCTAACTTTTCCACATCTTCTTATTCTACATCATGCCTTAGGCCAACCTTGGGTATTTTCCACTTCCTCATTTCCTCATCCTAAAGAATAAGAAGAAAGAAAATGAAAGCTCAAGGGAGCAAAAGTAGTTGTATTTCTAAAACTGATCATGTCAGTAATTGGGAAGATCAGTAGAAGACTTAAGGAAACGGGATCTTCCCTTTTTTCTCCTTTTCCCTCCTGGCTATATGCTTAATCTTTATCAGAATTTCAAAATCCAACAAAATCACACCTACTCTGAAACTCACACCTAGGGCAGATAGGCAGCAGAATGGATGTGCCAAGTCTAGAGTCAGGAAGACTCATCATTCTGAGTTCAAATTTGGATTTAGACACTTATTAGACACAGAGCTATGGACAAGTCATTTAATCCTCTCTGTCTCAGTTTCCTCATATGTAAAATGAGAAGGGGGGCAGCTGGGTAGCTCAGTGGATTGAGAACCAGGCCTAGAGAAAGGAGGTCCTAGGTTCAAATCTGGCCTCAGCCACTTCCTACCTGTGTGACCCTGGGCAAGTCACTTGACCCACATTGCCTAGCCCTTACTGCTCTTCTGCCTTGGAGCCAATACACAGTATTGTAAGTAAGTAAGTAAGGGTTTAAAAAAAATGAAAAAAATAAAATGAAGAGGAAATGGTAAACCACTCTAGTATCTCTGCCAAGAAAACCCAAAATGAAGTCATGAAGAGTGTAAAAACAAATAAACAGGAATAACCATCCATAGGGTCCCTTCTTCATTTCAGAGAAGGTGGAAGATGGACAGTGGAGAATTTTTCCCAGATCCTCCACTTAAGGAGGGCACCCAGAACAACCATTCCTTCATTTCCCACTTGACTACACTCCCTATTATTCTCCAATCCTCCATTTTGGTTTCTTTTTATGTTACGTTCCTCCTATTAATTTGTGAGTTTGTTGGGCAGGGACTTTTTGTCTTGCTTTTTCTTTTTAAAAATTTCATCAATATAACTTATTTCCAGGTATATCAATACCCCTGCAACCCTCCACCTCCACATCACAGAATGTGTCATCCAGTATATATATAAATTGTCTTTCATGTTTCTATTTTTTAGTTCATTTTTTGGAAGTGAACATTCACCAGTGCATTCTTCAAATATTAAATCTGTAGCTGTATATAATGTTTTCTTGGTTCTACTTATTTCATTCTTCATTATCTCATGTAGTTCTTTCCAAGCTTTTTTAAAAAAATTAGTCTGCTCATTGTTTCTTATAGTTCAATAGTATTCTATCACAATCATATACAACAATTTGTTGTTTAGACATTCCTTAATTGATGGACATCCCCTCAATTTCAAGTTCTTTGCCACCCCAAAGAGAACTACTATAAATATTTTGAAACATATAGGTTCTTTCCCTTTTCCTCTAATCTCCTTGGGAAACAACTGTTTTATAACTCTCTGGGTATAATTCCAAATTGCTCTCTAAAATGATTGGATCAGCTCACAGTTCCACCAACAATGTATGAGTGTCCCCATTTTCCCACATCCCCTCCAACATTTATCATTTTGCCTTTTTGTCACTTTAGTCAATCTGATGAGTATGAGATGAAAGCGAAGAATTGTATTGGTTTGCATTTCTCTAATTAGTAGTGATATAGAACATTTTTCCATCTGTCTATATATTCATCTGAAAACTATCTGTTCATATCTTTTGTCCATTTATCAATTGGGGATGGCTTTTATTATTATAAATTTGAAAATATTCTCTAAACATTTTAAGATATGAAAGACTTCTATCCAAGAGACTTCATTTCCCCAATTTTCTGCTTTTCTTCTAATCTTGGCAGTATTTGTTTTATTTGTATAAAAACTTCATAATTTAATGTACTAAAGATGATTCATTTTACATCTCACAATGCTCTCCATTTCTTATTTATTTATAAATTTCTCTCCTATCCATAAATATAGTAGGTTATGTGTTCCCTGTTCTGAATTGCTTATGCTATCTCTTTTTTATGTCTAGATTATATATCTATTTATTTTAAGGCCTTACTTTCCTTCTTTGAATCAATGCCAAGTATAAATTCCAAGTCAGAAGAATGGCAAGTGCTAGGCAATTGGGAGTAAGTGACTTGCTTCAGGTCACACAACTAGAAAATATCTGAGTCCAGATTTGAACCCAGGACATCCTGTCTCTAGGCCTGGCTTTCTATCCACTGAGCCATTTAGCAGCCCCAATATACCCATTTTGATCTTATTTTAGTGAATGGTGTAAGATATTGGTCTATACTTAGCTTCTGCCAAACTACTTTCCATTTGCCCCAGCAATTTTTTTTTTTACCAAATAGTGATTTCTTATCCCAATAACCTGGATCTATATATATATATTTTTTATCAAATGCAAAGTTACTATAATCTTTTACTAGTGTTTGTTATATTTCTGTTTTATTGATCTACCTATCTATTCTTAGCCACTTCCAGGTAGTTTTTGATAATTACTGCTTTATAACATAGTTTATAGTCCAGTACTACTAGATCTCCTTCCTTTACTTTTTTAAATGATTCTTTATGATCTTGATCTTTTGGTCTTCCAAATGAATTAAGAATTTTTTTTTCTGGATCAATCAGAAGAATTTTTGGTAATTTGATTGAAATGGCATTGAATAAGTAGATTGGCTTAGCTAGAATGGTAATTTTAATTATATTGGCTCTGCCTATCCCTCATGAGAAGTTAATATTTCTCCAATTATTTAGATCTAACTCTTTTGTCTAAAAAGTATTTTATAATTATTTTTGCATAATTCCTGGATATGTTTTGGCAGGTATACTTCCAGGTATTTTATTCTACCTGTGGTTATTTTAAATGGACTATCTCTTTCTATCTCTTCTTGCAGGATTTTGTTAGTAATATATAAAAATGCTGATGATTTTTATGGTTTTATTTTATATCCTGCTACTTTTCTAAAATTATTGATATTTTCAACTAACTTTTTAGTTGCATTACTAAAATTTCCCATGTATATTATCATGTCATCTGCCAAAAGAGACAGTTTTATTACTGCTTTGCTCAATCTGATTATTCAATTTCTTTTTCTTCTCTTACTGCTATTTCTAGCATTTCTAACATATGTTAAATAAAATTGGTGATAATGGGCATCTTTGTTTCACTGCTGATCTTATTGGGAAAGCTTTTAGCTTTTCTCTATTACAAATAATGCTTACTGATGGTTTTAAGTAGATGTTCCAAATCATTTTAAGAAAAACTCTATTCATATCTTATGTTTTTCAGTGTTTTTAATGGGAACGAGTGTTGTATTTTATCAAAGACTTTGTCTCCATTTATTGATACAATCATATGATTTTTGCTATGTTTGTTATTACTATAATCTATGTTGATTGTTTTCCTTATATTAAACTGTCTCTGAATTCCTGGCATAATCTTGTTTGGTCACAATGTATAATCTTTGTCATGTATTGTTGTAGTGTCTAGCTAGCATTTTATTGTCTTTTGTATTTCATTGTATCCTTAGCACATGCGAAAGTGCCTGGTGCATAGTAGGTATTTAATTGGTTAACATGCTTATGTTGGAAAACCTTTCTCAATTCATAACTATGTTGTATTTCCTTATCTGCTCATTTGCTTATGTTATTTGATTGGAATATAATCTCCTTAATTCAGAGGCTGTTTTTCATGCTATATTCCTAAGACTGTTCATAGAGAAAGTGCTAAATGAATGTTGAATTGATGCAAATGGTTGTTATTCGGTTCTGTCGATCTATAAATATGTAGGTAGATATAACAATTTTTAAATATATGTAAATGTGTGTGTGAGTGTGTGCATGGAGAGAGAGAGAAGAGGAAGAGAGAGAGACAGAGACAGGCAGAGACAGAGAGAGAGATACAGAGGGACAGAGTTGCCTTATGCTTTTTACATCACTGTCATTTCTAGATATTCCTTTTCCCTCCCTCTCCTCATGAATCTTCTTTTTTGTCAGAGCAAATCAATGAAGATTTATATAACGTTCCACACCCATGTGTCCCCCATCCCCTACTTCTTCAATGACAGGTTGGAGGGTAGCACATTTCCTTAGTTCTTCTCCTGAGTCATGTTTGGTCATTACAACTAGGTAGATTAGCTTCATTTTCTTATTCTTTTCTTTTAAAGTGACTAGAGTCATTATGTATATTCTGCCCATAATTCTGCTTACTTGACCCTAATTCTACTCATGCAAATCTTCCCATGCATCTCTGAATTTCTCTTTTAAGTTGCTTTCTGTGACACAAGAATGTTCCAATACATTCTGGGAGCACAATTTGTTCAGTCTTCCCCAATCAATAAATACTCACCTTGTTTCCAGGTTTTTCTCCCCTCAAACATACTGCTGTAAGTGCTCTTGTATATTTTAGAGTTTCCTATCTTCTTTTGTCTGCCTTTGACATTGTCACTACTAATGGAAACAAGTTCTCATCCTTTTACCTTTGGATCATCAGATCATAATCTAAACCACGGACAAGAAAATCTTAAACCAATATGAATCACTGCCTATTAGGTCTCCTTTGAGAAATGAGGCAGGGGGATTTCCTTGGTCCAGGCTGCCCTGGAAATGACACAGAACAGATAAAGACTGGAATATTTTCATGACTCCAGTAAGGCTGAATTCTATCCTTGGTCAGAGGGATGAAATATCTCCAAGGCTTCTATCTTTTCTGCATTGACACTATTCTAGGACTGTGTTCCTGAGACCAAATGACAGATATATTTCCATTTGTCCTAAATCTCTGTTTGCCTTAAGCATCCTCTCTCTTCACTATTAAGTTTGGGGCTTATAGCTGACTTCTTCATGAAACTGCTATTTAAAACTTGTCTCCTGACTATATAACATTCAGATACAATCACTCTCTCCTTAACTAACTCCTGAGAATACTCAGAAACATGACTTAGTGATTAAAATAGAGCCAGAACCTATTTGTATAAGACCAAATAAACAGACAGAAGGCAGTGGCCAGTAATTGGGTATAGCAATAGAGACTGGAGCACATGTCATAGATTCTTCACTTATAAACAAAAGTGAAAAAAACCAAAGGACAACCTGAGCTGGGTCCAGTTTAATCCAGTATCAGAGGAATAGGTATTCCATGTTGTCCTCTTACACATCAATGAAACCACCAGGAAATTGGCTTTTAGGCAATGGATCAATAATTGTCATGTCTACTCCTTCAATAATCCATCTAGAAGAGAATAATTAGGATGCTAAAGGGCACTGCAAATTATACCATATGAAGGTGGTGATAGCAGTTGGAAAGAATCTGGACAGTGGAAATCTTGGGTGGGGGCATAAGACAGTTTTCTTCATGTATTTGAAGAACTGCCATATAGAAAAATGGATCAGACACCTTTGGGGGACCTGGAGAGCAGGAATCAGCACAGGATAATGAACAAGCACTAGATTTGGATAAAGAGCTCAATTAGGAGCCATAACTGGAAGTTGCAAAGAAGGAAATTTGAGTTTGCTATCCAGAAAAAGTTCTTAATAACTAAATTAGTAAGGAATGCTTTATTCTTTCTACTTGTATGCCTAGTGCCCAGCATAATAGCAGGCAGAGAGTATAGTCAACCTGTGGATTGATTGATAGATGATAGCTCTAAGGAACTTGAAGGAAGTAGTGAACTCATTGGGCTTCTGATTGGCAAACATTCTACTTTCCCCTGATCAATCCCATTTATAATACACCACTTCTTGACCATCTTGTGCCATCTTCCTTCATTAATGAATTCATTCACCATTCCTTATGCTTTCTCTATCTAAAACACTCTTCCTTAGTCACAATTCCTCTCTATATGCAGCTTTCCCCTACTAGAATATAAGCTCCACATGAGCAGGAATTGCCTTATTGGGTTGTATTTGTATCCCTTGTGTATCTGACATTTAGCAAGAGCTTAGTATTATCTTTACTCAAATCATTCAAATACATTCATTCATTCACTGTAGGTCCTCAAACAAAGACTAGATGACCAATTTTTGAGTAAGCAAAAGATATGAGACCCATTTGGGTATGTGTTAGACTAGATAGACTCTATTTCAGAGCAGATAGCATGCTGAACTTGAAGCTAGGAAGACAAGAATGCAAATCCTGCCTTAGATGCTTATTAGCTATTGAGAGCTAGGGCAAGTCATCTACAAAATGAGGGGCTTAGACTTCATGGCTACTAAGCTTCCTTCTATTTCTAAATTCATAATTCTACCACTGAATTCCCTTGTAGCTCTTAGATTCTATAAAGACCCTATTGCCTTTTTTATTAGTCCTTACTTTCTATATTAGAATCTAATATATACTAAATATTGGTTCCCAAATAGAAGAGTGGTAAGGGTTAGGAAATGGGAGTTAAGTGGCTTGCCCAGGGCCACACAGTTAGGAAGTATCTGAGGCCAAATTTGAACCCAGGATCTCAAATCTCTAGGCTCTGACTCTCTGTCCATTGAGCCACCTAGATGCTCCTTTTTTGGCTCTTAAAAAATCCCTAATGATTTGAGCTATTTTCTTGCCTCTTTCTTTCTATTTCCTGAACCATTTGCTTTTTCTGGCTCTTTGATGGCCTTCTTTAGGGTACTTGTATGATCTTCTGCCCCTGGCCAATTTATTTAAATATCAGGCCTCCATCTAACTCTTTTCTTCAGGACTTCAATGATTCCATTGCTTCAGCAATGTGGATACCACATCTTTCCACTCCACTCTTAACTTGGTACTATAATAGATGATATTATCTATTACAGTACCTCTTCCATGCTTTCTCATCCTGTGAATGTCTGGCCTATGTCTTCCCATAAATCCTCTATAGAAGATTTATCCATCATGCTGGCACCCTTCCTCTCATACTTTTAGCCTTCTGTAGGTACCAGCATACCATGTGAAGGCTATTCATATGTTATCCCTTATGCCAGCATGACAGCCTACTTCCATTTCCATGATGCCATCTTATGTACCACTCCTAACATGAATATTGTCATTAATGATAATCAGTGTATAAAGCCACCGGACTCTTCTCCACTGTCCCATTTCTGATCCCTTGGAGACTGAACTGTTGTATAGTGGTAGGGGCCAGACCTATGATTCAGATGAGATTGAGTGAAAATAAATTACAAAATAGAGTTGGTTTGATGGGAATCAAGAAAACTAATTAGATTCTATGTCATGAACTAAGACTCCATCGCATGCTACCATATGTGCTCTCTACTCCATCTTCTTGTCTATCTGCAAATCATCTAGGAGAAGCTAAATGGTATAAGCCATCTAGTTTTCCATAAATGCAAGTGGATGTAATTAATCAGCATTTCCCAATTCTGGGAAAAGAAAGACCTCCAAACTTACTTGTCCTCTTTCCAACTCAACCAAAACTTACTCTTCCCACCTCTCAACTCTAATCTTTCCTCCAATTAGAAATTAATTTACCTTGGGGCAGCTGGGTAGCTCAGTGGATTGAGACCAGGCCTAGAGATGGGCGGTCCTAGGTTCAAATCTGACATCATACTCTTCCTGACTGTGTGACACTTAATCCCCATTGCCTAGTCACTTAATTGCAAGTCACTTAATCCCCATTGCCTAGATCTTACCACTCTTCTGTATTAGAACCATAGTTCTAAGATAGAAGGTAAGGGTTTAAAAAAAAAAAGAAAGGAGTTTACCTAATTTTGTGGCCTGGCTTATATCCTGGTAGTTTTCTTCTAGTTAATTGGTTTTATTTGAGTAACAGTTTTTAATACATAAAAATATGTCTCATTTTGTAAACAGAGCTTTGGACCGAGTGGGGAGTTCAATGACCTGTTTATTGTGCCTTTTTTTGTTAATAAATCAAATAGCTTGGATTGTTTCCTCAGTTATTGTTAATTATTCACGACTACTTTATATACTTTGGGATGAGGAAATTCCCTCCACCAGTAAGGTAGGTACCTTCACTGCCTAGAGAATTCTGAGGTTAAGTGACTTGCCCAGGGTCATATAGTCTATATGCTAGAAGTTGTATTGGAACATAGGGCTTCTCTCTAATTACTATACCATACTTCCTCTTAATGATATTTCATAACTTGCTTAAAAATATTTTTTGTTGTTTTTTTAGGGAGCAGTTGAAAGCTTTGTGCAATTCCCCAGTGCTACCCAGCCCTCTCTCTTCCTCCTTGTGAATCCTGGGTGATTTCCCTCCAGTTTCTATTTGGGCCACCTCTAAAGGAGAGCAGGGTCCAGGAAGACTTCTACTGGTTGGGGGTTGGGAACCTGGACAAATCATACTGTGTGCTCACCCCACCATCCCTAGGCTTCAGAGTTTATGAAAACAGCTAAAATCATTGTCAAATTGACCATCGAGGGGAACCTTGAAAAGGAAAAGAATCCTAAAGCCCACCATTCTCTGAATACTGGGGGGATAAGAAAAGGCAGAGAAAGCTCCATCCATTCTTTTGCCTTAGCAACAAGTTCACTCAATCAACAAGCATCTTGCTTACTGCTGGGGAAACAAATACAATAAATGGAATATGTCTACTCTTACAGCCTCACTTAGGAGACAAGAACCTACATAAATACATGGGAAATAAATGAAGAGAGTAAATATAGAACAATCAAATACAATGGTTCAGGATTATTTGGGACACCTTCTTAGTGAGTGCCTGCTTCCATCCCAATCCAAAACGGAGCTAGAGAATCTGGCCCCTTTTCCTTGGTGGTTCCATCCAGGTCATTCATTAGTTGCCCAGGCATACCCAATGTCTCTGAGTCAGGGTTGTGTAAGTAATCCTGAGACAGCTGCACCTAATAAATAATGCATCATGTCAATGAGTCCCAAGCTCTGCTTCTAATCATGCCCGATCGGGACTGTGCTTTCATGCTTTTACCCAGGGAAACAAGGAGTATCCAAAGAGACAAGGGGCATCTGAGCTCTCTTCCAATCTAAACTATTGCATGAACCCTGCATGATTCACAGACAGAAGCTGTATCTCTAAGCGTCCCTGAGGTAGCCACAGTTACAATGTTTAGAAAGTGATGGACAACAAGCCAGTGGGAGGCATGAGACTTTTAGAAATAGCCACCTAACAACCCAGGGATCTGCAATCAGTTACTGTCAATTCAATTGGGCAGCATGACTGGCAGGTCCAGATTCAGCAGCCCTGGCTATCATCAGGAGGGAGCAGAGGATTGTATATACAACCCCCCCCCAATCCCCTTCTAATCCTCAAGTACTTGGCAAAAAAAAATTGAGGGGCTTGGTATTTCTCTTGGTCTAAATGCATGGAGAAGGGCATATTTGATTAGTAAAAGAAAGGCCTTCTAATAAATTGAAATATTTGATCATGAGATAGAGAAAGAAATGAGAATTTATTGAGCATCTATTATGTGCCAGATGTTATATGCTCAGTGTTTTTAACGAACTTTAATAACTATTACCTCATCTGATCTTCACAACAACTCTGTGATAGAAATACTGTTATTATTCCCATTTTATAGGTGAGGAAATTAAGGCTTATAAAGGTTAAGGGACTTGCCCAGGGTCACATAGCTAGTCAGTATCTGAGACTGGTTTAAATTCAGGTTTTCCTGACTTCAGGCCCAGTGCTCTCTCCATTGCACCACCTAGCTGCCTCATACAGAGGCAGAGTGCAGTGGAGACTATTACCTCTAGTTCTTGGCATTATGCATCTCAGCATAGCCTAGGATATTATTAAAAAGTTTGTGGAAGCCATATCATTTTTTTGATTTATATTCCACTCATTATCTCATAAAAATCCACAGATATTTTCAAACAAATTGCTGTTTAATCATAACTTCCCAGTAGAAGACCATTTGGGTAGGGATATAAAATAAAGGACTTTGACTTGGAAGGTCTCTTCTAGCTCTAAATTCCATAATTCCTATGGTGGCCCAATTTAAAAAAATAATTGCTTTTATTGATATATTTTGTTTTTACATGACTCAGATTTTCCCCTGTGGCTCTTATAATACAGAATTTTTTTTAAAAGAGAAAAAATTCAACAAAAATAACCGAAATAGAAAAAAAAATCTGGTGTTTTATGCGATGTTCCACACCTGTGGGCCCCCACCTCTCCAGAGGAGTGGGAAGCCTTCTGACTCTATTACATCTATCTATCTATCTATCTATCTATCTATCTATCTATCTATCTATCTATCTATCTACCATCTGACTAATTCCATATGATAGAGATAGCTGTGCTTTAGGAACTAGTCTTCACAATATCTAAGGTTCCTTTCACTGTTGAAATTCTTTGGCAGGGATAGCTAGTAGCTTAGTGGGCAGAGTATCACACCTAGATTGGAGAGGCCTTGGGTTCAAATCTGGCCTCAGACACTTTTTAACTGTATCACCCTGGCTAAGTTGCTTAAGCTTATTTGCCTAGCCCTTGCTACTCTGTCATCTTAGAATTGATACTAAGACAGAAGGGAAAGAAAGAAAGAAAGAAAGAAAGAAAGAAAGAAAGAAAGAAAGAAAGAAAGAAAGAAAGAAAGAAAGAAAGAAAGAAAGAAAGGAAGGAAGGAAGGAAGGAAGGAAGGAAGGAAGAAAAGAAGAAAGGAAGGAAGGAAGGAAGGAAGAAAGAAAGAAGGAAGGAAGGAAAGAAAGAAAGAGAGAGAGAGAGAAAGAGAGAAAGAAAGAAAGGGAAGGAAAGGAAGGAAGGAAGGAGAGAGGGAATGAAGGAGAGAGTGAAGGAAGGAGAGAGGGAGGGAAGGAGAGAGGGAGGGAAGGAGGGAAAGAAGGAAAGACAGAAAAAGCACTGCCTTTGGAATAAAAAAACTTGGATTTGAATTCTACTTCTGACATTTATTTCCTTTGTAATTTTGGGCAAATGACCTTTCCTTTCTGGGACTTTACTTACTGATCTGTAATGTGAGGGAGTTAGCCTAGATCAGTGAAGGAAAATCTATGGCACTGGTGCCAAAGATGGAGCACAGAGTGCTCTCTGTGGGCATTCAGCCACTCCCTTCCCAATTCATTACCAGAAAGCCAAAGGGACTCAGGCGGATCTGCTCCCCTCCCCAACTCTACACTTACTGAGGACATTCTTCACTTCACTCACCCCTTTGTCCAGCAGCCCAATGGGAGCACTTTCTCCCTCTCCTGTGTGGGGTAAGGGGGGACAAGGCCTACCTGGCACTTAGTGGTAGAGAGGAGTATGGCACATGGTCTCTTGAGGAGGGGGGTGGGGGGGAGGCATGGCACTCAATCTCTAAAAGGTTTGCCATCACTGGACTAGATGGTCCTTAAGATTCTTCTACTTCTAAATCTATAATCCCTTTAGAGGACATTGAAAGTACTTAGGAGTAAAAAATTTAAAAAAATGTGCCCACATAGTGATTTGAGGAGGTAAGAATTACATTTTGGAAGTAATTTTTTTTTTGATAGATTTTGTTTTCACCTCATCTATTTATCTCAATGTATTTCTCATCCTTTCCGAAGTATGAAAAAGCAGAAAAAAAGAGCAGTTCAGAAAACCTAATTGTAGCACCCTTTCTGGTTTACCTTCACTTCAACATGTACTTAGCAATTAGATCCCCTAGGGCAACTGATACCTTGGTTCAAGGGGCAACTTTGTAGATCAACACATTTCAAGTGACATCAGCCTCAAGACCTCACTTATGTGCTTTCCATGAACAATTAGCCAGGAGATACAATTAGCTCTTAGAAAAAGCATTTACTAAGATGAAAGAAGAGTCATTATAAAATATCCTCACCTCCCCCTACCATAAACCCAAGGCACATTGTCTCATGATAGACACAATGTCTATGGGAAGAGTGGGTTTAAATTTAGAGTACAATGGTAGTGAGATTAGATATATTTGTAGAATACATTTGTAGCAAAGGCAACTCATAATTCTCAGTACTGCTTATCTTTTTGTCCCTTATCTTTTTGTAACATCTTTAATAGTATCCTTGGGTGTGTCTGAGTTCCCAGGGTTTGTTCCTTTTCAAAATCCAACTCCTCAGTTTGAGGAGTCATGCATATTGAAGCAGCTTCCTAACTGGAATGACTCTTTCCTCCATATCTGTGTCTGACTAGAGGGTATCCCTTCTCCATCCTGGTCCAGGAGCTCTACTCCAAAACTATAAGGATAATGCTGAGGGGAAGGAAGAGGGATAAATTGCCTCTTTCCCACAGAAGAATCTTTCCCATTTGAGCTGCTGAAATTCACTAATAATAATAAGCATTTCTATAGTGCTTTAAAATTACAAATCACTTTACAACTATCTCTTTTGATCCTCACAGCAGCTTTAGAATTTTATTATCCCTATTACAGATGAGGTAATTGAGGCAGACAGAGGTTAAGTGACTTCCCCAGGGTCAAATAACTAGTTAGTATCTAAAGTCACATTTGAACTCAGGTCTTCTTGATTCCAGGTCAACTGTATCACTTAGCTCCTATAATTAAACCATAGCTATTTAAAGCTTCCCGGTATGTGGCTAATTTGTTTACTTAGCCAATCAAGTTTTTCCCTTCTTGACTTAGAGAATTATTCCTACCTCTTCTATTCAAACCTCAACCTGTGTGATGGTATTTCTTGCCTACTTCATCTGAACTGGGGATGAACATTATCCCTTCCCCCTTTACAGAGTCAACATATTAAAGAAATGTGGCTTTGTACATAGTATCCCTCACCCGTAGACCCCTGCCTCTACAGAGGACTAGAAAAGAATACTTTCTCATGTCTCTTCTTTGGGTTCAAGCTTGGTTATTATATTTTCTCCTTCAGCCTTGAAAGAGTTAAATTTAGTATTAAAAAAATAGAAGTACATACACACACATTTTGTGTTTAGCAATTGGAAGAGAGAAAAGAAAGAACCTATTGGGCCAGGGGAGAAAAACAAACAAACAAAACTTGACATCCTAAATCAGCCCTTAACTTAATGGGTGACTGCTCTTTTTCAAAATGGCAAGCATGGGGCATATGGTCTGAAAGATCTCTTTCATTCCTTCCATTCATGAAATCACAGTCATGTTAGTTCAGAAGCAAGAGTCAGGCAAGAATGCTCTGGTAAATGTTTAACAACTGCCTCTCTGGGGGGAAATGGATTCAGGACACCCTTTTAAGTTTAATTTGCATCATTATTTTCTCTTTTACTTTCTTAACTCTAGAGTCTAGGAAATCAACAAACAAAGCAAGTCCTGATTTGAAACTGATTTCCCAGATGTAAATGATCACACTGAAAATTTAACAATTGGCTCTCATGAGCTATTTAAGCTCCAGCAAGCCCTTGAAAGGGATTTGTGCAATGGGGAAGAGAGATATCATAAGAAGTTTCTGAAGAATGCATATTCTGAAAAAAGAGTAGTTTTTCTAGTAGGAACATTTTTTTGGGGGAAAAAAACACTTTGAAAAGAAGATAAATCCTCAGGCATCAAAATGTTTATTTTTACAATGTAAAATGAGAAGAACATTTCTACTCTGTATTTTAGGTTTCACAGCCTGAAGTGGGAGAACATAAACTTCCTGCTGATGTATCTCCTGGTGGGTTACATTAAGGGTGGAGGGTGCTTGGGGTGATATTACTGCTACAAATCAAGCATTTTAAATTCCTACAAAGCAAAGGCCCTAAGCAGAGTTTCCAGGAGAGGCAGAACAGTCTGTTCCCTGAAGGTCCAGAAAAATGAGAACAATTATAATTTACTCTCTGAGGCCAACAGGGCAAATAGTGAAAATAATACTAATTTTGAGGTTGGCATGGTTTGGTAGCAAGAGAATTGAATTCTGAAGTCACAGGAAATGAGTTCAAATTCCATTCTGCCAATTTTTAAGCTATTGATCTTGGGTTGGCTCATCTGGATCAAGAGGGAGGTGGTCTAAATGACTCAAGAGCATTAATTTGCAGTTGAAAATGACCTTAGAGATCTAGTTGTACCTTTTTATATATAAAAAAATTTCTTGCTCTCTGACTTGGTAACAACTCTAAGACAATGACAAGGCAAACAGAGATTAAGTGACTTGCCCAGGGTTACATTGCTAGGAAGCAACTGAGGTCAGATCTGAATCCAAATACTTCCAACAATGTCCAGGCACTGTGCTAAGTGCATACTCTATACTGTACAAATATTATCTCATTTAATTCTTACCATAACTGGAGGAAGTAGGTGGTTTATTATTATCCCTATTATACAGTACAAGAGGTTGAGGCAGACTGAGATTAAATGATTTGCCCAGAATCATAGATAGGAAGTATCTGAGGCTCAATTTAAACTCAGATCTTTCTGATTCCTCCTGTGCCACCTACCTCCTAATTCTATCATTTGTTTCCCTGCACTAGAAGGTTATTTTCCAAGTCTGAAACAAAGAATATCAGAGTTGAAAGATCCATTAAGACCATGTAGCACAAGTTATACTTGAATATGAATGCCCTAGATAATATATCCTGAAATCCAATAATATGACTTACTTAAGAATTTAAGATCAGAAGAAAAAAGAATATAAGATCAGTTTACCTTGATATCTAATGGGTTCTAACTTTTCTACAGTCTTTAAATTTCTCCAGACATAGAGGTCAAACTGAAAGGGATTATAGAGATCATCTGGTCCAACTCCATTTAATTAAGGAAGAACTGAACCCTAGAGAAGTCAAATCACTTACCCAAGGTCTCTCAGGCAATAAATAGCAGATTTGAACTAGTATTTGGTTTTTCTGTTTTCAGATTCAGTATTCTTCCTTCAGTATCACCTTGCTTCCTTTCTTAGCATCTTTCAAATTCATCAGTGACCATTCAATTCTCTTACCTTATAGAAGGGATATTGAACCTTTTAAAGATGGAGTGCCAGGCCCCACCCCTACACCAACCCCCAGACCATGTGCCATGCCCTTCCTGCCCACCAAGTGCTGAGCATACCTCCCTTTTATGCCAAACAGGGGAGGGAGAAAATGCTCCTATTGGGCTGCTGGGTGGAAGGACAGGTTAAGTGAGGAATGTCCTCAGCCAGTGTGGAGAGGGGGGAGGGGAGTGGTCCAAGCACTCTGCTCCCCTCTATCTCTACAACCTGTGGGTCACCCACCTTATCCCCTGTGCACTCCCATTGGGGTGCTGGGCAGAGAGATTGGTGAAGTGAAAAAAAATGTCGTTAGGCATGGTGGAGAGGGGGAGGGGAGCAGCTTTGAACAAGTCCCTCTGCCTTTCTAGTAATGAACCCTGGTGGGGGTGGGGATGATGGCCCCTGTCCCCACAGAAAGTATTTTACATGCCATCTCTGGCACCTGTGTAATAGGCTCACTATCACTACCTTATAGGAATCATTCTAGGCATTGACTATCAGTTTTCTAGGGAATTTTGCACCTACTGGTTCCTCAGATTTTTTTTTCTCTTTTTCCTTTCCATCTTTCATCGAAAAGTCTGTGTGTTGGAGCAAACTTGAGTGTCTCTAATTTGCTGCTGATTTCTTGTAAAGATCTGTAACCATATTAGAATCTTTAGGAGGGAATGACTTACATATCCTGCCTCCTTGAATGTGAAACAAGAAGGTCAGGGGTATTAAGTATTCTGATCACCATGCTGCAATTCACAAGAAGAATAAATCAATAGAAACAATTAAAAATGTGTCAAATATAATGAAAAGAAACAATTAGCAATCAGGCAGTTGTCATCTTGACATTTTTGATGATGGAGGTGAGTCTAAGAAAATGCACACTTTTGAAAGCATGAGATGAAGGAACAGTCCTGTAAAATTGCAGGAAAGTAAGTCACACCTTTCTAAGGCAAGTCTATTTGTACTTCCCAGAATTCAGCTTAATGTTGAGGGTTGAGGGAAAGGTGGGGAATAGGATTATTTCTGAAAGTTTATAATGGGAAGAATAATGTGTTTGGAGTCAGAAGACTTGGGTTCAAATCCAAATTCTGCCCTTTATAACCTCTATGATGAAGGGGATAATGATGCCTTCCTAGGTCTCAGTTCCCCATCTCTAACATGAGAAGCTTAGAAGGGATGATTCTTAAGATTCCTATAAGCCTGAGATCTGAGCTTAAAAGATTTTAGAAGTCCTTGGGGACATAGAGCCCACAAAAGAGCAAGGTGAAGCATATTGATTATTGACTCCTTGTGCCCTTGAATCTTGTCATTTTTTTTGTCAAGGTGAAATAAGAGCTCTTCTGCACTTGATAAATGCATTTATTACCCAAAATGCTTTTATAGGAGCTCAGAATCTTTTAAATGACATTTATGGAAACCTAGATATAAGCTATATTCACAGACTAAATTTTGAGTAGGATCAATATATATTAAAGCAGGGGTAACCTTTTTAGAGTCAACCTTAAAAATACTTGTATATGTAAATTTGTATAAATTTCTCTCTTTCTCACTCTGTATGTATATGCATGTGTACATGTGTGAATATATATAACTTTTGTATTTACATACAGTAGTAAGGTGTCCCAGGGGACAGACTGTCAGGCCTGTGGTCAAGCCTGTGTTCCTAACGTCCCTTCATTCCTAACAAAGATCTGAGTTCAAATCTGGTCTCAGAAACTTACTAGCTGTGTGACCCTGGGCAAGTCACTTAAACCTGTTTGCTTCAGTTTCTTCATCTGTACAATGAGCTGGAAGAGGAAATGGCAAACCACTCTATTATCTTTGCCAGGAAAACCCCAAATGGGGGTCATAAAGAGTTAGAAATGACTGAACAACATCATATGTATATGTATTGCTTTTCCCTAGAATGTAAGCTTAAGAATAAGGCTGTTTTTCTTTGTGCCTTTTGTATCTGCATATAGAAGGTGTTTAATAAATGTTTGCTGAACTTAATTTAATCTATGATCCTGATTTGTGTTCAGATCCTTCCTTTGCCATTTACTAAATGGCCTTGGGAAAATGGTTTAAACTTTCTAGGTCCAAATTTGTTCATTTGTAAGATATGGAAATTGTGCAAGATGAATCATAAATCCCTGTCTACTCTAATTCTATGATCCTATATGTAAAATATATACGTACATATTTATGAGTGTCAATAAATAAATGAACAACACTGTCTCATCTCCATTCTTTCTCTATATATAATATACATATATATTTAACATATATTTCTCTCATTCTCTGTTTCTTGGTCACTCTGTGTTACTAGCTCTTTTTTCCTGATTTTTTCACTATTATATTAAAAATTGATGTGATTCTATCTAAGATCTATCTTCTGTTTCCTAATTTAATAGCAAATACTTGAAAATCACTTGAATCAATTATTGTAATGGATCTTTTAGATATTCTGCATACACAATCACATTTTCTTCATATAGCATTATTTTAACCTCTTCTTTAGAGGTGACAGGATGTAGTGAATAGACCTAAGAGCCCAGACTCAGGAAAATTTAGATTTAAATCTCAGTTCTGACATTTACCATCCAAGTGATCCTTGAAAGGTCATAACTTCTCTGTGTTTCAAGCAACTCCTTCAATCATATCTACTATATCTTAGATGTGTTTTAATCCACATTGGTAGAGGGAGGCACCATCCTAGATATTCTACAAACTGACGAAATTACAGATCTTTCCAAATCTTTTGCCATCAATCTTTATTCCTTTAATGTAGTTTATAGATCTTCTTTCTATTGTCCTATATCCCTTCTCCTCTTTGTAGTTTTAGTCCTTGGAAGGGCCATTTTAAAATAAGTACCTGCACTTTCTCAATCCTTTACAATCTAGCTTCTGATCTTATCATTCTGCCAACACTTTCTCTAAAATGTTACTGATATATCTTGAAAACAAACAAACAAACACAACCTTACCTTCCATCTAAGAATCAATATTGTGCATTGGTTTGAAGGTAGAAGAGTGATATGGATTAGGCAGTGGGGGTTAAGTGACTTTCCCATATAGCTAGGCAGTGTCTAAGCTTAAATTTGAACCCAGGACCTCCTAATGATCTCTGCAACCTTTAACACTGTTTGTCCTTCTCTCCTATTTCCTTCCTTCCTTCCTTCCTTCCTTCCTTCCTTCCTTCCTTCCTTCCTTCCTTCCTTCCTTCCTTCCTTCCTTCCTTCCTTCCTTCCTTCCTTCCTTCCTCCCTTCCTCCCTTCCTCCCTCCCTCCCTCCCTCCCTCTCTCTCTCTCTCTCTCTCTCTCTCTCTCTCTCTCTCTCTCTCTCTCTCTCTCTCTCTCTCTCTCTCTCTCTCTCTCTCTCTCTTCTTTCTTTCTTTCTTTCTTTCCTGTTTCCTCTTTTTTTTGGAAATTTTTATTTAATTAATTACTTTGAATATTTTCCCATGTTTACATGATTGATGTTCTTTACCTCCTCTCCTCCCATCCCCCTCCCATAGCAATTGCACCGGGTTTCTTCTCTCTTTGATACTTTCTTTTCTCCAGGTTTTCTGGGCACTATTAACTCCTTGTTGACCTCCTTTCTATCTGACCCCCACTTCTCACTCTCTTTTGCAAGCTCTTCCTCCAGAATGTGCCTTTTAACTTAGTGTTCCTCAGGGTTCTACCCTGGACCCTCTCCTCTTTTCCTTCTATGCTAATTTCACTTGGGGAATCTTCTCAGCCCCTACCCCCCAATTTAATTTCCATTTCTATGCTATTGATTTTCAAATCTACCCATCCTTCCACAGACTATCTGCTATCTCTAGGACTGCATCTCCAATTGCCTTTCAGTCATCTTGAACTAGATGTCCAGTAGATGTCTTAAATTCAACATGTCCAAAACTGAACTCATTATCTTTCTTCCTAAACCTCCTCTTCTACCTTCCCAATCACTGCCAAAGGCAACACCCTTCTCCCAATGCCTCAGGCTCACAATCTAAGAGTCCAAATCCAAACAGTTGCCAAGGGCTATTATTTTACTTTTGCAACATCTCTCCAATTAGGGACCCTTCTCTCTGCTGACACTGCCTCCCCAGTGTTGTAGGCTCTCCCTAGGAAAAGTTTGTCTTCTCCCTCTCCTTCCCCTTTGCCCCTCTCCTGACTTAGCAACTTCCAGTGGCTCTAGGATCAAATACATTACAGCCTCCAGAATCAAAACAAAAATATTCTTGTTTGTCATTCAAAACCTTTCATAGCTAGACTCCTTCCTGCATGTCTAATCTTCCTACCTCATTCCCTGACACACAGTCTTTAGTCCGGTGACATGAACAAAATGTTCCATCTCTAAGCTCCAGGCATTCTCTCCAACTGTCCCCCATGACCAGAATGCTCTCCTTCTACTCCCACTCCTGACATCCTTGGCTTCCTTGAAATTCCAAGTAAAATCCCACTTTCTGATGGAAGTCTTTCCCATCCCTTAGACACTGCCTAGCTATATGGGAAAGTCACTTAACTCCCACTGCCTAATCCATATCACTCTTCTACCTTCAAACCAATACACAATATTGATTCTTAGATGGAAGGTAAGGCTGTGTTTGTTTGTTTGTTTGTTTTCAAGATATATCAGTAACATTTTAGAGAAAGTGTTGGCAGAATGATAAGATCAGAAGCTAGATTGTAAAGGATTGAGAAAGGTACCTTGTTTCAAACCATCTCTCATTAATCCTGTGTCTAGCTTGCTTAGCACTTATTTCTTTGTATGAAGTCTCTCCATTAGCATCTGTCTTTTGCCTTTCTTGGTATCCCCAGCTGTTAGCAGAGTATCTGGCACAGAGTAGGTCCAGAATAGATGTTTATTGACTGTATTTAATTGAGGAAACAATAAAAATATTTTTTAAATTGCCATATTCTATTCATAAACATCTTTTTTTATTTTTCCATAGATCCCCATGAGTTTTTTTAAAATTCTATATTTCTTTGTCAGATTTAGAGAAAAATGCTATGTCACAGAAAAAAATTGTTAAGGTGATATTTTCCATAAACTTTAAAAAAAATCTACATAAGGATTGCTACTTCATTGAATGTTTGAAAGAATTCATTTATAACACCCATCTGCTATTACTTCTTTTGTAACATTAATCTACCTAAGTTATATTTTATGAGAATTAGAGTAGTTTGTATTTTCATATATTTTATTCTAATTTTAATCATCTCTTCCTGATTTCCTTTGGCATATTATTATGTTTGTGTTCTCATTTCCTTAAATGCAGACTCGTTGTTGAGTTCCTCTTCATCTCTCTTGTTAATATGAAATCCTGGCTCTGTCACTTATTAGCTATGTGACCTTAGGCTAGTCACTCCATCCATTTCTTTTAGATTCTTAATTTTATTATCATGCAGTTGTTCATTATCTGATCATTTTCTTAATTTCTTTTGCCTTTGTTCTCATTTCTCATTTGGGCAATTTTGTTGTTTTCCTCCTCTTTTTGGATTAAGTTTCTCAGTTGTTTATCAATTTTGTTGGTCCTTTTAATAAAATGACAGCTTTTCATTTTATGAATTTAATTATATGTTTGTTTTCTATACAACCTATCAACTAAAAGCCAAGTAAAGTGAGAGAAAGAGAGGCAAAGCTTCACCCAAGATGTCATTGCTTATCAAGCAAAGAGTACCCAGAAGGAACAGGGGGAAATGCTGCAGGGAGTGTGTGCGTGTGTATGTGTGTGTGTATGTGTACATATGTGTGTGTGTGTGTGAAGCAGAGAAGGGAATGGAACAGGAAGGGGAAGAGGAAGAAACAAAGATTAAGGGAGAAAAAAGACAAAGACACACACAGACAGAGACATAGAGACAGATAAAGAGACACAGAGGAAAAACATGTGTGTGTGTGTGTGTGTGTGTGTGTGTGTGTGTGTGTGTGTGTGTAAGGGAGAGAAAGAGAGAGGGAGAGGGAGAGAGGGAGGGAAGGATAGAGGGAGTAAGAAAGAAAAACAAAGACAGATATAGCACAGTGTAGCAGCTGGCAGGGAGCCAAAAAGGGACTATGTCATCAGCTTCTGACTTGGTGGCAAAAAAAGATGTCAAAGATCTGAATTCCATGTGCATCTCTCCTACATGTTTCCCATTTAGTCAAGTCACAAAGAGTCAATAAGCCAAACATGAATTTCTCATTCAACCTCATATACCTACTTGTGTATCTTACATCAGCCCTCTTGTTCTGCTTTGAGAGTTGCTTTTTAAACTTAATTGTCAGGTTTCATAGGAATCCTGATTCCATTTTATCATGTTAGCTTCTGGCCAATATTAAGAGCAATGACTTTTTGTTGTTGTCCTTGTTGTTAGAATCTATGATTTCAATGGTGTTGAGAAATCCCAGCAGCAGGGAGACTCCCTCTGTCACATCTGCCCCTGTTCTGTGGCTTATACCCTTAAAGAGTTGTATGGGGCCACTGAGAGTGAGTGAGTTGCCCTGACACTACAGGGGATAGTGTCAGGTGAGGATTGAACTCAAGTTCCCTTGACTATAAAACTGATTATATCAGGAACATTCCTCTGCCCTGAGAGGAGTATGGTGATGATTTAAGAACCAGCCAATGAATGAATGAATGAATGAAAAATAATTTATTAAACTCTTATTTTGTGCTGATCATTCTGCCAAGGAGTTTACTTCTAATAGAACTAAAGCAAGTTTAGGCAGGAAGACCCCCTCCCTACCCCCCCCCCCCCACTTTAATCTGACTAGTCTCCCTATCCATCTGCCCTGAGGGGACCAAGCTAAACCAAATCAGTTCTACAGGGATTAAGATGGGGACTTCCTACACTGGAGCACCTCCTACTACAGACACAATGAGGGAATGCAGATTCTTAGCCCAGTGGAATAGCTTCACTCTTTCCCTATTTACTTAACACTTTAGATTTTGCCATACATTTACAGAACTAATCTTTCAAAGTCATAGTGAGGTAGATAACTAGATTGATGAAGTATTGAATAATTAATTGCCTTCTAAGTAGGTGCTATGGACAACTAGGTGGCACAGGGAATGGAACCCTGGGCCTGGAGTCAGAAAGACCTAACTTCAAATATGGCTTCAGAAATTTACTGGCCCTGTGCAAATCATTTAAACCTGTTTGCCTCAGTTTCCTCACCTGCCAAATGTGCTGAAGAAGGAAAGAGCAAACCATTCTAATGTCTTTGCCAAGAAAACCCCAAATGAGGTCAGGAAGAGTTCTACATGACTCAATGACTATATGACAACAACAAAAACAAAAGTAGTTGTTATCTCCATTTTATAGTAAGAAAAATGGATATTAGAGCACTTAAGTGACAGTTGACAGAGCAAGTGGTTGAGCAGTGTAATTTGAACTCAGGCCTGCCTGATTCAAAGTCCAGCATTTTATCTACTGGGCAACATTGTCTCACTAATTAAATAATGATATATTAAATTAAATTAAAATTAAGTTTTAAATTAAATTTACTTAAATAATGACATTTAAATAGATCTTTAAAATTTACAGTATACTTGACATACATAGCTCACATACATCCAGTCTCGCAAAACACCACGAGTTCGATACCACAGGTATGAGCTCCATTCTACATATAAAGAAACTGAGGCTTACATAATTTAATTGGCTCATCAGTTTTGATATAACTAGTATATTTCAGAGATGAGATCTGACTCCAGGAATTCTCAGCTTCAAGTCCTCCTCTCTGTTCACTATAGTACATTGCCTTTCAAAACTTTGAGATCCCTTCAGATGCCAGTTCTGTTGTCCAGTGGAGAAGTTTTCCCTCTCAGCTTCATTTCATCCAAGCACTGGACATATTTACCAAATAACATCTCTTATAATACCAGAGAGCCTGCCAGGATCTCTCATCTCATCAGCAGTATCTTTGGCCTTTTGTGACAGAATTATTGTCTTTTCCTTCCTTTCTTTTTCCCTTGTCTCTGCAGAGGTGTTGGTCTGGCTCATCTTTTCTTTTCCATTATGTCATTGGGGAGCTATTTTCTGAGCACTCAGCAAATTGTCTCTTACTCCATTAGCTTATTATAATCCTATCTGAAAGCATCCCAGGAAGGAGGAAGCACATGTCTTTAGAACAGTGATTTTCTCCAGTGAGGATGAAAATAAGAATTTTCTTTAGAACTTATCTTGGTTAGTAGTGGTGCTAAGTTCAGCTTACACCTGTGGGTTGCTTTTAATATCAGTTGGAACACTGTGTTTCAAAAAGCCATTAATACATCAACACTTTGTATTCACAGGTATTCACAGAACTCTTTAGCTAACATGGGACCAAAATTTATCATCTGATTTTGTAGTGAGAAAGCCTAATGACACCCTTCATCTCTTATTTTTCGTCCAATGAGGTACATAGATAAAATTCTTTGGGAATTTTAAAGCTGTATTAGTAGTCTCTCGGTAACCGAGGATGACAATTGTCTTTGTGCATTTTTGTGCACAAAGACATTTGTGCATGAAGGAGATTTAAGTGGAAAAGTCGATGCACAGAGACAGTCCCACTCTCTCGGCGTTGGAAGCCTGGGTCCATTGGCATGAAAATCATTACTCCTGGAGACTTCCTCAGCTGCAATGGATGGCCGTGTTGTCTTTTGTGCTCCAACACCCCCTAAGCACTCCACAGTGCTTCGCTGCATCGCCATCTCAGCTGTTGAAACTTCTTGTTGGTTTCTTCTGCCTGTTCCGCCAAAACAGTCTTCATATTGCAAAATATAGTAATGCTTATAGGGTGGAAGGAGAAGGATTATCTCAATTAACAGCCTTCTTGACTTTTCCTCAACTTTTGATAGTGCCAGAGCCCTCTCCTCTTGAGTAGTGTCATCTCCCTGATTTCCATGATAGTTTTCTCTCCTGGCTCAACTCTTAACTAAATGATTACTCCTTGTTCTTTTGCTAGTTCACCATCTTTATAATTTCCCCAAACTGTCCCACATAGATCTGTTCTGGGCCCTCTTCTCTCTCATTAGCCATTTTCTTGGTGATATTAGCTTCCATTGAATTAATGATCATTTCTATAAAGATGACCCCCCAGATCTGGTCTCTTTCCTGTGTTTTAGTCCTTAATCATCAGTTGCCTATTGGACAGTGTGAATTTCAAAACTACTCAACCCTATTCAGACCATTCTTTAGAATATGGGATTTAGCTATTTCCTGATCAATAACAATAGAGATACTTGGAATAACAGAATCAGGTCTTGGAAACTACAATCTCCACCCTATTCAGGGTAATAAGATTTAGGAAGGGCTGCAGCAAAACTCAAGATTTAATTATTTGAGAATATGACCTTCAACAGACATGTGCAAAGGGGACAGACCTCTGGGAGGTCCTGGGTTAAGCTAGAGCCACCATTGGCACAGGTGAGACACAGGAAGTGAGGTAGAGGACAGCTCAGGAGTGCTGGGAACTTCCTGAGTGGAGGGAGAAAGGAGGTTGTTGGAGCCTGGTGCTTGGTGTGGAGGAGCCCTGAGACTGTTTCTCCATTTTGGTCACGTGAGCGATAGGGACTGATCTCTTTTCATTGCCTTGGCTATCCAGGGCCTTGGGCCTTTGGCTCAGCTTAAGCAGAGTGGGTATTTAAGCCCTATTTCCTTCTCTCCCTTTCCCCCCTCTCTCTCTTTCCCTCTAATACTTTTCTTCCTCCTGTTTGTAATTAAAACACCATAAAAAGGTTAACAGCTGACTTGAGTTTTCATTTAGGAATTACATAGCTGAACTCCTTGGCGACCTTAAATTAATATATATCAGTCTTTTAAAGTGATTTCCATATCACAACAGTTCTCCCATTTATCATAATCCCCAAATAAAAATTCATCAACTTCCCCCCAATTCCATATCTTTTCTTAATTTCCCTCTTTCTTACAACTTTGGAGCCAACCGTGATTCTTACACACACACACACACACACACACACACACACACACACACACACACACACAGAGCCTCACTTCCTCTCTTAGAATTAATACTAAATATCAGTTCCAAAGAAGAAGAATGGTAAAGGCTTGGCAACTGAGGTTAAATGACTTACCCAGGGCCACACAGTTTTGAAGTGGCTTAGGCTACATTTGAACCCAAGACCTCCTGTCTCTAGGGCTGGCAATCCTACTGGAATATATAGCTGTTCCTCCATTAATGACTATTTATTGTCCCTTTCCCCACATAACCAATCAGTTGCCAATATTTGTTGATTTTAACTCCACAACATCTCTTATATCTGTACCCTTTTCTCCATCCACACAACCACTTTATGGTTCAGATTTTCATCCATCAGTCAGCTAGCATTTAAAAAGTACCTCCTATGTGTCGGGCACTATACTAAAATAACCTCTTGCCTGGACTATTGTGTTATTCTAATAGTCTTTCAATTGGTTCCCCAACCCCTGGTCTCTCCTGTCTCTGATCCATTCTTCACACAATTGTCAAGCTAAATCACATGTCATCATATCCCTCCCCATTAAAGAAAATTCAATGGATCCTTACTGCTTCTGAGATCAAATAGAAACTCCTCAGCCTAAAACATAAAGCCTGAACCTGAACAAGCCTCTTTCCATTTTTGTTTTGTTTCATAAGACTCTCCTTTATGAACAAAATATTTCTACCCAATTGACCTATTGGTGGTTGCTTCTACTCAGGAGCCTCTATTCCTGTAACAAACTCGGTCTTCACCTCTGCCTTGTAAAATTCCCTGATGATTCAAATCCCAGCTGTGTGGTCTCCTACAGGAAGTCCTTCCTGATTCCCCTCATTGTTAGTGCACTCTCTCTGTCTCTCTTTCTGTCTGTCTGTTTCTCTCTGTCTCTCTGTCTCTGTCTGTCTGCCTGTCTGTCTGTCTCTCATCAGACAATTGTATGCATGCCTCTGTGCTCATATGTTGTGGGTCCCAATAGAATGCAAGCTTCTTGAAGGCGAGGAGTGTTTTGCCTTAATATCCCCAGCACAGTGTCCTTTGAATAGGTTCTTAATAAATGTCTATTGGATTGAATCCTCATTTTCCAGATGGAGAAACTCAAAGGTCATAGGGGTACAGCAACATGCTGAGCATTTCACAGTGAGAATGGATCTGGGATCAGAAACAACTTTTTCTTTTTTAATATATAGTGACAGTGGAAATGAGTCTCTTGAGGAATACTAGTTAATTACTATGAAATGGTTTCTATGGTTATAGAGGAATGCACAGTTTCTGAATCACCTCTCCTATTTCTTGCCCTCCCAATTTCTATCCTTGGAAAATAATGAACACTTGATAAATACTGGTTGACTAGCTGATTGAGTGCAGAGAAGACTTCTGCAGAGACTCAGCATGGTCTCATATAGAACTTGCATCATGAAAGCCCATGTTTAAATTCCTAACTGATACTTAATAACTACAACCATGAGCCAATCACTTCAACTAAGTCTCAATTTTTGCATCTGTAAAATGGGTATAAAATAACTTGTCACTACTTACCTGACAGGTTTGCTCTGTAACAAGATTCGGTTTAATTCAACAAACATTTACCAAGCCTTTATTATGGACCAGACACTGGGAACACAAGGAAAAATAAAGTGATTCTTGTCTGAAATGAGATTACATCATACTGAGGAAACACATGTACACACAGAAAGACCTTTGAAGATGGAGAACACTCAAAATATCCATTTAGAAAATAAGCTCTTTAAAAAAACATTCTTACCTTCTGTTTTAGGATCAATACTAAGTATCTGGCCTTAGGCAGAAGAGTGGTAAGGGTGAGGCAGCTGGGATTAAGTGACTTTCCCAGAGTCACACAGTTAAGAAGTATCTGATTTGAACCCAGGTCCTCCCAACTCCAGGCCTTGTTCTCTATCCACTGAGCCATCTAGCTATTCCAAGCAAGCTCTTTTTAAATAGGAATTATTTAATTTTTTGTCTTCATTTTCTAGGAACTTACATCCCTGCCTGTCACATAACAGGCACATAATTAATTGCTCAGTGATCTATTGAAAATAACTAGCAATGGTCTGGAATAGTGTATGGCACCTGAACCATGCTTTGAAAGAAGTTAGGAATTCTCTCAGGCAGGAAATTATACAGGAAATATTACATGGAAAACATGTTGGACAAAGTTAAACCCTGTAGAGATGGCAATTATTGTCATTGTTGCTATTTGAGCATAGGGATATTTTATTTTTGTATCCTTAGCCTACCACAGTCCTCAGTATATAGTTGGAGCTTAATAAATGTTTATTGATTGATGTACATAAGATAGGTTTCAGAAATATATTTCTAATACATACTGGGTTTTACTGGGATAATGAATAGCATGTTAGAGAATCAGTCAGGATGTCACAGGTTCAAATCTTTCCTATGACTCATGTTGGCTGCATGATCCTATTCAAGTCATTTATCTTCTCAAATAAAACTCTAGGATGATAAATTTTAGAATAGTTACTTATCTGTAGTAATGGAGGGAGCACCCTGCACGAAAGAAATCTTAGTTCTGGACCAAAGCAGCTCATTTTCCTCTGTCCCCACCTCCACCTGGGTTTTCCTATGCTCATTTATATCCCTAGTTCAAGATCTGAAAGGAGCATTCAATGAACCTGCAGAGACTCAGCATCCCTACAATGCTGAATTTAGCTACTTATCAACCTGGGACCAAGAACAAACAAGGTTTAGGCATATCCAACACCCCAGAAGGCTATTCATGAACTGAGAAATCAATCAGTTAAGCCAAGGCAGCTGACAGCCCAGCAGTCAAGGGCATGGAGTCCAAATGGAAAGCTCAAATACCTCTTGATTTTGACTTAACCTTAAAGTAAATGCCCATCATCATGCTCCAGGTGACTTTGGCTTCCCTCATTGCAGGTATAATTACTTAAAATTTTTATATATAAATATATATTTCATTAAATATTTCCCTATTAAAATTTTAAAACATTCATTTTCAAAAAAATTGAGATTTATATTCTTCCTCTCTCCTATCCTTCCTCTACCTCTTGAGAAGGCAAGTAATATGATATCAATAAATCATACAAAGTTGTGCAAAACACATCCCCATATTAACCATGTTGCAAAAGAAAATACATTTACAAAATATGAAAAGTAAAAAACGTCTGCTTCATTCTGCACTCAGAGTTCATCAGTTCTCTCTCTGAAGGCAGATAGTATTTTTCATCATAGGTCATTTGGAATTATCTTAAATCATTTCCTTGATTGGAGTAGCAAGGTCTTTTCCAGTTCATCATCCTGTACAATGTTCTCATGGTTCTGCTCACTTCACTTTCCATGAATTCATCCAAGTCTTCCCAGGCTTTTCTGAAGCCGTCCTGTTATCCTGCTTATCATTTCTTACAGTACAACAGCATTATATCACAATTATATGCCACATCTTATTCAATCATTCCCCAATTGATCAGCATCCCCTCAATTTCCAGTTCTTTGCCACTACCAGGAAGTCCATTACGTTCAATTGTACCACCCTGTATCAGTCTCTGTGAACAATGTTCTCCTGGTTCTGCTCCTTTCACTCTGCATCACTTCCTGGAGGTTGTTCCTTTGTTGCTCTTGGTTTTAAATAGAGATTAGTTATCATTTTAAGAAAAGTTCCATTATCCCCTAGTGTCCTTTTAAATAGGAATTATGTTTTGTTAAAAGCTTTTTCTGCACCAATTGATATGATCATATGATTTTTGTTATTGATATGGTCAATTATGCTTTTAGTTTTCCTAATTTTGAACCAGACTTACTTCAGGTAAAATTTCAGGGAAAGACTCAGGCCTTGTTATCTGGGCTTAGATGCTACACTGAGTAGACCAGAAGAGCATAATTTCCCAACTTCCTTGAAGCATCCACAGGTAAGAGTTTCTGGGAGCCATGGCCAACCAGCCATTTTGAGGTGCCAAGCTATCAGAATCAATAACCTAAAAAGCCATTGGTTTGAAATCAGCCACTACTCCAATCAATTGGGCTGTATAAGGGTCAGTGCTATGGGTAGTTGCTCAATTGGTCATCCCCCCAAAATATAGCAATAAAAATAGGAGGACTTGATTTTTTCCCCCTCTTGATTTAAAATATAAGCACTGGGTAGATCTCAGCTCAATATGAGGAATGATTTTTTAAAATTTTGTTTTATTATTCTTAACTTGGCAAACAATGAAGACATATATTGTTCCATTTATACAAAGAAGATTATTGCATATGAAATCCCATACCTTCATTGTACTTTACAAATTATACACCACATTGCACAGGTTAGTTTCAAAGCTGTTCCACTTGTCTTTGATCCCTTATTAATCCCCTTTTGTTCTTTTCTATTTATTAAAAATATATTTAAAGAATGACTTGCATATATCCACCTCCAAAGAAAGAACTAAAAAAATAGAAATAAGTAAGAAATAATTTTATATACACATATATCTTTTTTTTAATCAAACAATGCCTTCTCTAACAGAGGGAGAAGGAGAGAAAAGGGAGTTACTTGAGTATTGTAAGGTAACAAATGAACACAATAAATAAGTGTTAAAATGTAATGATGGATTTTCCATCTTAAAAGTGGTCTGACTAATTTGGACTAAATGACATCTAAGATTCCTTACAACTCCATTGTTCTATGGGTCATGTCAGGGGGGGAGGAAGTGAACTGGGTAGTGGTAGGAACATACCCTAAGAAGGATACCAGGATTTGGAAGCCAAAAGCATCCTTTTCTAGCAAGGAACAAAGTAGAGAAAGGACTTCCATCAAAAGAGGAAATAATGGAAATCCATGCCCAAGGAACCATCCCTATGTTTCTCTTATTCTTTCTACCTCTGGTGCTTTAATTCAATTCAATAAGCATTTATTACTTACCTGTTATCTAGAAAGGAAAAACACTAGGGGTACAGTTGTTGATTCATTCCAGTCATGTCTGACTTTTTGCGAATGCATGTTAAGGTTTTCTAGGTAGGTACTAGAGTGACTTGCAAAATTTTCTTCTCTAGATTATTTTATAGATGAGGAAACTAAGGCAAATAGGGTAAAATGACTTGCCCAAGTTCATACAGATAGTGTTTAAGTATGGATTTGAACTATTAAGATGAGCCTTCCTGATTCCAAGCCCAGTGCTCAAATCATTGCATCATAGGGCTGCTGGCCTCAAGGAGCTTACATTGTGTAAATAAAAATTAGACATGCAGATTAGTGAATTGAAAGACATACAGAAGGACACAAGGACATTTGTGGGGTGGGGTGGGGTGGGGTGGGGAGAAAAGGGGAACACTAACATCTTAGGTTGATCAGAAAAGCTATATAGGACTTTGTTTTTGAACTGAGCCATACTATAAGTAAGTGGAGTTTCCAAAATGGGGAATTGAGATTGAATCATAAACCGAGAGAACCTGCAGTTAAGGTATTATTTCCTTTTGGAGTTGGCCATACTACTTGGCATCTGAGACTCTTTCCAGTGTTCTAAAATTCTATGACTGTGATTCCATGAGGCTACTCAGCAGGGCTGGAAAGTTAAAATAAAAATGAGATGTCATGGATCTAACCAGCCTTCTTTTGGATGTGAGCCTGAGTAAAAGAAATGGAGGGCGGAGCTAGGTTGACATCAGGAGTGACGTCAAAGTTATCATGGAGCCTTTGGTGTTCGGTTTGGGGTGTCTCCCTTGTAATATTATTGTGATGAATGGGAGAACCCAAAGGTAAGACTGAAGTTTGGGCTTGGCGTACACACTAAAGTAAGCAGAGAGAGCAATGATGAAGCTGTGATCAGAGCCAATGGAGAAGTACATTCTCAGATTCATCCCTGCTGAGTTTCCTTCTAGTTTTCATGCCTAGAAAAGGGGGTGGGCCAGTGCCTGGCATCAACTGGCATCAATATAATGGCTGCAACAGGATGTATGCAGTGTCTTTGTTGGGGCGGGACTTCTTACCCTATATCTCCCAAGTTCTACTCTAATTTGCTTATCATCTCTCCCTTAGGAAATACTGGAAAGTTCTTACTTCCTGTGAGATATGGCTGGGTTAACAAACCTCTCAGATCTCCTCGTACCATCAAATGCCAGCTGATTAATTTGACATAAACATGCCAATAACAAAAAAGCAGACCGAATCAGATTTCCATTCTTGTCCTCCAGGATGAGGCCTCACTGACTATTTCTACATTCTTTACCACTCAGGAGAGGCAGAGGGAAAATCAGGGAGTTCTGTTGCTTAATATAAACCTCTCTGCAGCAGACTTGGTGGAGAGTGATTTCAATCACTTACAATGCTTGCTGTGACCCAACTCAGCAAGTATGGGGGACGATTGTAACCATTCCAGTAGTGGGCCAGTGCCAGGCTGGGCGCTCTTCCACTTGGCTCAGGAGGCTGCAGGGATGCCTGTCACTGCAATGCTGTCGCCCAGAAGTGCTGGACAATTATTCACCTAGATATATGTTCCAGCTTCTGTGTGTGTGTGTGTGTGTGTGTGTGTGTGTGTGTGTGTGTGTGTGTGTGTGTGTGTGTGTGAATGTGTGTGTATGTATGAGAGAGAGGGAGAGAAAGAAAGAGAGAATGAGAAAGAGAGAATGAGAGAGGGAGAGAGAGAGTGAAAGTGAAAAAGAGAGAGAATGAGAAAATAAAAAGGAGAGAAATAGAGAATGAGAGAGGGAGGGAGAGAGAGAAAGAGAAAGAGTGGAGGGAGGGAGGGAGAGAGAAGGAGAGAGAGAGAGAGAGAGAGAGAGAGAGAGAGAGAGAGAGAGAGAGAGAGAGAGAGAGAGAGAGAGAGAGAAGGAGAGAGAGAGAGAGAGAGGGGCGGGATGGATTGGATTATGACCCCATTTGGTCCAAAACCTGAAGGATGGGACCACATTCCAGGATGTTATTGCCATGTTATTCCAACTTCCCACCCTTTTCCCACCTTTCTGAAACTCATGTCTCTTTTCAAGCATTCTTTTCCATTATGTTCTCCTGGCCAACCAATCAGAGCCTTGAAAGTATGATAATTAATAAGAATATTAATAATTCACATTTACATAATAAAGCTCAGAAAGTACTTTACAGATCTCTGCTCACTTGAGACTCAAAGTAACTTTTGAGTTGTTTCTGTTTTACAATTAAGGAATTTGAGGTTTTAAGATCGGAAGTATTACCCAGGATAACCTAGCACGTGAAGATTAGAGGGAGGATTCGGAGCCAGGTCTCCCTAACTGGTAGTTTCTCTGGGTACCATCACCTGTGTCTTCTAATCAGACCCACCCCATACAGTTAACCCCAGGGGCTCGCAGGCAGCCCCATAAAAATCGATGAGTCTTCAGCTCAGTCATTTTGTGCTATTCCCCTAATTTCCAAATCGAGAAAGTTCACAGTGAAATAAAGGAGGGAGGGGAACAAATCAGTTCCAGAACAAAGATCATCACAGTGCATTAACACTGGGAGGATTTCAAATGTCTCTGGCAAATACCGAGTGACATTAACAAAGTGCCGCCTGTCTGAGTCTTCTCTGCACTAATGCATTAATTACAGATTTCCCTTCTTTTCCAACAAAAGTCACCACCTAGGAATTCAGCAGCCGGGAGAACTTGAGGCTTCAAAATCACAGGGCAGATGCACAAACCCAGCCCAGACTATCTGTCACAGAGCATCACAGAAACTCCCACCTCTTCTGACCTAAAGGATCCTGGGGGGCTCATCCTGCTGTCAAAGTCCACCTGTCCCTTCCCCTGTCTCTGAGGATGGATGGCTAGAATGAGGTGTCTGGAGCTGCCTACAAGGGTACTCGCTCCAAGCTCTGTCAGGGTTCCAGTTCTCCCCCTCATAAAATCTATTTCTATTGAAAATAAGAAACACCAACTCTGCAGCAAGCCCAGCCTACAGAAGGTCACTGTCACTAGGATCAAAGACCACACACAGACAAGCAAAAGACCAGACCTGGAGCTGAATGTTCCATATTGCTAGAAACATAAATGCCGGTCCAGCCTCAAGACAGGCCACTCATGCAAGACAATGCAGGGAATTCACTTCAAGGAAGGATTTAACCCATCCTCTTTCAGGTGTGGGACTTGGAGAAAACAAAACCGAGACATGAGCTGGGGCAACTAATTGGCTTGGTGGATAGAGCACCAAGCCCAGAGATGGAAGGTTCTGGGTTCAAATGTGACCTCAGATACTTCCTGACTGTGTGACCCTGGGCAAGTCCCTTAACCCCAGTTGCCCAGCTCTTAATGCTCTTCTGCCTTGGGACTGATATTTGGTATTGATTATAAGAGAGAAGGTAAGGATTTAAAAAAATTAGTTGGCACTTAATAAATATTGATTAATTGATTAAACAAAAGAAACACAATTGCCATTTCTGAGGCCTCATAATTCACCACCTCTTTTGGGAGGAGGGAGGTAAGTGTTGCATCACCCTCTGCAGACAAGCTTCAGGTGACCTTCTAGTTCACAGTAATTACTCCATTCCATCCTTTCAAAAGTATAAAACTTATTGATATACATTGCCCAAATTTCCTCCTTCCCTTTGCAGATAAGAAGATTTTTTTTAATAAAAAGGAAAAGAAATTGGCAAAACTGATTAATATATAGAAAAAAAAATCCATCTTCCACATTGGTTTACCCTACCTTTCCTCATTTAATTTCTTCAGAGGAATCCCTCCATTTACTCTTTTTAAAAAAAACAAACCCTTCTGCCTTAGAATCAATACTGAGGATCAGTTTGCCAACCTTGAAACGACCAAAAACAGAATTAGGAAAATAGTTCTAATAAAGATCTCTTATCAAGCAGAAAGATTGATCCAGGAAGCTGTACAGAACCTCAATCCTGGGATTGCCACTGAACTACAGAAGGCAGGAGGCTGATAGAGATTTTGGAGAAGGGGCAGGGCTTATGCTCTGTCACTCACTTGGGACTTGCTCTAGCCTGTTTAAACTTACTGGGAGAAGCCTAGATGGAGTAGCCAAAGCCTAGGGTCCCTGGGAGTAGCCTAGATACAAAAGGAGAAACCAAGAAAACAGAAAGGGTACTTGAGACTTGATTATATTTGTTAATCCTATCTAAAGTAATCAAGGGGGGGGGGGCAGCTGGGTGACTCAATGGATTGAGATGTAGGCCCAGAGATGGGAGATCCTGGGTTCAAATTTGGCCTTAGATACTTCCTAGCTGTGTGACCCTGGGCAAGTCACTTAATCCCATTGCCTAGCCCTTACCACTCTTCTGCCTCAGAATCACAATACACAGTATTGATTCTGAGATGAAAGGTAAGGGTTTAAAAAAAATAAAGTAATCAAGGGGTACTGGACAGTATATGGTTCCCTGTCTTGGACAAGGATCAGCAAAGGAAGACAAGCTGTCAAGGACAAGGGTCAGTTCAGAGGTTCCTAAAATCAGGTTGTCAAGTTTCAAGACAGAAGAGGGAGAAGGGCTAGGCAGTTGGAGTTAAGTGACTTGTCCAGGGTCACACAGCCAGGAAGTGTCTGAGGCCAGATTTGAACCCAACACCTCCCATTTCTAGTCCTGGTTCTCAATCTACTGAGCCAGATGCCCTCAATTTTTCCTTCTACCTGTGTTGATCAGGACATTCTCTGTGATTTCTTATCTTAGACAGTTGCTTAGAGCAATAGGAGAGTAAGTAACTCACCCAGAGTCACAGGATTTGAACCCAAGTCTTAATGTCTCTAAGGTTAACTCTCTATCAACTATGCCTGGCACTTTGAAAGATAAAGGGTAGGTCCTGGATCTCTGATTTCATTGATAGAAGAAACTTGGAGGGGAGGAAATTTCCTCTATCAATACATGGCAGTTCTGTTTCTGAGACTTAAAGTATTGCCTGGAGCACTGATGGCTTCAGTGATTTACTTCTGGTCACACAGCCAAGATGTCACTGCAGTAGGGTGGATCCAGGGTCTTCTGGCTTCCAGGTTGGTTCTCTGTCCACTATGTCAAGGCCCTTAATAAATGCTTATCAATTAAGTGCTACAAAAACAGAAGAGATTATGCATCAAGGAGAGGTTCCCTTAGAGTGCTCTAAGGCAGAGCTAGCAAGCATGGTAACCAAGTGCCCAGTCAGCTGAAAATGCAATTGGGAAATAGTTTACAAAAGAAATAAAAAAACTTTGTTGTTGTTTGGTCCATTAGTCATGTCTGATTCTTTGTGACCCCATTTGGGTGGTTGTTATCGTTGTTGTTGTTTTGGCAAAAATACTGGAGTAGTTCACCATTTCCTTCTCCAACTCATTTTGCAGATGAGGAAACTGAGGCAAAAAGGGTTAAGCAACTTGCCCAGGGTCTAGGAACTTGAGACCAGATTTGAATTTAGTTCTTCCTGACTCCAGGCCTCACATCCTATACACTGCCACCCACCTGCCCTAAAAATATAATAGAACAAGGGGCAGCTGGGTGGTTTGAAAGCCAGGCCCAGAGATGGGAGATCCTGGGTTCAAATGTGGCCTCAGACACTTCCTAGCTGTGTGACCGTGGCCAAGTCACTTAACCCCCATTGCCTAGCCCTTGCCACTTTTCTGCCTTGGAGCCAATGCACGGAAGGGTTTATATATACATATATATATAAAATAGAACATAGATAATATTTTTTTAACTTTTATATTACGTCCCTTAAAGCAGCAGTGTTCAAACTTCCCCCAAAAAGAGCCACTAAATTATATAAAAGGATCCTATCATCGTCTTAGTTTTTAAAATCCAACATATTATTACATTTTAAAACTAAGGCAATATGTTATCTGTTGGGATTCTTATTTACAATTATGTATAAATTAATCATAATTTATTTACAATTCATAAATTATATATATAAACTACATATTTACAATTAAATATAAATTATAATATATTACCATTTTAGTATATATAAGTTATATATTATTAAATATAATTCAATATTTCCCTTAAAATGTAATATTTATCTGTTCAGTTGTATTTTTTGGTTTTCAAAAAGAAATTTTATTTTCCTAATTATGTGTAATATCAATTTTTAACGTACATTTCCATATATTATAAGATCCAAGTTGCCTCCCTCCCTCCCCTTCATCCCCCCTCCTGGAGATGGTAAGTGACTTGATCTGGGTTATACATGTATTTTCATGCAAAACATACTTCCATTTTGGTTTCTATTATATTTTTAGAACAAAGTCAGTCCATGGTCTGTTGGGATCCTTAGGTACAAAGTGGTGGCCCTGTTCGTATTTGAGCTGGATGCTACTTCTCTATGGTACTTGATGACTTTGTAATCCCTTAGCCCTCAGCACAGTTCTGGGCACGTGGTAAGTACTGGATGGATGTTTATTGATTGACTGATTGCTAATCTTGCATCTGTAAGAACACAGTAGGAGCCTGTATCTCTAAGGTTGACTGACATATTTTGAGAAACACTGAGGCTGATCTCCAGATCCAGAGGGATGGGCTGAGGTGGTCTCAATGGCCGCCCAGGTTGGAGCCATGGTTCTGTGTTCCTCTGACCATTTTAGGTTGAGAGTTGAGGTCACTTTAGAATGACTTGTGTGAGAAACCTCCATCCTTTGACTTACCTTGCAGATGTGAGCTTAAACAGGGGAGTCTTAATTCAGTCTATATAAATAGACACCATGCTTGGAAGTGGAAGACGGGCCCCAAAGGGCAGGGAGTTCTATTTCTGGTCCTTTAAGGTGGAGCATTTTGTTTCTGGAGAGCCAGACGCTTCCATCTTAAAATTCACATGACTGGGAATGTTTCTACACAGAGAGAAATAGCCAGATTTTCCCAAGCTCCCCTTTTTCCTGAAAGCTGACAGTGGATTCCTATTTTATGGCCATGTAATGATGGAAGCTTTTAGCCAAAAAACTCATATATAACAGCTAACTGGAAATGATGAAACTATGATGTGAGAACAATCAATGGAGCTTCGGACCTGTCTCCACTTAAAGGCTGGTCATCCGGAGCTTTGTCTCCCCATGGCCCATTCCCCTGGCAATGTTTCCTATTGGCAAGTGCCATCAGAATGTAGCTGGAGTGGGAGCCTGGGGGGTGGCAAGTCATTCTCTGAGAAAACGACCATGATGCTGTGCAAAAGGCTTTGAACCCTTTCTTACCTTCTTTGAACTGGAAAGAGAACTGTTCAAAAGCTCACTAGATGCAATTTGCTGTCAGCAGGTCAATCAGGTAATAATGGCAGGCATTTAAATGATCAGTTCCCCAAGTACCAATGTCAGCAATATCCCTTTCCCCATTGTTTCTTCTAAGTACATCCCATTCCCCTTTTCAGCCCCTCTTCTCCGAAGTGCTTTCGAGCCTTGGTCAGGACGCTAACCTGGGTGGGACTACAAGAATTCACTTGGTTTCCTGAAGACAGTGTAACCCCCATTCAGAGTGAGCCCAACTCATGGTCTAGCTGCAGAGTCTATCCACATGTGCTGCCAGACTAACTTTATGGGCTGTCCATTCACATACATAGCAGAATCTTGATTGAAAACAGGCATTCAGGGCAGCTAGGTGGCTTTGTTGGTATGGTGTCAGGCCGGGTCAAATCTGGCCTCAGACCCTTTATACCTGTGTGACCCTGGGCAAGTCACTTAACCCCCACTGGCCAGCCCGTACTGTTCTTCTGCCTTGGAACTAATACACAGCATTGATTCTAAGATGGAAGGTAAGGGTTTAAAAAAGAAAATGGTCATTCATTACCTAATTTTTTTAAAGTAATCAATCAACATGGATTTAAGCACATGCTATGTGCCAGGCACTGGATTAGGTTCTGGCTATGGACAATAAATGGAACTGAATCCCTTTACATTCTATCAATAGAGTGCCAGGTCTAGAGTCAGAAGACTCCTCTTTCTGAGTTTAAATTTGGCCTCAGATACTTCCTAGCTGTGTGGCCCTGGACAAGTCACTCACCCTGTTTATCTCAGTTTCCTCATCTGAAAAATAAACATGAGAAGGATATGGCAAACCAGTCCAGTATCTTTGGCAAGAAAACCCCAAATGAGATGAGGAAGAGTCAGAAATTACCTAATTGACTGAACAACACTAAGATTTATTGGGCAGGAGGGTGGCATGATCAGACATGTACTTGTAGCTGCCTAGAGGGTGGATTAGAGAGAGAAGAGACATGAGACAAAAGCTATGAGCGTTTATAATCCAAACCAGTGGTTTCTTTTTTTCCTGTGCTAGTTAGGATAAACTCTTCTGAGTGATTATGGATCTCATTTAAGAGGTTCTACCATTTCTTTTGTAATCAGCATAATGGAGGACTGCCCCATTCATAGAGAATCTGTCTGATTTGGAGTCAGTGCTGGGCATCCTCAATGACTGTGGCAAATACCTTTAACTTCCTTGTCTCACCTGATTTTGTTGCAGATGGAAATGGATTTATCGTCTAATATTTCCTCCATCTTTTTGGTCCAGAAGTTTCTCCAAGCATTTGGCATCCTTCCCTTTGGGGGATATCTCCAGGATAGACTCCTAAGCCCCTTTGTGTTGATTCGATCTGGTCTGATGGCCATTTTTGTTGTGTTTCTGCTTTCTCTAGCAGCCATCAGGGTCTGTTATGTTGGAGTTCAAATGTAGTGGAGGGGGAGAAAAAAGTGTCTTACAGACTTCCTGAAATCCTCCCCCTCCCTCCATTTTTCATCTGTTCCCTGTCCTCCTCCCAACTTTATCTTTAAGTGTCCCCAGGATGATTTTGCTTAATTGTATCCATTGCAAAGGTTTCAGTAAGTTTTTTCCTTGATGTTTCATGAAGCAATAATGGTCATGACCTCCCACTATCATCCTTTATAAGATTTTACAAACAACTCCAGAAAAAGAACTGATAAGTAGAAATTAAAAAGACAATTTACATACATATTGTTTTTTGTGGTTGAAACTTTCTGTGGTGTGGGGGGAGGGAGATGCCTAGAAATAATTTTTTTCACTATAAATAAAGAAATTTAAAGAAAACCACAAATTAACATTAGCTAGGTTGTGTTGCATTTTTATTTATTTTGACAAATATGTACCATTTTACCATTTAAATTTAATTTAAATTTGACATTTTAATCATGTTCTTCTGGCACTGGGAAGTTTTGTAGGCTATAGGTTTCACATAGCCAGGAAGTATTTAAGGCCAGATTTAAACTCAGAAAGATGAGTCCTCTGACTCTAGAGCTGGCACTCTATTGATAGAATGTAAGACCCCAGAGGGCAGGGACTCAGTTCCATTTATTGTACTTAGATAGCCAGCATTTAATCCAGACAAGGCAGTCTGTCTTTGTGTTTCTGGAATCCATGCTACTGCTGAGGTATCTGGTGTGTTCAGGAAGACTCTGGGAGGCAGGTGCTGGTCTGGTCTATATCTGGAGAGTCTGCCATTATTATTGACTTCGGTCAGGAAGGCTCATTTTCTGATCTCATATTTTACATCCTTAGTCACCCCTCCAGACACATGACTTAAAGTGTGATTGGTATGTTGAAGAAATGAAGAATGTACAGCATGTCCTAAAGTTTAAAAAAAAAGTACCCATAGAAAAAAGATTTTCTACCCAGGTTTATACTCTAAACTAGCATTACCCTGGGTTGCCTTGTTCTTTCTTCTGATTTGTTTTTTGTTTGATTTTGTTTTGTGCTCTCATGAGTAGGTGGTCTGAGTAGGTACAGACAACTGATTCAGAAATTGTTCCAGGATTGGTAATCACTTTTATCTTTGTTGAAATCCAATCATCTTCATTATGATGTGACATTATGATGTCACATGAAAATTTGGTTCAGATCCTTTCTGTGACTGTCTTCTCAAAGATGATATATTGTGCAATGCTTGGAACATAGTAAGTGCTTAATAAATGCTCATTCATCCATCCATCCATTCATCATACTTGCTTAAAGCATCTATACAGGTCCTGTATTATTTCTTCCTTCTGGTCCATGTTTTTCAACTTCTTTTTCTTTCCTTATGTCCATCTTTGCATTAGTCACCAAGATTTAAACATTATGTTCATATCACTTTGAGGCTTCCATTTAATTTCTTATAGATTTTCCCATCCTCCTTATCCTCTGCAACAGATGTTGGCACATAAGCTATGACTATTTTCATTGTGTTCTATTTGCAAATACTTATCATAAGCATTGCAAAACTAAGTCCCATAAAATATTTACTATTGCTTTGGGGTGCATCATCAGACCAGCTCCCTAGATCTTTTGTCGGCATCTACAAGGAGAAGCTAGGAGCCAAGTTTCCATTTAGTGTTCACTTCTATTTGTCATTTGATTACCTCAACTGTGAGAATGTCAACATTAATATGGTTCAGTTTCAGTCCAGCTTTAAACATAATCATTGGACAAAGATCTCACATTTAGAGCACCCATGACTCAGTTAATATTTATAGAGGGTCTAAAAATGGTTGATTCTTTTCATCTTCTGCCCCCATGTCCTACCATATTGAATCCGCAAATGCAGAAACAGAAAGAGGCTATATAGAAGTGAGGGTTATCTATCTATCTATCTATCTATCTATCTATCTATCTATCTATCTATCTATCTATCTATCTACATATCTATGTATCTATCTTTCTATCCATCCATCCATCCATTCATCTATCTATCTATCTATCTATCTATCTATCTATCTATCTATCTATCTATCTATCTTTTAATCTATCCATTCATTCATCTATCCATTATCTATCTTTTTACTATATTACCATTCTAAATGTATGTATATATTTTTATTAATATATCATATTCTAAATATGTATATGCACATATTCTATATATATTCTAATAGGAGAGGCATAGCACAAGATATGTCAAATTCAGAGGTCTGGGTTCTAGCTCTGCTACTTATTAGCTGTGTGACTTTGGATGCCAATTAATCTTTCTGGACCTCAATTTTGTCATCTGTAAAGTAAGAGGGTTGGACTTTATGACTTGTCAGGACCCTTCCACATTTTAACCTGGAATCTATGATTTTGGCAATAGTTCATCACCAAGGGACTAGCCTATCAGTGATGACCCTATCTACAAGTAATTAGTCTCATCTTTGGAAAACAGGATTAATTGGATGTCAGTCTTTTACTCAAAGTCTTTGTAGAATGGTAAGACCTTCTAGAACATATAGTCCATTAGTAGCACCTTTGAGAATCCCAGGTTACCTCAATTACTCAGAGATACATCAGAGTAAGTCAGTTGGCTTTATTCCACCTCCTTTTGTTCTTGACTTGAAATTTTTTTTTTTGATGCCCAAAATCTAAAGCAATTTCATAGAACAGTTAACATTTCATGTTTTTTTTTCATTTTGCTTCTACTCTGAATATTGTTTAATATTCAAGGTACATGACCAAAGGGAAGCTAAAAGGGATCCACAATGCAATCTAAAGTTAAGTTGCTTGTAGACACATACAGAGAATATCTGTGTTTTGAGAAGTATGGGGGAACTTCCCTATGTGGGAAACCCATTCCCCTCCTAAGAACCATGGAAGTTAAATGACTTGCCCAGAGATTTATGGTTTATAAATGCCAAAGATGAGAATATGGACTAAACCTGAGATTTTACTGACACGGGGGGCTCTTAGATAATGAATTCTACCAATATGGATCAGAGTCTTTTCTGAATCTTGGAGTCTTAAAGAATTGCTTAAAACATTGAAAGGATAGTTAAGTGACTTGTCAGAAGCAGGGCCTGAACCTTTGGCTTTGAGGCCAACTATCTAGTCACTATATGATGCTGCCACTATTTCTTGCTTATAACTTCAAAGGAACTCAGTATAATGGAAGCAGGCTGAGTTCCTTGTATTTATATACCAGAAATCTCCTTTGAGGCTAGACTTCCATCTTAGCTCAGCTGCATTGAACTCTGAACTAACAAAGCTGAGATTTTCCTTGAGAGGCCCTTGGTACCCTATGAGTCTCACTGGCTTCCTTTGCTGCAAGTAGCATTATTTGTGTTAGTCAACACATGAGTGGGCATGCCAATCTTTTCCCCTCTGACTCCATTCATGAGCCCTAGAATTTATATGCCAAAAATCTCACTCCTTGAGTTGTGAACCGATTCAGCCAGTCTGGAGAGTAACCTGGAACTATGCTCAAAGAGTCATAAAATTGTATATATGCTTAGATCCAGCAATAACACTATTAGGTCTGTATCCCAAAAAGACTTTAAAAAGGGGATGAAACATACCTATTTGTACAAAAATATTTTAGTAGCTCTTTTTGTGGTAGTAAAAAATTGGAAATTGAATGGATGCCCATCAATTAGGGAATGACTAGACAAGTTATGGTAAATGATTATAATGAAATACTGTTGTTCTATAAAAAATGATGATCAGAAAAGCTTAGAAAGGGTTACATAAACTGACACAGAGGGAAGTGAGAAGAAGCAGGAGAACATTGTACACAATAAAAGCATTATTGTTATTGATTAAAATGAATGATTAAAATGACTTAGCAAATCTCAGTAATTCAGTGATCCAAGACAACTGCAAAGGGCTTGTGATGAAAAGTGCTATCTACCTCCAGAGAATGAATTGATGGAGTTTGATGCAAATTGGAATAAAACATTAAAAATTAAAAGACTTTGGCTTCCATCTTGGAATCAATACTATGTATTGGTACTAAGGCAGAAGAATGGTAAAGGCTAGACAATGGAGGTTAAATGACTTGGGACAGCTAGGGAATGTCTGAGACCAGATTTGAATCAAGGACCTCCTATCTCCAGGCCTGGTTCTCTATCCTGTGAGCCATCATCTACCTGTCCCCAGCCCATTTTATTTCACTTTATTTTCTTTATTCCTTTTTCAAATGTGAGAAACATAATAAATATGGAAACATGTTTTGTATGATCACATATGAGTAGCCCATAGTAAATTGAACTCTTCCCTCTTTGGGAAGGAGGTAGAGAGTTTGGGACTTAAAATTTAGAAAACAAATGCCCCCCCAATTTTTTTTCATGATTGGGGGAAAAATAGAACATTACTAAAAAGAAACAAAACAAAACAAAACTCTACTCTGCCTCAGGGTGTGGGTCCAGCCCTCCCATAGGGTATGGAGGGGTTCTTAGAGGTGTGATGGCATTGGCAGATAAGTTGATGGGACACAGTTAAAGTTTCAACCTGTAGTAAGACTTCACAAAAACTTCTCTGCCTTGGCTCAGGCTTGGCTTTATTTTTATACCCTCATGGTTACACATATTCTTGGCACACAGTTTCATTTTCCAACCTACATGCTTCCTTACAGGTAATGGAATAAGTCATACATTAACTTTTCCTACATACTTTGTTTCTATAGATCCTAACAATAGATACAAAGCTGTACAGAAGATGGATGTTTTCTCATCATGGGGGTAGCATAACTAGGGATCACTTATTCATTAACCTGTGGGGTGCCGAGATGTGGTTAAGAGAAGAGTGATTATTCATTACACTAATCAACTTACATAATTAGTCAAATATCTAAGGAGATAATCAGCACAACATTTGTTGCCAAGTTTGGGGATCAAAGGGTAGAATCAACATAACCCAGTTTTAGGTATTATTTCAATATCAGGCTTTCATTTTCTAATGTTTCACTAAGGTATCCAAGACATATTGTCTAGGTTACAGTTAGCAAAACAAATCAGTGAGGTGGAACATACCAGCCTCTCCCTGAAAGGCAATTATTATACCAGATCAGAGAGGCCCAGCCTGCATGTCGGGGTGGAGAATCTGAATACAGTTTTGTTAGGGATTTTATACCTAAAAAGGAGGTCCCATCTATTATCCTTTATCAAAATGGGTACATAGGTATCCTTAGGTTTAATTTTGTTATCTCTTGGTAATATTCTGGAGGGATAGAGTGGAATATCTGTTTCAACCCTGCAGTCATTTGACTCTCATCTGTGTTTCCCTGGAGCTGGGTAAGAATAATAATCATTACAATTCCAATAATACGGGGGTATTAATAAGAGAGTCACACAGGGGGGTCTGAGTGGGTATTTACATCCTTTCTGGGGGCCACTTTGCAGTTCCCAGTTTCCACCTGTGAACATGTCAAGCAGTGTGGACTTGATGGCTTCCAGCACTACTCCTTGATCACCATTCATCTATATGTGTTCTCTTCATAAGTGTGGTAGTAAATATTTAACAATTGGTTCTTGGGGGAGGGGTGTGGTTGAAAGCTGCATGAGATGCTTTAAATTTAATCTACATTATTAACATTTTCTCCATCATTTCTTAAGTCTAGATTCAACAAAACAATAAAGTCAACCCTGATATGCAGTGTTCTCAGATTTCTCAGGTCCAATGTTTATACTGAAAATTTATTGATCTGCTCTTTGGAACTGGAATATTCCAGTCTCTTCATTCTACAGATGATAAAACTGAGGCTCAGTTTTTTTGGACTTCACTCCTATATTTCCAAATTTCTTTTCTCTACCATCAACTTCTTTGTTATTGATGTTCAATCATTTCACTAGTATCCAACTTTTCATGATTCCATTTGGGGGTTTCTTTCCAAAGATACTGGAGTGGTTTGCCATTTCCTCCTCCAGCTCACTTTACAGAGAATAAAACTAAGTCAAACAGGGTTAAGTGATTTGCCAAAGGTCACACAGCTAGTAAGTGTCTGAAGTTAGAGTTGAACTCAGGAAGATGAGATTTTCTGACCATACATTTGTCACTCTAGTCACTGTGCCACTTAGCTGCCCCATAAACTTCTTGCTGTGGAATATCTTTCTGTACTTTTGGCCCATTCCTCTGGTTGACTCAGCTGCCTTGAACATACATACCTGTGGTCCTCCCTCTTTATAATGTAAGCTCCTTGAGAGCAAAGACTGACTTAGCTTGCCACACAGTATATATGTAGTAGTTGTTCATTCATTCATTCATTCATTCATTCATTCATTCGCTAACAGCTAGCAGCCTCATGACAAGATCATAAGATCACCTGTCCAGAGCTGGAAGGGGCTTGTGAAGTTATACAGTCCATCCCCTCCATTTTATAGAAGAGCAAACAAGAAGCCCATGCTGCCCCATCATGCCATGCCTCGCCTTGTTAATAGCAGGTCAATAAGGGAATAGTCACATATAAAGGATAGCATGACCAGGGTGATGGTTGGGATAAAGCAGACTGGACTTGCCATCACTTTGATGAGCAATACTTCTTTTGCCAGGTTGGATTTACCATCCAACTGGCCCTTTTCCCTATTGAATATTTCTGCGAATTAAGATTCAAATGTTTCAGAATCTCAAAGTGTTCCATGACTCAGGGGTCTGATTTCTGTACTCTGCTGATTGGGGCAACTTCCATCCCAGCACTTGACTATAGACTTGGGGCCTGTGATCATATAGAATGAGGAGAGGTGGACCTCTCACTCTAGTTTCCAAATGGGCTTTTTTCCAAGTAAGCTTTTGGGAGACACAATTCCAGCCTATGTAAAAAACACTTATTAAGCACCTACTGTATTCTAGGCACTGTGTTAAGCTCTGGGGATACAATGAATAAAATAACCTTTGCCTTCAAGGAGTTTACAATCTAACAGCACCCAAGGAGTCTGGAAAGGAGTGAGAGATGATACCAGGGGGCACTCAAGGCAGAACAGCATGACCTTGGCCCCTCAATCTCCTTTCCACATTTTTTCTCCTTGTTCCTATATCTGGAAAATCGAAAATACAGTCACTTTAATAGATAATATCCCTTTTGTGAATCTATGCACTTTATGAATTTCCTCATTGCTCATTTGTCTGCATATTTTTTTCCAAATCTGCAAAAGCCCTGAAGTAGAGGACATAGAGGAAATGACTTCAAATAATGCTATTTTTCCATATAGCCTTCAAGCCTCCTGAAATGAGTAAAAATAAATGTCATTTCATGTGAAAAATCTCATTAGTAATTTCATTTCTTTGAAGAGGCCCATTTTTTGAAATTTATATGTAAGCATATATATATTAGCTAAGAATTTCTGGAGTTATCTACCAACATCATAGAATCCCAGATTTTATGGAAGGGTCCTTAGAATCCATCCAGTCAAATTTTAACCTAACCAAGAATTCCCTTTTAAAAAATGATCAAATGGACATCTACTTGATCATTTTTTAAAGGAAATTCTTGGTTGTAACCTCTGAGAGCAGCAACTATATTTTGCCACTTTTTATATACTCAGAACTTAACATAATGCCCAGTGTAAAGTAGGTGCTCAGTAAATGTTTATTGACTGATTGCTGTGTTCTTGGAGGCTATATGATATAATGGATAGACTTTGGTAGTTTTAGAATTGGAAGGTATGGGTTCAAATCTAGACTGCCATTTACTACATAAACAATGGTTAGCTTTTAAACAATCTTTTTGCTTCAGTTTCTTCCTCTGTAAAATGAGGGTATTGGCTACTTGTTCTCTTCCATCCAATCCAGTTGTAAATCTGTGCTCTTCTGATTGTATTTTTTTCTTATTCACTTCTGGTGAGTGGGAAGCCATAATCTACGAGAGAATCTTTTTCAGTTTTGCATAGATATAATTGCTAGGGATTTTTCTTCTTCTCCTTGAGTTGAAATCTGTTTCTCTTAAGCTTTCCTTTGTAGTGAGGCATGTGACAATACTTCCCCAGCTGAGGGATGGGATGTGGAAAAGGATACTACCAGAATAGAGGGTTTTCTTGCTTAATGGGTTAGAATAGGAATCAAATGAGAATCTCAGTCTGTGGTATGCATGACTATTGATTTGATTTTTAACCTGATTATGTTTCTTTTCTTACTTTGATTACTTGCTTTTATTAGCCTTGGAAGAGGCAACCCAACGAGGCATAGTTCAAAGAGACCAAAAGAAAATGGTTATATAGTCCAGTGATGGACTTGACATACAACTTGACAAAACACAAAATATACAAGCAGGCCCCTCTATAGACAAAGGAATAGGATGTCACCTACATGGGGACAGAGCTCAGAGGTCATTGACAAGCAGCTGCCCTGAGATCTCAAATAAAGAAGAGAAAACATACTTTGCTTCACCCTTATAATACTCTCTGGTGTTGGGAGGTCACCACTACATATTACTATGACTTCAGTCTCATTGAGCCAAGCAGATGAGGACCAGTCCCTCCTCCCCCTGAGAGCCCTTCAAATACTTGAGAATGCCATCACCTCACCCTTAAGTTTCTTTTATCCAGGTTAAACATTTCCATTTTCTTATGGCGCCTAAACCCAAGACCCAACATCATCCTGGCTTCCCTTCTTTTGAACATTTTTATAAATATCCTTCCCAAACTATGGGTTCCAGATGTGAACATAACACTTGGGTTGTGGTTCATCCAGTGCAGAGTACAGCACAACTACTGCCTCCCTGTTTCTGGATTCTGGGCCTCTTTTAATGTAGCCTCCAATAGCAGTTAGTCTATCTGGCTCCATTTTGTTTTGTCAACTCATCTTGTGTTTTTAGCCCACTAAAACTCTGATCTTTCCAAATCTAGCTGTGGGTTAGCCATAGCTCCCAAATCCTGGGCTGGTGACGTTTCTTGAGTCTAAGTTTAAGATTCTATGCTTACCTCTATTTTGATTTCAGCCAGTACTATTTAGTCCAACACTCTGACCTGCCAGAACCATCCCTTTTCCTGCAAGCTTCACAGTTTTTCCTCCCCCCCACCCCAAAGCTTGCCATGACACTATGGGGAATTTGTCACTTTACTCCAAGTTTTAGGGGAAGAGAATAAGTATTTATGAAATTGCCCATTAGGAACCAAGTGCCATGCTATGCTCTTTACACAAATTCTTCATCTTATTTATTTATTTATTCATTCATCTATCTATTTAATTATTATTATTATTTATTATTTATTTTTTTTGTAAATCCTTACCTTCCGTCTTGAGTCAATACTGTGTATTGGCTCCAAGGCAGAAGAGTGGTAAGGGCTAGACAATGGGGGTCAAGTGACTTGCCCAGGGTCACACAGCTGGGAAGTGTCTAAGGCCAGATTTGAACCTAGGACCTCCCATCTCTAGGCTTGGCTCTCAATCCACCGAGATACCCAGCTGCCCCACAAATTCTTCATTTTAGACCAAGTTTTGTTATCTTAGATATTATTTTCACCAAAGTTCCTAAAGGTTATCTAGGTCCTTCCATTGACAATGTGGCTTCCCTGATAGCCCGAGAGCCTCTTTTGGGCGGAGGCTCATCATTTCAGGAGAAATCCCTCTTGGTGAGATGATGTCTGCATAGCTCGGCAGTGTGACTTTCTCCCACCCACTCCAGCCGCTTTCAAGTCTAGGAGGTTGACAAGAAGCTGTTGTTTTTCATTTCACTTTTGAGTTTTTCCAAGCTAATAAAGGAGTGGGCCTGCATGAAAGGGCATTCATAATAACAGTAATAAAGCAGTCATGCCTTGGGAAATACACCAGCTCTTACAGAAATGAGATTTGCGCTGGCTGATCCTTTCCCATTTCCATCCATGGACATGAGGCTCAGATTTACATGACGGCAATCAAATAAGTACATGTGGGCGGAAGCATTTCTTTTTAAAGTGTAAAAATAGGTATTTTATTGATTCTCTTTTAAAAAACAATGCTGCTGTTTCCCAGGGACTCCTTCTACCTCACCTATCTCTTTCTTGCTAAAAAAGGACTTAAGTAAATATATGTAACAATGTAATAATAAAAAATATATATAGACACACATATGTATGCATATATACATATACACACATATAGTCCATGATATATAATATAATATATAATGATGCATAATAAATAAGTATATATAAATATATTTAAAATATTATTAAATGCTCATTGGCTATGTCAGACAATATTCCTCACTGCACACCTGTACTCCAACATGTCTCTGTTGAAAGGGAGGAAGAATGTCCACTGTGGGTCTCCTGAAGCTGCCACTGATCGTGTCATTGATCAGAGTTCCAAAGTATGTCAGTGTTGTTTTCTTATACATCCTTGTTGTTGTTGAATGTGTTGCAGGCCTGGGGATCACAGATTTAGAGCTGGAAAGAGCCTTAGAAGCTATCTAGGTCACTTTTACCTCTGTCCCTGATTTTTTATATGAAGACACTGAGATCCAGATAAGGTAAGTGATTTATCCACAGGTCACACAGCTAGCTAGCTGATGTCTAAGGCAAGATTTAATAATAATAATAATGAATATGAACTAGCATTTATATAGTATTTTAAGATTTGTAAAGAATTTTTTATTTATTTTATTTGGTCCTCAAAACAACCTTGGGAGGTAGGTGCTATTATGATTCCTCATTTTACAACTGAGGAAACTGAGGCAGACAGCAGCTAACCATAGGCCACAAAGCTCGTCTCTAAGGCAGACCATCTTGACTTCAAATAATACAATGTATTCACAGTACCTCCCAGCTACCCCAAGTTTTCAGCCAAAGTCTTCCTGGCTCCACACTGTTTTTGTTTTTGTTTTTTGCTTCTACTGGCCTTGCTCTGCATTACTTCCTTGAAGGCTTTGCAAGTTTCCCCAATTTCTCACAGGGTCAGAGCTTTAAAGCCAAAAGGAACTGCAGAGGTCATCTACTTCAGCCTCTACCTTGCATAGATGGAAAAACTGAGGTCTAGAGAATTTAAGTGACATCCAGGGTCCCACAGGTAGTGAGACTCCTTCCTGACTCCAACTCCATGGATCCATCCACTATGCCATGCTAGATATTATTTTCCTGATTGTTTGCCTTGCTCTGCATCGATCTTCATAATTTTTTCCAAGTTTTCCTTGACTTGCCTTTCCAGTCATCATTTCATAGAGTATAAGATTATTATGATTTAGAGTCATACCTAGAATTGGGAGTTCCTGGGTTCAAGTCTGGCCTTAGATACTTCTTAATTGTGTGACCCTGGGCAAGTCATTTAACCCCCATTACCTAGCCTTTCCTGCTCTTCTCCCTTGGAACCAGGACCCAGTATTGATTTTAAAATTGGAGAGGTTTAAAAAAAGAGAGAATATTTTATTATTATATCTTTATATGTTAGAATTTGATCTTCTACTTCCCAATAAAGAGACATTACTTTGTTTCCATAGTTTTGTTTTGTTGCTACCACAAAAAGTGCTACAATGAATATTTTAGAATATATGGGACCTTTGTGGATTTGACCTCCTGGGATATGTGCCCAGTTGGCTGAGTCAGAATTGAGCAAGAGTATTTTTAAACTCAAAACAATCCCACTCCCCTTCCTCCTCCTCCTCCTTCTCATTCCTATTGTTGTCAACTTTGCATTAAAACAATCAACAACAAAGTATATGAGGATGGGACCTGGCACTGTATCCAATGGTACAAATCTTGCCTCTGACATATGACTTTGAGGACTTGGACAAATTACTTGAGCTCTTGAGCTCCTTGGGTCTCCATTTTATCATCACTAAACTGAGAGAGTCCAACTGGCCGGCCTTTGAGGTTCTTTCCAGATCCATGATCTTAAGATACTGGCCATAGCTGATATTTACATGGTTCTCTATTTACTCTCAAATTGGATCCTCACAATTCTGGCAGTAAGGTTATTTTATGCTCATTTTACAGGTGAGAATATTGAGGCTCAGTAGCATCCCATCTTCATGGCGGTAGTAAGTACCTGCAATGAGAACCTTCCTGATACTCAAAGTGCTTTCCACTCTGCTTTGTTGTTGAGTTTTTTCAATTGTGTTCTACTCATTGTGACCTCATTTGGGGTTTTCTTTACAAAGATTCTGTAGTGGTTTGTCATTTCCTTCTCCAGCTCATTTTACAGATGAGGAAACTGAGGCAGAGTTAAGTGACTTTTCCAGGTTCACACAGCTAGTAAGTATCTGCAGCCAGATTTGAGTTCAGAAAGAAGAGTCTTCCTGACCCCAGAACTGGAACTCTATCCCCTGAGCCACCTAACTGCCCATTCTACTATGGTACCTGTACAAAGTAGCAATGATAATTTGCTTACTCAGTGTTTTTAAGGTATACAAAGTATTTTAAAAAGAATATTGCATTTGTGACTTGCAACAACTCTGTGAATAAATGCTAATCATTCTTTCCACCATTTCCCAGATGAATTTGAGGCTTAGAGGGGCTATATGATTTGTCTAGTGTCACAGAGCTAGTAAGTATCCCAGATGGGATTTGAACTCATGACTTCATAAATCCAAATTCAAAGATTCACCTCCTCAAAATGAAATGGTGATTTTTCTCTCTTTTTTGTACTCTTTTCTCCTAATCCCATGGGGGGTGGGGGGTGGGGATCTAGTATCCTGTTGCTAGTTCTCCTTCCACTCCCTCTACCTCCCATAAATATCAATCATTTATACCTTAGAATAAATTTTAAGTCTGTTTCACTTCTTTTTCCAAAAGCACTTCCGTAATTAACCTTCCCTCTAATTATGGGATGAAAGATTTATTTCTTTTGTCTTAAAAGGATTTTCATTTAGTGGGTGGCAGAAGCTTGAAGGGAGCCTGGTGACTCTTCTTCTGCACCCCAGAACTTACATTGGGTAGACAATTATTGCAAAAACATTTATTTCTGGTTTTTGAAAGGGAGTCTTCCCTTAATAAACTATGAAGTCAAACTCCTACCAAACTTTTTTTTTTTTGCACCTTCTCCAGGTCTATAATCACAAAAATACAGCCGAGAGATCAGCATTTAAGATCAGAATATTGTAAAATTCATGACTTTAAGAATTCCTGCCTTCCAGCTCAAAGATTATGATAACTCCAAATTGCTGCCAGGGATGAGAGAGAATAATTGCTTCTCTGAACTTCAAACCCTGGCATGTAAGTCAGTTCTCAAATCCCTTTTACAAATGTAACTTTCTAAAGATGGCATAGACATAACCCTTGTTATCTCCTACAAGATTTTTCAGACTTCAGGACTATTCCCCAAATATCATTCTCTCTTTGGCTCATCGTGCCCCTGCCAAGATCCCCCCTGGGAAAATCTATGAATTTATCTGGAGCCCGGATCTCTGCAGATGTGGGAACAAGGGTCCTCGATATCCCAGATGGTATTGAGGCAATAATAATTAGGAGGCTAGTGAAGTGATCCAGATGAACAATAATTGTGGGAAGAGAGAGGAGGAGATTGATGGAAGAGATGATGGGAAGCCTAAAACTTCTTTCTTTTAAGAGTCCATCAATGATACAACATTGTGTTAGGACTTTAAATCATTTGTGACCAAGGCTAATTTTAGCATCCAGGATAATAGATGATTATGGGGAAAAGGGAAAATTCAGGGCAGCATACCCAAAATAGGCCAACCTTTTCTAGATAAATTATCTCTTACTTCGTCCTAGAGTGCCTGGAAGAGATTGAAAAAGCAGCTCCCTGGGGATGCAGAGGGAGAACCTTGATTTTATTTTGGGAACTGTTGGTATGGGCCATTCTCCCTTATTCATTATTCAAGCTCAGCCAGCTTCTTTTGCCCCATTTGGGAACTTCCATTTGGTATCGTGCTTCCCAACCATTGCATTTTGCTACCTTTCCCACCTTTGACTCCCTCCTAACTTGTGATTCCTATCAAAAAAGCCTGCCATTAGCATTTTCTGGAGGGGAAAAAGTCTGCTCCAACTGTTGAGTGACTCTCTGTTTTCTGAGCGTTTATCACAGAGGACAGGATGGCAGAGAGATCGGGGGTGTTTGCAAAGAGTCAGGCCTTGATTCATATATCACCTTGGAAACTTATCAGCTATTTGAGCCCCAACAAGATGCTTAACCTTCCTGAGCCTATGGCGTTTCCTTAAGATGTATGACCTAAGTCACCGATAGGTGGCCAGCATATAGTTAGTATCACATAAACATCATTGGTATTAATTGCGGAAGCCCTAATCAATCAGTCAACATTAATAAAGTACTTTTTATTTCCCAGGTATTGTGCTAAGCTTTGAGATACAGAAACAAGGACTTAAAAATCCCTATTCTCAAGGATATTAAGCGTTTGTGTGTATATGTTTGTTATGCATGTATATGCATGAGCATAAAGACATGGACACACATGTATGCAGACACTGAGAATTATGTGTGTCTATGAACAATTGTGTTTATTTACATGTATGTATACATAGGGGATTATTATTATTTTTAGAACCCTTACCTTCTTTCTTAGAATCAATGCTATATAGTGGTTCCAAGACAGAAGATCAGTTAGGGCTAGGCAGTGGGGGTGAAGTGACTTACCCAGGGTCACACAGCTAGGAAATGTCTGAGGCCAGATTTGACCCAGGACCTCCCATCTCCAAGCCCGGCTTTCAATCTACTGAGCTACCCAGCTGCCCCCTGCATGGGGGATTGGACCAAAGCAGAATGGTCAGAAGCTAAACAGCTCAGTCTGATTGTCCACAAACATGTATGTATGTATGTAAATGAACCTACATGCATATATATATATATGTATACATACACACTTGAGGTCCTTGAGAATAGGAATTTTTCATTTTTTTGGTATTCCCAGAACCTAGAACAATGTCTGCTAATAATTGATGCTTATTGATTGAATAAGGCATCACCAGTTGGTACCTACAGAGATATGTGTGTCTATATGTATTCAGAATTCCCACAAATAAATTCAATAATGATATATCTCTATAGTTGGGTCATACTAAACATCATTTTCCACTCTATAGCTTTCCAAATCAACTTCCCAACAGAAGAAGAGAGGCTGGATGGCATCATCAGAACTGGAGAGGCAGCATGATAGAATAAAGGAATAATCAGTCTTAGATACAAGAAGTCCTGATTTCAAATCCTGCTTCTGATGTGTAAATGTGTAACCATGGGCAAGTCACTTGAGCTTTCTAAACCTGTTTGTTTTCACAAAATGGAGCAGTAACTAGTACTGTAAAATTTAAATCAATATCCAATAACTCCAAGTATCATATTTTATAAGATTTATCAATAATCACTTGAAGTAGGAATAATACAAGAACAAAAGTAAACTCCTGCCTGAGACTCACCCCACCTGCACAAACCGCGATCAGGAGAAAAGAGAGAGAGGCGAGGTGACACAAAACTTACATCCTCCCTTCGTTAGCGCGTAATGTGAGAAGGAACATGGGAAGCTGGGATTTAGCGTCCTGGGGAGCAGATTCTAATTACACAATTCTTATAATATTTAGTCTGTAAGAGTGATCTCCCTCCCATCTTCCAGAAATAGGTTGCATTCATTCTGTATACATTAATATATGTTCTCATTTTTCAACTTTTAGAATGGAAGCTCCTTGAGGGTAGGAACTTCCATGCTTTGCATTTGTAGCTCTAGTGCCTCACACATAGTAGGAACTCAATAAATGCTTGTTTATTGATTGAAAAAATATATGTAAGGTATTTTGAAAATTTGAAAGTATTTATAAATAAAAGTTATAATAATAATAATATGGATCTGAAAAGGATACTGTAAGCTCAGTAGCAGTTAATGGAATGATACAGCAGACAAGAAGGTTGTCTGAATCTCAAGCAAGATTAAGAGACAAAATTGCCAGATTATATATCAAGATGGAGAACTGATTATTTTCTCTAATCTTAGTGATCTCTCAAAGCCCTCCAAAATAAGAATCATGAGCAAGAGAAAACCATCTAGTTTAACCCTTTCATTAAAAAAAAAAACACCTCCCAGTCTTAGAAGCAATACCATGTATTGGTTCTAAGGCAGAAGAGTGATAAGGCCTAGGCAACTGAGGTTAAGTGACTTGCCCAGGGTCACACAGTTAGGACGTGTCTGAGGCCAGATTTGAACCCAGGTCTTCCCAACTTCAGGCTTGGCACTCTATCCACTGTGCTACCTCATTGTCCCTGATTCTAGGATTTGTTGTTATTGGTTGCTGTAGTTATCAGGATTTGTATGGCAAACTGTATTCTCCTGCGGCGCATCTTCTTTCCTAAAGGCAAAGTCTTCATGTAGCTCTCTTGGGTTTATGCATTTTTATATATTTGATAGAATTGTGGATAAGCAGACCAGGCTGTTTAACTACTGGATATGTTTGGCTTCTCCCCATTCTGCCGTGGTTCAATTCCCTTTCGGTTTGGTGCTAGGAGGGTGGTGAAGTTGAAAAGGAATTGGTAAGATAGCCCTCTCTGCCATCTGTTTTATCTAAAGAACTCCTCCCAAGTCAGACTCTTTCTTTCTCACACAGAATCACCTTTACTTCTAGAATAAGTATGTGTCTAGGGCTGGAGAGGACTCCAGAGGCCATATAAATAAGCACCTCTTTTTACAGAGGAGGAAATTGAGGCCCAGTGGCTTTGGACCCAAGGTCATAGGTTTACAATTAGAAGAGATCTTCAAGGCTATCCTGTCTGCTCCTCTTATTTTACAGATAGGGAAACTAAGACCCAAGGAGTTAAAGTGACTATTTTTGCACAATTTTGCACAAAGGAAGTAAGGACTTGACCAATTAAAATGAAAAATATTTGGGCATCTCAGTGGTCTGAGCCTAGAACTTGGTAGGTGATAATCTCACCTTACTCTATCTTGGTCAGACCACTCTGGAGGGATGTGTTCATTTATAGGTACTTCATTTTAGTAAGAATATGATAAACTAGCGAGTTTTTAGAAGAGGACAACCATGATGTTGAAGGGTCTCAAGTTTAAGCAATAGTCAATAATAATAGTGATTATTATTGTTGTTTTTCATTTTAATATCTCCTCTAACTCTTGCCTCTCTGCCAACCTCTAGTTTTAGATCTTCAACTGCTTAATGGACATCTGAAACTGGATTTCCAGTCTACATTTTAAACTGTCCAAAATGGAATTCATTATCTTTCCCTTTAAACAATCCCTCCTTCCAAACTTCCCTATTGTCAAGGGCACTACCATTCTCCCAGTCCTTCAGGCCCATGATCTCATCTCCTCACCATCTTGCATTTCTCTCCCATCTGCCATCCAATCTGCTGCGATGGTCTATTGATTTCACCTTTGCAATATCTCTTGAATATACTCCTTTCTCTCCTCTGATATTGCTATGTGAACCTTAAAATTTCCCAGACCCTACTTCATAAGATTGGATTAAGACCATTCCCCATTTGGACAGTGAACTCTACTTAGATCAGGAATGTGAGAACTCTACTTCACCTACTTAAGACTTCCCTAGGGGAAGATAAAGTTGTAAACTCTTTTCTGAACAATGAAAAGTACTTAAACCCATACTTATAATAAGGCAAAAAGTTCTTAAGATAAGTACCTATAAAGGTCAAGCAACTTGTGAATTTACAAGGAACAAAGAGCTGAGAAACTTAGAGCTTTCCTGGTGTGAATTACTCAAAAATTTACACCTTCTTAGGTATGGACTAAAAATGGTCTGTCCTTTGAAAAACGTCTACTGTGATTGGTAGATGGAAGAACTTAGGGGAGGTGACATAGGAGAAAATTCCCTATATAAGGAGATGACAGGCTCTTAAGAAAAGACCAGTCTCTAAGGAGGCTGTTGGGAGAGGAGTCTCCAAGGAGTCTCTTGGGAGAGGCTCTTGAGGACAATTCAGATTGAGGATTGAGCTGGTGGAGGCAGCTGAGATGATGCTGGCCTGGTGTCACTAGAATCCTTGCTTGGACAGATCTTGTGGTGAGTGATTAAGGACTGACTAATCTTTTCTCTTAGGGCTTAGGCCTGGGTTGGCCAGGACTGGCCAGGGCTGGCTTATCCCTTTCTCATTATTCCCTCTTTTTCTCTCTTTCTCTCTTTCTTTAATTCCTCATTGTATTAATTAATTTAAATCTCTATAAAACCCAGTTGACTTGGGTATATTTCATAATTGGGACTATTTCCCTGGCGACTACCTTATATATTGATTTAAAAACAAGAAACTGTAGTGAAAACATATTTTCTGCGGTCACAATTTACTCATCCATTCTTATATCTATCACAATTTAAGTCTTCCACTATTTTAACTGCTGCAGTTTATGGCCTCAACCATTTTAATTATTACAGCTACCATCTTCGTTCAAGCTCTCATCACCTCAAACTTTGGACTTTTGCAGTAGCCTCCTGGTGAATCTGCCTGTCACAAGTCCTTCCCTACTGCAGTCTACCCTCTATTCATTGACCAAAATGATTTTCCTAAAGCATTAGTCTAACATTGTCAATTCCCTTACTCAATAAACTTCGATGGCTCCCTTATCAACTCTATGATCAAACACAAAATCCTCTCTATGATATTCAAAGCCCATAATAACATATTCTTCTCTCTTCTTCCCAGTCTTCTTTCACCTCCCTACCCATTTGTATTCTTTGATCCAGTAACACTGTCCTCCTGGCTGTTCCATGGACAAGACACTCCACTCTTGGTTCTGGCTTTGTCTGTACTCCATGATGCAATGTTCTCCCTCTACTAATGCTCTCCACCTACTGGTTTCTCTGGTTTCTTTTAAGTCCCTTACCTTCTACAGGAAACCTTTCCTGATTCCTCTTAATTCTAGTGCCTTCCCTCTGCTAATTATTGCCTATTCATTCTGTAATAGTTTGTACATATTTGTCTGCTTGTTTTCCCCATTAGATTGGGAGCTCTTTGAGGGGGACTGTCTTTTGCTTTTTATTGTATCTCCAACATTTAATGTAATTCCTGGCACATAATGGTGCTTAATAAATGTTAATTGACTGACTAATTAGAATTTATGTAACTCTTTAAGGTTTGCAAAACATTTTATAGTATGTTATCTCATTTGATCTCCCAAACAACTCTGTGAGAGGTAGGTGCTATTATTACCCTCATTTTACAGAGGAGGAAACTGAGACAGGTAGATTAAGTGACTTGCCCAAGGTCATATACCTTGTAAGTGTCTGAGTTCAAATTTGAACTCAGGTCTTCCTGACTCACAAACTAGCACCAAAAGAACTTTCTGGTGGGATCTTCCTCACTAGCATCCTATAAGCAAGGTCCAGATGAATGCTGGTCAAGCATTTCACATAGAGGAAAATGGTTCAGGTTTTGGTTTTTCTGAAATCCTTTTCAACTATGGGATGCTTTTGGTTCTATCTTCTGACTCTCAGGAACACCTCATCTCCCCTAAAACTTGAATATTACTAGGCCCCCTTCCCTCTTCTTCCCTTTTAAACCTTTTTTTTTCTATTCACAGCGTGTTGTTTGTTTGTTTTTTTCTTTTCTGTCTCTAATTCAGGTGGTGCCTATTTCTATTGTATGCCAGTCACTTTAGTGGCAGACATATTTTGATGGGGGTTCTTAAGACAGTTCACCATCCCCCTCCCACTCCTCTCCCCCCATCCAGCACATCCAGCACATCTTTTGTATTAACATACAACAGAGGTGCTTATTTGCTTAAATTATCTCTGTTGTAAATTCCCAAGTGGTTTCCTGGAACTAACAGCTGGAGTTTTAGGCACTCAACAAAGTGATAAAAATCTGTCAATAGACCGCTTCATCACCATCAGCTCCAAATTCAGAGCACATACTGTGTGCAGTCCAGTGCCAGGCATACAGAGAGGCATGAATCAGCAGTCCTTCCCCTCCAAGAGGCCTGGAGTGGTTGGGAAGCCACACTGCAGTGGACAGAGTTCTGGATGGGTGAATGAGTACAGTACAAACTTGCATCACCTGGAAGAGAAAGTGAGGTTGATGACTTGGATGAGCAAGTCAAGATATCACCCCATGGTGCCATTGGTCCTCTTCGAAAACAAAGGACAATCAACATCCAGTTGGCCACTCCAATCTTGCCAGTTGCCCTGCTGCTGGTACATACTGCCCTTACCTCCAATCCCCACTTTCCACTTCATTTTCCTGGGATAGTAACCTAATCAATATTATTTTGGCTTCTGGAAAGGTCATGCCAACTAATCACTTACCATCCTTTTGACTCACTCCTAAGGCCAATATTCTCTTCCCTGGCCATCTCCATGTTATATGAGTTGCCTCCTCCTAGGAAAACACAGGGAGCTTATTCTCCATCTGCTCATTGAGGGCAGGGACTGGAACCCTAACACAGTGTCTGGCATGTAGGTGTTTAATAAATGCTTTTTTATTCATGAGTTCATACTAGAAGGGACTCAGGATTTTTTTTTTAATTTGGATTAGAGGAAATCTTTTCTAACCCTCTCATTTTATAGATGAAGAAACTGAGTCAGACAGAAGTAAATCAACTTGTCCAAGTTGATTTAGGTAGAAAGTATTAGGGGTGGAATTTGACCCCAAGTCTTCCTAATTCCAAGGCCAGCATTCAGATTCCCTTTGCCTCTCTGCCTCTAATTCTTTTATTCAAGCCAGAAGACTTAGGGTCAAACTTTGGCTCTGCTACTTCCTACCTGTGCAACCTTTGTCATATTACCAAATCTCTCTCAGACTCAGTTTCTACAACTTAATTAGATAAGGGAAGTGGACTGGATGATCTTGAAGGTCCTTTTTGGATTTGCTAATCTATGAGAGGCAGAATAGCATAATGATGAGAGGGTTGGACTAGGAAAACTCAGGTTTACATTTTGCCTTAGGCATTTATTAGTGTTTAACCCAGTGCCTGACTTAGAGTGAGTGCTTAATACATATTTATTGAATTGAATCAATATGATCTTGGGCAAGTCATGCAAGAAGTAGTAACTAGGATAGAGAGATGGGCCAGAGTCAGAAAGACCCAAGTACAAATCCAGTCTCAGATAATTTACTAGCTGTGTGACCATAGGCAAGTCATTTAGTTCTGCTTACCTCAGTTTCCTTATCCGTAAAATGAGTCAGAGAAGGAAATGGCAAATCACTCCAGTATCTCTGTCAAGATAATCCCAAAAGAAGTAACAAAGAGTCCCAATATGAGTGAATGAGTCAACAACAATAACAACAAAATGCAGGAAAGAGTAGCACCTCCCTCACAGGTTTGATGTAAAGCTCAAATGAATATATATATATATATATATATATATATATATATATATATATAATTGGGTCAGTCAGTTATGATGTTATGATCCTTTGCCAATATGAAACAAATAAACAATGACATTTTAAATGTAAAATGAGTGGTAAGAGAGGCAGCTATAGTGTGTAGTGTATGGAGAGTCTTGAACCCAGGAAGACCTGGTTCCAATCCTGCCTTCAGTATATACTGGCTGTCTGAATAAGTCACTTAATGTCTCAAAACTCTTAGGAAGTCCCCTGAGACTACCTACTGTAGAGAATTTGCAGGCCTTCATTGGTGGGGAGAATATCCCTATCTGGAGATTCCCTCTGCATATGAAATCATAGATTCAGCCTCTATTCCTAAGATGAGTGGCATAAATAGAAATAATAGGAACTTAGAGGAGAGCATGATCAGAGCCCTATGGCACATGAACAGAGTCAAACTAGCAACATTCCTGAGAGCTTAAGTGCCACTAAAATGCCACCACAATGAGGAGTGCAGGAAAGTCCAGTGACTGCCTTTACCAACAAACACTGGAGAGCCTCGCCAAAAAGAGATATGGCAACCAAGAGCAACGATGGTTCCAAAGAAAAGCTTATTGGCAAAACATTCATTGCAAAAGATGATAACAAAAGAATATGAGAAATGTTGCTTCAGAAAATCATCCCACCACCACCATCACATTTTCAGGAGAAAATAAGTGTGCAGAGATCTGGGGATGTGATCCAGTGAAGGTTTTGAGCCTTTGTAAATAAAGCTGGAAGGAAGATGGCAATGAAAGAGAATGACTATTTATATAGTAATTTGTTCTCATTAATAAGAAATGTGGAACCTCATGAGTGGACACTGCCATCTCAATATCCTAAGTCTCGGGCGAAGAAGTAACTATAAAGGGCTTTTAAAGAGCCAAAAGTAGGAAAGAGAGCCTGGTTTTTGATCAAGTAGATATAAAAGAAATTCATGCTGGATATGAAACAAGTATTGATGTTAAGATCTCTGAAAGGGGAGAGGCCAGACAAGCCAGTAGCTGCATAATAGCTTGGAGGATAACATCAAGTCTAAGCTAGTTGAGTAACTGTTAGATCAGCTGTGAATTCTGAGCATATACTGGATCAAACTCCAAGAATATGGACCCACACAGGAAAAACAGAAATATCTATACATTACTAAATAGGATTTATTAGAGCATGTTTTACTGTGTCTGTCATTCTCTTGTATTTTGTCAAGGGGCAATGCTCCAGAACCATATATGAAGATAGGGTAAAGAGACCTTTGCAGTGTACATGGGCTCAGATATAGATATGCACCAGGCCAACCCTCTTTTATATCCTCCTGACCAGTCAAAACATCCAAACCCCCCAAAATACAGTGCTTGAAGCAAGAGAATGAATAAATAAATGAATTCAGGAGTATTTACTGTGCCCACATAAATCATCAACATTTTAATACATTACTAATAAAGTTCTACAAGAAGAGATAGAAAGAGATGCTTTGTTTAAAGCAACAACATATAGAATTAAGTACCAGGGAATAAACTTGCCAAAACAAACCCGGGAACTGTATGAACATAGTTATAATACTTTTTATACAAATAAGTTTAAATATAAATAATTGGAGAAATCTCAATTGTTCATGGATGGGCAGAGCCAATGTAATTAAAATGACAAACCTACCTAACCTAATGTACTTATTCAATGCCATCCCAATCAAATTGGCAAAAAAAAAAATCTATCTTATTGAGCTAGGAAGAATAATTTAAGAATTCATTTGGAAGAACAAAAGATCAAGGATAAGATAATTAATGAAAAAAGGTAAACAAAGGCTGTCTAGCAGTATTAGATTTTAATCCATGTTATAAAGTAATAATTATTAAAACTATCTGGAACTGGTTGAGATAAAAAAAAGTAGAATGGTAGAACAGAACAAATATATAGCAAACAGTAGTAAAAGTTCATTGTAACCTTGTATTTGCCAAAAATATAGATCCAGACTCTTGGAATAAGAACTCTTTTTTTTTTTTGGGTAAAAACTGTTGGGACAATTGAAAATAGTTTGGCAGAAACTAGATAAAGACCAATATCCTATACCATTCATTAAGGTAAAATCAAAATGGACAAAGGATATAGATATAAAAGGAGATATGATAAGCAATTTAGAACACAGAACATATTACCTATCAGGTTTGTGGATATGGAGAGGAATTCATGAGTCAACAAAAGATGGAGAACATTGTGAGATACAAAGTTGATAACTCTGGGTACATTAAATTGAAAAACTTTTTACAAATAAAACAAATGTTGCTAAGATTAAGTCTAAGGAAAGTAGAAAATTGGGAAACATTTTTCATAGACAGTCTCTTGGACAGCGGTCTCATATCTAAAATACATAGAGAACTTTGGCAAATTTATGGGAACAAGAGTCATTCCCCAAATAATAAATGAATAAAAGAGATGAACAGTTTTGAGATGAAAAAATCAAAACCATCTATAGGTACATGAAAAATGCTTTGAATCACTACTAATTAGGAAAATGCAAACTAAAACAATTCTGAGATATCATTTCATATCCATCAGACTGACTAAAATGTCAAAAGGGCAAAATGATAAATGTTGGAGGGGAGGTAGAAGAGTGGAGACACTAATTATTCTATTGGTGGAACTGTGAACTGATCTAACCATTTTAAAGATCAATTTAGAGTTTTCCCCACAGAACTAGAAAACTATGTGTGTCCATAGACCTAGCAATAGTATTGCTAGATCTATTTCCCAAGGAGATCAGAGAAAAAAGGAAAAGAATTATATGTTCCAAAATATTTACAGCAGCTATCTTTGTGGTGGTAAAGACATGGAAAATGAGGGAATGCCCATCAGTTGAGGAATGGCTAAACAAATTGTGGCATGTGATTGTGATGGAATACTACTTTGCCATAAGAAACAATGAGGAGATTAATTTTTTTTAAACCCTTACCTTCCATCTTGGAATCAGTACTGTGTATGGGCTCCAAGAAAGAAGAGGGGTAAGGGCTAGGCAATGGGGGTTAAGTGACTGGCCCAGGGTCACATAGCTAGGAATTGTCTGAGGCCAGATTTGAACCCAGGACCTCCCATCTCTGGGCCTGGCTTGAGCAGATTAACTTTTTTAAAACTTGGAAAGAACTACATGAGATAATGAAGAATGAAACTAGTAGAACTAAGAGAACATTATATACAGCTATAGACTTAATTTTTGAGGAATAACGTTTGAACGTTTACTCCCATAGAATTAATTGAAAATATGAAAGGTATAATCTATATATTTTGCCAAATGCCTTCTATGGTTCAAGGAGTAGAGGGAGAGACAGAAGAAGGAAAGAAAGAAAGAAAGAAAGAAAGAAAGAAAGAAAGAAAGAAAGAAAGAAAGAAAGAAAGAAAGAAAGAAAGAAAGAAAGAAAGAAAGAAAGAAAGAAAGAAAGAAAGAAAGAAAGAAAGAAAGAAAGAAGGAAGGAAGGAAGGAAGGAAGGAAGGAAGGAAGGAAGGAAGGAAGGAAGGAAGGAAAGAAAGAAAGAAAGAAAGAAAGAAAGAAAGAAAGAAAGAAAGAAAGAAAGAAAGAAAGAGGCAAAAAGAAATCTTTACTGTGTATCAAACTTGGGAACAATATGTGTTAGTCACTGGAGATAACAAAGACCAAAGTGAAATAGCCCTTACCCTCAAGGAACTTATATTCTATAGGGAAAGGCCTACTATGTAAAACCAGGCACCTTACTAAATGTTTTACAAATATTATCTCATTTGATCCTCACTACTACCCTGATAGGTAGATATTATTATTGTTATTGTTATTATTATTATCCCCATTTTACAGATGAGGAAATTGAGACAAACAAGAGTTTAAATGACTTGTTTGAATCACACAACTAGTTAGTATCTGAGACAGATTTGAACTCAAGTCTTCCTAAATTCTGGCCTAGTGGTCATAGATAGCTAGATAGATATACATGGATAGAAATCCATATATACACTGCTTAGATCTATAAATTCATGATAATTTGGTAGTGAGGGAGACAGTAAAACCTGGAGAAGAGCAGGAGAGGCTTCATGTAAAAGATGGCATTTGAGCTTAGCCTTGAAGGAAGCTTGGAATTCTATGAGACAGAGGAGGGGAACAGATGGGGCACAGGGTTTTCTAGGCATGGGGGAAGTCTGGTTAAAAAAAGCATGAAGATGGGAAACATTGCCAATTTCAAATAAGACTTCCTGATTGGCTAAATCATAAAGCCTGTTAAGGGGTGGGGTAATAATAATCATGACAGCTAAATATTATACTTAAGATTTAAACATTTCTTTATGTATATCATCTCATTTGAGCCTCAAGACTACCTTATGAGATAAGTGCTATTGTTATCCCCATTTTATAGATGAGGCAACTGAAACTGAGATGTTAAGTGATTTGACTAGGTTACCTGAAGGGTAAATATATATCTAAGGCAGAATTTGAACTATATAATCATCTTATTACTGTGTGAGATAAGTGCTATCACTTTCTCCATTTTACTGATTAAGAAGCATACAGGATGTACTTTATATACCCAAGTCACATAGCATGTTAAGTGTCCAAGACAGGATTTGAACTCAGTTCTTCCTGATTTCAAATATTATACTCTCTATTCTATGCCACCTAGTTGTCTTTCTTATTTGTTGAGGTAAGTATTCTTATCTCCATTTTTCAGATGAGAAAACTGAAGAAATCAAAAGTTAAGTTACTTTTCTAAGGTCATACAGCTAGTACCTGAGGCAGATTTTGAGATCTTTCTGATTTCAAGTCTAGCCCTCTAACATATAAGACTGAAAAGTTAGTTGGGTCCAGGTTTTAAAGGGTCAAATATATAACACACAGAGAGTCCCTTCAACATAAAGAGATTGAGCTCTTAAGGACCCTGCTCTTTCCATTCTCATACTCAGTATCAGGTTATGGCTTGTGTGGCGCTAGAGACATGGTCCATGAGGAAACCTGAGCAAGCAAATGCCAAGGATCAAAGGTAGTCAAATCTCATCCTCACCAGGTTAGTTTACTTTATATCCTAGATGGCTCAAGGTGAAACAAAGATAAATGAGAGTGTGCTAACATTATTTTTAGGTTGAGGAGACAGAACAAACATGAGGGATGGAAGGGACAGATCACCCTGGCTCACCTTGTGGGGAAATGTTTACAGGTCCTTCTCATTGCACAGGTCCAGGGTCTTTCTCTGCCCCCATGTTTCTTTTCCCCATCTATGCCTTCCAAATACAACTGGGAGCACATCATCAGCTATGAGATCCATAGTTGGAAAGTGGTGAATGAGGTTTTAACTCTGGGCACCTATACTAAAGGAAATGGTCTGTACCATTCCTCACTACATACCATTGGTCCATTGTATCAGGTGTCAGTTCAGGATTATCTTTGCCTCCAGGGTCTTTAGTGCCTCCTCACAGGACTCTTACAGAGCTCTGCTTCCTTGCTTCTTATCCCAGCTTGCTTCCTTCCTTCCTTCCTTCCTTCCTTCCTTCCTTCCTTCCTTCCTTCCTTCCTTCCTTCCTTCCTTCCTTCCTTCCTTCCTTCCATCCTTCCTCTTTCCTTCCTTCCTTCCTTCCTTCCTTCCTTCCTTCCTTCCTTCCTTCCTTCCTTCCTTCCTTCCTTCCTTCCTTCCTTCCTTCCTTCCTTCCTTCCTTCCTTCCTTCCTTCCTTCCTTCCTTCCTTCCTTCCTTCCTTCCTTCCTTCCTTCCTTCCTTCCTTCCTTCCTTCCTTCCTTCTTTCCTTCCTTCCTTCCTTCCTTCCTTCCTTCCTTCCTTCCTGCCTTCCTTCCTTCCTTCCTGCCTTCCTTCCTTCCTTCCTTCTCCTTCCTTCCTTCCTCTCTCCCTCCCTTCCTCCTTTCCTCCCTTCCTTTCTCTCTCCCTCCTTTTCTTTCCTTTCCCTGGAGTAAGAATGAGACTGTTCATTCTCTGATCAATCAGATTATCTTCCCTACTGTCCATTTCCTTCAGAATTCCTTATTATAGCATTAGTGACTATTGACCCATATGCTGACTTTCTTGTCTATCCATATGTCAAACATATCTTTAATGAAAACTAAATAAAAAAGGCAGGTTTTCATGGGTGTTGTTCTACTGAAGACCAAAACTTGATGGCAGCACAATTGGCTGAGACCTAGAGAATTTAAGATCCTGCTGATACTTGGCTGTGGATTAAAAAAAACAACAAACCATTCACTTGGCCCTTTAGATAGCATTGTGTTCTGCCAGGTGAAAGATTTATTGAATTCCATAAACAGGGCTTAATGCAATAAGTGCAATTCTACATACAGAGGGGATCATTTAGAGAAACTCAACATAGACCAGGATGTTCTTTTTATTCAAGATATGCTCCATGCACCCCAAAGAGATAATAAGGAAAAAGATTTATACAAGAATATTCATAGCTATGCTTTTTGTGGTGGCAAAAAAATTGGAAAATGAAGGGATGCCCTTTGATTGGGGAATGGCTAAACAAATAGTGGGATCTGTTGGTGATGGAATACTATTGTGCTTAAAGAAATAATGAACTGGAGGAACTCCATGTGAACTGGAACAACCACCAGGAACTGATGCAGAGTGAGAGGAGCAGAACCAGGAGAACATTGTACACAGAGACTGATACACTGTGGTACAATTGATTGTAATGCACTTCTCTACTAGCAGCAATGCAATGATCCAGGATAATTCTGAGGGACTTATGAGAAAGAATGCTATCTACAGTCAGAGGAAGAACTGTGAGAATGGAAACACAGAAGAAAAACAACTGCTTGATCACATGGGTCAATAGGGATATGATTGGGGATGTAGACTCTAAGTGATCACCCTAGTGCAAATATCAATAATATGGAAATAGGTCTTGATCAATGACACATGTTAAACCCAGTGGAATTGAGATTGCCTATGGGAAGGGGTTGGAGGAAGGGAAGGGAAAGAACATAAATCCTGTAACCATGGAAAAATATTCTAAATTGATTAAATAAAATTAAAAAATATATATATGCTCCATGACACTGGCAGGAAACTTGGATGAATACATGGCTCATTGGTGTCAATGACATCATTACCTCATTGAACAACTGCATTTGTGTGGAAAGAATCTAGCTGCAATAGGGAGCCACTGGAGTTTATAGACTTGAGGGCATATGTGGCCAAATCTGTATTTTAGGAAGATTAATTTGACAGTGGAGTAGAGGATGGATTGGAATGGGCTACTCTCCCACTCAACAAATACTAATGGCTCCTTGTTGCCATTAAAATAAAATATTAACTCATCTTTTTTACTTTTAAGTCTTTTACAAACTAATCTTAATCTAGCTTTCCAGCCTTATTGGTTATACATCAATTACTCTCCCAAACTCTGTGATCTTTTGTGTTCTTATAACATAAGTCTCCCTCTGCCATCTATACATCTTTGCATTGACCATCCCTCATGCCTAGAATGCAATTTTGTCTCATAGAATCTCCCTCTTCCTTCAAGATCCAACTCTAAACACTATCTTCAACATGTAAATTTTCCAACTCTTCTCCAATGACTTGTACTCTCCCTCCTCAAAACAACATATTTAACTACCTTGTATTTATTCAGAATGTTCTTATATATGTACACATTGTCTCCTCCAGTAGAATATAAGTTCCTTGGGAGAAGGAATTTTTAATTCTTTGTTTTTATGTCCCCAGTGTCTAGCACATAGTAGGTATTGAATAAATATTGATAGATGGATTAATCCATTTATCTTGGACAGGTACTACAGGTGAAGTTATTTAATCTTAGGACTGAATAGGAAGAACACATGGGCTGAATTAGATTTAGGAAAATGCACAGTCATTTTTGGTAGCCCAAGTTACTGACTGCTATGAATGTCCCTCTTTTTAAAATGAATATTCTCCCAGTATTATTCCATGAATGTTAAACAGGAATCACTGTAATGTTAGAGAAATAAAAATTGCTGATACCTCTAAGAACTATGGAAAGATGAATAGTGGGTCTAAGCAGGTTACAAAAAGAATATTATTTATGTCTAAAGAGATCATTAATATGATTCAGCTGAACAAAAATGAAGGGGTAGGTGGGAGAGAAAGAGAAGGGAATAAGCACCTACTATGTGCCAGAGAACAATTTTTCAGTTCTGGGATACAAAGACAAAACCAAAATAGTCCTTTAAAAATCTGGTATTCTACTGGACATATTAAAGGTCTATCACATCAGGTAGTGAAATGAGGGGAAACAGATGGACAAGGATTGTAAACTCCATGAGGGTAAGGTCTGTTTCAATTTTGTCTTTGATCCATGACACCTAATGGTAGGTGCTTATAAATAGTGGGTGCTTAGAATATGCTTACTGAATTGATTTTGAATTGAGTAAGGCCTCTCTTTTTCACTTCCTGCTGCTTAGCAGTTATTCAGAGACTAAAGATGGTTGAAGAAAAAATATTCCATATCTTTATGCACTGTGGTCATCAGGAATTAATCTGAGGGACAGTGTACTCATGGCCTTTTAGCTTTATCTTTTGGAAACCTGAATCAGAAAGGGCAGGGAGTGATATTGGCCAGGACTTCAGTGATGTACACATTAGAGATAATAGAACTCTATGGAAGGGTAAGAGTTGGGGTGAGGGATGGGGTTCTTTATTTTTCTTTAAGCTAGATTGGGAATCTAATGACCATTCCTATTGTGACATCAAAGGTTTAGATCCTCTAAGAAAGTGGTGCTTAACTTGGAATTTTAGTTTCATGTAGAAACAGTTTTTCCCTCCCTCCTCTCTCCCCAAATAGTACAATATCCACTGTACATGTTATCATATAGTACATATTTCCCTCTCCTTCATGTTGTGAAATAAGACACATATAGCTTATAGCACAGAAAAATTCATGGAGGAAATAAATGAAGAATGACACATTTCAATCTGTAAATACATTGATAGGTTTATTTCAATATAATTGATTTCCTCTGTATTTTATTTTATGCATTTAAGAGTATTTCTCTGAGGATTCCTTGGCATTATCACATTGCCTTAGGGGTCCAGGGACACAGAAATCTTGGAAGTGATTTTGGACCATTTTGCATATCAAACAAGTTCCTAAAGGGAGGCAAATGAAAGCTGTCATTGTCATCTTTCTCATTGTAATAGAGCTTCCAGCAGTCCTCCAATAAGTGGAGGCAAGGCAATTATTGCCCCTGCCCTGGGATGGTGGAAAGGGCACTCAAGTGCTTATGGACTAGATATCATCCGGGGATTCTAGGTCAGCAGGCATATAGAAGGTGAACAGCTTGAGATACTATGAATGAAAGTATCAGGGAGCCCAGATAGCAAACTACTCCCAGAGAATGTGATATGAGATTGGCAAGAACCAGAATTAAAGAAGCATGCATGCTGCCATTTGAAGAGATGGCAGTGCCAGAAAAGGAAGCCACACAGACTCCAGAGGGAAGGAGGTGGGAAGAGAGATGAAGCTCCTGAAACAGCCTCCAGGATCATTATTCCCTTCATGAGGAAAAAAAAAACTATCTGAGTATGGTTCCATAGAATTATGTGCCAAATATCTGGAGAAGGAAACAGCTCAACAGGAGGAGCTTTTTATTGGTTTTGATAAGAGACTTGGCTAGAAGTGCCTTCTCTGTTCTTTACTGCCTTTAATAAATTTGTTCTAAGTTTAAGGCTTTGGTAGCCTGAGTGCTTTCAGGAGATCCAAGGACTCCTTGAGAGACACAAGTCAAATTTGGAATTCCTAGGAGAGTCAAGAGGTAGGAAAAAGACAAGCCAAAATGATTGTAATTAGAAAGAAGCCTTAGGATCGAGCCTGGTCCACTGTCTAAGAAGTCAAGTTTTGGCACACTTATGACATCTATGGTTGAAGCCTAGGTATGTATTAAAGAATCTTAGACAAAAGTGATGGATGCATTATTAAAGGAATATGACAAGATGCCCAGGGAGGTTAATATTGATGGTACCACATTACAAAATTGGAGGCCTTCAGGATATAGTGAAAAGTCCTGAACTTGAAGCAATAGTCAAGTTTTGAATTCATCTCAGCGATATGCCCTTGGTCCAAATTATTTTACCTCTCTTGTACTCAGTTTTCTTATCTGTAAACTAAGAGTAAGACCTCTACACATTCCTTTCAGCTATAAGACTTGTGATTTTAGGAACTTCTCCAAAGAGTGGATGAAAAAGATGAATAGCCTTTGATTTTCCATTTTGTGAAAGCCTTGCTGAAAAGAAAGGGGAAGAAAAGCAGTAACTTAAAACTTTATTCCACCCCTCACATATATTAACTGTGTCCCCACAACTGAAAAACTTCATATCATCTCAATTTCCTCATCTAAAAAAAGGTGATCATCTCTTCACCATGGCCCTACTAACCAACCATTTCTATCTCACAGGAAACTTGGACTCCATCCCTGGGTCCTGTGGCACTGACAGGTAAGCTTTTGCCTTTTCTTTCAAGGGTATGGGATTTCATACATTTCTCAGCTATCTCAGCACATGTGTGCTCTCCATCTACTCTTTCTCCATCCCTTCTTCCATTTGCATTATACTTTGTCTTTAGAATGTAAGTGCTTTACTATGCTCAAAGGGCTTTAAAAGAATGCATACCCTTGATCCAGCAATGCCACCTCTAGGATTGTACCCTAAAGAGATAATAATGAAAAATGTTTGTATAGAAATATTCATAGCTGTGCTCTTTGTGGTGGCAAAAAAACCCTGGAAAACGAGGGGGTATCTCTTGATTGGGGAATGGCTGAACAAATTGTGGTATCTGATGGTGATGGAATACTGTTGTGCTGTAAGGAGTGATGAACTGGAGGAATTATCTATGAATTGGAAAAACTGATGCAGAGTGAAATGAGCAGAACCAAGAGAACATCATACACAGAAAGTGAAACATTACTGAACAATACAGTGTAATGGACTTTGCTACTACAAGACAATCCCAAGGGACTTATGAGAAAGAATGCTATCCATATTGTGAGGAAGAATTATGGGAGTAGAAACACAGAAGAAAAACAAATGACTTATCATTTGCTTATATGGATGTATGTTTGGAAGTTTTGGTTTTAAAAGATTGCTCTATTGCAAAAAGAAATAATATGAAAATAAGTATAAGTGATAACATTTTTATAACCCAGTGGAAATGCTGATTGGATCCAGGAGGGGGGAACTAAGAGGAGAGGGAATGAAAATAAAAGGTGTAAGCACGGAAAAAATTTTTTAAAGAATGTAAACTCCTTGAAGGCAGGAAATATCTTGCTTGCATTTATGTCCTCAACTCTTACCATAGTGCCTGGTACATATTAAGTGCTGAATAAATGTTTTATCTCTTTTTCTACCTATCAATCTGTCTTTCTAAAATGGAATCAATAAAACTACCCAAGGTTGATGTGTAGATCAAAGAAAACATCATTTGTAATGCACATTTTTCTTTCTTTTTTTTTTACTAAAACCCTTATCTTCCATCTTAGAATCAATACTATGTATTGGTTCCAAGGCAAGAAGAGTCGTAAGGGCTAGGCAATGGGGGTTAAATAACACAGCTAGGAAGTGTCTGCAGTCAGATTTGAACCCAGGATCTCCCATCTCTATTCTTGGCTCTCAATCCACTGTGCCACCTAGCTGCCTCTCTGCAATACACTTTGCAGACCCCAAAATACTAGCCACTCTCACTATTATTATTGTTGTTATTAATCATTAAAATTATTTAATAAGCATTTATTAAGCACTTACTGCTTAGGGCTAGGGATACAACAAAAAATAAAAAACTCAAAAGCAGACCCTGCCTTTGAGAAGGCTCCATGCTAAGGAGGACATATAACAGGAAATAGACAGGTATGCACAAGGTATATATAGTAAATTGAAGGTACCAGAGGAAATGGCTCAAAATATTGAGGAACTGAGAAAAGACTCTTACAGAAGGTGGCATTTGAGCTGAATTTTGGAGGAAGGCAGAGATTCCACAAGGTAGAGATTAGGGCAGGCATGCAAAGACATGGTGATAACAGATAAGAGTGTCATGCCTGAGGAAGATCAAATAGGTCAGTAAGATTGGAGAATTCAATGTGTGTATGTGTGTGGGGAGAGTGAAGTAGAAGAAAACTGGAGGGGCAGTGAGGTGTGGCTCAATGAATAGAGTCAGGCCTGGAGATGGGAAATCCTGGGTTCAAATTTGGTCTCAGTCACTTCCAGCTATGTAACTCTGGTCAAATTATTTATCCATAATTACTTAGCATTCTCACCACTCTTATGCTTTGGAACATTAATTCTAAGACAGAAGATGAGGGTTAAAAAAAAGAAAACTGGAAGAATAGAATGAGAATAAAAACAACAAAAATTATAATTATTAATATTATGCTTTCATTCAGTATACAGCAGATGAACTCGCATCCCAACACTTCCATTGAATTAAAAAAATCATTTTATCCATCTGTGCATGAATTCTCCAAACATTAAACATAAGTGAACAGTGGGGGAGCTACATAGCCTAGAAGTCTTTCTTTCTGAAATCCATTTTACAAGATGAAAAGAATAAAATAATAATCCTGCTAGTAATATATCAACAAGGAATTTTCTAGTATGTTTTCAGCATGTTGGTCAACATGACTACCTTGAGATGGCACTCCATCATGACATGGATCCGCCATGTTGTATTCATTATTAGGCATGTTCAATGTTTACTGATTATTATTGACCTGCCCATTGAGGAGTAATTAGGACTTAGTCAGCTCTAAATAAGACAGAATTATATTTTCAGTCAAACTCTTTAATGTGACTGATTACCCTTGGCACACAAGCTACAGTTGCATGGACCTCTCAAATAAAAGTGGCATAATGATCTTTCCATCTGTCAAATTCTCATAATTAAAGGCATCAGGAGTGCATAGAATTAGCACCTTAGGCTCCTTTTGCAGGTTTGGACAGCATCCATCACCAATTTGACAGATGGGATCATATTTCTTCACATCTCCATTTTCCCCTCATTTGTAAGACTATGTAATTCCCCAGTGAGGGCACCTGCAGGAGATGTGGAAAACCAGTCTTGAGATAATTGCAGGCAGGAACCCTTAGATCTGCTTCATTATTTATCATCTCTCTTAAGCTGAAACTCCAAATATGGAAGGAATCGATGAGCCTCATTTCCCCCTAGACACAGGAAGAGAGTCTAGCTACCCTGGGAGCATATAAGGACGCGAAGCCTCCCAGCAACTTCTATACATGATCTAAGGTGAAAGAAAGTGAAAAGAACATCTCTATATGTTAATAGCATTTAGCACCTGCCCTATGCTAGGCCCACATAGTCATCATGAAACAGGGTGCAGATTTAGAGCATATTAGACACTGCTGCTACCCAAGACATAATATTTGAGCTGTATGATATTGGCCACTTAATCTCCTGGACCTTGGTTGCCTAATCTATAAAAATAGCCTCATCTTCATCAAAACACTGCAAAGCAATGATTTGAATAGAGAATGTTAGCTCAAATCTACTTCAATTTATGTGAGAGGCAGCCTGCTGGAGTAGACAGATGTCCAGCCTTAGAGTTAGGAATTCCTGAGTCCAACTCTCTTTGGAAAACCCAGAGGCTGCTGGTCAAATCTCTGTCTCTCAGTGACTTCAGGTAATTCTCTAAAGACTTTAAGTTGTGCAAAAGTTCACAAATCTATATTGATTGAGAAGGTGTAGCTAAGGAGTCACTGGGTAAGTGGCTCTTCTGGACAATGTCATGGCCATTACAAAGGGAGGAGAGAGAACTTTCAACAGTGGTGTCTGGTGGAGAAGCAAGAGTCACACTCCACAAACCTGCTTCCAGGCTCAGCTATCTTTCTTTCTAGGCTAGCAAACTTTTTATATATGAGCCACCAAGGGCAAAATTTTTGTCAATTAATGGCAAGTTGTCCTTCAAAATCTGAGGGGACTCTTTTATGCTTTGTAGGGTCATGACATTTCATTGAACACATGTATTTCTTATCTCTCCAATACCTGTCCTTTTCTATGATTTCATTAGCTGGATTAGAGTTGGGAAGGTAGGAGAATGAATTGGTCAGGGAGAAATTTCCTCCTACCATCTCTCTGTCTCTCTATCTATTTCTGTCTCTCTGTCTCTCTGTCTCTCCTATTTTCATTGTCTCCCTTAAAGCAGGGATCATTTGAATTTTCTCTTTGTATCCCCAGCACTTAGTACAGTGTTTGTGATGCAGCAAGCACTTCATAAATACTTTCTAATCATTCCTTCATTCATTGATTCCTTGTCAGGAACCTCTTTTTTTTTTGTTTGTTTGTTTTTGTTTTTGGTCTGAACCTGGGATTTAATCAGTTTAATTAACTCCTCCTGAGAAAAGTCTTTCCATTGATATATGAGACTTAAAATGTAATTGGATAAAGATCAGAGGACTCTCAAAAGTCACAGTAATAATGATGATGAGCATTTATATCACACTTTAAACTTTGCAAAATACCTTAGTTATTATCTTACTCATTCCTCAAAAAAAAAAACAACAACAATCACCCAACTGTGGGAGATAGATGTCATTTTTAATCTACATTTTGCAGTTGAAGAAACTGAGGCAGACAGATTAAGCATCATGACTAGAGCCATGCAGCTAATAAGCATCTAAGGTCAGATTTGAACTCAGGTCGTATTCTATCTACTCTCTCACTTAGCTACCATCAAGTTCAAACCCCTCATTTTATGAATGAAAAGTTGAGGTATGAGGAAATTTAGTCACTTGACCAGGGTAATAGAACTTGTAATTTTCAGAGGAATTATTTGAACTCAGGTTGGTTCCAAAACCAGCTTTCTATGCCCCATGCCATACTGACTCACTAGCCTCTAATTCCTAGGATCATAAGATTATGGAGCAAGTGCTAGAAAGAAACTTGTAAGTCATTTGGTCCATTCTCTCATTTTCTGTATGAGGAAACTGAGATCACCAACATCAATTAAATATTTAGTAAGTTCTTCCCAAGTGCCAAGGCATGGAGCCAAGTGCTGTTTGTTCAGTCATTTCAGTTGTGTCTGACCCTTTGTGACCCCATTTGGGGTTTTCTTGGCAGAGATATTGAAGTGGTTTGCCATTTCCCTCTCCAGCTCATTTTACAGATGAGGAAACTGAGCCAACAGGGGAAAGTGACTTGCTCAAAGTCACCCAGATGATAAATGCTGAGGTCAGATTTGAACTCAGGAAGATGAGTCATCCTGATTTCAGGCCTGGCACTTTTATTGACTACACCACTTAGCTGCCCTCACTTTTTCTCATTTAAAAAATTATTTCTTGTTTCTGTTAACATTTCCAACACCCAACTCCCTGCTTTCCACATAGCAAGTGCTGAATAACCACTTTCCCATTTCATTTAATTTAAAAATGAAAAAACTAAGGTCTTGACCTAATCTAATCTAAACCAATATTTATAGAAATAAGTCATAATCATTGAACTTATTAAGCACTTATTTTGTGCCAAGCATTATGCTAAGTTCTAGAGAGAAAAAAAAAAGAGAAAGAATAAAGCAATCTCTACTCAGAAGGAGCTGACATCATAATGGGAAAAAAAGAGTATGGATTAGACATTGACTCAGTTATGGGGAAAGGATCAACCTCCAGAAAGTAAAGTAACAAATTTGAGGAGAAAGGTCACTCTTGGGGAAGGGGATCTTATCTTTTCCCTTTTTAAAAAAATCAGGGTTCTTCTATTTGGCCTTCTCTATTCTTCTGCTATCTTTCATTATTCAGGATTACTGAAAGTGATTCCTTAGCTACACCTTCTCAATCTTTCATCATTTTGTGATGTTAATTCATCTGAGCCTAGAAATTAGATCCCTTATGTATCTGCTAAGTGCTTCCTGTATATCTCCTCACCTATCTTGGGATTCCCTTTCCAGTTAGTTTCCTCTTAATCCCTTACCAGTTGAAAGATTATTCTCCTTGACAGTGAATATGCAAGGCAAATGGGAGTTGGGCCATTGTATCTCTCTCTGTCATCTGGCCCATTATACCATCTGCTCCTAACTGAGAGCCAATCCCTCCCTACTTCTCCTTCCTCTGCAAACAACTTTTTAAAAATAATTTTTATTATCCTTAGTGCTTTTGGAGGAGTAAGCATTTTACTCATTTTAGTATTTAGACTTGTGGACTCAAAAATGAAAGTATTCTTTTTGTAATCATCTCTGTAGATCTCCTCCCTTTCCCATCTCATTCCAATTCTCTAGGCTGTTCCACCTCCATGTCAGTATCTTCTTATCCTGGAAATAGACCCACCTCTGTGGGCCCCTTCTATGATTAGGGAGTTCCTGCTCAGGACTCAATTTGTCCCTGCTTAGCTAAGTCTTTTGATTCCAAGCCCAGCTGATTATCCATTACACTCAGAACTGGAGGGGCCCTCCAAAAGTCCCATTTCATATGTCAAGGTTTTTTATTTTGTCACTTTGGGAAATCCCTCTTCCTACACAGACTGCGGTCCTTTTAGGAGATGGTCTTCTGGAGCTGCTGTGACCAAAAAGTTCAGCATTCCTTGGCCAACTTGGTGATGGACTTTCGTAAACTCAGCTGAGTTGGTTCTTAAGCATGTAACAGACATGCTATATCTGTGAGCATTTTCAAGGCCACCCATATGGTAGAATAGTAGATACTAGTATAATAGTGACTTGTAGAATATTTCAGGATTATCGCTCTCCTAACAAAACTTTTGAGAAACTAGGGTGACTTTCTGTGCCATGATAAGGCATTCAAGGAAGACTTTATCAATGTCCAATTATGTCTGTTCTTATATTTGACTTATGGTCCATTGTGATCTTGAGATCTTTTCCTGCCTTAATTATGTGTAGCCAGTTCTTCCCTATATTGTGATTTTTGTTTTAAAAACAGGCAAAACCTTGTATCTCTCTCTTTTTGAACTCTACTTGCTTTTGTCAAATAGTTATGGTTTAATGAACAGCTTGATTATTTTTGATATTTGACAAATAAAAACATATAGGTAACCTAATTTGAAATATACATGTCAAATGACTTCAATAAGATACCAAGATATCTAATTACTCAAGAATTTATCACCTTCAATAATTTTAATAGTTCATTATTTGTCCTTTTTTCTTTGCCACATACTTAGAGATATATTTGAATTATGACTGCAGAGATGTGCTTAGTACAAATTCTCAACTCCATTAATTGATGAAATATTGATGACTCACAATGTGTGTTTCTTTCTGTATGTATTAAATGGAGATTGCTGGATAATTGAGATAACTATTGGAGTTCTTAAGTCATAAAAATGTTGTCTGGTCTCATGCCATGTTCTTTAATCTCCCACCTCATGTCAGAGCCTACACACCATGAAGGCAATCAGGAGATAGCATAGTTCAGTGGAAAAAAAAACATTTGATTAAAAATCAGAAGACCTGGATTTGAATCCTTGATGGACTTATATGCTGTGTGGTCTTGGGAAAATCACTTCCTCACTCTGGGTCTCAGGTTTGTCATCTATAAAATAGTTTGCCTAAATGAGCCCTAAGATCTCAGTCAGCTCTAAATCTTTGCCCATGTGATAGTTTCACCAAGTGAAGCTTAAAAAAATGTAGACTCACCTCTTTGCTGTCCCCGCATGTTCCTCAGACTACATGTTGCCTTTAGGCCACTTCCTTCTTTCTTAAAGGTCACTCTCAATGAATCCATTTAACCAGATTCCATCCTGATATGAATATTGAAAGTATTCCACAGTGGCATTGGTCCCTAGGAATGGGAATGGGTGTTTACTTCTCCCAATTTCTGCTACGAATACTATGGTTTAGTAAGCCAGCTTTTATTAAAAACTTACTTGGGGGCAGCTGGGTAGCTCAGTGGATTGAGAACCAGGCCTAGAGATGGGAGGTCCTAGGTTCAAATCCGGCCTCAGCCACTTCCTAGCTGTGTGACCCTGGGCAAGTCACTTGACCCCCATTGCCTAGCCCTTACCACTCTTCTGCCTTAGAGCCAATACACAGTATTGACTCCATGATAGAAGGTAAGGGTTTAAAAAAAAACTTACTTAAACACTTACTTTATTAAATACTTAAATACATTGTGAGGCACCATGCAAGGGACACTGGGTATAAAAAACTTAAATCAAAAAAGTCTCCTCCAGGATCACTCATTCTATCGGAGGCCACATATAAGTACATGTAAAACATTATTCAAAATAAATGCAGAATGCACTTTGGTGGGAGAGGAGTGGCCTCAGTTGCTAGGAGGAGGGGATAGGGAGGAACCTCATATAAGGGTTCAAAGCTGAGCTTTGAAGAAAGGAACATGTTGTAGCTGTATCTCCTACAGAAGGGAGGTGAAGATTTGCACATTGCCTAAGTTGGAGTGTGAATTTCTTAAGTTGGATAAAGATTCCCCCCCCCCCCCCCCCCCGAAGCTATAAAACCATGTTTGAAGATGAAACATAAGGATCACAAGAATCACAGATCCACAGCTGGAAGGAACCGAGGGGCCATGTTCCCCTCCCTCATTTTACAGAGGCCCAGGGAGACTCAATGTTTTGTTTCAGGTCACCTTAGTAATAAATATTAATCACAGGTCCTCTAGATAACATTAAATATCTTAAATATTTGGAGCCACTATTTCACCCCAATAAGTGGATCATGGCAGAGCTAGAAATGAATTCAAAATTGTCTTGCCCAGTGGTTCAGTAGTAGTCCTTGAATGCCTTCAACAATGGTCTAAAAATGCCCCCAAACCATAAATGGTGCCTTAAGCAGCAAGTACTTGTCAGGAAAACTATGAGTAGTGTATTTAATTATCCTGGGCATTCATCACACATTTCACTGTTCTTTAAAGAGATTCATGGAACAAAAAATGTTGGAAAACACTGTTTTAGTCCAACTTCTTTATTTAAAATATGAAGAAGCTGAGGTTCAAGGATAATAAATAGCTCACCCAAGATCACCCAACTAGTCTTTAAGGTAGAATTTGAATCTTGGTCTTCTGACTCCAGAGCCAGTACTTTTTCTACTACCTCTAATAACTCCATTCCATTCAAGTTAACAACCACTCATTAAGTAGCTACCATATAAGGACCTCTGCTAGGTGAGGGACAAATATAGACAAAAATCAAATGATCCCTGCCCTGCCCTCCAGCATCTTGCATTCTATTGGAATCTCCTATCAATTGACAGACCTCAGTGAAAGTCAATCTCCCGTAAACCTGACTTTCTCAGCTGCACAATGGGCAGAAGACCTGTAGTAGAGACTAAGAAACTAATTCATAATAAAAGAATGACAGAGTCTCTAGAGTTGGAAGGAAGCCCAGCAGCCATCTAGTCTAACCCATACATGAAAGGAATCCCTCCTATAGCCTACCTTCCAAGTTATAATTCAGCCTCAATCAAGTGGGAAGTGAGATTTACATTCAGGAACAGAACCTCAGAGTTCTATCTACTTCTTCCTTAAAAGCATTAGGAAACCTCCCCCTGGATGGTTTAACATTTTTTAGATAGTACTTCTCTCTGTACTCTCCAGTTGCCCATCTATTATCTCTCACTCATAATATCAACAGACCACATCCCTTCCTTTTAAAAGCAAATACTTCTTGAGCCATGCCTTTTAAGTTACTTCTTTCTTATAAGTCATCACTGGTCCTATGGAGCCCCTGATGACTCCCACTATGTAACTCTCCATTTCCTGTTGTGTTTTCTTCAATTTAAATTCTTTGGAGACCATACTGTTCCAAGACTTGTATCCATGTAGAATCAAAGATGATGTTTTTTGTTTTTTTTTCAAGATTGGTATTTGTGTCAGAAAGCATTTTGGAATTACCACACTCACCACTGGATTTCCCAAATGCCACCCATACTTCTCTCTTCTTCCTTTTCAACTCCATTCTCTACTCATTGATCATTAGTAATGAATGTCAATCTATATATGTACCAATGGAATAACTCATTCAGAGGGTTACTTCATTAGCACACAGTGTAAATTACCATAGAGAAAGAAATTGAGATTTGGAGTTAGTAGGGATGGGTTCAAATCTTATCTCTGATTTTTACTAACTAGGAGACCCTTGCATAAGGCACTTCCCATTTCTATGTTTGTTTCCTTATTTATAAAATGAGGTTAGACTTCAGATACTCTAAGGTCCTTTGAAGTTCTAAATCTATCATTCAACCTTCTTATAGCTCAGCATTGAAGACATAAAGATAAATGAAAGATGGCACATAGCTTTATATTACAGTTTATAATTCAGTGTATTAAGATGAATGGTCAGATGATGTAGGAATGTCTCAGGAGTAATGAAAAGAAGTGATTTAAGAATAATCAGCCATTAGGGAATAGTTTTAGGAACAATTGTTCCCAATCCAACCCCCATAAAAATGATACATCCAACAAAAAGAAATTTATCTTGTGATCCTTTTTTTTTTACAATGAATCCAGTGAATCTATGTTTTAAAGATGTTTCTATACTGAGATGTAGATTGTTTAAATATTTTAACTCCAATGATTTAAAAAAATTAACCAAGATACTGCCTTCTTTCCAGGAAGAAAAATAGTTTAGGCAAGAGGTATTGAAGCTTTAAAATTTCATAATCCAAGTTTCCTAACAGAAAAGGAAAAAAAATAGGACTGTGTCCATTTCAGCATCTATCAGACAAAACAAAACATGAATTGGTTTCATTAAAAATTCTATTCGAAGACCTTCCCAAACAAACACAATTTTTCCATATGCAAGACATTAATGTTGAGAGGTTCTAACTTCCTCTTTGCATGTCAACATTACAGGCAACTATTTTAAGTACTAAGGGAATGCTGTCAAGTTGGAATCTCAATTTTAGTTCAAGACATGCTCCAAACTTTGTGTACTTCCTATTCCCAAGCCAGAAAATAAAGATGATTCAAATCAAAATTATGTTATATCAAAAACTATAGAAGCCAGGGCAAAATGTGCGGCACATGTTTTCAAAGAAACGAAAAAGAGTATGCGGAAATCGAAAATTATACATAATTCATTACATATCCTGGCACATTTGAAATGGACCTGAATATTCATTGCATACCCAGTTAGAAAAGTTTCTATAAATTCTCCTCTATGATGAATATGTGGAACCTTTTTGGATTTGCATAATAATTCAGGAGAGCCTTCAGGGAGAAAATGAACATTGGGGGATTTTTTCAAATAGAAGACATTCAGCCTAAGTGAAAAGATGGAAAGAGTACTTTCCCTGCATGATTTTTAAGGAGATTGCAGTCCCAAGAACATCTTCTTGGGAAGAGAAGGCAGTTTCTAAGTAATGAAAAAGAAAAGATGGTTTTCTTAAATAAAAAGAGGTGAGCTGCTCTGTGACAGTTAGGCTAGGGGGACCTCTAATAATAAGTACCATTTCACAGGATACTTGATCATTAAGGACAAGGATACTTGTTCCAAAAGCAACTAGCCAGCATTTTATTAAGTGATTGATAATTGATAGGAACTGTTAAGCACCGAGGCTACAAAAAAAAGCAAAACCAGTTCCTGTACTCAAGGAGCTTACATTCTAATAGAAGAGGAGAACCACAGGCATACATATATGCATGTGTATATATGTATACACACATAAAGATACTCATATACATATACACACATTAAGATACATAAAGAGTAGCTACAAGGTAACATTAGAAAAAAAAGGTGAGAGCAACAAGAGTAGGATATGGGGCTAAGAAAGACTTCCTTCAACATGTGGCATCTAAACTGAGTCAATAGAAGTCAGGAATGTGAAAAAATGGAGGTTGGAAGGCATAGCATTCCAAGCATTAAGAATAGTCAGTACAAAGGCATGGAGATAGGCTAGATTATAATTTCTAAGGGAGAAAAAATGGATAAAAAACTGAAAATATGGGAAAGGGCAGGTTTTGAAGAGCCATAAGTGCCAGAAGATTTCATAATGATTCTAGACATTGTGTCCTGCAGTACTTAGATCAACAAGGAAGTTTTATGCTATGCATCAATATTCATTGCAGAAGATAAAGAATTAGACAAGTCCCATGAAGAACTCGACAAAGGCTTCCAAACTGAGTCAACATACATTTTTGACACTTGGTAATCCCAATGCAGCAGATGAGAGAGCAGAGAAACTGAGTTGGAAGTTATGGTTCATAACCAAGACTGGAGAGCATCTCTATCATCCCAGTCACCCCTCTTTGAAGCCTAGGGTTTATTTATGGCTCTTCCCTTCCCTTCACCCTTTGTGCCCAATGACTTAAGAAGTCTTGTCTACCTCTATGACATTTCATTCATCTGCCACCTTCTGTACACTTCTACAATAACTATTCCAGTTCAAGACATCACCACTCATCAACTAGATTTTTGCAGTAGCCTCCTCTTCAATCTCCTTGATTCTAGACTGTCTTCTCTCCAATCCATCCACCACAATCTGACAATTTTTCCCCCTAAGATATAAGCTTGACCATGTCATATTCCTATCCAAAAGTCTTCTATTAACTCCTTCTTGCCTCTAAGATATGTGCTTCAGCTTGGAATTTGAAACCAAATGCAGTACCTTTCCAGAATAATTTCATATCACTCCCCTTTATGGACTCTGTTGGGGCAGCCAAATTGGCCAACTTGTCTTTCCACAAACAGAGCATGCCACCTTCTACTTCTGCTGAGAACATATTCCCTTCTCACTTTAGCCCCTTAGGATTTCTTAGATCCTATCAAGGCTGGGTCAGGTGCAGTTCCCAAGACAAAATTGTTTTATCCTTCCTATTCCCTTTTCCATGTTGTCATTACTCTGAGTCTTCTCAAATTAAACTAATTTCTCAATAAGCATTTGTTAAGTTTGTATTTGCTTATTCATGTTCATGTTGCATCTCATTATTAATATATAAGCTCTTCAAGACCCAGGACCCATTGTTTCTTTTTCTGTTTATATCTCCAATACCTAGCACTTGAAACTAGAAGATGCTTAATAACTGCCTACTGAATTGAATAGACTCATATAATGAACATACTACTACAGCTATAAAAATTCCCAAATATTTTTCACACAAATTCTTGTCTGGCTGTGCCTCCTTGAATCTGTCTCGATATTAGTTTATAATCCTACATATGAAATTTCACTATACTAGATTCAGACTGTTAATATATATTTTTGGAGCATGATTCTGTCATCCAATATGTTAGCGATCTCTCTCAGCTTTGTGTCATCTGCACATTTGATAAGCAGGCCATCTGTGCCTTCTCCCATGTCATTGATTAAAATAATAAAGGTCAAACATCACATGGTCAAGGAGAGATCACCACCTATTTAGAGAAAAAGTTGGAAAAAGAAAAAAGAGATGAAAAGAATATATGGCAGAATCAGAATTACAGGATGGCATTTAAAACAGTTTTTCAATTCTAAAGACATTGATGCTAAGGATCACCATTAAAAAAAAAGTTCACCTAATGCCAGAGTTGTCGCAGTGAGGAGGCTAAAAGAGACCAGAACCATTTCAGTCATCTCAGTCATCTTCAATATCATTGCCAAGGAAAGGGAGTCTAGCAAGATCAATTTTGGGGCAGAATAAAAGCTCTTTTGTAAAACATTTTGGAGAAAGAAGGCAGGAAATGATAAAAACAATTATCTCATTCAAATAATCTTTCATATCATTGATGTGGATCTCCCTTCCAATGAATCCATTCATGATTGCTTCTCTTGCCCTATTTCCTTTTCCTCATTGGTCATAGGGGTTCTACTTAATGTGCCAGTGGTCTTCCTTCATTTTCTAAACCTGATATCATTGGATCACATGGTTTCCAATGGTTATTCTCCACTTTGCCCCTGGATCTCAGTCTCTCTCTCTCTCTGTTTCTGCTTCTGTCTCTCCTACCCCACTTCCCTAATGCCCCTTTTCAAAAAATTTATTAATGACTTGTTAATGTCCCATATTCCCTTCTTATCTCTCTGCATTTCTAACACATTTTCTCTCCACTCTACTATTGGATTAGTCTTCTTGCTTCAAATTTCTCCTCCTTCTAATGCACCTCAATTCACCTGCATTGGTGATTTTTCTAAAGCACAGATCTGACCATTCATTCTCTGGCTTAATAAGCCCTAGTGGCTTTCTCTTTCCTGTAGGATCAAATACAAACCCCTTTATTTGGCATTTAAAGCCTTTCCTAACATGGTCCCTTCCAACCTTTCTCCTCCATGCCCTCTCCAATCCAGCTAGAGTGGCTTTTTTTTGCTTGTTACTTAAACATAACAGTCCATCTCCTGTACCTATGAGTTTGTACTTTCTGTCAGTCTCCCATACCTAGAAAACTCTATCTTCTCAGCTCCAACTCTTAACTTTCCTGGCTTCCTTCAAGACAGCTCAAATCTTTGCAAGAGGTTTCTCCCAGTTCTCCCATCTGCTAATGGCTTCCTTCCTCAAATTACCTTCCTTTACTTTTCCTTATCACCTGTATGTACCTTTCCATTTTATCTCTCCCACTAGAATGTAAGTTCTTTGAGGATAGAGGTGTGTTTTTGCCTTTTCTTTGGACTCCCATCCCTCAGCACAGTGCTTGGCACATCATAGTTTAATAAATGCTTATTAACTTATTGACAGCCATTTGTATTTGTAGTTTGTCATTGTGTACTCAACTTTTCTATTGAGAATTTGTCAAATTTCTTACTCCAGAGATCTCTACAATAGAGATTCCACTGATCGAGACAGAAAATGAATGGCATTGCTCTCATATTTTCCAGTATTGGGATTCCCAAGTCTTTTTTACCTTCAGTTACTGAATTTGTGCATCTCTTGGTTTCTGAAATAGCCTTCTCCTTAAAAAAGTCTCCAATAAAGGTACTGCTTCTGGAAGTATTTTATTTTCACCATGTCTTTACACATAGTTCTAACAATTTCTTTATGGTAGTCATCCTGTCCTGCTTCCTCTCCAATTAGTCATACATGATTGTTCCTTTTCTATGGCTCCCCCAGATGAGTGAGCATCTTTATTGCTTCTATGTGCTGGATTAGGACATCTGATCACCTCTGCTAGCTTACCTCTTTTTCAGCTGTATTTATAGCAATTTCAGGCTTATTGCAGACTTGGCATTAACTCCTCTGAACTCTTTTGTAGGACTTCTTGATTCCAGAGAACAAATATTCATACATAAATAATCCTTGTACTAGAAATTTTTATGGCGTGAAGGGCATGAGCATGGAGAGTGGACTGAGAGATAGGGGAAGGGGAGAATTTTTATTTCTTTGACTCATAGACTCCCCCCAAAATAGGATTCTCAGTATATGGCACTACTCTTGGTGGTGCCATCCACTTCTCTCATACGCATGTTGTTTGCTTCTCATCCACCTAAAAATGAGCAAGAAGTAGAATTTGTTATTTTTACAAACGCAGGTCCTGATCCTTTCCCAGGCATTAACCTATTTCTGAATAAGAATTCTTCAAATCATTAGAAGAATTCAAAATATACACATTGCCAGCATCTCTTCCACATTGTGGGGGCTAGGGATGTGCCTCTGAGATCTGGAAGATCTGTGGAAAAGTTTTTGGCCCTTCCTTCATCCAAGAGAAGAAGTGTGAATATTTTCTTTTTCTTTCATGAGGGGTTTACAATATTTTACTGTAAAATTTGGATTAAGTGTTCATAGGCTAAATAGTTTCTCACCATTTTCTATGTCATCCGCTGGCCTTCACATGACATCTGCAGCTTCTCCAAAACTCTTCTAAAGTTCCTATTTGATTTCTTATGCAAACTCATAAGATATATTGAAACTAAGGTGGAGAAAGTTGCAGTGCGGAAGGGATGCCTCTCTCTATAATATTCTGTTTTGTCTAGACCTGCAATTTCATTGATGTAGGGAAGTCCCTCCCAGTGAGGAAAGTCTTACCACCAATGATGATCTGGAGTATAAAGAGTTGTGTAACAAAGCTGTCTGTGACGGTGGGAACTTAAGCCAGTAGCCATCAAAGGATGCTTTCTAATTACCTGAACATCGGAAAGGTAAATGATTTCACTAGGCTTATATGACCAATCTGTGTCAAAGGCTGGACTTGAACCTGAGGGCTCACAATGAGCCCAGCATTCTATCAAATATAGCAAACAGCCTCTCCTAACAATATTTAGTTCAATTCAATTACCACAAGACAGACTAAGCATTATGTTCTGGGGTTATACACACTCGTGCATATATGCCCATGTATGTTTACATACACACATGTAAAACATGTTTATGAACATACAGAAATGTTATGTGGGACAATGTTTATATATTATATAAATAACAATGCATAAAATATATTGTTATATATGTATAACTTTTTATACACACATAAACAATAATTTGCAATAAAAGGAACTCTCTGAGATGGAGGATCAGGAAGGGCCTCTTTGTGTAGGTGACGGTTGATTGGAAGGAAGCAAGGGAGTCTTAGAGCCAGAGATCTTGAGCCCAGGTGTCAGGGACAACTAGCACAATTGTGCAGAAGTGGGATATAGAGTGTTGTAGAGGGAACATTAAGCAAGCTAGTTTGACTAGAAGGAAAAATGCATGAAGGGAAGTAACTATAATAAGTTTGGAAAGGTGAGTTGTAGCTGGATTATAAAAGGCTTCAGGAGAGCCCATCTTCAATGAAGGCCAGCGTCAGACAAGGTGAGTAGGACTGCCTTCTCTTGCCCTTGAATATCAGGAAAGGTATCTTCCCAGTGAGCTAACATTTCCTTCTGTTCAGGAGCTGGTGAATATGGCGTGTTTGTGGCCTCTGTTAGATCTCTTGAGCTTTTCTACCATTTATTCAGATCACTCAGTGTTGTTAGTAATTTATACTAGCTAGGAGCACCAGATGAATGACTCTAACTTATGTGACAAGCTTTAATTAGGCATCTACTATGTACCAGACACTGGGGGCATAAAGGCAAAGAGAAACAACCCTAGTCTTGAAAATATTCACATTTTCCTGCTTGGGAATGGGAATGCCACAGGTACCAGATAAATCAACTCAAGGGAATCTAAGGAGGGAGAAAGTATAACTAGGGTGTATGCATGGGGTCAGGGAAGATTTTTTTTGGGGGGGAATGACATCTGAGTTGAATCCAGGATTGTGTATATATGGATGAGAGGTAGTATATTTCAAACGTGTTTAGTTCTGGAGTACCTGTCAGTTGATGTCAATTGAAGTCATGTTTGCCCTTCATGGAGAACTTATCAAATTCTCTCTTTTTTAAACCCTCATCTTCCATCTTAGAATCAATACTGTGGATTCATTCCTAAGCAAAAGAGTGGTAAGGGCTAGGCAATGGGTGTTAAGTGACTTGCCCAGGGTCACACAGCTAGGAATTGTCCAAGGCCAGATTTGAACCTAGGATCTCCCATCTCTAGATCTGACTCTGAACCCACTGAGCCACCCAGCTGCTCCCTCTAGTTCAATTTTAGGTGTTATTTTTTTTTTTTAATGGATGGGTAGCTCAGATAGTCTCTGAGGTTCTGAGTGTCTGTTGAGTTCTTGGTTAACATTCCTCTTTGGTTCAAGGTATCATGTTCCTTGAAGCAGCCACTATCTTCAGGGCAACATCTTGGAGGGTGTCTGTATTAGGTGCCTCCACACCTGCTGTCAATCACTATTACTCCAAGGGACACCTCAGACACCAATTTGCAGGCTTCCCAGGACACAGCGAAGGCCACCAAGTTGGTCATCTTATAGGAGGTGATTCTTTTTCTTCTGTGAATTGGACCAAATGACCACTGAGGCTTCTTCAGCCTTAAAATTCTTTGATCCACTGATTTTCATTTTTCCAGAGCCAGATTAAATAAGTAGAAAACTCATTATTAGATTGACCACAGGAGAATGAATTTCAGGAACAGGGACTCAAGATCATCTGGAGAGATGGTGGGAGTCTCACAAAAGAATGGATCCTTGATTCACTGAAGTAAAAGGTCAATATAGGAGGAACATAGTGCCTGAGGGACTATTATTTCATTATAATGAGTCCTCCCCCCCCCCAAGTAATTTCATTGTCTATTTATTTATTGTATGAGATATCAGATAGAATATGTTTTTGAGGTTGGCAGATATTTTTCTAAGTTCTTCATTACTCAGTAGGCGCTTAATAAGTGCTCATTGAGTAGATGAGCGAGTGAATGAATAAACAAGATTTCTAAGGGTAACATGGGGCTTAGAAACAACACAGTCTATATCCAAATCCCATCTTTGTCACTTGTTAGCAATGTGGCCCCTTCAAGTCAATTAGCCTCTGATCTAGTAAGCCAGAGACAGATTGAAAAGCTGTGTTGATGGAGGAAGCTCTCGTACTTGGAGTTTCTTCTGCAGATAAAATCCTAGCTCCTTCATGTGGAATGTCTCCAGACTGCCTTACTGATGGCTTGGTAACCAGGGTCAGTGCAATTCTCTACCAGACCTGACTAGGCACAAGTCCAAGAGAGAAAGCTTCCAACAAAGGGAGAAATCATGGAGGGGCTTGCAGCCCTGTCTCAGCTTGGTCTCCTTGCCCTGTACGTGCCAGGCAACATGAAGAGAGAGAAATAAGGAGCAGAGGAAAGGTTTCCTCTGAAAAGACAAAATTGGGCATTGGGAGGCTGCCTGAGAGCTTTTATTGGCTTATTATTCACCAATCCATTAAAGAAAATGTATCTTGTTACTAAAAAAACAAAGGCCCATTCAGTGCCTGGGAGGGTTGAGGGAAGCAGAGGGAAGGAGGAGGAAATGGGCATCACAATTGTCGGGAACCAGATGGTCTTTTATTCCTAAAACACTCCCTCTTCAGGATGTCCCAGAAATTCTAAACAAAGCCTTCTGGATGTCAACCTAGAGCCACATTCCTTTACTTGGTGCAGAAGGGTCCAGATTAGTGAAAACCATGGTCACTTGCTCAGGCTTTGAAAGGCGAAAAGGACACAGGGGTACTTACTTTCCTGATCCTCAAAGCTAGGGGTACTTCTCCCCCAAAGTCACCTTGTATTTATTTCAGATATATTGAATGTCTACCTGTATGTGTTAGAATGGAAACTCCCTGAGGGCAGCTGTTTCATTTTTGTCTGTGCATTTCCAGAGATTTGAACAGTGCCTAGCATCTAGTACATACTTAAGGCTTGTTGATTAATTATAGGGAATATGAAGAAAGGCATTAGACAGTTCCTGCCCTCAAGAAGCTCACAATCCAACATGAGAGACAACCTATATATAAAAGAGCCATACATAAACCCCACATATAAAAGAAGCCCCAAACTGTGGGTCTGGGTGGGGTGGGAGGAGCTTAATCAGCTCAGGGGCACAGTGATATCCTGTAGCCTGGGAAGAAAATGATTTGAGGAGATCAGTCTTAGAGTAGAATTTATCTTTCAGGGTTAATGAATTTATAGAGATCATGAAGTCCAGGAAAGAAGTTGGGTAGGAAATGATGAGAAGAACTCCCTGGAGAGCCCTCTTTAAATGGCAGGGAATCAGAGAGAAGATCTTCAATGCCCAACTTTCATCCTCTCCAGTAGGGAAGTGTCTAGGGGTGGGGGGAGCTGAGGAAGTGAGAGTTGATTTAATTTTTCAGAATGATAATTTTCTTGGGATCATGATGTCCAGGAAAGTAACCACAAAGGAAATGATATTATTGCTAAATTGTAAAAAAAAACTATATGTCATAGAAAGTACTTTGAAGGTGGGCAACTTATCTTATGCCTCATCTCTTTCATCCACTGAGCATTGAACCATGCCCAGTATTTTTAATATAATTTAATATAATCCTTACTGATTGATTGATGGATGGGTGGGTGGTTTTACTTCTCCCTCTTCTGCTAATCAGGCAAGAGGGCAAAGGAGAATAAGTTGAAGATGAGTGGTTTGAAGGAATGGATAAAGGAGCAAAACACAGAAAAGTAAATAAGCGAATTCACCGGTATCAGGGATTATTGTATTTTTTTATACAATGGAAACTAAAGGTACATACATCAGTACATGGGTGGTTTTTAAAAAAGCTCTTATCTTCTGCTGTGGGAGAATGAATGAGTTTTGCAGTGGGAGAGGAAATACTGGTTCTCACCCAAAGAACTGAGTTCAGACCCCTTCATCTTGAGGTATGAAAGTGTTAATTCAAGGATGTTACAGAATGTGTAGCCAGGGCAATGGAGAAGTCCAGGATCATGGGAAAAGACATAGCAGGTATTTCAGCTTTCTCGTTTCATTATGCATCTAGAATATTGCCTTCCTCCCTTCCTGGGAATTCTCTGCCCTCTCTCAGATTATTATAGGGGACATTCCAGGAGAAGGGGCAGGGAAGGAGTGCAAAGATCCTCAGTGCATCTGGATGATGTTCCTTCCTATGTCCTTTTTGTTGGATATTCAAAGTTGTTTTTGGTGCTTGCAAACTCTTATCAGGGGAATAAAGTCATAACATCCTTCAAGTGAGCTCTGGTGCTCCCTCCTCCATCCCTTCAGGCTTAGCCTTGCAAATTCCTATCAACTGGGAGTAGCTGGGGAAGTACAGGGTGATGTATACTTTTCTGCTAACTTTTAAAAAAGTATAAGATCTAAAAGCACCATTAAAGAAAGAGGATTTCAAAGCATCCCTAAGATTTTAAAGCAATAATTACCACCGCCACCCCACATCACTTCCATCTTAGAATCAATATTATGTGTTGATTACAAGGCAGAAGAGTGGTAAGGGCTAGTCATTGGGGGTTAAGTGACTTGCTCAGAGTCACACTACCAGGATATGTCTGAGTTCAAATTTGAACCCAGGACCTTCTATCCATAAGCCTAGCTCTCAATCCACTGAGCCAACTAGGTGACTACTTGAATGGGCTTTTCATGGATTTGCAATTTCATTGGATGTGATACTCATTCCAGTATTGTAAATGGCCAAGCATATTTACCTCCTCATCCTGAATCATCCTTCTGTATATCCCCCTGTAAATTCTCCATTAGGAGTCAGCCCAACATGTTTTAGATCTCTTGACCTTACTTAGGTTCCATGGGAACACCTGTGCTTTCCATTGACTTCCCCCTCATTTTTTGAGCATGACAAATTCACCTTCTTTTCCAGTCACACAACTCTGTGATGCCATATTTTTTACTGTTTCCATTACTCAGTTGTTTTTTTGAAACATGCTGCAGCCAATTTATACTCACCTCAGATGTCTCCTTTAATATTTGAGTATTTGGTAATGTTAATTGCTTGGAGATTGTGGCCTTCTGTGATTTGTAGCCATTCACTCCCAGTCACTCAGGCTTGAAACCTCCATGTTATCTTTTCCTCCTTACTCAGAGTGATACTGTGGCTTTGTGTACTTTAGAATTGCCTTGGTTTCTCGATCTTGATGAGAAACATCAGAATTAACCTGATGATCCTGCAAATGTTCCTGTACAAGAACAGTTCAGATTAGTTCTAAACAGTCCCATAGATATGGAGCTGGCCTTGGGACTCTCATAAACATACTGCTTATCTTGCTGAATATCAAGAAGTCACTGCCCCTGTTACTGGCATCCTTTACCCACCCATAACATGCCCTGATCTCTTGGGTTTGCTTCTCTTCAAAGGAGAGAGAAACCTGGGTTCTGAAGGGGTCCTGCCTCAGTTTATACAACATATCTAATCTGTTGCCAAATCTTGGTGTTTCTATCTTTCCATCTTTCCTCCTTGTCTCCACTCACATATAGCCACCATTTTAGATTGGGTGCTCCTCACCTCTCACATAGACTATTTCCATGTCTTCTACTTGCTCTCCCTGCTTCAGGTCTTTCCTTACTTCACTCTATCCTCTACCCAGTTGCCAAAGTGATTTTCTTTAAGTACACAGGTCTAACTATATCCCATCGCCCCGTCCCCTCTCACCCTCCAACTTAAAGATCTCTAGTGATTCCCTCTTGCTTCCAGGATCAAATATAAACTCCTTTGCTTGGCATTTAAAACCCTTCATTTCCTGGTCCCTTCATGCCTTTCTAGTCTTATATTTTACTCTCCTCCACACTCTTCACACTACAACACTAGCTTTCTTGCTTTTCCTTGAACATTCCATTCCATCTATGTATTGGTGGGCTATATGTATCTATACTATGTATTGATTCTAAGGCAGAAGAGCCATAATGGCTGGGCAATGGGACTCAAGCAACTTGCCCAGTTCACACAGCTAGGAGGTATCTGAGGCCAGATTTGAACCTAGGACTTCTTATCTCCAGGTCTGGCTCTCTATTCAATGAGCCACCCAACTATCCTCATGGGTCTTTTCATTGACTGTCTTCTATGCCCATAATGTTCTCCCTTGTCACCTGTAGCTCCCTGTCACCTTCTTATTCAATAAATTCCACTGGCTCCCTTTTAACTCTAGTATCAAATATAAAACCTTGTTCATCTTTTAAATTCCCTTATAACTGGCCCCTTCGTACTTTTCTATGCTTCATCTGCCTTATTCCTATCAGTTCCAGGAATTCAGCCACACAGGCTTTCTTGTTGTTCTTGGAAGACAACACTTCTAACAATGCACATCTACTGTCCTCTTTGACTATGTTCTCCCTCCTTCTCTCCACCTGGTGATTTCCTTGGCCTCCTCCTCTAAGTCTCACCTGAAATCCCACCTTCTGCAAGAAACCTTTCCTGATCCTGCTGGTTCGTTCTCTTTTAGGTGTCCTCAAACTTCTGCATCTATCTTATTCATAGAGTTGTTTATATATTGTCTCCATCATTAAACAATGAACCCTTTGAGAGAAGGGCCTTTTTTTCCTACCTCTTTGTATCTCCAGCACTTAGCACATGGCCTGACATGTAACAGGTGATTAATAAATTCTTAATGACTGACTTACTGGCTTCCCTGACTTCCTTTAACACAGTTCAAATCCTACCTTTTGCTGAAGTCTTCTTCTAGTTGCCCCAATTGTCAATGCCTTCCCTCCCAGATTACCTCCTATTTACATAACTTATTGATACTTAGGGAGATGATTTCCTCATCTCCCTCATTAGAAAGTGAATTCTTTCAGGGCAAGAGTTCATATTTTTGCCTTTTGTATACCCTCAGTGCATAGGCACGCAATAAATGTATATCCAGTGACTTTTTAGTCCCAATGCCTAGCACAGCATTTCATGCATTTTTTAGCAGGGGGTGTCATTCAGAATTTCAGTAATGTCTGACTCCTTGACTCCTTGGCAAAGATAATGAAGTGGTTCTTCTCTAGCTCATTTGATAGGTAAGGAAACTAAGGCAAACAGGGTTATGTGATTTGTCCAGGGTCACATAGCTAAGTATCTGAGGCTGAATTTGAACTCAGACCTTTCTGTGTTCCCAGAACTTTATGCACTGTGCCACCTAGATGCCCTCTGATACATACTTGTTGCTTAATAAATTATTAGTTGATCGATATAGCATTATTAGAAGATTAAGGGATATTAAAAAGAAAGTCTCTTGGGGTCATCAAAGTCATTCCACAATTTCTCAAATAAAATCTAGCCTTTCTCCTCCTGCTCTTCAATTCTAGTACAACAGCTCCACATCACGTAACCTCTACTCCAGTTATCCTCTTCCTCTCTTCTCCAATGGAACCTTGAACTCTGCCCCAGAGTCCCTTGGATCTGAGAGGCACCTTTTCATCTCATGAGGCCTGGAACCAGGGCTCCACCTCGATTCCTGGTCACTAAAGTCTACACCAAAGTCCCCACTGTAAATTCTCCTTTATATGTTGTCTTCCCCATTATAATTTTAGCTCCTTGAAATTGGGTCTTGCCTTCCTTGTTGTTTGTATATCCTCAGCATTTAACACAATGCCTGGCACATAACAAAAACTCAATAAATGCTCTTTCTCTTTCTGTCTCTCCATCTCTGACTCTTCTCTCTGTCTCTGTCTTTGTCTCTATCTCTGCCTTTCTCAGTCATCCATTCATCTCTCTACTTCTTCTATCTCTTTCTATCTCTTCTATCTCTATTCTTCTATCTCTTTCTATTATCTATCCACATGTGGGTATATTATGTATAGTTATATAAGTACATGAATATATGTGCTTTACTTGTCTTTGTTTCTTTTTATTTTTCTTTTTAAATTAAAACCCTCACCATCTGTCTTGGAGTCAATACTGGGTATTGGCTCCAAGGCAGAAGAGCTGTAAGGGCTAGGCAATGGGGGTTAAGTGACTTGCCCAGGGTCACACAGCCAAGAAGTGTCTGAGGCCAGATTTGAACCTAAGGACCTCCCATATCCAGGCCTGACTCTCAAGACCCACTGAGCTACCCAGCTGCCCCCATGTCTTTGTTTCAACAGTTAGAGAGTATGGATATCATTCAATGTGTCGACCCTTGAAAATCCTGATTAGAAGAGATTTCTTTCCGTCTCCTTCCCTTCCTTTTTCCTTCCCCCCACTTCACTCTTCCTTCCTCTCCTCCCTCCCATCTCTCCTTTTTACCTTCCACTCTGAGAACACCATCTGTACCAAGAAGAAAAACAGAACAGACTGTGAAAACTTGGACAAAAACAGCAGAGAAAACTCCATGCAGGTGTTGCAACAAAGGTGGCCCCCAGTCTCATGACAAGCTAGATTTCCCAATGATCAGAAAGGAGGTTACTCTAAAAGTAAGCGTCTGCAAAATGTTATTTCCCTGAAATGTACTGCCTCCTCTCCAAATCAAGCTCTCAGACAAGAAAACCCCCAAGTCAGAGACAATCATCGAACTGGCTTAGGCTGGGCAGAGGGTGCAAATTGGGCTGTGCCAGAAAGCCTGGCCAGCAGGGCTCACAGTTATTAGTTGATGAAAATGCTCGGGGTCCAAGTGTTAAGAATTTTAAAATGAAATGAGGAGAGGTGGGGTCATGCACACTCCCATTTCTGATCTGACATTTCACTTATCACCCTTGCATCTAGCTGATGATTATTATGCAGAGCCAGAAGTAGTGCTGCTTCTAATGGTTCTCAGAGTGAAGCCCATGAACTAATGAATTGATCTGTGAAGAAATTCCTAGTGATGGAAGGATAGCCCCTTAGAGGGCATCTTGTCCAATATCAACGTCCTTTGGTTCTGTTTTATAGATGGAGAAGGTGGAGTCCAGAGACGTTTAATGACTTGTCCAAAGATCATGTGCATAGCTAGGACTTGGACTCAGATTTCTTGAAGCTATGCAAGAATTGGGCCTAGAAGAAGTCCAAATTCCATGATGGCATGCATTTCTTTTTTTTTTTTAAACCCTTACCTTCTGTCTTGAAGTCAATCCTGTGTATTGGCTCCAAGGCAGAAGAGTGGTAAGGGCTAGGCAATGGGGGTCAAGTGACTTACCCAGGGTCACACAGCTGGGAATTGTCTGAGGCTGGATTTAAACCTAGGACCTCCTGTCTCTAGGCCTGGCTCTCAATCCACTGAGCCACCCAGCTGCCCCTGATGGCATGCATTTCTAACCAGCTCTGGAAGAAAGCAAGAAGAGGAGCTGCTCAGACTCCTGACTGCAGGTGCTTTGTGCAGCAGAGCCCTGAAGGAAGTAAAGGTTCTCTGAGCAAAAGAAGAGGAGAGAGAGGGGGCAGGCTATGAAATATAGAGTGGATGTGTGTCTCCTGTGTGTATCTTCTCCACCCTTGTTTTGACCCACAATTTAATTTATTCTAGAAGCATTTATTAAGAGTCTATAATTAGTGGGATGGATGTAGGGGAAATCTAGGTGGTGGAAAAACAAAAGATATAAACAAGAATTTATCTTAAAATCCTTTAAAAAATTCCCCTATATTCCAGGTACTTCCTTAGGTTCTAGAGATACGAAGCCCAAAACAGCAGAATGAGGTAAAAAATGTTCAGAGGCTTGGACTGTGGTCCCACGCTAGTGCCACTCCTGTTTTTCAGCTAGAATTACTGTACTGTGCTGCTTATGCCCCCAAGCCTCAGACCCTCATCCATCACCTGCCGCCAGAGAATTCTGTTGCCACACCACAATTCACAAAACCTCCTCTCATTCCCTTTCTCCTTATCTTGTACTCAACATTACTCTGCTGCTTCTTCCCGTTGCCCCAATTCTATTATTAGAGCCAACTACATGTATCAGCAGGGGAGGCAGGGACTTGGGTGTTGTTAGCTGAAGGTCCCAGGGAGGCCCCTGCCTAGAAATCTTTTCCAGAAGGGCATGAAATTCTGCCATTAGTAATTTAGAAAACCACAGAGCTTAGAGTCCTTCGACTCCAACCACAGACCCTAGAAGTCCTCTTTTCGAACACATTTTTTCTTTTGTTAATGAAGAAAGAGAATCAATCCAAAGAACAGAAGTGAATTGTTTAAGGTGACACAGATAGCAAGTAATAAAGTCAATCTGGGTTCTCTAATCTGAAATCCATTGATCTTCTCGCTGTGCCCCTGCTGTTATCACTTCTTTGTGTTAAGTGCTGGTGATGAGGGGCTAAACTGAGATGCTGCTCCAGTGAGTGAAAAGAGCAGAGATGTTATAGAAGAGATAGAATTGACAAGATTTGGCAGTTGGCTATTTAATCAGCTAATTAACATGGGGGGGGGGTGAGGACAGACAAAGAGTCAAAGATGTCTCCAAGGTAATGAACCTGATCAGTTGGGAAGATGGTGATATGTTCAATGGAAATTGGAAAGTTTAAAGGAATGGTAAGTTTGGAAGGAAGGAAGATCAAATAGTAGAGAGTTGGCACTGGATGGGACCTCTGAGCTAGTCCAACTTCTTCATTCTAGAGTTGTAGAACTGATGACCACTTAGACTGTAACTTGTCCAAGGTCATATTCAGTTAGTGTCTACTTTGTGCTAAGTTCTGGTTTCTGAATGAAACAATCCATACAGGCATTAAGCATCAGAGGCAGGATTTGAACTCAGGTCTTCTGATTCCAAAGCCAGTGTTCATTTCATTATACCCACAATACCTAAAGATCCATTCCATTTTGGTCATGTTGAGTTTGAGATACCAATGGAAAATCCAAATTCAGGATGGAAAATCCAGATTTAGATGTCCACAGGGAACTGGAGATGGGAAAATAAATTTCAAGGAATAATTAAGGGCTGAATATAGTATTTGGAAAGGCAGGTGAAAATGGTAAATTGCACCTATGGAAGCAGATAGATATCCAAAGGAAAAAGGATAGAAAAGAAGAAAAGAAGAGGGTAGAAGGCATGCTTTGGTATTCTTCATTAAGGGATTAGGAAATGGATGAGAAGCTAGCTCTCATGGAAGGTAAGGAAACGAAGAGTTTTTAAAACCATGGAGGCAGGCAAGAAGAATAAAAACTTGCAGAAAGTTCAAATCTCTTTTTAAATTTTAAAAAAGAAGGTTTTTGTTGCCCAGAATATGGTAGACTTGGCTGACTTTAAATGTACTCTTTCAAAAACTACCTCATATTAATTTTGTTTATATTATTTAGGAATGGAGACTGAAAATACAATTTCACTGGCATAGAGAATTCCCTGGTAAGGAAATGGCCTCTACCAATGTGAGTTAGCACCTTCTCTACAATTTATAATATTAGCTGCCTAGAGCACCAAAGAGTCAAGTGACTTGCCCAAGGTCACACAGGCATCTCATGTCAGTGGTGGCTAAACCTGGATCTTTCTGTCCAAGGTTGGCTCTCTATCCTATACATAATACTGTTTCATTAGATACCATGTTGCTTCCCTAAGCTTATGTGTTCTCATACACTTGTAGAAAATTCATGTTTTCTTCCTCATTAGAATATAAACTCTTTAAGGGCAGGGAAGGTAGTGCTAGAGTCAGCTCAACCAGCTCCCAAGAGACAATCATTAAAATTTTAGTATAAATTTTCAGTGTTCTTCAGAAATCACCGAATGTTACAAATCAGGGCTTGATTTTTTTTTGTCTAGTCTTTTTGCTTGTCTAGTCTTAAGAAAGTGATAGAGAAAATGTTAACGATACAAATTGAACTTTAAAGCACGTAGTCCCTCTGCTCCCTCGCCATTTGCATTTTTATTTCTACAATGATATTTTATTTTCCCCAATTACACATAAACACAATTTTAACATCTGCTTTAAAAAAATTTTGAGTTTCAAATTCTGTCCCTCAGTTCCTCTCACCCACCCCTCTCCTTGAAATGATAAGCATTCTGATATAGACTTTACATATATGGTCATGTGAAATATTTTTCCTATTAGTCATTTGTGGAAAAGATATCAAACAAACTAAAAGACGAGGAAACTGTTTTCGTCTGCATTCGGGCTTTGCTCTGAAGGTGAATGGTATTTTTCATCAGGAGTCTCTGGGATTGTCTTGGATCACTGTACTGCTAAGAATAACTAGGGCAGGGGGGCAGCTGGGTAGCTCAGTGGGTCTTGAGAGTCAGGCCTGGATATGGGAGGTCCTTAGGTTCAAATCTGGCCTCAGACACTTCTTGGCTGTGTGACCCTGGGCAAGTCACTTGACCCCTATTGCCTAGCCCTTACCACTCTTCTGCCTTGGAGCAAATACACAGTATCACAGTATTGACTCCAAGACGGAAGGTGAGGGTTTTAAATAAAAAAAAAAAAAGAACTAGGGCACTGACAGTTCATCAAGAAATATTGCCATTACCATGTACCCTGTTCTTCTGGTTCTGCTCACTTCACTTTGAATCAGTTCATGTATGCCTAGTTGTTTTTTTTTTTTTTCTGAAATCATCCTGTTCCTCATTTCTTATAGCACAACAGTATTCCATTACGATCATATACCAAAGCTTGTTCAGCCATTCCCCAATTGATAGACAACCCCACAATATCCAATTCTCAAGAAGAATTGCAATAAATATTTTCTAAATATAAGTCTTCCCCCTGCTTTTAAAAAAATCCTTTTAGAATACAGACCTAGTAATTGTATTGCTGGATCAAAGAGAATGCACAGTTTTAGGGCCCTCTGAGCATACTTCCAAATTGCTCTCCAGAATGGTTGGATCAGATCACAACTCAAATTTCTCACATTTCCTACAACATTTGTCATTTTCCTTTTCAGTCATATTGGCTAATCTGATAGGTGTGAGCCCCTAGACAGCTGTTAAACATTTACTGCACATTGATGTCTGGGCCAGGGATGCTCTGCCAGTATCATGGTGCCTAGCCCACCATCAGTATTTAATAAAGGACTGCTTGCTTGGGCGTTTCCTTCCTTCCTGACGGAAGACCTGAAAATGATGGAACTTGGAACTAGAGTGCAAGCTCTGAGGAGTGAGAGGATGGTGAGGAAGCAGAGGGACAAAAATTAACTACTATTTCGAGGAATTTAGCCTTGAGAAAGAGGAGGACTATGGGGTGATAGCTTGAGGAATTGGCAAATCAAGGTTTTTTTAAAGAATGGAGTATTTCTGAGCACATCTGTAATCAGAGACTCTGCCTTTGTCCGTGGATGAGAGATAGACAGATGGACAGACAGATTAGAGGCAGAGAGAAGAGAGGAAAGGATGGAGGGAGGGCAGAGAAAGAAAGTCGTAGAAAGAGTAGCAGAGAAAATCAGAGACAGAGGACTACGCTTCAGAAAGAGATAAAAGGAGATGGAATCAGAGGCACAAGTAAATAGGGTTAACTTGGGCTAGAAGACGGAGAACAAATAAGATGAGTGAAGATGGAGGAAAGTTTTGAAGTATGGAATGGGGAAGATAAGGGAGCTATTATTGACTGACTCATATTGAACTCAAGTATTGACATCCCTGTTTTACTCAGTAAAGTTGGAGATGACGTCATCTACCAAAAGAAAAGAGTTTGGGGAAAGGGCAGGAATGTCTAAAACGGAGAAGTTTTGCATCAGCTTTTATGCAAAGTGTGAAAGGGTTAATTAGAGATGAATAGAAGCATTGCCAGGTAGCAGTGAAGGCCCAGCTCAGGTTAAATTGACACCACTGCTGGGCATATTTGCCAAGGAGGTAAAAAAACAAACAACAAAACTGAGGAAGGGTCTCATATGAAGTAGAATATCTTAGTGTCACTTGTTGAAAGGGAATAATGGAAGGAGTGTGGGTGCCCCAAATCAGTGATGAATGTAAAGGAATATTCCATTCGATTGCTAAGAAACAATGAATATAAGGAATCCAGAGAGATTTGGAAAGGCTTATATAAGCCAATTCAGAGCAAAACAAGCAGAACTAGAAAAGAATTTACAGTAGGACCATATTACTGTAGAGGAAAATTGCTCTAAAAGGCATCAGAATTTTGATCAGAATTCAGAGGAGTGAGAAATCCTCCAGAAGGCAAAACATTCCTCCCTCTTATCCGCAAAGAGGGCCAGACCCCAGGACAGAGTAAGGTTTATATTTTTAGGCATAGCCAGTGTCTTGGTTGTTTCTACATTCACTCCTATCCTTCAGTTCCCACAATTGACAACTCTTAAAGTCTGACCCAGATTTATCTGCCTCACACCTTAGAGACAACGAAAATAGCACACAAATAAGGGGCCGATCATCTTGACACTTCCATAAGGCCTTCCTAGAAAGTGGCAGGCAGCACTCTAAGCACCTCCCTTTTCATCCAGATGGTGATTCCCATGGATTAGGGGCAACCAGGTATACCCTCTGGTCTTAGAGTCCAGAAGACCAGAGTTTATATCTAGCTTCAGGCACTTATTAGCAGGCAAGTCACTTAAACTATGCCTCAATTACCCCAACCGTACAATGGAGATAACAATAGGACCTACCTCCCATGATTGTTGTGAAGATGAAATGATACAATATTTGTAGTGTTTAGCACAATGGCTGACATATAGTAGGTGCCTTGCCCACTGTCCCTCATCATGGATGGGCGAGGATACTTTGTTAATGATATCCTTTGATGATAAAGAGAATGGGACCACCTTTAGTATCCAGAGGACTGGAAGGAGGGTTGGACCAAAGAACAGAAATATGAGCCAGTACTGAGGGTTGACAGAAGGATTCATCAGCATGATGCCATCAAACAAGGGCCAGAAAATGGATCTACATTGAGTCCACATCATTCATCTTCCAATTGAGTCAGGAAGAGATCTGAGTGTTTGCCTGCTCATGACCTTTACACATTTCAGGACAATATGGGCAATGGGACCACCAGCCAAGTATTGGGAAGAAAGACTGTGTCAGACAAACACTCCTTTTGCTAAAATTCTGGTAACAAGTTTCCTCATCTAAAGATAACTGATCTCTTTGGTTGGAAAATCTCCCACAATTTCTTGCTTCCCTATCCCACTCAATCACCTGGATAAGGGTGCTCCAGAAATTCTGGTTTGTGACTTATATTTTGGACCCTGCCTTCCTTTCCCCAAGTTGTTGTTTCACCTCAAGCCTAGTTACTATTCACTAGTAGGAGTCAACTTCTTGCAGGGGATCGGATAGCCTGCTACTTTTTACTTGGTCTTATTGATTTAGATTTCAAGAATTTTATAAGCATTTCATGATTTGAACCTGTAATTAGAGTATATTCCCATTACATACCTCCCATTAGTAAGTGGTAGAAAATTACTTAATTGTGGTTAGACCATGCCATTGTAGCATTAGATGTGATTGGTCTAAGATTAATTTATTATAAAAAAGGAAATTTTTTTAAAGTTTTAAATATCATATTAAGTATTAAACTTCAATGCTCATCCTTAGGTAATATTCTGTTATAATAGTTTACCTTAATCCTTGTATAATACCCAAATATAGCCCTTATAATGGAGGCAGTCTATCACTGGGATGCTGGATTTGAGGGTTGTAGGTTACCCTTAGGCTGGTGTAGCCCACCTGCCAATGACAGCTTATCCTGGAGTGGCAAGTGCACATGCTACAGCTTCTTGGAGTCACAGATGAGAGCTAGATAGTTGGCAGACACCAAAGAGTAAGTGATGAGTAGCCTTGAAAAAGATTCAGCAAGCCCTCACACCTGGGCACCCTACACTGCATTTAGGAATGGTAGTGATAATCCCAAACCACTAGGTCTACCATCCCAAGCAGCAGTTGCTGAGGGGAGAACCCATTGTAAATCATCATCATAAGTAACAGCTGCCCACCATCTGAAATTAATTGGAAGATAAGCTGAAAAACCCTCTGTGTGGCCATATCTCCCAGACCAACTATCCTCCTTCAAGCCCAACTTATGGCCATCATCTGAGGAAGTAACTCCTGCAGAGAAAAGGTAAGTTATGCCCACTGACTACCAACCAATGGGACAGCCTAGCTGAAGTATCAAATCACCCTGAAGAAGAGATATGAGGCAGCATGTTTCAGACAAGTCAAAACACTGCCACCACCTTGACTGACCACTATCTCCCCTCAATGGCAATAGGCCAAGACCCCGAACCCAATAGTCATATCCCAGCCCAATGCCAACAGGCATCATCCTGACAAACAACCCCTGTGGAGATGAAATCTGGTACCTACTCCTGCAGGTGTTACAATCACAGCTCCTGAAGACTTCCAGAAGAAAGTTCTTTTTACCCAAGTCTTTGGTGCTGTCAAATGGTTTGACATCAGAAATTAATAAGATTTTTTCATTAGAAATGACATTATTATCTACTTTTCTCCTGCCCATTAAAGACCATAAACCTTTTCCATTTGACTTGCAGCTGAAACTGGCCCATATATGTTGTCTCCTATTAGAATGTGAGTTTCTTATGAGCAAGGATTATCTTAATTTTCTATTTGTATATCTTAGTACAGTGCTTTGCACATAGCAAGTGCTTAATAATACTGTTTTTTCATTCATTCACTCACTCATTCATTCAACTAGAGTGAGAGCCCTTTGTCTTGAGAGAATTCTCTTGGTCAAACAGCAGCTTCTCAGGACCTGACTTGGAACTAGAAGGAATTCAATTTATGTTTTAGCTCTGCCACTGATGAGCTACATGGCTCAGTTTCTTTGCCTATAAAATGGGGCTAATAATACATTTCCTATATCCCTGGGTTATTATGAATTAGTACTTGTTTCTTCTCTACAACCATAAGAAACAAACTACCAAGGGAAAGAGAAAGATGCCCCATATGGAGGGAGCACAGCTTAGGGGAAAGAACCCTTGAGTCAGAGGATCCCACTCCAACTCCTGGTCTTTTCCTTTCTCTTTCTGTGACCCTACAGAAGTATTTCATCACTCTGGACCTTGGTTTTTCTCATTTTTAAATTGAAGGGGATGGTCTAAATGACCTTTGAGATCCCTTACAATTCTAAGATTATGATTTTATGGACCTTGGGGATTCTCTGCTTAGTATTCTTACCCATCCAAGGGGAAGAGACCAAGAAAAACATTATAACCATGTGGGGCTGTCTCTGCACGAGTCCTTTTTGACTCCTGCTCTGAAACAAATCCAAAGGAGATGACTTTCTGCAGGATGCCTTTCTTCTCTGGAGGTCCCAACAGCAGACATTTAATTCTCTAGGCTGGCACACAGATTTGCAAAATGGAGCTGTTCAAATTGGCCCCTGGTTCTTTTTTTTTTGTCTAACATTCCAATCACTTGATTTAAAACTATAAACTAAGAGAAGCACTTACTAAGCTTCTCCCCAATTAAACCTATAGAATTTTCTTCCAAAATGTTTGTTCACAGTTGCTAATGGCAAGCTCTCCCACCTTTTAAAACCAATTTTCTCTCTCCTTACAAAAAGGTTTAAGCAAGTATAGCTTTAAAAAAAAAGCAACAACAATCCTGAAGTACCAACCAGGGTTTCAATGTTTACTAAATGTTGTGACTCAACACCTATCAAACGAAAGTGAGGAGAGGCAATTTTCTTGCAAAAGAAAGAAGACTGGATTTATAACAAGAATCTTAGATTAGGATTCCAGCTCTACACGTACCACTAATGTGCCCATGGACAGCACATCTAACTGAAGCACTCTGGACCTCACATTCCTCTTGTGAAGAGCGAGGTAGCACAAATTTAGAATTAGAAGGAATCTTAGAAGTCACAAATCTAATCCCTTAATTTCACAACTGAGGGTGCCTAAAACAGGATCTGAATTTAGGTCTTTTGACTTGGTGACCTTTGAGGTCCCTTCTTGTTTAGATCTGGATGATTTCTTTTTTGTTTAAAGCCTTACCTTCCATCTTAGAATAGATACTGGGTGTTGGGTCCAAGGCAGAAGAATGACTAGGGCTAGGAAATAGGAATTAAGTGACTTGCCCAGGGTCACATAGCTAGGAAATGTCTGAGGTCAGATTTGAACCCAAGACCTCCCGTCTCTAGGTCTGTCTCTCAATCCATTGAGCCATCTAGCTGCCCTCTGACTAGGTGATTTCAAAGGACCCTTCTAGCTCTAAATAGATGATCATCTGAAATAGGAAGACCAATTTTGGAAAAAGTAAGAAGCAAATTACCCATTAGGGAGCTAAAGAAGAATAAACTTGGGTCTGGAACAAATATCCACAGCCTGTTTACCTACTCAAAACAGAAAGTGTCTCGAGGGGATTTAATATGGTCTCTAAACCTATTGCTTAACCTGGTTTCCTCAGTGACAGAAGATGGATTGTAAACGCATAAGACATTTCATGAAAAACATGAGACATGCCTTAGACAGAGCATATTGTAACAGCAACTGGAGATATATGGAAGGTTTTTTTTTAATTCATTCCATAATTTAGTTTTGTTATTTGGAACCTGCTCTTAAATACACTTGAGAAGCTAATGAGCTTCCCATGTTAGCCCTGGCTCCTATAAATTGTCTGCCTCTCCAGAGCTATCCCGACCTTGTTAAATGATATTATTTTCAAAGCTCATTGATTTGCTCCCCAACCCGCCGGCAGCTCAGATGCTCAGCATTTGCTGAGGATAATGAAAAGTTCTGCTGATGCTTATAGTTTTTTTTTTTTATTTTTTAATTTCATGAGCATGTCTTCACTCCTTCATACTCTTTTCCGGTGCAAGGAAAGTGAGCAGGTCCTGAATGGGAGACTCTTGAGATAATTATCCTTCATTTCTTTGAAATTATTTCTTGGGGGATTCTCTTTAGAAATAATGCTTGGCAAACTGCACAATCATTTCTCCACATTAAGCATTTGTTGGCAAATTTTTTCCTCTTTATTAACAAGGGGATTCTATCAGTGATGAACACTGAAAAATGGGCATAACAAACAATAATCAGCTGACTGACTGTTCCTGTTTCATGGTGTGTGTTTGAAGGTTCCTCTTAGTTGGGTGATCCTTCAAGTAAATGGCTAAGACAGAAAAGTCAACAGAAAGCAGAGCTGAGAACAAATTCTCTCTTGGGATTTACTCTTTAAGATTTCTTCAGCTTTGAGCTTTTTGACTCAATGGCCATCTTCTGTTTTATTTCTGGCTCTCAAGTTTGGAACTTGGGCATTGTCTGTCAGTTTAAGGAGCTGGCCAACCCAACACTGGCAAGATTCTATTGACTAGGTCTAATTTAAGGCTGGAGGGGGAGGATGGATTCAAAGCTGTTGTTGCTGGGAATATATTCCAAAGAGATAAACAACAACAGAAAGACATGTCCCATGACAGGAGAGACGTCAATAAAAGAGACTAAGCTAGAGGATGCAATACTATCTCTCAGAATTCACTAGCCAGCCCTGTGGCTGCTATTTTGCATGGCTAAAGCAATTTCTTTACCACTGTGTCTTTCAATATTTTTACCTTTCAAGGAAGTAGAATCCTGGGGAGACTGAGCTCTGCTAGAGAGTTAGAAAAGACTTGATAATTAAAGGAGCTTCATGACCAAAAGAGGGCAGCTGAATTGAGACTTCTGGAGACAGAATTCAGAGTAACACTTTCTGTGGTCACACACACACACACACAAATAACCCTTTAAAATACAACGGGTGCCCTTCAAATGGAGAAAACTGAACAAATTGTGGAATAGGAATATGTCATAAAAAGTAATACTTATTTTTATATTGAAAGCAATATAGATAACTCATGTTCTACCCTTTCTAATATAATGTGCTTACTTCTTGGTTGCAGGTACACTTTTCTTTTTTGATATTTTGGTGAATCTGAGGTTTTTAGACAGCAAGGCAGATAGTGTGTTGGACTTGAATCAGGAAGATCGAAGTTTGAATTCTGCTTCAGATGCTTACTACCTGGGTGACCCTGGGTAAATCATTTCATGTCTCTCAACATCAGTTCTCTCATTCATAAAATGGGAACAATAATCATACTAATCTGTGAGACAGGGTTGCTCTGAAGCTCAAATGATATAACATATGTAAAGCATTTACCAACTTAAACTACATACATACTTATTATCACTAATATTATCATTTTTATTTTTGTGATTTAGTCTACATAGAGTCCAACTTTTCCTTACCTTCTCATCCTATGCAATTCTAATCCATTCTTTCCCACAAATACTCTGTAGGGGAACTACCCATTGTCCTGGCGATCTTCTTTTTATAGTTTGGGTGTCTTAAGGATACCTTTGTACTACTAGGGCCATGTCTCAATTGCTTCTGGTCCTTACTAAAATATTTGGCCCACCTCCTTTTTTGTTCATACATGGTCTCAATAATACCATTCATAGCACTATTCAAGAAAGCAAAGTGATCATCCCAACAGTTTGCTCCTTTCTTAAGGCTGCCATAATTTTTGCCAGAGTTCCTTGGGTTATTGATAAATTTCATTCCTCCCAAGATCATGGTGTATCACAACTGAAAATCATAAAATGTCACTGGATGAATATTAGTGTTCATGAAGTAGGATTTTCAGGAGTGAGCAATCTGTAATCCTTGAAAGCACTAGATAAATATTGTTTGCCTTTTATGATCCAGCCTGGTGTCTAGGGTCCTAGTGGGACCCAGTTCACAGTCTGCCTTAAGCACTTACCCAAGGTATAAGAAAGAAGGAATGAAATAAACATTCATTAAATGTCAGTCATTTTACTAAGTGCTTTACAAACATTACCTTATTTGATTCTGTTGACAACCCTGGGAAGTATATATTATTATGTTCTCCATTTTATAGTTGAAGAAAATGAGGCAGACAGGGTCTAAATGACTTGGTTGGTATGTGTCTTAGGCTGGATTTGAACTGAGGTCTTCCTAGCTCTAGGCATGGTGCTCTGTCCGCTGTTCTACCAAGCTGCCAGTGACATGAGTAAATGTATTAATGAGCTTATTTGACAGGCTGCCAGACAATAATCTAAGTAATATGTCTCACCCACTTTATTTTCTCCACTTGGGTACACTTTTGTGGAAATGTGCACAGTTATTACTTCTTCTGTGATAATTGGTAATATTAGTGATCTTAGAAGTATCCGAGAAGCCTGCAGATGTCTCTATTTCATACTTAGCTTGATATCAATATTTGTAGATTATAGAATAAAGATATTTCTGAAGCTGCTTTGGTCACATAGTCTGAGAAAGCTTTAATTGCATATGCCAGAGACACATTGTCTATGGTGGGCTTCAAAGATACATTTATTCCACCAAGTCACAAGCTTTTTGAAAATCAATATACAATGAACATATTGAGATTTTATATTCTTTACACCTCTGAATCAATTACATATCCATTAAGCTGTGGTCTGTTATAGATTTTTTTTGGATAGGACTTGTTTTCATTGGGTTAAGGAGCTCCCAGTGAGTAACTCCTTTTAACAGTGAGAATATTCACCTGTTATGCAATGTATAGTCTTGGGTAATTTCTTGTGTGCAGCAAGAGATCATATGACTTAACCATGCTCACAGGGCTACTGAGGCAAGATTTGAACCCAAGTCTTGCTGAATCCAAGTTCAGCTCTTTATGAACTAGCATGCTACCTTTAATTTACTGATGTCCTACTGAATACAAAAATGTTAGGGAGCTTTGGATAAACTCCAACAACATTGAGAAAGGTCCTATAGAATTTGGCTTCTATAAGGAGATGATCTTTGGATCACAAGATTAATTAACATCTGTTAGTTTGCAGCCCTCCTGGTGTTTCTGCTGACTAGCACCTGGACAGCATTCTAGCTTAGTTGATATCATACCCAAGGTTATCTTTTCCCCTAATTTCTAAGTAGCCCAGATGTCTGGCTTTCTGTATTGCAAATATATAGCCTCTAGGAGGCCTGATGTAGAGAGTGTGGCTTGATTCCAATCATCACCAGCACATTGGAAGATCTCAAAGTCCATCTTCCTACTAATGATGTCAGGCCAATCAGGAGCATCATCTTCTCCTATTAAGGGAAGCCCCTAATATTTTCTTCTGTTAGCTGCTGTTTAAGGTTGGAAATGTTGCTGGTACCTCAAGTAATTCATGTGAGAAAACTATCAACTGGGAATGACAGTTAAGACTTTATAATAGTTTCTTACAAGTGGATCCTTGACTCACCTTATCAGGGTGTGCTCTTCATGGTCACCACAATGGCCCAGCCTCGTCAGCATTGGGATTCTTTTCAGTTAACGTAGGATCAGCTTGGCAATCTCTTATTATCAACCAGAAATACTCTTCTGGCTGGGAACCACCCCAGTATCAGACTCTAGTTATGATTAACCCTTTGACTAAGGGTTGGCAAAAGAAAAGACTGCCTTGATCCCATGTTGACCCTTACATATGCCTTCCCATATGAACAAGTTTTGGGTATCAATTTCCATCAGAGAAAATCTCATCTTGATTGCCCAACGGCATGCCTTCACCTACCCAAGCTCTTCTAGGTCATGAATATGTACTGTTTGTTTTCTTCACATCCTGTTTCTACAGAGTTTATAGCATTGGTCCTCGAACTGCTATTTCCTAAGCATCCCAGGGAATTCCCTTAATGTACTCATCCTATGGCACTGTCAAGACACCTGAAGTTTGTAAATCCTTGGTAGGAGTCTGAAAACTTTCAGAAGCTATATCTACAGACCAAAATTTGTCTTAAATAACATAGATAACAACAGCTGGGAGCATCTCATTTCTATAAATTGTGAAGATTGAATTTAGCTATCTCCTGATTGTAACAATGAAGGTACTTAGCTCTTCCTTTATAGTGAAGCTAGAATTGTAAAAGCTACAATCTATTTTAAGTTTTAACTACAAAAAGGTGTTAAGTAACTACAAAAGGTGAACTTAACAAAAGAGGATTCAAGTAACCCAAAATGATATAATGTAACCAGAGAAGGTGAGAACTAAAGAGTGGGCAGTCCTGGAGAAAAGCATCTGCTGTGATTGGTAGAAGTGAAAAATTTAGAGGAGGTGACACAAGAGAAAGAGGTCTTTAAATAGAGGGAAAAAAAAGACTGAAGAGTCATTCTGATTCAGACATTCCAATGAGTTCGGACACAGTCAGTCACCAGGACTTGGAGTGAAGAATCAGTCACTTGGAGCTGAAGGGAAGATGGACATTCATTTAAAGATTTTAGGCACTGACTCAGAGAAGCAACTGGAAGACCAACACCCTGACTTCTTTTAGACTGTTACCATTGGTGAGTGAAAAGCTGACTTAGTGACCCTGCCTTTCTGGAAGCGTGAAGCCTCCAGGAAAGGCCCAACTTCTTGAGACTCTTTTCCCCTGGCTGGGACCTAGAAATTCTAAACTAGTATAAGAAGTCAGAATTTTCTCTCTTTCTCTCTTATTCCTTAATATCTTCCTTCTATTATAAATATTGTAAATAAACTACCATAAATTCCATTTACTTTAGTAATTCATTTTGGGATTTAGAAATTAAATCCCTGGTGACTACCTAATTAATATATTTCAGAGTCCAACCACAAATAATTTTAACAAAATGATAACTGATCTGAGTCTAGAACCTCATATATTTTGGATCTCCTTCTCCCTGACCTCCTAATCAGAGCCAATTGGTCAAGTCATGCAGTTTTACTCCACTGGAGAAAGAAAACCACAGAAATTAGACTCTAGGATAATGTAAGAATGCAATGAATTGTTACAGATTGAAACAGAAAGAGTCCTCAAAAGCAATGTAGCCCAACTACATCATTTTTAGATGAAGAAACTGAGGACTATGGAGTTTAAATTACATGCCTAGGGTAATTCAGAGAATAAGTGGCAGAGGCAAGATCTGAACCCACATCCTTTGACCTTAAATTCATTTCTCTTTCTACCACATTGCACTGCCCTTATTATAAAGCTAAGCATGAAGTAGTTGTAAAAATCCTGAGAAACAAACACATTTTAAACCAAGGATCAAGGAAGAATTATCCAATAAATTCAGAGGTTACCTCTGTTTTCAACCAGGTTCTAGATCATATGGTTTACTTGTTATATGTTCTGAGCCCAATTTTACAAATGAGAACACTGAGGCTCAAAGATGGTCAGCAATTGTCCAGTTTCAAGCAGCTTTTTAGAGGCAGAACTGATATAGGACTTGATAGATGTATATTTGTAACCTTGAGAGCATATGCAATCCTTATCGTTTATCCTTGGACAGATTAAAGGTTTCATTGTTCTGATACTAAACCAAATCAATTAATCAATCCACTAGCTTTAATTTCTTGCTTCCTGTGTGTCGGGTATTCCCCTAAGCCCTGAAGATAGAAATACTACAATCTCCTGCCTCCTGGAGCTTATATTCTAATGGAAAGACAATATGTTAAATATAAATATAACAGATATGTAGAGAGAAATGAGATAATAGAAATTCTCTCTTTCTCTGCCTTTCTTATCCCTCCAGTCTTCTATGGGAGATCTACCCAATCATACAGAGACCTTCCTCTTATTCTTTAATATTTTGAGATACTCAGTCTTTCCTCAGCTTAGTGCTGCAGTGATTTCCCCAAGTCTTCCCTAAGATAACTATGTGTTTATTGAATGGCTGATGTTGCCTCTTTATCTAAACTCTCCCTCTGGAGTGCTTCTGGTACGTGATCAGACTTCCTCTGGTCCTTTCTTCATTCCCCCTTGTCCAGTTTCTAGAAGCAAGCTCTCCTTTTGAGTTCCAGCTGAGCCAGCTACCATATGGTACCACATTCTAATGGGCTGCAATTAAACTCCTGGAGATACTGGTATAATGGAAAGGAAGGCTTTAACTCCCATTATGGGTAATTTCTGAACTGCCTTGATGTGAAGTTAGAGAGTCCAGAGGGTACATTTTCAGGTGCAATAGTACAGATTTCTCACTCACTAAAATATGTTTCAATTGCAATTTAATATAGATATATAATTAATGGAACAAAATGAGTCTTACATATTGGGGGAGGGGGACACTTGCACAATGTGAGTGGAACAAAGATATCCCCCAAATACATATGCACACAATGTCTCCAATACCAACTGGCTGCAATATCTGAAATGCTGCCATTTTAGGATCATTAATCCATGCTTGGGGGTCAGGTATTGTTCTGCCAGACAGCCCCATTAACTTGTAGGTACCACCAGGAGAGAGAACACATTAAGACATTATCAGTCATTAACGCCTCAGGTCAAATGAATCATTCTGATTATTTTTACTCAAGAATTCTTTTTTGCTTCCCACTAATATACCAGGTCCTATGATAAACCAAAATGGCTGAGAATGGGATCCAGCAGAGGTTCCTTCTCTGGAAAAAAGGGACTTGGAGTTCTCTCAGCTTCCATCTAGTTCTATGCTTGTGTGCTCTAAATGCTGTAATGGTACAATACATTTTAATATTATTGATGTTTTCTGTTTCTCACATCACTCTAGTATCTCACATATTTCTTTTTCCCTCCTCCCCAAGAGCCATTCTATGTGTCAAATAGCATTTATTTTAGAGATGGAGGGGGGAAAAGTCATCTAAACTTATTGACACATTGAGAAAGTCACAAAACACATATAATGTATAATATTTGTGTACTGCCCCCCTCCACAAAGAGTTGGATTTGGGGGCATCTTCTCATATGTCTTCATTTGAGCCTCACTTCATCTTTATAATTTTGTTACATTTACTTTTAGGTTTTTTTTTGGCATGTTGTACTTTATGTATAATCATTGTGGTGGTTGTAGCCATTGTTTACTCGGCTCTGCTTGTTTCATTCTACATCAGTTCATATGAATCCTTCTAGGCTTCTCTATATTTTTATCACACACTTCACTTCTTGTAGCATAATAGTATCCCATTACATTCATATACCACAATTTGTAGGCAGAATTTACTTTATTTATAACTCTTATCTGTCAAAAAAAGGGCTACTATAAATATTTTGGAGTATAAAAATAATTTTTTTTCCTCATAGACAATTTCCTTGTGGTTTAAGACAATTAATGGAGTCTTTGGTTCAAAGGATATGGTCATTTTGGTTACTTTATATGATTCCAAATTGCTTAATAAAATGATTGTACCTTTTCACATTTCCACTAATAATGTATCTGTGGCAGCACAATTTCAACTAGATTCAAGGAAATCAAGGCCCATGAGGACAACTAGATGGCCCACTGGATGTGGTGCTAGACTTGGAGTCAAAAGGACCTGAGCTCAAATCCTGCCTCAGACAGTTACTAGCTAACTGACTCTGGAGAAGTTCCTTCACCTTCTTCAAATCTCAGTACCTTCATCTGTAAAATGAGGCTAAGAATAGCACCTAACTTTCTCAGGTTTTTGTGAAGAATAAAGAAACAATATATATATAAAGAACATTGCAAACCTTAAAGTAATGCAAAAATTAAGGTCTAAAAAGCTTGAGTGACTTGTTCAACGTCTCTGAGATATTTAACATTTACATCCCAAATGCAGGGGATCACTTAGTAGCTTGTTACTGTCCTTAAAAGTAAAAAAAATCATACATTTAGAAGGGATGAAAATGTCCACATTCTTTGACCCACAGATTTCAATGGTAACCCAAAACTCTAAGGGGATCAAAAACAAAACAAAAAAAAAGGCTCCATATGCAAAAGAAGAAATTTTTGGTTGTAGCAAAGTATTGGAAACAAAGTAAACATCCATCAATTAGAGAAATAGCTAAAAAAAATTGGGTTCATGGGCATAATACAATATTGTTATGCTGTAAGGAAGAATAAATATGATTAAAATCAGAGAAGGTATATAACAATGAATGCTTGTGAAGTAAGTAGAATTAAGAAGGATAATATATATGAAGATAAGGCAAATGAACAACAACAAATCAGAATTGAATAAAATGAACTGATAATGGGCATGCTTGTCCCACCAAAGAGATCTGAGAATTTTCTTGCTTCTTTCCTTTCGGAATGATGTGTATGGAACATTGTATATATTATCAGACTTGGTTAAGGTATTGGTGAGTTTTGTTGAAATCTCTTTTTTACTTAAAAACAATTACTATGGAAGGATGATTTTGTGAGAGGGAGAAAGGAGAAGCATATATTGGTTTATTCATTCTTGCTGTTTTGCAAGATCATTGGCTTTCAATTGCCTAATTCTGGTCTTTAAGGACTGGCTTTCCTCTATAATCTTTTTATTTTCCTTTTTGGTTTGGTCTATCCTGTTTTATGTGGCTTCCAGCTGTTTCTCCAATTGGGAGTTCCTGTCCTTTAAACTGTTATTTTCTTTTTAAACTATTTCCCACTTTTCTTGCCAAAATTCTTTTTGATAACCTCCGATTTAAATTCAAGAGCTTGTGGCCAATTTCCATTTTTTTTAAGGTTTGGATGCATTTATTTGTATGTCCTCTTCTGTTATCTTCTCTGTAGTCTGGATTTTTCCTTCATAAAAATTATCCAGTGTCAATGCCTTCTCCTTGTTCTTCTTGGTGTTGGGAAGTTGTTTTTCTTGGGCATTGTTTGCCATCACTATGGTGGTTTTTCCTTCCCTTTCCAGTCAGAAGTCTGAGTGAGGAGGCTCTCTGTGTATGGAGCTAAGGAGCTCAGTTTTTGCCTGAGACCACCTCTTGATTCTCCATAACTTCGACTGGTTGCTGCTCTTCTATGTGCTATCTCTGCACCTGCCCAAGGTCTGCACTCTTCAGCCTGCTGAGGTCTCAAGTCTAGCTGCTCTCAGGGGTAGGTCTTTGGTGGTCTTAGTCAGCTGTCAAGTACCTAGAGGTGCCCCTCACTCTCTCACTGATTTCTAGTGCACTGGATCTGACTCTAGCTCCTTAGGTGGGGTGGGGGAGGGTTGATCAGCTGACATTTTGGTGGAAGCTATTTCACCCCTTTATAGTGTGGAAATGCCCCAATCCCATGTACTTTCATCTTACTGTAGAGTCCCTTCATTCATATGAATTTGGTTTTTTGGCCTTTTGGGTGGTGAGGAGAGGAAGAGTCCTGGGTCTACACTGTTGCCAAGTTTACCTGGAAGTCTCAAGAGGAATGTATTGGGAAATAACTTTATATAAAAACATGGGTGAGTTGCAGCCAGGATTATTGGAGGGGACCCTCAAATCTATGAAATCGTAACTCTATTTTAATTTAAAAAATAAACTAGATGGCACTTAAATGAAATATGAATACTTATACATACATGTATATGTATATATATATATATATATATTTATCTTCTTGGGATCAAGAAATAAACTTCTTACCTATGTAATGGTGAAGGTGTGGCTAGATAGCAGTTCATTTGCCACAGGAGGTAGTAGGTTCCCCATCACAGGTCTTCAAACAAAAGCTGGTTGACAACTTTCCAGGTACATTATAGTAGGGTTTTTCCCCCATAGAGTTAGACTAGATGGCTACTGAGATCCTTTCAAACTCTTAAATTTTGCTATTCTGTGATTTTCTACTAGAATTGACTGCCCTTCCAGAATCTTCTCTTTATTTGGTCTTTTGACCCTGGCAATGGTATTTCCTGGAAGATCGTACTGAATAAATCACAGATAGATTAAGAACCATTGTTTCTGGGAAGAGAGGTAATAGCCTTGCTTTAATCTTCCCTGGTCCAAACCCAAGACCTATGGTGAGTATTTGGCAAATACATAGGATTCAAATCTAAACTGATTAGCATGACAGATAGGTAACTGGAAGGGCTCTCAGAGGTCATCTGGTCCAGCTTTCTCAGTTTATAGTTCAGGAAGCTGAGATCCAAGGTCACATAGATAGTAAACAGAGGTGGGCATTCAATCCAGATCTTCAGCCTCCAGAAGAGAACTCTTTCCACTGTCCTATGCTGCCTCCTTTGAGGGAAAATTGACTCTAAATATATCATAGTTACGAAGGTCATAGCCTGCATCCTGGCCATTGCCAGTCTTCCTGGCATTTGTCTCACCATTGGACTTTGGTGACTCTGGAGGAGAGAGTGAGGTTGATGACTTTGTTCAGCTCTGCCTCACTTAATCCTTTTGTAAGTCAACACAGCACTTCATGATGTCAATGGTCCTTCTGAAAACAAATAGCAAACACCACCGCCGCCACCACCTTCAATATGAATAGATGAATGTAACAGATAGTATCTTCGTATAGAGAATTTTCTCCTTAACAAAATCTAAACAACCCTTTACAAAAAGAAAGCTCGCCTATTGAAAGGATGTAGTGGGTTCCCCTTCCCTTCATATCCTCACACAGAGGCTGAACTGCTTGCCTCTGGTCAAGCATGTGATAGTGAGGATACTTTGGGCATATGGATTGGACTAACTGACTGCAGAGATCCCTTCCTCCTCTCAAATTCTGGGATCCACTTTTCAAGATATTGTTGAATTCTGGTATCCATTTCCCAGTGATCTGAAAGAGTCCTGTAGCAGTCCAAAAGCTTCCAGTTCCAGAAAGTTCTCCTAGAATAAAAGCAAATCTCTCCACTCTCCATTTTAATATTCTCTTTCTTCTTGTTGTCAAAGATACCCTACTCTGAGTTTTGTGACAATATCTCATAAAGAAGACAAATAGGTGAGAGATTATTCAGGAGGGCATAGCAACATCCCTATCCTTTTACTGCCAACATGACCTTTGATAAATCATTTAAGTTTCCTGGGCCTCAATTTCCATATCTATAAAATAAGGAAGTTGGTATAGGTGACCTCTCTAAGGTCTCTTCCATCTCTAAATTCACTATTGTTTGATTTATCTTTTGGCCCCTAGTCATAGATGGCAATCCTAAAACTGTCATAGCTCTGGGATTTTTTGCTATACAACTTTGTGACTGTTATCAGTTGTTCACACCTTAGTGTGAATGAAAGTTCTCAGTAGCAGGGTTTGATAGGAAAACAGGATATTTGCAACCTTGATGGTCAACTATCTAGTGTAGCTATAGAAAGTGCCTGCTGGTGGGTGCAGAGGTTGAGAACAAAGTGGGAATAAAGCACTAGGTCCGTATGTATTTAGGAATATTCTGAATTAGAAGGGAACTTGGAGTAGACTTTCTCTGAATCTTCTACCAATATCCTACCCCTCCCTCTAATAACTTGATTGGTGAGAGCCTCAGATAACATAGTCTTTTGACTCTGTTAAATATGTATCCTGGCAGTTTGCACTCTGTAAATCACAGAAAGAGAGACTAAAGTCTATCTAGGTCATCCCAGACCTGCGAAAAGGTTAAAATTAATATTCAATACTCCAAGTATTATTTTAATACTATTTATTAAAATCAACTTAGAGCAAACAGGAATGAAAAAAACTCCAGCAAGCACCCAAAACACTCCCTCCTTACCGCTCCTACCAGCCAGAGAGACCAAGTGGGCAGAAACAGAAACTCAAAACTCCATCCACATAAGGAGATGCATAAACAGGAAAAGGGGATTGTGGGAAATGCAGTCTCTGGAGTTCAAGATTCTACATCAATACACCTGTTTCACCTTCCCAACCCTTTTTTCCCACTCACTTTCCCATACTTCTCCCTCCACAACACACATAAATTTCCAATTCTGGAGCTGGAATCAAATCAACATTTCCATTGCTTCTGGAAAGGGTGTGCCAATCTATTCCTTGTGGCATGATTAGGGGCAGCTAGGTAGTATAGGGAATAGAGTGCTGGATCTAGAGTTAAGAAGATTGATCCTCATCAGTTCAAATCTGGTCCCTGACACTTATTAGCTGTGTGACCCTGGACAAGTCACTTTAAGGCTAAATGCCTGTTTCCTCATATGGAGAAAGTAATGGCAAACCACTCCAGAATCTTTGCCAAGAAAAACCCCAAATGGGGTCACCGAGAGTCCAAACCAATGGAACATAACAAGACAGTCACTATTACCTTCCAAACAAAAGTGTCCATGCTTGGCTACTACTCTCCTAAGTACATGGTCCCTCCCTTTAGAATGTAAGCTCCTTGAGGGCATGCACTGTCTTTGATTTTGAATTTTCCTTCCTAGTATTTGGTATATAGTAAGTGATCAATAATTTGAAAAAACATTCATTCATTTTCTGTAAAATGGGGATAATAATAGTCCTTCCTTCATAAGATTGTGTTACCTTTAAAGTCCTGTAGAAAAGTTTGTTTTGATCATAACTGTTAGTTGAGGAGAGGATTGCAGTAATGTTATTCTATGTCATCCAGGAGTGATTCAGAGCAACACTTCAGACTCTTAAGATATTTGGGGGAGGATAACAAAAAGGGGTTTAGCTTGAGTGAATCAGCAGCATAATGAACATACTGTTTGCATTGTTGGTGCCTGTGCTTGAGCAAGGGGAGTTGGGGATGTGCCCCACCAGATGGTTTCTTTTGCTTCCATGACCTCTATTTCTATCCTTGCTATTTATTTTAAATTTAAACCCTTACCTTCCTTCTTAGAATCAATACTAAGTATTGATTCTAAGAAAGAAGAGAGATAAGAACTTGTCCAGGGTCACATGGCTGGGAAGTATCTGAGTTCAGATTTGAACCCAGAACCTCCCATCTTTAGGGTTAGCTCTCAATCTCCTGAGCCACCCAGCTATCTCTTTACCCTTGCTATTAAAATAACTTATTCCAAAACAGTGTTCTGGAGCCAGAAAGTAGGCTGAGTTATTCCCCCTCATTTCCTTCACTCACTTTACCCTTTTCCTTCTCAGGTTCACTGACAGACTACTTAGAACTTTCAACTGCAGCCATGCTGATGAAAAATAATAAAGTCTTTGGAAAGCAACAACATAAATGATCAAGTTCACAAACCGACGGTAATGGTCTTAAAAAGTTGTCTAAAATTAAAACAATGCTGAGGTACCATCTCACACCTATCAGGTTGGCCATTAGGGCAGCAAAATGGTAAATGTTGGAGGGGGTGTGGCAAAATTGGGACACTAATGCATTGTTGGTGGAGTTGTGAACTGATCCAACTCTTCTGGAGGGCAATTTGAAATTGTACTCAAAGAACTCTAAAACTGCGCATACCCTTTGATCCTGTAATGCTGCTTCTGGGTCTATGTCCCAAAGAGATAATAAAAAAAAGGAGAAAGGACATAGTTGCACAAAAGTTTTTATAGCAGCCCCTTTTGTGGTGGCAAAGAATTGGAAATTGAGACAATGTCCATCAACTGGGGAATGGCTGAATGAGTTTTGGTATATGTTGATAATGGAATTTTATTGTGCTATAAGAAATGATAAGAAAGATGATTTCAGAAAAAGCTAGAAAGATCTGCAGAAACTGATACAGAGCAAAATAAGCAGAACTAGGAAAACATTATACATAGTACCAGCAATAATGGACAATGATTATCTCTGAAAACTTGGCTATTTTCAGCAATGCAATAATCTGGGACAATCCTGAAAGACCTATGACAGGGAATGCTGTTCCCCTCTAGTGAAAGAACTGTTGGAGTCGTCTTTCACATCAGTATATCTTTGAATTTGTTTGGCAGTTTTGATTATGCGTGAGTGCACTCTTACAACAATGATGAATATGAAAGTGTGTTTTCATGACTAAAAAAATGAAAAAATACTTTTGTTATAAAAGAGAGAGTTGCCTGACTTTCAGAGAATCTAAGGGACTTGCCCGTGATCAGACAGCTAATAAGTGTAAATGGTGAGATTTGAATCCAGATCTTCCTGAGTTATCAGTCTAGCACCTAGACTAAGCTATTCTAGGCTGCCTTATATTTTGGTGGAAAGGAGAAGGAAATTAGTGCCAGAGGACCTACATTCAAATCATGGCTTTGCTACTTGCAACCGATGTGACCTTTGTAGAATCATTTAACTCAATTTCTTCACCTGTAAAATAAGAACATTAGACTATATGGATGAGGTCTCTGATCCAATAATACCATGATTCAAGCTAGATAATAACGAGGCTGCTTGATCTATCATTTGCCTTTCCAAAAGGAAAAATCTCGTATATTTCTATTTTTAAACCTAAAGGTTCTTCCATGTTAGGGTCATATAGAACCATAAATCTTCAGGGTTAAGAATGTTCTCACAGTTGTGGGCTCTAGTGTTACATATTCCTTCCCCTGGCTCTGAGTCCATGCTGCAAATGTGCCCCTATATTGCTATGAAAAAATCAACCTATACTCTTTTCCATACAAAAAACTATTTAACCAAGAGTCCACTGAATAGGTAATAATTCTTCTTCCACATCATCAAGAAAGGGGTGTGATATAATTGTATTTCATTGTGGCACTCACTCACCAGTGCTCTGTATTAGATGAGACTTCATCTAGTCCAAGACTTTCACTGGACTAATGAGAAAAGTGGGGCCCAGAGAGATTTCTACCTACCCAAAGTCACAAAAGTAGGAAGTGTCAGAGCCAGAAACTGGTTCTAGGTCCCTTTATTCCAAGTATAGCATCCTTTCAACCAAGATGTAGCACAGGAGTGTTGGACTCGAATAGAAATGGGTCCCTAAACCATATATATGGAGATCACTGACTTAGAAAACTATATATTAACATTACCAGTGTTCTATTGTATTTTATTTCTTTTTGAGAGCCAAGCCTGCAGTCTCTCAGAATGGAGGGTCCTTCTGTCTAGGGGGAGCGGTCAGGCGAATAAGAGATGAGAGACAACTGAGTGCTCAGACCTGTGCTTAGGCGTCATGCAGTGTTCTGCCATGCATGGGGTTTGTGTTTATTATATAGCTTCAGTGAGTACATGCTTTTCTGGCACACAATAATTTTTTAACATACATGATCTTTTACAGATAATTGGATGCATCATACATTAACAAATCACTTGATCAACATTCTGTGATCATTTACCATGTTGCTACATGGTAATTTTTGTGATGGAGATGAATGACATAGGGTGATCTGGAGGTTAGTTCCCCCAACCTGTGGGATGACCAGCTAGGAGAATCATTGTTACTTTTGATCAGCTTTCACAATCAATCACAATTACTTGGGAGATTGGTAACAAAACATTTCGTAGCTAGGTACAGGGTTAGAGGTTAATTTAAGACAGACTGAAATCAGAAATTTCCTCAATTTCCATGTTACATTTTTCTTGTGTTTCATCAAGGCACCTGGCAATGTTGCCTTATCATAAACATAATGATCCAGTAAAGTGTGTAAGTAGCTTGTGTTTCAGAGGAGTCATTGATTGTGGTGTTTGTGTATTTGGCTAACAGATGGGTGTGTAGCCTCTGAATGTGCCTCTGCTGAGAAAGAAAGGAGGGGGTAATGGGTAATGATCTTTAAGTTTTAATTCTGTGAATATAATATTTTGGGGGTAATAATCTGGGGGGGATTAAAGTGGAATATATGTGTATTAACCCTATAAGTGTTTGCTCTTATATTATTTCTCCTGTATTGGGGTGAGAACAATAATCATAACAATTTCATTAGTAAGGGAAGTTAGAGGGAGAAGTCACACAGAGGGGGTTCAGTTGGTGCCTCATCTTTTCTGAAGGCTGCTCTGCAGCCTTCATTTCCCAGACTGTGACTCTGTCAGACAGCAAGGGTATGATGGCTCTCTACAATTTATTCCATTAAATATTTCCCAATGACATTTTAACCCAGTTCCTTCAGGAATATGAAGGGGGTGAGGACCAATCTCTGCTCTAGCATAGGTAATGTTTGACAGGAAATGGTTGGATAGCTCTGTTGGGAGTTTTAAACTCTTTCCTTCTGTCTTAGTATCCATCCTAAGACTGAAGAGTGCCAAGGGTTAGGGAATCAAGGTTAAGTGACTTGCCCATATCACATATCACATCAGATGCAGGAAGAGTCTAAGTCCAGATTTGAACTCAAGTCCTCCCAACTCCAGACCTGATGCTCTATCCATTGTGCTACCAAGTTGTCCCATTTTTTACAACCCTATTCCTAGAAGAGTTCTTAGTATGGCGATCTCCCCATGGAACTCTATTTCCTTTTCTTTTGGCAATTTTGCAGGCAATGGGCGGATGACAGCCTCTGCAGTGCCTTACTGAGGGCTTTCATTTCTATTCTGTACATGAAATAAATGTAATTATTCCTCAACATGTCAAAGGCACTCATCAGGTTAAGCTGGTTTATGCCGAGCAGAAACTGTGAATAAGATTTAATTTGGAAATACTTGTTTCTGCAAATCTTGCTGGAACCCTGAGGATGAGCTCCTATTTGTGGAGACACATATGGGGTGCCTACTGTGCTGTAAAGACTTAGGAGTCGATGTGGCCCTGCTTTGAAATGGACAGCACTCGTTCATTCCCTGGCTAAGGAAAGCTTTCCTGGGAGAGTTTTAGAAGCAGGGGCTTTGTCATGTCTCTCCAAGGGCTGACCTGGAACAGAAACTTCAAGGCTGTGCCCATTGCAGGGAGGGCAGCCAGGTAGGTGTGACCCCAAAGAGCAATTTGTCATGATCAATCAGCTCCTTTCACTGAGGCTGGGAAGAAGCTGACATGCAGAAATAGGGGCGGACTTTGTACCTGTGTTGTTTTCAAAATCATAAGTATAATAGTGGAAGTCACGGAAGAGAAGAGAGGCAGGAAATCACATGCCATGACTGGGCTATGTTGCTTTAGGTCTAAATGGGTTTGACAGAGAGTGATATTGAGAGAGAAGGGATGATAAAAGAGTCAATGGAAAACATTTGGTGGAGAACTAGGAACTGGAGGAAGGGTACTGGTGGGAGTGGTTTTATTTATGAGGGGCATATATCACTTTAGGAATTTATGAGGAAGACGGAGAATATGTCACATGCATGCCTTCCCCCTCCAATCCATGCAAACACCACAGATCAGCTTTCCAAAACACAACTCTGATCACATCCTTCCCTTCCTCAAAAACCTTCCATAGCTCCCCATTGCCCATAGTATAAAATCTAGACACCTCGGCATTCAAGGTCCCCTGTAGTCTGCCCTGTGATTCACCTAATGAATGCTCTCACCTCTTGGAATACTTAGCTTCTTTCAAAGTTCAGCTAAGCTTCGTCTAAATCTCAGTTGCTAGTGCTACTCCTTCTGCACCCTAATGTATTTACTATATATATATATATATATATATATATATATATATATATATATATATATATATGTACACATATATGTATTTTGTATTTAATTATCTTTTTACAAATCAAATATAGGGGGGCAAGGACTCTTGGTTTTGGGCTTAGTACCTCCAGCACATTATATTTGGTGCTGTGGACTTAACAAAAACTTATTGGATGGCAGGGCCAGCTGGGTGGCTCAGTGGATCGAGAGCCAGTCCTGGATATAGGAGGTCCTGGGTACAAATCTGGCCTTAGACACTTCCCAGCTGTGTGACCTTGGGCAAGTCACTTGAGCCCCATTGCCTAGCCCTCACCGCTCTTCTGCCTTGGAACCAATACTTAGTATTGATTCTAAGATGAGAGGTAAAGGTTGTTTTTTTTTTTAAACTTATTGGATGAATGAAAGTAGATGGAGAGGGGAAGCTAGGTGACTCAATGTAAAGAGAGCCAGGTCTGGAAATTGAAGGTCCTAGGTTAAAATCTGGCATTAGATATTTCCTGGGCAAGTCATTTAACCCCAATCTCCTGGCCCTTACTGCTCTTTTGCTTTGGAACCAATACTTAGTACTTATTTTAAGATGGGAAGTAAGGGTTTAAAAAAAAAAGGTAGATGGATCAAAAAAAGAATGACTACATATGTGTATATACACATACATCTATGTGTACGTAAATAGAAAGCCAGACAAAAACGATGGGTGGACTGATAGATGATATATAGAGAATTATTATAAAATATAGAAGCTGATTATCCTTGTTTGCAAGGGCATAACTTTACAGAAAAGGTATAGAAATATGAAGTTAGTACAAAAGAGGTCACAGGAGAAAGAATAAATACACCAACCTCATGCCATTCTATTATAAGATTAGTTGGTCATTTCTTTCTATTTTTTGAAACCCTGACCTTCCATCTTGGAATCAACACTGTGTATTGGTTGTAAGGTAGAAGAACGGTAAGGGCTAGGCAAGGGGTTAAATGACTTGCCCAGAGTCACATAGCTAGGAAATATCTAAGACCAGATTTGAACCCAGGACCTCCCATCTCCAAGCCTGGCTCTCAATCCACTGAGTTACCCAGCTGGCCCCTAGCTGATCATTTCTTGACTAGATCTAGAAATTAAAAAAAATCTGTTCCTGAACTAAGTACATAACTTAATTCTTCCAATATCGTCTCCATATTGGATTTTTTTTAAGATACAGGATCATGGATTTAAAGTGAGAAAGGATCTGAGAGGCTAAGTCCAACTTCCTAATTTTACAGATGAGGAAACTGAGACACCCCAAAACTTAAATGAAATCTCTGGTCACACAATTAATGCCTAAGTGGAGATTCAAGTCCTGGTCTTCCTGACCCAAGTCCAGCATTCTCTCCACTGCACTACGCTCTCTCCCCAAGGGCTATGTGCTATACAAATCAACTTATCTGACTTTCTACTATATTGCCACCATTTGAGGCTAAGAACTATATATTAATTCACTTTTGATCCCTCTCCATGCCCAGCATTCCAGGTGAGAGAGTGATTGCTCAACAATGAGGTGAATTAAAATTAGGTGACGGAAGAGTCAGGACCAGTCACAGAACATCCGAGTTGGAAGGACCTCAGGGTTCCTTTAGTCCAAATCATAGCTGAAAGAAGATTCCTGGCTACTCTGGCCCTGACAATCAACCAATGAAACAGCCTTCAAATGAAGATCTCCTATCAGGGAAGCCCCCATGACATGCCAATGCAGCCTATTCTATTTTTTTTTTTTTTGCATAGCTCTAATAATTAAGAAGGTAGCTAGCTGATACAGTGGATAGAGTGACTAACCTGGAGTTTGGAAGATCATCTTCCTGAGTTCAAATCTGGCCTCAGACACTTACTAGCTGTGTTGCCCCCAGGCAAATTATTTAACCTTATTTGCCTCAGTTTCTCCATCTGTAAAATGAGCTGGAAAAGAAATGGCAAACCACTCCAGTATCTTTGCCAAGAAAACCTTAAATTGGAACATGGAGAGTCAGACATCACTGACTGAAATTATTAGGAACTTGTTCTTTACATGAAGCCAAAGTCTGTCTCTCTGCAAATTGTTCCCATTGGCCTTAGTTCTTCCCAGAAGGAGTCTAAGCTCTCTTTCACGGGACAGACTTGCAAATGATTGAAGACAGCTTTTATGTCTCCCTAAGTCTTTTCTTCCCCAGGGCCAACATTCCCAGGCCTTTCCACTGGTCCTCGTGTGGTATGACTCCAGATCCAACAATTCATCAGGAAGTTCTGGAAACAAGAAAGCTGAAGAAATAGACACAGACCATTCTCTAAGACACATTTGAAACACATGGAGAAGATGAATATAAAAACAAATGGTAAGTACTTAGCAGGGTCCCATATTTCATTTAATGCAAATATATAAATAGGAACTAGTTCTTCTCTGAACATACTATTTTCCCCTAACATTGCTGGAAATCCTTTTTTGTCCCTCTAAGTTTCCCTGCTGGCCTCAATCCTATTTTTAGTTCTGGATATCCTTTGTTATCCAGTCATTTTTCAGTCATGTCCACCTCTTTGTGATCCCATTTGGGATTTCTGTGGCAAAGATTCTAGAGGAGTTTGCCATTTTGGCTCATTTTTACAGATGAGGAAACTGAAACAGACAGAGTTAAGTGACTTTCCCAGGGTCACAAAGCTAGTAAATGTTTGAGGCCAGATTTGTATTCAGGAAAAATGAGGCTTACTGATTTCAGATCTGACACTCTGTTACTTATCTGCCTTACAGGGCATACGGAGTGTTCAGGGGAGAGGAGTACTTCTGGTATGAGGGCTTGCGGAGCCCTTTTCAGGTCTTTCCTCCTCTGGTGTCCACCTGCCACCCAGCTCTCACCCGTGGCTCTAGAAAGCTGTAGCACGTGCAGCATCTATACCCTGGTAAATCATCTCAGCAGGTGGGCTAAACCAGATTGGGGGTAACTGAGAGGCATAAATCACATCAGTGAATTAGTGTGTATCTACCTCAGTCACGCAAAGACTTTCCCCAGTCGAAAAAGCTGATGAGATCAATTTATTCCAACTGTAATGAAGAAGATAGAAGCAGGTACCGTGGAATGCTTAGAGCTTTGTCAGACACCGAAGAAGCCAAGGTCGTCTACTGCATCCCGAGGCATCACTAGTCATCTTGACCTTTGTTTTGTCACTGAAATTGGACGTCTCTGGAAGACTTTGGAATCTGATGAACTTGTGCAATTCTGTTTCATTTAGATCCAATTTATGTGGGAGTCAAGAGGCATGACCCTGGTGAAATCATTTTCGTTCTTTGAGTGAGTACAAAGGACAACAACCAGAAATAGGAACAAACAAAGTTGCTTTTTCCCAAGTCATATTTTGGGTGGTATTCCAGTTCTTTTTCTTAACTGAAAAAACCAATAATTTAATTCCTAGTCCCTCCTTGATTATCTGTCCCCAATGAAAGTACTTCTTGTTCATACCAAAGGGTGACTTCTGAGCTTCAACTGCCATGATGCTATCCATCCGACATCACGCTTGATGCTACTTTAACAGGATGGATTTTCCAATAATCACCATCCCAAAGCCTTGATACCTAAAGTAATTATATAGCATGTCAATCACTATCTCTTTCTTCTCCTTCCCACTGCCTCTGCCTCTTCAAATATACATTCTTACGGGACCTGAAATAGCATAAGCCATGTCACTAGACTGAAGATAAAATTATGAAGTGCAAAAAGGAAGTGGCAGGTTATAAATGGGTATCACTGAAAGTCACATCTCAGAGTAATATCTGTACACCATACGTGCTTGGATATCAGCTACCTTGGAGTTGTGGGTTAACAATGGAATCAGGAACTTCAGGGAAATAGAGTCCCCATGAGGCTGGAAGAAAATAGGAAGATGAGGCTTGAGAGGAGATGGACTTAACCTTGGTGCTGCTCAAATTTTCTTCACCAGAAAAATAATTGGGATTTTTTTTTGTTAATATGGTAGTGAGTGGAATCTAGAGAAATTCTAAAGTTCAGAGGAGTTGATTCTGATATTTCTTTCAGTAGAAGAACACTATTCTCTAATACTCCTCATTTGGCTGAGCTAAAATGCTTTATGTGAATTATTGACTCTGGAGACGTGGGTTTGAATATTGCCTCTGACCCTAACTAGGCGAACTTGGGCAAATCTCTTAGAGCCTCAGTTTCTTTATTTGTCAAGTGAGAGGTCTCTAAGGATCCTTCTAGCTTAAGACCTCTGGTTTTATAATGCTTGGGTTCAATGCAAGATACATGCAGAGATATAGTGTTTTCAGGTTCTATCTTCAATAGATCATTTTACAAACTAAGTAAAAGAGTGGAAAATCACACCTGAATAACACCTTATCAACTTGCCAATTTTCTCCCTCTTTCTTCCTATAGATGGTAATGGCAAGCCAGGTAGTCAGGCACAGAATGGATCTTTACATGTGTGAATATTCAAAGGGACCAGAGCAACATACACTTACTAAGCACTATGCTATGTTTAGGCCTGGGAAAACAAAACAACATAACACACCATCTCCTCTCAAGGAGGCGACATTCTACAAAGCATGGGAGAAATACAACATTTAACATAAGGATATTTGTGATGGTTTGAGAAAGGAAAATCTGAGAATGTTTTCTATAAGTGATATCTGACAATTTTTAAACCCTTACTTTCTGCCTTAGTATCCCTTCTGAGGCAGAAGAATGGCAAGGGCAGTGACTTGCTTAGGGTCCAACAGCCAGAGATTTCTGAGGAAAAATTTGAACCCCAGTCCTTATGAATCCAGGTCTGGATCTCTATTCTCTGTGCTAGCTAGCTGCTCCCACCTGCCTGAACTTTGAAGGCAGCTGGGGCTTCTAAGAAGTGTGTGAGAGGGGGATAGAATTCTAAGCATTGGGAGCACAGCCTGGGAAAAGACGGGGAGGTAAGAGATAGAATGTTGACTCCAAGGACTAGGAAGTAGACCAGTTTGGAAAGGGTCTAAAATGGATAAAAAATGAATATTATCATAGTCTAGAAACGCTGGCTAGACCCAGATTTTGAACTTGAGTCAGAGAATATCATATAAAACTAGGTAGGTGATTACTAAGTAAACTTTGATCAATAATTTCAATCATTTCCTAACTCTTCATGACCTCCATTTGGAATTTTTCTTGACAAAGACTTGGAGAGATTTGTCATTTCCTTCTCCAGCTCATTTTTCAGATGAGGAAACTGAGGCAAATATGACTTGCCCAGAGTCACACCGCTGTAAAGTGCCTAAGGTTAGATTTGAACTCCATTCCTCCTGACTCCAGGTCTATCCACTGAGACTGGACAAACACTATGCTAAGTGCTAGGGCAGTTGACCTCCCTACACCTCATTCTATCCACTGGGCCATGTAGTTGCCTTCAGATAGTCAACAAGTGATGACCAAGTGCTAGGCACCCAAAATCCTCACTACTTTTACTAAAAACTTCCTTTTGCTCCTCTATCATTCATTCAGCCATCTTTTGGAATACAAATGTTTAAACACTTAACATATATATTTGTAGGTAATAAATAGACAAAATGCATAACATGTGCATATATAACATTTGTGTATATATTGTATAGATTTAAATATGTGTGTATATATGGATATATTGTATGTATGTGTATATGGAAATTTTGTATCCTAAGGTCTTCATCTCCCAGAATTCTTCCCTCATCCTAAGAATCCTTTTCCCTTTCTGTTTATATGAGTCCTTTACGTTATGGTTTTTAAGCTGTGGGTAATGCCTCCCTCATTCTCTTTTTAACACGTGAGGCTGGTGAGCTCTTTCCATTTCTCTAGCCTCTTATTTCCTTTGCTTTGGGTTTTATTATTAATAAATCTTATAAGTATAATCCTTAGAGTATTGGATATTAATTTTAAAAATTTACATATGTATATATTTATAACAAACCTGTAATGTCACTGTTACAAAGGACTCCCAGTGGGAAGACTTCTCCCCATTCAGATCAGTGCCTGATCATCAACTTGTATTCCTAGAGACTTGACCAGGGGCACCCAATGATTCTATAACAGAAATAAGACTCGAATCCAAAACTTTCCTCTGTCTAGCTCTCTGCCTATACCAGGCTGCCTCTCTTATCCAAAATTATTTGCTTCAATACTTTTTTTCTGGGAATTTATCAGGTTGGCTACTCCTTCAGAGGATATGAGATCTAGATCTAGGAGTTGTCTCAGAGGCTAGCCAGTCCAATCCCTTCATTTTCATAGAGCCCAAGTCCAGAAGAGATTAAGAATTTGTCCAAGATCACACACGTGTTTTCTCCCAACAGATCACAGCCCTTCTTCATGCATGAAGTTCTCATAAGTTACTGTATCCCAGAACAATTCATCCAAATGTAGTGAGGCTGGTCCTCAACTGAAATATATACAGTCTGTATTTGACCTATCTCAGGTGGGGTTCCTTTGTTAAAGCATTAAGAAACTGGGGTCATCCCAAGACTAAATGGTAAACACAGAACATTTCAGCAGAAGAGGTAATGCTATAAAGCCAGGAAAATATTGGTTTGGCTTTGTGGATACTAATAACAATTTTCAATAGTTGTAGTGCAACAAAAGAAGTCCTGGATATTTCCATTTCATGGCATGTTAGTCAGTCAATAAACATTTAATAAGCACTTCCTATATGCAAAGTACCATGGTAAACTCTGGAAACCAAAGACAAGGCAAAAGAAAGTCTCTGCCCTCAAAAAGCTCATAATCTAATGGGAGTTACAGCAAGAAAACAAATATGTACAAACAAGCTATAAATAGGGGATGCAAAGGAAATAATTAACCAAAGGAAAAGAGCTAGAGTTTGGGATTGGGAAAGGCTTCCTGTAGAAGATGGGATTTTAGTGAGGACTTAAAGGAAAGTGAGGGAGTCAGTAGGCATAGATGAGAAGGAACAGCTTTTCCTCCTCATGAAAGGACATGGTAGAGAAAAAAGCCAGAGCCACTGAATCAAAGAGTACATAACAAAGAGTAAGATAGAAGAAGACTGGAAAGGTAGGGGAGGCAAGGCTACGAGGGACTTTGAACATCAAGTGGGCTTTTTGTTTTGATCCTGCAGGTGATAGGGAGCTACTGGAATTTATTGGCCCCAAGGTAGAGGTCTAATCTGAATCACAAAACTTGGTCATTAGAAGGGACCTCATTGGTCATCTAATTAAACTCTTACTAAAATGAAAATATCACCAATAAGTGGTCATCTAGCCTCTGTGTGAAGACCAATAGTGGGGGCTGAGGCAATATGCTATTTATCAAGGCAGCTTGTTTCATTTCGCGACATTTTTCTGACTGAAAGATATTGATGACCAAGAGAAACATATAGTCTGCAAGATGAATTTAATTTGTAAGAACTTGCATAAGATCATAGATTTAGAACTAGAAAGACCTTAGGGGTCATCAAGTCTAACCCACTCAGTTTATGGATGAGGAAACTAAGACTAAGAGAAATTAAGTTAATTTGCCCTAAGTCATACAGCCAGTAAATGTCTGAAGTGAGATTTGAATGTGGGTGTTCCTGATTCCAAGTTCTAGTCTTTAGCCATGGAATTACCAAGCTGCCAATTTCACAGATTCAAAGGATAATAGATTTAAAGCTAAAAGGGATGTTGGAATTTAAAGGTCATTTACCAAGGTGTCCCTGCCTATAGGTGATCAGGAAAATTACTAAGTATGCCCAAACAAGTTTAAATGTAATTGAGAAATGTTTAACAAAATAGATTGAAATACAGCATAAATAATGTTAATTTGTGGCTTGCTAAATCAATATCTAGCCCACAGGGATCTGTTTCTATTTGATTTTGAAAGCACTGACCTTCTTCTAATTTTATATCTGAGAGAATTAAGTCTCAGAACTTGCCCAATTGGATAATATAATCACAGAATTAAGACTTGAGTCAAGATCTTCAAACTTGAAATTTAGTTTCCCTTTCAGTGTGTGATGCTGTCCCCCCCCCCAATTTTTGCCTATTTACTATTCATTTTACAGGGTCATAGTTTAAGAGCTGGAAGGACCTTTGGGGCCATCAAGTACATCCCTTTCATTTTACAGAATGGGAAACTTGGACCGAGAGAAGTGACTTACCAATAGTCACATACTTTGTAAGGGTTAGAGCTCAGATTTGAAGTCAGGTCTTCCTGACTCCAGTTCTAGGCCATAATCTTCCATGCCATGCTCTCATTTGATTTAATGTTCTGTAGTTGTCATTGACTTCAGGCTCCCACTAAAACTATTTTGAAGTCTTGGTATTTACCTGTTTAAACATCTGTTGAGGATGGGAAACTTCAGAAAGAGTCCAACTCTTTTCAATTCATGTCATTCATTGCTGACTCAAATCTCTCTCGAGTATTTAGTAAAGTAGAAAGAAAATGCACAAGGGAGTGTCATCAAGTGACTTAAAAAGCAGAAAGCTTCGGGGGCTATTTCAGTTCAGCAGGAATGGGGACTGGGAAAAGAAAAGAGGTGGTGCACTGGACTTGAGGATTTCAAGAGAAATGGGGGAAAGCAACACTTTATGAAATATCATAACATGTAAAGAAAATATTCTCATTATGGGAATGAGAAGCTGAAAATGGATGATATTAATGAGCTCAGCTCTCTTTTATTCCTTACCATTTCCATCTGTCTTGCTTTATTAAATGACCCTTGGGGCTAAACTATAGTGATCCTATTCAGACTAACCTCCTAGAACCTTCATTTAAAATCCAATAACTTTCCCAATTGTGAAGAAAGACAGGGAAAGGAGTTCTTTGGGGCCACTGAAAAAGAAGAATTTGGCTCTGCTTGGAGGTTTGTCTTTAGGGATCTAGTAGACTGTTTCCTAAGATCACTGGTTTTTGAAGCATCAAAGTAGCTAACGTTATCCAGAAATAATTACACCTACTGTAGAAACACAAGTGTGGTGCTTAATAAATACTTGAAGGTTTGACATTGTTTTTGGAAGATGTTTATTATTTTGCTAACCAGACAGATATTTCAATATGTATTCTCTGAAAAAGGTTGTGGGTTAGTTTGTATAGCCATTCTGGAAGTGGGGAGGCTGATGAAATAAGGTAGTGAGCACATTAAGGATTCATATTATCCCATGTTTTTTGAATTATTTGCCTTGTCAGGGTTCTTTATTTTTTTGTCCTTTAGCCGCTTGCTTTACATTTGGTAGACAATTCTATTCTTTTTTAATAGCATAATGAGAAGAAGGGAACATGTTTAGCCTGCTGACTGTTGGTCTTGTAACTCAAAAGTCTCTACTGTGACTTATTCCTGGTGAACCTATCTTAAATCTTACTGGTCACTTTTAATTTCTAAATACATAAAATTATCCTTTTAATGACAGTTTCTAGAACTTTAAAAAGTTAGTAAAGATTGTCATGTTTGAGTTTGATGACTATGGCCTTCCCTTTTTGAAACATTTGTACACCTCTAATCTTATTCTCCACAAGTGATCAATAATCATAGATGGCCATCTGTCTTTGGCTTGTTTTCCTCATTTTTAAGAGGGAATAGAGTGGGTATCCTTAAATGTCCCTTCCAGTTCTGACATTCTGTGGAGCCTAGTTGTCTATTAAATTCTATGGAGACACAAAATGGATATCTGTCTAGGCCATGGAGTTTTAAACTTTTTAAAAATAATTTTTGTTTTTAAAATATGTTTCTATGTTTCCATATTTCATTTTCTTGCCCTTGCCTCTCGCTTCCCCACTCCTGGATCCAATCAGCATTTCCACTGGGTTATTCAAGTGTTATCACATACCTATTTCCATCTTATTCATTTTTGTAATAGAGCAATCCTTCAAAACCAAAACTTCCAATCATATAGCCATATAAGTAAATGATAAATCATTTGTTTTTCTTCTGTGTTTCTACTCCAACAGTTTTTTTTCCCACAATGTGGATAAGCAGTCTTTCTCATAAGTCCTGTGGGATCATCTTGTATTAGTAAAGTCCATTACATTATTTTGTACCACAGTGTATCAGTCTCTGTGTACAATGTTTTCCTGCTTCTGCTCCTTTCACTCTGCATCAATTCCTGAAGGTCATTCCAGTCTCCATGGAATCCCTCCAGTTTATTATTCCTTTGAGCACAATGGTATTCCATCACCAACATATACTACAATTTGTTCAGCCATTCCCCAATGGAAGGGCATCCCCTCATTTTCCAATTTTTTCGCCACCACAAAGAGTGCAGCTATGAATATTCTTGTACAGACATTTTTCCTTATTATCTCTTTGGGATATAAACCTAGTAGAGCTATCACTGGATCAAAAGGCAGGCAGTCTTTTAAAACTCTTTGGGCATAATTCCAAATTGCCTTCCAGAATGTTTAGATCAATTCACATCTCCACCAGCAGTGTATTAGTGTCCCAATTTTGCCACAGTCCCTCCAACATTTATTATTTTCCTCAGTGTCATATTGGCCAACCTGCTAGGTATGAAGTATCTCAGTGTTGTTCTGATTTGCATTTCTCCAATCATGAGAAACTTTTCATGTGCTTATTGATGGTTTTGGTTTCTTTATTTGAAAACTGCCTATTCATGTCCCTTGCCAATTTGTCAATAGGGGAATGATTGAGTTTTAAACTTTTTTAAAGAAATTAATTCTATAGAAATTTTTATAGATTTATGTGTAATGTTTTAAGTAGAGAGCAGGATTATAAGATCAGAGACTGAAATGTGTGTGCGTGGGAAGCATTAGAGACCATCTAGTCTAAATCTATCATTTGGCAGATGAACAACCTAAAGTCTAAACAGGGTAAGAGATTATGGAGGTAGTAAGTAACAATGCTGAGATTGGACCCAAGTGCTCTGACTCCAAATCTCATGTGCTCTCAGGAATCTTGCTGCCACTAAAGCCATCTTCTTAGAAAGCTGTTTCCTTCCTAAACCCTCATTTCTCTTCTGAATTTCCTATTTAAAGTAAGGAGCAGTGCTTAAAATTTGACATGTTCCTCTAGAGTCTTCAGGTTTTTGCCCAAGTGTTTGCAATCTTTAGCAGTGATTTCTAGAATCCTTCCAGTAGGATCAGTTGATCCCAAACAAAATAGCAGAAATGAGTAGTGAATGTCAGGATTTTGAAGTCTTAAGAGTCTGTCTGTCATTTCTTAGATATATGGTATGGAAATACAGAAGACTTCTTTAGTGATGTGAAAGACATGAGACATTTTTAAAACCCAGTCAATAAATAGCTGCATTGATTCTCCTCATCAACAAATCACCAGTCACCATCCTTCATCTTTTCTACTTCTGACCCTGATTAGATGATTTCAAAAATCTATAAGGCAGAGAGCAAAAGTTAAAAGAGAAAATGTTCCCCATACCCACCTCATATGTCACTGGTATTTGAAATGTTAGAAGCAGATGACTGAGACATTAGGCAGGATGTTTGCCATTCCTCAGTTTCCCTGAGCAGACATCTTTCTCTTCTACAATCCCAAATTAGCATCAACACTCAGGCAATTCACTGTGGATTTTATTTGGGAACATGTTCACCCCAACAATGTAGGCTGAGGCCATTCTTCTGTTTGGCTGAGATTTAGGCTGCAATTATCAACTGGAAGTCTCTCCTTGGAGGGAGAGGAAGAGATGCAAAGAGGTAGATTTGTGGTTCACAGAGTATTTGAACTAACAGGGGCCTTATAGATATTATTGGACCATCCCAGTTTTTCTTCATTTTCTAAGGTTTTGTGAAGTTCTTATTTCAGAATACAATTGATTTCTCTTTTCATATTTTCACCTTGTTTTGGCATATTTATCCCCAAGTACAATCAAGTAACAATTCAGAGCACAAATGGAGTAAATGAAACTCTCTATAACCAAAACAATTTCATTTATTTTACTCTTGCTTAGATAAATAAAAATATAAAGAGGAAAGAAAAATTGTTATGATGACTATGACTTCCATCTTTAGCCTTGTCAGCTGTACTGACAGACATTGCACAGGGAAGAGAGCCCCAACCTTAGATGAACAAGATATAAGCTCAAATATCTGGTCTTTACTACATGGAAAATATTGGAAAAGTAATTTCACTCCTTTATAACACAGATGAATGGGTAATCTGCCAAGTGAGGGTGTTGGACAGGATGGCTTCTAATTTCTCCCAAGATCCCATTATATACTTATGTCAATACTGCTGTTAGGACCATTCATTTAAGATCCTCTTCAACATCATTGAGGGCAGCTAGGTAGCACAAAGGATAGAGGGCTGGCCCTGGAGTAGAGAAGGCTTGAGTTCAAATCCTACCTCTGAGACTCACTAGCCATGCGACCTTGGGCAAGTAACAACCTTGTTTGCCTTGGTTTCTTCATCTATAAAATGAGCCGGGGAAGGAAATGGCAAACCACTCTGGCATCTTTGCCAAGAAAACCCCAAGTGGGGTCACAAAGAGTCAGACATGGCTGAAACAATTGAACAATAACATGGCTCACTGGCACTAAATTACAATAAACTCTGCTTTATTAATATTTGTCTTCTCATTAAAATTTCATTGCCTGATTGAGGTTTTAAGATTTAAACCACAAATTAATTGAAAGTTTATATGGCTTTGGAACATTTCAAAAAGCCTGATCTAAAGAGTTTATTTGCATAGCCTTGAAGCAGGGACATCATTGGACTCGAGACCTGTCAATTAGGGCCAGAATAAACAAACTAAGGTGGTTGTCTTATAAGGAGGTTCCATTGCTAAAAAACAAAACAAAACAGAAAAGATAAAGTACTAGTGGCCTGTCATGGTTCACAAAACCATCTCCACAGCTTTTAGGGTGGCAGAAATATATTGCTGACCTTGTCACTGAGCAGCTGATAGAGAAGGAAGAGAGGAATGGGGAAAGGAGGCCAACAGAAACCCACTCAGGTGAACATATTAGAGATACTCCTCCAGGTTCTCCTCATGATATTGCCTAAGATAGCTGCCCTAATGGGGCAGACTACTCACCTCTCATTCCTCTCCAGGCTACCCTCTGGACTTTTTCTACCATGTACCAGAAACCTCTTCATTCTGGGAGCTCATGAAAGAGAAGCATAAAGATTCAAACCCAGGCCCTCTAACCCCAATCTAGTGCTCCTACCAGTATACTGCTATGCCTATTGCCTGGATGTCATGGTGGAGAGACTCGACCAAGGATTAACTAAGCCACAGATTTTGGAGGACAGAACAAGGAAGATGAACCTGGAGAAATGAGAAAACCTAAGAAAGATTCATTTGGCCTATACTTCACTCCCATGCAGGAAGTCCCCATTCTCCAACCTCGATTGGGCTATATAATGAGAGAGGGGAGAAGAAGTAGATCTAGAAGCAGAAGAGGGATAAAGCAAACCATATTTGCCAACCTAGTTGTCATGCAATATTAAGAAGAATTTTTAATTAGGGCAAAACTAATATAGAGAGCAATGTAGAATTTCACCATTTTCTACCCATCCTACCCAGACTTCTTCGTTTCAGCTGGAACCCTGATCAAATCTACTATCATTCTTCCTAGATTGGGTATTTCATTCTAATCCTCCATGGACCTACTTACCCTTTCCCTTCCCAACTTCCTAGGTCAAATTGTTCTTCCCTAACCACTATTCCCTTTTGTGAAGTATTCTTCCCTACTAGGCTAAAAGTTCCTCAAGGCGAGGGACTGTCTTCATTTTTGGATGGCCAAGTTGACCACACTGCATGATACATTATAAGCACTTCAGAAATATCTTTTTATTTCTTTCAGTCCTTCCTTCATTCCCTTCCTAGTGTGTGCAATTCAGAATTTCTACAATCAGGAAGCTGAGAACACTAGTCTAAAATTTCTTTCAGTCATTTTGGGGGAGCTCTGCATTTCCTTTTTTGAAATCCTTATGAAATCTGCCTCAATTATGTAGTTCAAATATTGAAACAAGCTGGAAGGCTGACCGTGTAGTCTGAGGTCCAGCTAACTTTGAGGCAAAGCCTTAAAGCTTCTGAACCTTCCTTCATTCTATTATTTTGCAATAGTAGCAAATGAAAAGACATGAATAGAATTTTAAAAAAGAATTACTTCATTCAGCATGAGCATAATGTTTCACCCTCTTATCTGAGTTAAGGAAGTTATGTGCTTTTTGAAGATGAAACAATTGCAAATGGTGGCATTCACTGGAAGAATGTCTCCCAACCTCTCATCATCAAGACCTTTGGTTAGGAGTAATGTAGAAAAAATAAATGTAATGATTATGACTGAACAATCAATCAATCAACAGGTATTTATTAACATCCTACTATGTACCAGGCACTTTTCTAGGTTCTGGAGGTAACAAGTACGACAAATGAAACAATACATACTCCCATTCTTGTGGGAGGCATAATAAATGCAAAGAAGCATATATACAGCATAAATATGTAGTGAATAAATATGAATACATTCAAAGAAGTTTAACACAAGGGAGTTTGGGAAAGAGGGCTTTAGCAATCTGGGAGATCAGGAAAGGATTTATGTAGAAAATGGTGCCTGAGCTACATCTTAAAGGAAGAGAGAGACTATAATGTATAGAGGTAAAGGGAATCATGGGAAAATGCCAATGCAAAGCCATTATGATGGAGATAGAATATCATGTCTGAGGAACAGAGAAAAAGGGTAGATCACTGAGAAGGGGTAAAGGGTGGGGGAAGTAAGAATGGTCAAAAAATTGAAAATGTAGGTTGGAACTAAATTAGGTAGGACTTTAGCTAAACAAAAGAATTTTAAATCTATTTTGAAACCATCAGAAAGATAATCTGGAGAAAATCTAATAGAGGATACCATAGCCATAGCCATAACTGGGGCAACTAGGCAGTACAGTGAGTAACTTGCTATGTCTGAAGTCAGAAAAACCCATTTTATTGAGTTCAAATCCAGACATATTTATTAGCTATATGACCCTGGGAAAGTCATTTGAACCTGTTGCCTTAATTCCTTATCTGTAAAAATGAACTGGGGAAGGAAATAGTAGACCATTCGAGTATTTTTGCCAAGACAACCCCAAATGAGGGGTCATGAAAAGCTGGTACATGATTGAAATGACCAAATAATAACAAAATTGTCATAACTGCTTCCTTTGGCAGCAGTGTGAAGGATGGACTGGAATGGGGAGAGATGATGCATGGAGACTAATCAGGAGGATACTGTGATAATCTAGGACAGAAGTCATGGCTGGAAAGAGATTAAAATTTAATTGAGAAATGTTTAACAAAATAAATTAAAATATAATAGAACATAGATAATGGTAATATGCCATTTTCTAAGTCAATCTGAAGCAGCAAGGCTCCTCATATATAGTAAGTGACCCTTTATTTTGACACCACTTATCTAGGCAAAGGGTGACAGGGATCTAAAATAAAGTGGTAACTGTGTGAGTGGAAATAATGGGTTAGATATGAGAGATATGGTAAAAGCATAAACAACGAGATTTGGCAACAACTGGATATATGAGCTAAATGAAAGTAAGGAGGCCTGGAGAAGGTCAAAATTATGAACCTCAGATCCTGAAAGATAATGGTGCTTTGGACAGTCATTTGCAATAGAGATTCCAGAAAACTGGGGTTCATGTTCTATATTTGATATGTGATCTTTCTATGCCCCAGGGAAATCCCTAAAAATATATCAGAAAAGGCTCAGATTTGTACTAATACAAGAAGTTCCTCTGAAGAAGCAACCTGTGCTGATCAAGCAGCTAGGTGGCTCATTAGTTTGATCACTGAACTAGAGTTAGGAAGACTTGAATTACAATCTGTCTCGGACATTTACTTACACTGTGACCTTGGGAGAGTCACTTAACTTCTGGTTGCCCAAGTTTTTTCTTTTCTTGTTTTTTAAACCCTTACCTTCCATCTTGGAGTCAATACTCTATATTGGCTCCAAGGCAGAAGAGTGGTCGGGCTAGGCAATGGGGGTTAAGTGACTTGTCCAACGTCACACAGCTGGGAAGTGTCTGAGGTCATATTTGAACCTAGGACCCCCCTACTCTAGGCCTGACTCTCAATCCACTGAGCCACCCAGCTGCCCCCCTAGTTTTTTTCTTCTTCAAAATGGAGATAATAGCATTTACCTTCCAGCCTTCTTGTGAGCAACACATGATATATTTGCAAAGCAATTCCCAATGCTTTAAAGGGCTGTAGAAATGCTAGCAAAGATGATGATGATAGGATTACAAGAAGGTTAAAAACTGGTGAGTGGGGGGACGGTATATGGATTCATCCAGGAAAAGTGGCCTAATATGGTCATAAGGCACCATTATCTTTCAGGATCTAAGGTTCATAATTTTGACCTGCAGGTCTCCTTACTTTCATTTTAGCTTATACATGCAGTTGCCAAATCACATTGTTTATGCTTTTATGGTATCTCTCACACTGGATTTGGAACCAGAAGAGTTCAGTTCAGATCCCAGCTTGGCTATGTGCCATCTGGATCACTTAACCTTATGGGTTCTCAGTCTCCTGATAGATGAAAGGAGGAAGTTGGACCTAAGATTCATTGAAAGGTCTTCATTAAACCCCTGCTACCTTATTCTGACAGTAAGATAGTTTGCCTTTTGGGTACTGTCTTGAATATTCATTATCTGTATGAGCATGGGAAAGTCATTTTATCCCCTTAAGATTTTAGTTTTGTTGTTTTAAAATGAATAGGTTGGACAAAATGACCTCCAAGGTCAGGGGGATTTAGGTGGTTCAGTGAATAGAGATTCTGATCGGGAGTCTTGAGATTCTGGGTTCAAATCTACTTCCTGTATGACCCTGGACAAGCCACCTAACTCTGTTTGCCCAGCTGTGACCATTTTTTCTTAGAGTTGTTACTAGGACAGAAAATAAGGGTTTCGTTAAAAAAAAAAAAACATTTCCAAGGTTTCTTCCAGCTCACATCATATATATCTATGAACTTATTGTCACAGGAAATCATCTTGTTTATAAAGAATCTACCCAATATTTACTTCTCCACATCTCACTCAAAGCAACTCATAGGGAAAGCATATTGAGACTTCCTTCCAGGAGTAATCCAGTCCCAATTTTATGAGCTGATCTGGAGAAGAAGCTAGAGCTTTTATTTTTCACATGGCCCTCCATTCCTTGATGTGTCTTGAAAACATTTTGGACTCAAGAAGATGGGCCAAGAAGAATCTGTTAATTTCCTACTCTACAACTGACTAGACGTTCAACAATGGTGTCTCTACCATTAAGCTTCAGATCTGGCAGGTAGCTGTTTATTAGAAGGGAAGCTATTTCTTTCACTCTTGCTAACTGCAAAGTGCCGAGGATTAATTGAAAGCTGGTCTCATCAGTCTTTGGCGGGTTCCTGAGAAATGATTTGTGTGAATAATGGCCACCACATGGCAAAGGAGATGGGGTGGGGAGGGAGCTTTCATTGGGACAGAAAATACCTTTTGACAAATCCAACAATTACTCTCCTCTGAGTGAAGTTGCTCAAACATGAATTGTCATACAATCTGCTTGTTGATTTCTTTCTGTTCCTTAGGGCTTAACAAATGCCTTCACAGCAAAAATGCTCACAATGGAATGAGGGAAACTTTGTGTTAACTCTTGAGTGTATCTTTTTTTTTAAACTCTTACCTTCTGTCTTAGAATCAATACTGGGTATTTGTTCTAAGGCAGAAGAGTGGTAAGGGCTAGGCAATGGGGGTTAAGTGACTTGCCCAGGGCCACACAGCTGGGAAGTGTCTGATTTGAACATTTGAACCCAGGACCTCCCATCTCTGGTCCTGACTCTCAATCCACTGAGTCACCCAGTTGCCCCCTCCTGAATGTATCTTAAGAACCTCTTACTACAGAATAAACTTGCTTCTATGGGCCTTTATGCTATCTTTCCTCTACATTGCTTCTGATAAACCCCAATTTCCTTCCATATGGGTACCACTTTTTTACATAGCTAGAGCTAGTGCATATGTGGCATTTAAAGGTTTGTGAAAAGCTTTAAATATTATCTAGTTTAGTTCTCATTATAACTCTGGGAGGTAAATGCTATTAGCATCCCCATTTTATAGATGAGAAAATAAAGTTAAAGAAAGTTTAAGTGATGTTCAAGGTCATGCAAGGTTCCCCTGTCCCCAGTGCTTTCAATGAATGCTCTCCTCCCCATCACTTTTTAGAATCCTCCACTTCCTTTCAGTCTCAGGCACCACTACCCCTGAGAAGCTTACCATCAAATTAGAGGAAGAAGCAGTGGGGAAGAGAAGATCACACACACACACACACACACACACACACACACACACAGAGAGAGAGAGAGAGAGAGAGGAGGGAGAGGGAGGGAGAGAGAGAGAGAATATAATACACAGGTCAGAATTGGCATGCAGAAGTGAAATACAACCAGTTGATCAATAAGTATTTATTAGGTGCCTACTGTGTGTCTTGCACTGGGTCTCTGAATTCAATGAGTGAAATGATCCCTAATTGAAATGAATTTACATTCTAATAAGGGAGAAACCATACATAGAAAACATTTAGCATCAATGGAAATACATCCATGGCAGTTAAATACAAAGTAGGGGGCAGAGATCAAGAAAGACTTCTTGTGGGATATCTTGAAGGAAGGGAAGGAAGCTATGATGCAGGGTCTGGGAAAGAATCCATTCCAGGTGCTGAAGACACCCAGTGCCAAGTTATAGAGTAAGTTCATGGCATCTAATGGCTGAGAAAAAGAGAAGGTCATTTTGACTGGATTGCAAATGGTAAGGAAGGGGAGCAATGAAGTTCAATCCTTCATCCTCTCCACTCCTCAGGATCCATTTCTTACATGAGGATTTGGCTCAGGTGCCTCTGCCTCTATGAAGTCTTCCCTGATCTCCCAAGTTGTTAATGGGTGGCAAGGAGGTGAAATAGATAAAGAGCGAGTAGTGACTGCAAATCTCATCTCTAATACTTTCCAGTTCTCTGATCATGAAAAAGTCATTTCAGTCTCCAAGAGCCTTAGTTTCCTTGTCTGCAAAATGGAAAGATTATCTGAAGTACCAACAGCATTAGCATGTTTCAAATCTATAAAGTGATAATCTTTTTTGGGGGGGCAAAATTCTCCAAACTCAATCTCTATGTGTAAGATGAGATTAATCCAATTGAGCAAAAAGCAGTCTCTGACAGAGATCAGCTGCAGAGAGAGTGGAAGAGTTGCGAGAAGAAAAAACTGAAAGTTCCAGGAGGGAACTTGAAGCCTGGAGAACCCCAACTGGTCACTCACTCCACTTCCAGCTGGGAGCCCAAGAGAAGAGGCAGATCTCCTAGGCTGAGAAGAAGCTTGTGTCTCTCTGGCGATCAGCTGTTTCCCTTGGAACCCCTGGATACCTCTCACTCAGCTCTCAATGACAGCACTCAGAACCATCAGTGGATATTGCAGATCCCTTTTCTCTCATTCCCCATCTCTCTCCCTAACCTGTTCCTAGACTCCTGCATTCAAAGCTAGTTAGCTTAGGAATAGTGACCAACCAGCAGCTGGCAAGAAAAGGGATCAAAGCTGAGAAGCCTTAAACCCCTAGACCTGGGGGGCAGTCTGACAGAGGGAATGAGTCATAGGGCCTCCTGTTCACCCATTTCCCTGCCTGATACCTTTACCATTCCTTCCTGTTTGAACCCAAATAAATTATCTGCTACTTTAGATTTAGGTCTGGTTAATTTATAACATTAGGAAAGGGGACTGATGATTTGGAGAGAGTCAAGCCTCTCCCCAAAAATGGGGGTTAGACCAGAATCCCAGTGATCCAAACTAACAAACCTAAGGAACAAACATCCCTCCTGGGCTGTGAAATAGCCCCAAGGTTCTGAAGGGAATTGGCAGTTGGTGTCCCTGAAGAAACCAGAGGCAGAAGAAGTCATCTTGTCTCTCAAGAATATCCTGGACTGGGGGCAGATGGGTAGCTCAGGGAATTGAGATCCAGGTCTAGAGACAGGAGGTCCTAGGTTCAAATCTGGCCTCAAACACTTTCCAGCTGTGTGACCCTGAGCAAGTCACTTAACCTCCACTGCCCAGTCCTTACCACTCTTCTGCCTTGGAACCAGTACCCAGTATTGATTCCAAGATGAAAGGTAAGGGTTTAAAAAAAAGAATAGCTTGGACCTCAAGGGGGGCATTGTGTCATCATACTAAGGCTTTCCCCTCTAGTTTTTGTCCTCCATCTCCCAGAACCATTCTCTGAGGAAACATACTTCCTCTGTCAAGGAGATAGGACTTGCCTATCTCCCCCAAAAGAAAGCGAGGGGAAGAACAATCTCTCAATCCCGGCTCCCCATTTCCCTCTCTCCCTTTATCCTCCTTATTCCCTTTAGTCCATATATTACATATGTTAAAAAACCCAAGTACATTGCATTATTGGTTCTATTATTATATTTTCCAAGACAGAAAAGGTGACCACAAAGGAAGACAAGAATGAAATACATAAAATAGAGATCAAACAACACACATTTATTAAGTGCTTACAATGTGCCTGGCTCTGTGCTAGCCAGGTGCTGGAGATTGCAAAGATAATAAAAATATCTGCCTTCAGGGAGTTTAATTCTATTGAGATGACACCAAGAACATATACAGATTCTGTATATACAGAATAAATAGAAATATGGTTAAAGGTGAGATAGTATAGGAAGGAAATTTAGTAACATTTGATGCAATCAAGAAAGATTTCTTATAGACAGAATGATTAAGACATAAATAGACCGAAGGTTTGTTGTTCACTCAGTGACCTCATACCTGTGTCATCAGTAACCTTCTTCACTTGGATAGTCAAGAGACACTAGATAGGACAAATACTGAACAGTGTCACACACACACACACACATGCAAAAAAAGTTGATTATATTTTAACAGTTAGGAAATTTCTAGTTACTGATTAATTGGCCTTTTCCAAATCAATGGTTTGTGTATAATCAGACCAACAACTAGTTAGATCAAAGGCTAAACCTGATGCCAAGTTAGAAGAAAGGATAAAGATAATGAGATGCTCCGTATAATTAAAACTGTTCCAATCTGGTCCATTTAAATAAGCTGAAAACAAAAATCTTATAAGAACAAAAACATTAGCTCTGACGATCCTCATTTTCTATGGAGATTTAATTGCTATAAAGAAATTGCCAAAATGTGGGGACTAAGAAAAACCAAGCAATACCTGCAGTTTGCAAAAACAGAATCTTATATCAAAACAGAAAAACTGAAAAGGCAAGAGCAAGTTACTGGGAAAATACTACAAGAGGATGGCAGATGATGACAAAGAATCACCATCTCACAAAACAGAAAAAGGCAGGGAAGAGAGGTGTGAGTCTGCAGAAAGCTCAGAGGGAAAGTGACCTAAACCTCGGCCTCCAAAAATAATTTCTAAATGATTTTGGAAGGAGAACAAATAGATAAAAAACAAAACATTTGCCAGCATTTCAATAATAATCTATTTCCATCATGGACACAACAGAGCTACTAGATTTGAATTCTTGCACTTAGCTAACCAATATGCTACCAAAGGAAGCAGCAATGGTCCTTAAGAAGATGAAACTGAATAAATAGCTGGACCAGACCAAAGACTCACAGAGGAAATCTAGGACTGGAACTTTTAAAGTGTTGATTGTCATGCTCTCACCTAGCATCAGAGATTTAGGGTCCTCTTAAAAGATGTTTGTGATATAGAAAAGAGAGGAAGTGTAAGGAGTCTACCTGAACAATTAGCCTTGACAGTACCATAATTAGTAGCTGACACCTTATTATCTTCTATCTATTTGGAAAGGAGTGAGTATGAAATAACACTTAATCTTCCCTTCAGGAAAAGGTACTCCAGAATTTTGATGAATAGGAATGTAGATAGAAGTCTTCTTTAATAGATAAGACTGGACTCCCTTAATTCAAAACTGACCTGTCTCTTGAAGTTTGTGTGTGTGTGTGTGTGTGTGTGTGTGTGTGTGTGTGTGTGTGTGTGTGTGTGTGTGTGATGGGGCTCTACGGACCCAAATATAGCAGAACTTGAAAGACAGAGCATACCTGATGTCTTAATCTCTGAGAGGGCAGAACCATATCCTAGCCAGATGAAGCAGAACCAGTACGTGACCTAAATAAACCAGGAGCAGTGAGTAGGTTCTAAAGCTACAGGTCTATAATTCTCTTCTCTTGTCCTGAGACTCATTCTTTCTGACACGGCAAGAGAACAGAGCTGCATCTGTGCCTTGATTCTCTTCCCATCAGGAGGATGGGATAATAAGATCCTCCCCTTCTCAATGAACAGAAGTGGATTGAAGGAAATTCTCATAGAGAGCAAAAGGCCACCTAGTCCTAACCCCTTATTTTAAAGAGAAGAAACTGAGGCTCAGAGAAGCTAAATGACTCAGGCTCATAAGATGACAGAGTTGGAGCCAGGAGAGACATTAGGGGCTATGTAATTCAACCATTTAATTTTGTAGAAGAAATAGACCAAGAGAGATTAAGTGGCAGAGGAGCATAGATCTATAGCTGGAGTAGAGCATAGACATAATTATTTTACACAAGGGAAAACTGAGGACCAAGCAGTTACATGCCCATGATTACAGAGGTAATTCCTTTCCAGGGAAAGATTAGAATCAAAGAATTCTCGATCTAGAGCCATTGCTTACCAAACCAACTCTTTTACTTCTTTCTGCTATACATTAAGAACTGATTTGGTATGGCCTCTTCAGTTCAAGACAGCCTTCTTTTAGAAATAATTATATGACAATTTTTTTAGCTAATGGGTTTATTCTCACTCTTTTGGGTTCATTTTTGAAAGATGGATGTTTATAACAAATTTGAAATTTTCCTTAAAAGGCCATTTTTCTGGTGGTCTTCCTAAAAATCCCCCCTTATCCCATATACAATCATATGTGCATTTGCTTTCACATACTCCATGTTCCAGCCAAACTGAATTACTTTGTATTCCTCAAGATGTTTTTTTCTTCTCCCAGTCATATGCCTTTTATACATCCTAGAATGCTTACCCTCCTCACCTTGGCCTCATAAAATCCCTAGCATGATTTAAATCTCAGCTCAAAATCTGGAATTATGCCCAAAGAGTTATAAAACTGTGTATACCCTTTGACCCTGAAATATCACTGTTAGGTTTGTTTCCTAAGGTGATCAGGGGAAAAGGAAAAGAACCTATCTGTTCTCAAATATTTATAGAAGCTCTCTTTGTGGTGGCAAAGAATTGGAAATCGAAGAGATGCTCATCAATTGGGAAATGGCTAAACAAGTTATGGCATATGATTGTGATGGAATACTACTGTGTTGTAAGAAATGATGCCAAATAAATTTGTTAAAAAATGGAAAGATCTAAACAAAGTTATGGAAGGCAAAATGAGCAGAACCAAGAGAATATTTTTATGCAGCAATAGAAATATTATTTGAAAAATAACTTGTATATGTCTACCTCCTGAGAAAAAGCTGATAAATACAAACTAGCAAGATATTGTTTTATATATACATGCATCTTTTGTCAAATGATGACTTCTCTAGTGTGGGGACAGAAGGTGGGACAAAGAGAGATTCCTGGGAACTTTAATGTAACAAACAAACAAATAAATAATTTTAAGTAAATTTCAGTTCAAGTACTACCTCCTCCTAGACTTTTTCCTGATTCCTCCATTACCCAATGCCCCTTGAACTACATCATGTGGATTTTATATTTATGTATTTATGTTCTTCTTGCTTCCTTCAATAGAATTTATGGTTCTTGAGGAAAAGGACTATTTTATTTTTGTCTCTGTGTTTATCATAGTCCCTGAAAAAGCACTGGACCCTAATAACTTTGGGATATTGTAGCCTTAATTGACATTTTCTGATGAAAGAATTCTGTCAACCCATCAAATGAAGAAAGGGGAAAATACTGGGAAAACATGCATTTATCTTACATTATCAAATTCTAATTTATGAATTAGATCTTAATTTACCTGGATTTTCCATCTGTCATTTATATTATTTGATAAATTCTTCCTAAAATTGTTACACATTCAATAGCTTTTCAACAATCCACATTTCTGGTGTTTCAATGTTGGGTTCTTTTCAGCATGGCTAATGAAAATGCTAAGTGAGTATCTGGCCTTGTGTTTGTTTATTTTTTTAACCCTTTTGCAATCAATACTAAATATAGTTTCCAAGGCAGAAGTGTGGTAAGGAATAGGCAATTGGGGTTAGGTGATAGGAAGAAGTTTAGGCAAGATTTGAATCCAGGACCTTGTCTCTGAATCTTGACTTCATGCTTTTAAGCATGTTGTGTCTAGAACACCATTCCATAAATAGTTTTGAAGGAATTGGAAAGCTCAAAAAATATTAAAATCCATCATCAAAGATGCTAAGGATTAGCTATTATTTTCTATTTATCATTGATGTCTATAAATCAGCCCTCAGGGGATTAGTGATTACTTAGAATATATCATGACATGAGCACATTTTAGAAAATAGATAAGTTCTCAGAATGTGTTGTTAAATTTAGGGAAATGTCTAAACCTGCCATAGTACCATCACTAACAAGTCCTTTTATGTTCTCTATACCTGAGACCTCAGGCAACTGACAGCTCAGTCTAGTGTACTAAAGGTCAGGGACACATACAATATAGAAGAACACATACACAGATACATTAAAGAAAGCCAGTTGGGGAATTCAATCTTCCCAAAGCCACATATTTCTGCCAATAAAAAATTTTTCCTTTGCTTTCTTTTTCTCCTTTCTTCTAAAATGACTATTATCGCTATACAACTCTAATGTTGAAATATAATTTATGGGACTAACAACATCCTAATATTTGAGTCTTTCTCTATTTTCTTATATTGTCCAGAGGCAATTCCAAGGTAGGAAAATGTTTGATTCCATTTTTTTAATTTATTGGCAGCACTTATTGCCTTTCTGTACCACAATACAATTTCTTGGAATCCTTAAATTTGTTAATGCCTATAGCACTGTGATAATACCTTTAGTTCTATGAGTACAGCTTATCCTGTATAGCTGGAGTTTTTAATTCCCAAAATTACCCAGTTTGATTTTGAGATCACTAGAAAACATGTTTTTCGAAGGACATATTATTTTTATTCTCCCACTTATCAATTACATACTTTAGACTCTAGTTTAATAAAATATATCTGATGTATTAAAATCAACTATCCTTCCACCTCTCCCACTCTTGACACCATAGTTTGTCTTAGCATCATTGGAACCTTGAGTTTCTTGACCACTCGTATTCTAGTCCATGGAGAAGCAACAAGGTACTTTACATAGTGTTAGTGTTGACTTTGGAAAAACCCAAATTCAGATTCTGACTCATACAGTTACTAGTTGTGTGATTCTAGTCAAGTCTGTAAACTCTGGGTTTCCATCTTCACTTGTAAAACAAGGATAATAATATTTGCATCACTGACCTTGAAAGGATGTTGAAAAGTTCAGATGAGCTATTGTATGTAAATCTCTTCTCAAACATTAAAGCATGGTATCAGGTTTAATTTTTTACCACCTCCAAAACCACAAGATCTCAGCATCAGAGACATTCTCAGAAGTAATCTTGTTTAAACATTGCCTAAACAGAAATTCTCATTTCTACTTGTCTTCTTCTAGTAAGGGGGGGAACTCACTACCTCCTGAGGCATCCCATTCCACTTTTATATAGTTTTAGTTCCCAAGAATTTTTTCCTAACACTGAAGCTAAATCTTTCTCTCTTTAAAAATATCAATTTATTTTTAACACATCTAAAATTTTTTTCAGCTCTGAATTCTCTCCTTTTCTCCAGTCCCTCCTCTTCTCATTGAGAAGGCAAGCAATATGACATCAGTTATACTTGTGAAATTATGCAAAAATATATTTCCATTATTAGCCATATTAAGAAAAATCAAATGATGAAAGTTCTATTGAAACATGAACTCAGAGTTCATCAGTTCTCTCCCTGGAGGTGAATAGCACTTTCCCCCCAGAAGTCATTTGGAATTATCTTGGATCATTATATTGATCAAAGTAGTTAAGTCTTTTGCAGTTTATCATTACAATATTGTTATTACTAAATGCAATGTTCTTCTTGTTCTGCTCATTTCACTTTGCCTCAGTTCCTATATGACATTCCAGATTTTTTTGAAGTCATCCTATTAATCATTTCTTAAAGCCCAATAGTATTCCATCACATTCATATACTGATACTTGCTCATCCATTTCCTAGTTCATGGGCATCCCTCCATTTCCAATTCTTTGCTACCCCCAAAAAGAGTTGCTATAAATATTTCTGTACAAAAATGCCATTTTCCTTTTTTTCTCTCTTTAGGATACAGATCTTATAATGCTTTGTTAGATCAAAGTGTAGACACAGTTTATAGCTCTTTGGCATAGTTTCAAATTGTTCTCCAGAATAGTTGGAATAATTCATGACTCCATCAACAGTATCCTATTTTTTCCCTATGTCCTCCAGCATTTGTCATTTTCCTTTTCTACCATGTTAGCCAATTTCATATGTGTGAGGTGGTATTTCAGAGTTCTTTTAATTTGCATTTCTCTCATCAGTAGTGTTAGAACATTTTTATATGGTTATAGATAAATTTGACTTCTCCATCTTGTAAACTGCTATATCATACTCTCTAAAAACTTCTTTCCATGAATCCTTGTTTTGCTTTTTGTGACCAAGCAAAATAATTCTAATTCTCTTACAAAAAACATACTCCTACAAAAAATACTTGAAGAAAGTCATACCTTACTCCTTGACCCCAAGATTTCTCTCAGCTAAACATCCATCTTTCCTTCAAGCCATTATCATGGAATAGAATTCCCCTATGATTCTGGTCTTTTCTAGCTTCAAGAACTTAACTCCATGTATTTGACCAGGACAAAATACAGAAGAGCCTTCATCTCCTTGGTTTGAAATGCTATGCTTGTTTCTAGTAATCTAGTTAAGGATCAAATTATGGTTTTTTTTCAGGGGAGAAGGTCAGACTGAGTTTTCATACCACTAACTCAATTCATTATCGTGCAAATTATTATTCAGTTTCCCTCATTTTTACCTGCTATTGATTTCTTGAACCCAAGTATAAGACTTTACATTTATCCTTGTTTATTTAGTATTATTGAATTCAGTCTACTTCTTTAGCCTATTGAAATAAATTTGAATCTTGAATTTGTCATCCAGAATGTTGGAACTCTCTTCCAGCTTCAAGTCACCTGAAAATGTTATGATTGAGCCACATGTACTTCCATGCAAGTCATGTATAAAAATATCAAACAGATCAGAATCCATGACATATTCCCGGGGCACTCCTCTGGAGACCTGCCTCCTAAGTAACATGATATCACATTCTTGGGGTCTAACATTTCCTGAGTTTTGATTCTACCTAGCTGTATTTTGTGTACAGGACAGATAGAGCAGGAAGCAAGATAATGGAACCTGATCTAAAGTCAGAGGAACTCCATAGTTCAAATTGTGGCTGCTACTTCACAAGATCTCAGAGAAGGAAGAAACCTCAGAGTTCTTCCTTCAAGTGCAACATAGATAAGCCTCCTTTCTATAATATTCCTTCCAAATGGTCATTCAGTGTTTGCTAGAAGTACTTCAGTGAAGGAGAACCCACTATATTCCAAGAGAGCCCATTACACTTGTTAACAGCTCTGTGAGGAAGTTTCATTTTTCTCAGTAAAATCTACCATCATCAACTTACAAACCTTAAAACTATGCAAACATGAGAGACTGAGGTCTGCCACCTGCACGCACGCATGCACGCGCGCACACACACACACACACACACACACACACACACACAGGGCTCTCCCCCAAAATTTATTTACATTTTCCCAGAGATTTCTTTCCCAGAGATGTCCCAGAGGACATCAATCATCTAAACCCAACTCATTACAACAGACAGAGGCCTGGATTTGGAGTCAGAGGACTTGGTTTCAAGACCTAAATTTGCTACTTAACTACCTGTGGGACCCTGGGCAAGTCACATCTTCCTTCGTTTTCTTCATAAAGACAGTGAGGGAGATGCAAAGAAGAGACTGTGGTTCCTTCCAACTCTAGCTCTCTGATCCCAAGGTCCTCCTCTCTGCTGTTAATCTTTCCCTCCCTGCCTTCCTCATCAAGGTCTCATATTAGGGGAATGACTATTTGGGAACCTAAACACCTTAAAGAAATGAAAAGAGACTGCCTCCACTATCACTCACACTATAGAACCCTGAAAATACAAGCTTATTGCCATAGGAAGGCATGCAACATTCAACCTTTTAACTACCCAAAGACAAATAGAGTGATTTTCTTCTTCTTTCATCTGCCCTTTTCTTCTGCACAGTCAGGAAACTCTGAGTCTTCTGATGTTTCTGGGTTTATATAATAGCATCCATTGTTCTTTCTCCTTTTTTAATTTCATGAAAGAGCGAATCCCTATGGTCCTCAGAGACTTGGCCAAGTAAGCAATTACTGAAGATTGCTTGATCCATCTTTCTCCCCCTATGATTGGATTGTTAAACTGTGTTCAGTTTTCAGTTCTTCTCAAAAGTCAATCATCTTGCTTCTGCATTTTAAAGTCACTGGAGATGGTCTCAAGATTCTTTACTGCTTTGATGGAAAACTTCCTAAAACAACAGCATTTTTCTTGTGGAGAGCCTCAGGCTAGCTATCTTTCCTTCTGCTCCCAACCTTATTTGTGACTTCCAGACCACAAAACCTTGTCCCTGAATGGGTACTCTCATCTCCTTTCCCTCTTATGGCTCTCTGAATGCTTTCTTTCACCATTATAATGTAAGCTTCTTGAGGGCAGGTGCTGTCCTTTTGCTTTTTCTTAGGTTTGGGATTTATTCCATCCTCATTTCTACTTCTAGTTTCCTTCAAGGATTAGCAGAAGAGGCCACATACAAGAAGGAAATTAGAGATTCTATAAGAATCTCTTACCTAGAGGTAAAGAAGGAATTTTTCCAGGCACAAGGAACAAAAGAGAAAAAGAAAAGAATTTCTATATAGTGGCGAGGTTGAGATGTCAGTATCTCTGGTCTTCTTGGTAAAACAGTTCCCCCTCCCATCCAGATCCTCCTCCCTTACATCAATTCCACAGTCCAGTTCAAGACCTTGATCTCAAAAATGAATCAGCATCAAGATGTTAGTTGACAATATAGAGGAGTATATTTTCACAGTGGATCAGTGGAAATGGCAAACACTTCTGAACACAAAGGAATGAATGGTCCACCTGAGTCACACTGGTGATCACTTGGGGCCAATGAGGCCCTAGATTATACCATAAAATTGCTGGTTACTTTGCCTCTCTATGATATAGCCTTTGTTGTGGGTGGTCTTCTCATACTTGTATGACTTAAAGGGTCTCAGTGCATTTGGAGAGATTTCTCACTTCTCTGGATCATCTTTACCACCCAGGAAATAAAAGAATTTCAATATATAATATTGTCCAGTGAGTTGTCACTAGTCTCCTTAGAAGCACATGATTGATAAAGCTCAAAGAAGAAAAAGACTATTTATAAGATAAAAACTTATAATAGAGCTCTTGGAAAGTAGCAAAATTACTAATGAACAACCCTTCCCCAGATACTTATGTGCCTTAAAATAGTTCTAGGAAAGCACTCATTAGGCGTCCCAGTCAACACTGACTTCTAGTTTTTCAGTGTGTGCTTCCTCCTGTAGCTTTCCACAATTCTTAGCACTGAGTGCTGTTAACTCTTTTTTCCCCAAAGAAAAACTCTCTGTAATGGAACCTTCTTTGTATTTCAGAGCAGCTTTATTGCTGTCACATAAGAGACAAAAAATTTCCCTTCAGTTCAACCAGAGATCAATTTCATGAACAATAGTCTTCCTTTTTCAGCTAGGCCTGCCCATCCATCTCTAGTTACAAAAAGAAAAAAAGCATCTAGATGTCAGGATCATGCTTTGTCCAAATCATCTTGAAGCTAATTATCATGGACACAAGTTTGAGCCATGAATTTATAGGCTAATATCCTCTTTTCAGAGAGATTTATAATAAAGAGAAAGAGACAGAGAGAAAAGAGAGACAGAAAAAGAGAGGAAGACAAAAGAGGAAAGAGAGAGAACATATATAGATAGATAGATAGATAGATAGATAGATAGAGAGAGAGAGAGAGAGAGAGAGAGAGAGAGAGAGAGAGAGAGAGAGAGAGAGGTGAGGGGTAGGTATGTAGTCTCTCGATTGTCTTTTATTAAAATACTTTGCTCCAGCTTCCCTTACTGGTGATAACTATGAATGAGAAAAATGAGATCAACGACAAGCATTTGGCCAGATCTCATATAAGATATCACTCTTCTGGCAATAACCTTCTTTCTTTCTTCTGTCCTAGGATTTCTGCCTTATTCTTCTCTAAACTAGATTGAAATAAGAAGTAAAAATGGGGTCCCACTTCCCCTGGAAGAAGTATAGCCTTCTGTATTCAATCCAATTGAACAAACGTTTACTGGGTATTTACTACATGTGCTAGGTGACAGGTATGTAAAAACCACAATGACCTCAGGAAGATTACATTCTACCAGAAAATATAGTATCAAAACAAGTAAGGAAATACAGTCTATGTAACATTATACACAGTGATTTAAGAGGAAGAAAGCATCGGGGGACATCAGTGAGGGCCTCTTGGAGGAAGTAGTGCTTTAGCTGTGCTTTTTAAAGGAAGCTTGGACTGGAGGGCAGCTAGGATGACAAGGGAGTATATTCCAGATGAGGAGGAGGCCACCACATATGAAGATATGGAGACAAATAGATGGATTGGTACATACAGAGGGAACAGCTATCAGACCTGTTGGATTAGAACGGAGATGAAAAACTCCCAGACAAACCAGAAAGTCTTGTCACTCAGTCTTCCCTTTAGCATCATGAAGGCCTTCTGCAGCTTTTGTGCCTTGTCAGACTGTCAAATTTAGATCCCCAGCAGAAATCTTGTCTAACACAACATCACACACACACACACACACACACACACACACATACACACACACTGTGCCTCACACATGGCTGCCACTTAGTCAGGGCTTGTACAATGCTGATAGCATCTGCTTTAAATGAACAACATTGCCATTAATAAATTCTTGTTATTAGTTCAAATATGTACTTAACTGCGCTAAAGGACACAGGTATTCATTCTCTCATTACTCTACACAGAGGATCAGATGCTCCAATCTGCCCATTAAGACCTTGTTTGGGATGGACTGGCCTCTGAGGACTGGTCTGAGGCAGGGAAGGCTCATCCCTAGTTTCACTCATTTTTCAGGATGAGACTTTTGAAATCATCTTATCCAGGCTCCTCATTTGGCAGAGTAGGAAACTCAGGCCAGAAAGGATGGAATGTCACGCTAGGAGGGATAGCTAATATGGTGGAAAACAGGATCTCAAAATAGCTTGAGAGCTAGGTGATACAATGGATAGAGCACCAGCTTGCAATCAAGAAGACCTAGGCTCAAATTCAGCCTCAGACCTTTGCTAGCTATATGAGCCTGTTTGCCTCAGCTTGTTCATCTGTAAAATGAGTTGAAGAAAGAAATGGCAAACTGTTGCAGGATCTTTGCCAAGAAAATCCCAAATAAGGTTCTGGGACATAACCGAAAAAAGACAACAACTAGGTCATCAGGGCCAAATGAATCAAATAAAACTTAACAGGGACAAATCAAATTTAATAGGAGCTCATTTCTCTCAATTATAGTTAGTTATCATCAGCAAGGGAGAGGAGGTTGGAGCCCAGTCTAGTAATGAAAAACAAATAAGAGACTTTCTCTCTCTCTCTCTTCCCCCTTTCCTTTTTCTCCCTCTCTCCTTTCTATCTATTCATCCATTCATCTTTGTATCTCTCTACTTGAAAAGAGAATATCTAAAGTCTTATACTTGGAAAAATCAACTTCACAAGTACAAAGTAGGGGAAGCATGGCTAGACAGTAGTTAATCTAAAAATGATGTGGGAATTTAAGTGGACGGCAGATTAAATCAAGTGAGTGAGAGAATAGCCAACATCAATCAAGAAGCATTTATTAAGTGCTGACTGTATGTTAGGCACTATTCTTGCTCTTAAATACTGTTATGGCCTGATCCACTTGCCTCTTAGAGGGATTTGTATGATTCAATAGACTAGGTGTCAAGGATATAAATACAAAGAAGGAAATAATTTCTGCCATCAAGAGAGTTTCCATTATTGGAGGGAAAGTGACATATATATGTATATCGTTGTTGTCCAGTCACCTTCCATCATGTCTAGCTCTTCATGATCTAATTTGACAAAGATCCTGGAGCACTTCACCATTTCCTTCTCCAGTTCATTTATGTAAGGGTTAAATTAAGGAATTTGACAAAGTGAGGAGAGCAATTTAACAGAAACTTTGTTTAATTTGTGAACGAAGTACAGATAGAAAGATAGAAAAGAGGAAAGAGAGATTATTAATCTTATATCCTATAAATATACCTAAAATTCCTAATAACTGCCTAAAATTTCCTAAAACTATCCCTAACTGTCTTCTCAGGACAGGTTCTTCTTCCTGGAACACCAAGTCTAATCTACTCTCCTCCATCTATAAATTATTCACTTATGTTGATCTTCTAAGGAAGCAGGAGATTCTAAGAAGTTAATGCAATCAAGTACTGCCAGTGAGCTCTCCAGGATTCAGGAAGTGATGATCCTACTGCATTTTGCCCTAGTCGGATCACATTTGAAACAGTACATTCGGTTTTGGATATCACACATAAGCAGAAGTATTGATAAATGAGAGTATCTAAAGGACCAGTGACCAGAAGAGTGAAGGATCTCAAGTTCATGTTCAATGAAGGAAATGAAGGGATTTAACTTGGAGAAGAGAAGATGTGTAGGATATGAAACTGTCTTTAAACATTTCATGGGTCCTGACATGGAAAAGAATTATCTCTACCTCTTGGTTTCCCTAAAGGAAACCAAAGGTTTCTTTCTAGTCCTAGATAAAATCTTACTTTCTATTGAAAGCTTTTCCCAATCTCTTTTTATTCTAGTATCTCCCTCTGTTAACTATTTCCCATTTATCCTATGAATTTAACTATTCCCAATTAATTGATTGCACATAATTGTTTTCATGTTGGCTTCCCTGTTAGATAGGGAGCTTTTTCAAGAATTGTCATTTGTATTTCTTTGTGTCCCCAGCACTCATCACAGTACCTGGCACATAGCAGGTGATCACTAAACATTCATTGACTAGTCAACTGAAGTTTCCCCCAATCTTATGTCCAGGACCTTTCTCTAAACTCCCACCACAGAGTTTCATTCCTTCATGGACTATGAAGTCTCATCAAATATGTCAGGACATAACCACATCCAAGCTAAATTGGTGATGTGGACTTTTACAAAGTAATTAGAATGCTTGACAGTTTCTCAGAGTTTCAAAGCTTTCAACTGCTTATCTATTCTTCACTGCTAACTCCTAAGTCTCATTGATTTCCAGGTGCTTGATGGGAGAAAAAAATCTATATAGAGGACTAAAGGGACGTTTTGGTTTTGGCTTGCCTCTCATATAGTCACAGATTTTTAGACTTGGAAAGACCCTTATCTGCTATCTTGCCCAACCCATATGCACCTTCACCCCCAAAGAAGGCCATTACAATACACTCAAAATCCATCATCCAGCTTCTGTTTAAAAACCCTCAGTGGGGAGAACATGCTCTCTGCTGAAGGAGCTCATTTGAATTTTGATTTTGTTAGAAAGTTTTCTCGACATCAAGTCTAAATCTACTTCTCTGCAACTTCTATTCATTAAAAATTCTGGACCTTATTTTATTAATCTATAAAGTAGGCAAAATAATTGTTTTGCTCCTAGATCTGCCCTCTGGGGTCAAATAAAGCAAGTCAAATCCCCCCCTTTTCATGACAGACCTTAAAATACTTCAAGACAGCTTTTCCCCTTACTCCTATGATAGCCACGGAGCCCTGCCTGAGAACCTCAAATTTCCTAGTTGTGTGACCCTGGGTAAGTCATTTAACCCGCATTGCCTAGCCCTTACTGCTCTTCTACTTTAGAACCAATACACAGTATTGATTCCAAGATAGAAGATAAGGGCTTTAAAAAAAAAACAAAGGAACTTAGTGAAAAAGCACAGAGGACTTAAAATACTATCATTGATACTTTCTGTGTAATAGACAGTTCACTTCATCTCTCAGCCTCACTTTCCTCCTCTATAAAATAGAAATAATGATATTTGTGCTACTTCACTACCTTATAAGGTTATCACAAATCCTAAAGGGGTTAAAGTAGGTTAAATAGCTATTATAAATGCCAGCAAATACTATCACTATGATCACAATTAGCCATAGCATCAGCATCAGCATCATCAAAACAGCTATCATTTATATTTTAAAATTTTCAAAGGATATTAAATATATTATCTTATTTAATGTTTATAATAATCTTGTGGCATAGGTGCTATTATTATGTCCATTCTAGCTGAGAAAACTGAGGCTAAGAGAAATCATCAAGCCATAGACCTAAAGCTAGAAATATCACCTAGTGTAAGCTCTTTGTTTGACAAATGAGGAAACTGAGGAACAGAGAAACAAAATGCCTTTTTGCAAAGTCACACAGGAAATTAGTGGCAGAGCCAAGAAGTTGAACCCAGGTCCTTCAAATCTAGCACTTTACACTACATAATACAAATTTCCTCTTCTGATATCTCATTGTAGGATGGAAAAGACTCTCACTTCCTTAAGATTCTTCCCAAAAAAGTATAATGTCTCGTATGTCCCATTCAAATGGAAAGGATTACAAATATTGAAGCAGTGATGAATAATTTTCAAAGAACTAGCCTAAGTTTATAGGATTATAACCATCTGATCAATAGGGTGATGACATTTTAAACCAAAGCAATTCCCAACAATTATCTAGAAAGGTGTGGAAGTTGAAAATTGCATTGATGGAGGAAGAGTCTTGAGTCCTCAAATGGTTTTTTAAAAGCCTGTTAGTGCTGGGGTGTGGAGTGTCCAGTTCTCTGTAATTCCCTATGAAGTCCTCAGAGGAGAAGTGGGACAGAGGACCAACATTGAGATGATTGAATCTGAATTCATTATTTAATAGAAAAGACATTGATCCCCAAAAAGAATAGACTTAATCAAAGTCTCACAGTAAAACTGAGTCAGAAGCCTTTCCTTTATACTTAATTAGACTTTACTGAGAACCTAGACATTGAATTTCTAGACTTTCTATCCACCAGAAATATATATTGAGGGCTAAGCCCATTCCTTACTAACTGGGGTAAGACAGTGGACAAATATATTTCAGGCATAAAACAAAAATCTCAATGGCTTTCAGATTCATCTGGCTCATAAGAAAATGAATCCCACTCCTCAAGGGAGTACTATGTTGACATGAAGGTGAGATGAGGAGAAACAACATTATTTGGATTTTGACAGAATACAGTTGTGTCTGTAACCTGTTATAAAAATAATAGTTACCATAATAGCTATAGTACTTTAAGGATTGCAAAACATTTTACAAATATCTCAGTTGACATCACAACAAGCATAGTAGGTAGGTACTGTCATTATCCCCATTTTAAAGATGAGAAACTAAGGATGAGAAAGAGTACTTGTCTAGGATCACAAAGCTATTAAGTGTCTGAGACAAGATTCATATTCACATTTTCCTGATTCCAAGTTCAACCTTCCATCCAGTGTGCCACTTGTCCATGGAAGTGGAGTGCTTTGCTACTTCCAGGAATTGGGGTCAGTTTCTTGGAGGAAAAATGATTCAGCCTGCTTCACACAATAGTGCCTGGTCTTCTGCAGAATAAATGTTTGCAAGTGTCTGAGACCTAGTCATCTCTGATTTTCATTGTCCTGTTTCCTTGAGTAGTTTTGTTTCCAGGGTATCATTCTTTCTTCAAGTCAAAGGAACTGTTGTATAATTAATTTTAGGACAGTTTTATATTCTGTCAACTGTGACAGTGCATGAAATCTCTTTTTCATCTGAGTGAGAGAAAAGAAGCTTTGAATATAACAATGTGGTGACATACATAGCTTCCTTCTAAGCACAGCCCAGGGGCCACCTCCTACACAAGACCTATCCTGATCACACTAGTTAACACTTTTTTCTTCCTCATACAATTACTTTGATTTGGTTTGTGTATAGATTATACTTCACTCACTTCTGGGGTGGAGTCAACATGGCAGAGTAGAACAGAGAAGCTCCAAGTCAACATGAGAATCCTCTCTGACCAATACTAAAATATAGCCACAATATGAATACAGGAGTGAAAGAACCAACAAGGAGACAGAATGAAACAACTTTAAAGAAAAGAAAAATCCAAAAGGTGGGCAGAGAACATCTGGGGCACTGGGGTGAAAAGGGAGCAGAGTTAGCAAGACTAAAGCGAGGAAGGAAGAGCAAGCCACACCTCTCCACTCCACATCTGCAGTCCCAGGTTCAGAACCTAATCCCCAGTCAACATTCAGATCCTGAAATCCTTCCTGGGCAAATAGTGGTCCAAGCCAACCCAAACCCTCTGAAATTTCAAACCTGTGGAGAAATCCAGACTCTCAGTGCAGAACAGTATATTCTGAAGTGGCCTATCTGTGTGGTCCCAGAGAGAAATCAGTAGTCCCAGTCTGAGATTGGGATAAAGACATAGATCACAGTTTGGGGTGAGTGATTGGATCTTTTTGCCTAAAGCTTGGGGCAGAGCACTAGGACAGGACAATCTTTACACATAAGCCTAGGGTTATAATTTAAGTAGTTCCTGACCTGATCAAGATCAAGGTAAGACCAAAAGCATACAACCAAGCCTAAGGCAAATCTTTGACCTGTCCAGATCTCAAGGGTTAATTAAATCATCTGGAGGAGGGGGCCTTCAGAGCTCTCAGCCCTCACACCATCACACCATCTTTGAAGAACTGAAACTGGTAAAAAAAAAGAAAACAGAAAATAAGCTAAAAATAGCATCAAAGAAAGAATGAAGTTTAAGGGAGTACCCTAAACTCCCAGAAAACAGAGACTACCTATAATAAGGTAGGGAAAATGAGCAAACAAAGAGAAAACACCTAACTAAAGAATTTTATGGAGACAAAGAGCAAGATACAGACACAGAAGTGGATAATGAAAGCAAAGAAAACACATACAAAATCCAAAAGAAAAATATGGTTTGGACATAGATTTTGGAAGAGCTCAAAAAACCCCCTTCAAAAACCAATTAAGAGAGGCAGAGGAAAAGGGGGGAAGAGAAATGAAAGCAATGCAAAAGAAATGGAAAAGGAGAACCAAAAGCTGGCAGAGGAAAATCATCCCATAAAAATTAGAATTGAAAACTTCCAGGTAAACATGGCAGCAGCCTAGACATAGAACTCTTCCTTTCCTCACCACCTACCAATACAGACTCCTCAAAAAGCCAAAAAAAAAAAACAACAACCCAAAATTCATATGAACAAAGGGACTCTACAGAAGGGCGCAGCATTGAAGGTATGTGGGATTTGGGAATTTCCACACCATGAGGGGGTGAAAAGGCTTCCACCAAAAAATGAGCTGATCAACCCTCCCCCACCCCACCTGTGGAGCCAGAGTCAGAGTCAACATGTGCTAGAATCAGTGAGTGAGCAAGGGGAATCTCTTGAGTGAGTGAGGGGCACCTCTGGGTCCTTGGCATCTGACTGAGACCATGAAGGACATACCCCTGAGAGCAACTAGACCTGAGGCCCCAGCAGGCTGAGGAGTACAGAACATGGGCACCAGCAGGGAGATAGCACAGAGAGGGGTAGCAAACAGTGGAAGCTGCAGAGACTACAGAGGTGGCCTCAGCCAAAATCCTTGCTCCTTAGCTCCATACACAGAGAGACTGCCCATCTCACTCAGATTTCAAATTGTAAAGAGAAGGAAAAACCACCACAGTAATGGCAAACAGTGCCCAGGAACAACAACTTCCCAACACCAAGAAAAACAAGAAGGGATTGACCCTGGATAATTTTGACAGGGGAAAAACCCAGGATACAGAGGAAATAGAAGAGGAAATACAAATAAATTCACCAAAACTTTCCCCAAAAATGGAAATTGTTCACAAGATCTTGAAGAATTTAAATTGGAGCTTATCAAAAAGATGGGAGCCTTCTGGCAAGAAAAGTGGGAAATAGTTCAAAAAGAAAATAACAGTTTAAAGGACAAGAACTCCCAGTTGGAGAAACAGCTGGAAGCCACAAAAAAGCAGGATAGACCAAATGGAAAAGAAAACCAGTCCTTAAAGACCAGAATTAGGCAATTGGAAGTCAATGATCTTGCAAAACAGAAAGAATTAATAAAGCAAAGTCAAAAGACTGACAAAATAGAAGAAAACATAAAATATCTCATTGAAAAGATGATGGATCAGGAAAACAGAGCACGAAGAGGCAACTTGAGAATCATTGGTCTACCTGAAAAGCCAGAAATAAACAGAAATCTTGACATCATAGTACAAGAAATTATACAAAAAAATTTCCCTGATGTTCTTCAACAAGTGGGCAAAATAGACATTAAAAGAGTTCATAGAATGCCCTCTACACTAAATCCTCAAAAGACAATTCCCAGGAACGCAATTATCAAATTCAGAGTTTCCAAGCTAAGGAGAAAAATTTACAAGAGACAACTCAGATATCAAGGAGCACCAATCAGGATTACTCCAAGATCTGTCATCTTCCACACTAAAGTACCTCAAGGCTTGGCATGTGATCTTCAGAAAGGCAAGAGAATTGGGTCGTCAACCAACGATCACCTATCCATCAAAACTGACTATATACTTCCAAGGGAAAGTATGGGCATTCAACAAAATAGAAGATTTCCAAGTATTTGTAAATAAAAGACCAGAACTAAGTGGAGAGTTTGATATCCAACCACAAAGATCAAGATAAAAATGAATAGGTAAATAAGAAATAGAGTGAAAAGGGGAAAAATGTTTTTTTTATCAAACTTTCTTTGTTAAGGGCTTCAATAAGATCAAATTGTTTATATTAGTATATGGGGAAAATGTTATTTGTAATTCTCCAAAATTATATTCACTATTATAGTAATTAGAGGAACCATTTACAGGAAGAGATTGGGGTATTAAGTGCTATAAGATGATATGCAAAAAAAAGAAAAGAAAAAGGGAGGGGGGAATTGAAGATGGCACCAAGAGGTACCTAAAGAAATAAAATAAATAGGATAATCTTTATCATACAAAGATACACATGTAAAGGGGAGGGTAAGAATAGTCTTATAAGAAGGAGAGAAAGAAAGTGATAATAGGTAACACTTAAACCTTACTCTCAATGAAATCAATTCTGATAGGGAAGAGCATCTAGATTCATTGGGGTATTGAATTCTATCTTACCCTACAGGGAAAGTAAGAAGAGAAAAAGGCCCTAAAAATAAGAAGGGAACAAAAAGGCAGGGGGCAGACAGGGAAGCTTATTAAGGGCTGGGATTAGGGGGACTGGGTGAAAGTAAACCACTGGTTTAAAAGGATATAGCAAAAGAAGAAAGGATAGAAATAGGAGAGGATATCAAAATGTTGGGGAATACACAAGTGGCGATCATAACTTTGAATGTGAATGGAATGAACTCATCCATAAAATGAATGGGGGAGTGGATTAGAAACCAAAATCCTACAAACTGTTGTCTACAAGAAACACACTTGAGGCAGGTAGACACTCACGAGGTTAGAATTAAAGGTTGGAGGAAAACCTATTGGACCTCAATTGATAGAAAGAAGGCAGGAGTTGCAATCATGATATATGAAAAAGCCAAAGTAAAAATAGATCTGATTAAAAGGGATAGGGAAGGTAACTACATCATGGTTAAAGGCAGTATAGACGATGAGGAAATATCCGTAATCAACATATATGTACTGTAAACCTTAAAATTTCTTAGACTTATGAATGTTGGAAATTTCCCCATTGGGAAATTTCATACTTGGAAAAAATTTTCCTACTGATAGTAAGAACTCTATTGGAATGTGAAACTCCTTGGTATTGGAGGATCCTTCTCCTCCCTACTTAAGACTACTTTAGGACAGAAACCTTTTGCTAAACAATGGAAAGGGCTTTGACCTATGCTTAAGCATAGAACAGGAAGTTATTTGAGTCATGATTGATTTTAGAATTGATACAATAGAGATACTTGGAATGACAGAACCAGGTCTTGGAAACTATAATCTCCACCCTACTCAGAGTAACAGGATTTAGGAAGGGCTGCAGCAAAGATCAAGATTTAATTATTTGAGAATTTGACCTTCAACAGACATGTGCAGGGGAGAGACCTCTGGGCGGTCTTGGGTTAAGCTAGAGCCACCATTGGCACAGGGGAGACATTGACAGTGATTGGTAGATGTGAGAACTGAGGGGAGAGAACTTAGATTGTTTCCTTAAAGATAGCAGGGTCTGAGGACTGAGGAAGTTGCTCTGAAGGAGGACTGAGGAGGTTGCTTTGAAGGAGGACTGAGGAGGTTGCTCTGAAGGAGGACTGAGGAGGTTGGTGCTCTGAAGGAGGTCTGAGAGGAGAGAGGTCCTGGAGGGAGAGCTCCTGGAGAGGTCTTGAAGGAGGCTGTGGAAGGAGAACTCAGGAGGAGTCAGGAGGAGAATTCTCTGGAAACATTTCTTGAAAGGAGGCTCTCTTGAAGGTGGAGCCTGAGGTTGGCATGAGAAGCCTTACCTAGAGAGATCTTGGGTGAGTGATAAAACCAACTGACTGATTTATCTCTTAGGACTGAGATCTAGGCCTTATTGGCTTGAGGCCCTTCATTCTTATTACTTTCTTACTTTCTCTCTTTTTCTATTGATTAATCAGTGTATTATAAATTAAATTTCTCTATAAAACCCAGTTGGCTTGGGCATATTCATAAATTGGTAATATATTCCCTGGCAACCATCTTATATTTATATAAAACCAAGACACAGTAGAAAACATATTTCAGCGGTCATAATTGTTATATATTTCCCTTGCTCCCAAACATTTTATTATCACAGTTTATGGCTCCCACTCTCTTATCTACAATTATTTAACACTCAAAACTATTATAAATCTAACAGTACCAAATAGAATAGCACCCAACTTTCTAAAGGAATAACTAGTGGAGTTGAAGGAGAAAACAGACAGTAAAACTATACTAGTGGAAGACCTAAACTGACCACTATCAAATCTAGATAAATCAAATAAAAAATAAATAAGAAAGAGATAAGAGTTGTAAATGAAATCTTAGAAAAATTAGAGTTAATAGATATATGAAGAAAAATAAATAGTGACAAAAAGGATTACACTCAGGTACTCAGGTACTCAGGGCAAAATGTATATCCTTGAGTTCATATATTAACAAATTAAGGAGGGTAGAGGTCAGTGAATTGACATGCAAATCAAAAACTATGAAAGCGAACAAGTCAAAAATACCCAGATGAAAACTAAATTAGAGATCCTAAAAATTGAAGGAGAAATTAATAAAATCAAAAGCAAAAGAACTATTGAACTAATAATTAAGACTAAAAGCTGGTATTTTGAAAAAACAAACAAAATAGAAAAAGTACTGGTCAATATAATTTAAAAAAGGAAACAAGAAAACCAAATTAATGGTATCATAGATGAGAAGGGAGACCTCACCTACAATGAAGAGGAAATTAAGGCAATCATTAAAAACTATTTTGTCTAATTATACAGCAACAAATATGGCAATCTAGGTGATATGGATGAATATTTACAAAATATGAATTTCCAAGATTAACAGAAGAAGAAATAGAATTCTTAAATAATCCTATTTCAGAAAAAGAAATTGAACAAGCCATCAAAGAACTCCCTAAGAAAAAATCCTCAGGGCCTGATGGATTCATAAGTGAATTCTATCACATTCAAAGAACAACTAATCCCAATATTATACAAACTATTTGACATAATACATGAAGAGGGAGTTCTACCAAATTCCTTTTATGACACAAATATGGTACTGATTCCAAAGCCAGGCAGGTAAAAAACAGAGAAAGTAAACTATAGACCAGTCTCCTTAATGAACATAGATGCAAAAATCTTAAATAGAATACTAGTAAAAAGACTCCAGCAAGTCATCACAAGGGTTATTCACTATGATCAGGTGGGATTCTTACCAGGAATACAAAGATGGTTCAGTATAATTGACCATATCAATAAGCAAACCAACAAAAATCACATGATTATCTCAATAGATGCAGAAAATGCCTTTGACAAAATAGAACACTCATTCCTATTGAAAACACTAGAAAGTATAGGAATAGAAGGTCCTTTCCTTAAAATAATAAACCATATTCATCTAAAACCATCAGCAAACATCATCTGCAATGGGGATAAACTAGATGCATTCCCTTTAAGATCAGGAGTGAAAAAGGATACCCATTATCACCTCTATTATTTAACATTGTACTAGAAACATTAGCAGTAGTGATTAGAGAAGAAAAAGAAATTGAAGGTATTAAAATAGGCAATGAGGAGACCAACCTATCACTCTTTGTGGATGATATGATGGTCTACTTAAAGAATCCTAGAGAATCAACCAAAAAGCTAGTCAAAATAATCAACAACTTTAGCAAAGTAGCAGGATACAAAATAAACCCACATAAGTCATCAGCATTTCTAAATCTCTCCAACATATCTCAGCAGCAAGAATTAAAAAGAGAAATCCCATTTAAAATCACCCTAGACAATATAAAATATTTGGGAATCTATCTGCCAAGACAAACACAGGAACTATATGAACACAACTACAAAACACTGTCCACACAATTAAAACTAGATCTAAACAATTGGAAAAACATTAACTACTCATGGGTAGGATGAGGTAACATAATAAAAATGACCATCCTACCCAAACTTATTTACTTATTTAGTGCCATATCCATTGAACTAACAAAACTTTTTTACTGAATTAGAAAAAAAAACCATAACAAAGTTAATTTGGAAGACCAAAAGATCAAGGATATCTAGGGAAATCATGAAAAAAATGTGACAGAAGGTGGCCTTGAAGTATGAGGTCTCAAACTATACTATATAGCAGTGGTCATCAAAACAATCTGGTACTGGCTAAGAGAAAGAGAGGAGGATCAGTGGAATAGATTTGGGGTAAGTGACCTCAGCAAGACAGTCTATGATAAGCCCAAAGATCCAAGCTTTTGGAACCAAAACCCACTATTTGATAAAAAAAAAAACTGCTGGGAAAATTGAAAGACAGTATGGGAGAGATTAGGTTTGGATCAACATCTCACACCTTCCACCAAGATAAACTCAGAATGGGTGAATGACATGAATATAAAGAAGGAAACTATAAGCAAATTAGGTGAACACAGAATAGTATACATGTCAGATCTTTGGGAAAGAAAAGACTTTAAAACCAAGCAAGAGCTAGAAAAAATCACTACATGTAAAATCAATAATGCTGATTACATCAAATTAACAAGTTTTTGTACAAACAAAATTAATGCATCCAAAATTAGAATGGAAGCAACCAATTGGGAAACAATCTTCATAACAAAAACCTCTGACAAAGGTCTAATTACTCAAATTTATAAAGAACTAAGCCAATTGTACAAAAATCAAGCCATTCTCCAATTGATAAATGGGCAAGGGACATAGACAATTTTCAGTCAAGGAAATCAAAAGTATTAATAAGCACATGAAAAAGTGTTCTAAATCTCTTGTAATCAGAGAAATGCAAATCAAAACAACTCTGAGGTATATAACCTCACACCTAGTGGATTGGCTAATATGACAGCAAAGGAAAGTAATGAATGCTGGAGGGGATGTGGCAAAGTAGGGACATTAATTCATTGCTGGTGGAGTTGTGAATTGACCCAGCCATTCTGGAGGGCAATTTGGAACTATGCCCAAAGGGTGCTCAAAGATTGTCAGCCATAGCACTACTGGGTATGTACCCCAAAGAGATAATAAGGGAAAAGACATGTACAGAAATATTCATATCTGCACTCTTTGTGGTGGCAACAAATTGGAAAATGAGGGGATGACCTTCAATTGGGGAATGGATGAACAAATTGTGATATATGTTGGTGATGGAATATTATTGTGCTCAAAGGAATAATAAACTGGAGGAATTTCATGGAAACTGGAAAGACCTCCATGAATTGATGCAGAGTGAGAGGAGAAGAACCAAGAGAACACTGTACACAGAGACTGATACACTGTGGTACAATTTAATGTAATGGACTTCTCCATTAGTGGCAATGCAGTGATCCTAAAGAATTTGGAGGAATCTATGAGAAAAACCACTATCCACTATCTACATTCAGAGGAAAAACTGTGGGAGTAGGAACAAAGAAGAAAAACAACTGCTTAACTACATGGGTCAAGGGGAAATGGCTGGGGAGGTAGACTCCAAATTAACAACCTAATGCAAACACCAACAACATGGAAATAGGTTCTGATCAAGGACACAAGGAATACCCAATGAAATTGCATTTCGGCTGCAGGAAGGGTCGGTGGAGGGCAAGGAGGGAAATAATGTGATTATTGTAAGCAAGGCATAATGTTCAAAATTGACTAAATAAATTAATTTTGAAAAACCCTCTGACAAAGATCTAATCACTCAAATTTATAAAGAGCTACATCAATTGTACCAACAATCAAGGCATTCTCAAATTGATGAATGGGCAAGGAACATGAATAGACAATTTTCAGTCAAAGAAATAAAAACTATTAATAAGCACATAAAAAAGTATTCTAAATCTCTTATAATCAGAGAGATGCAAATCAAAACAACTCTGAGGTATCACCTCACACCTAGCAGATTGGATAAAATGACAGCAAAGGAAAGTAATGAATGCTGGAGGGGATGTGGCAATGTTCGGACATTAATTCATTGCTGGTGGAGTTGTGAATTGACCCAACCATTCTGGAGGGCAATTTGGAACTGTGCCCAAAGGGCACTAAAAGACTTTCTGCCCTTTCATCCAGCCATAGCACTACTGGATATGTATCCCAAAGAGATAATAAGGAAAAAGGCATGTACAAGAATATTCATGCCTGAGCTCTTTGTGATAGCAACAAATTGGGAAATGAGGGGATGCCCTTCAATTGGGGGATGGCTGAATAAATTGTAGTATATGTTGGTGATGGAATACTATTGTGCTCAAAGGAATAATAAACTGGAGGAATTTCATGTGAATTGAAATAACATCCAGGAACTGATGCAGAGTGAAAGGAGCAGAACCAGAAGAACATTTTACCCAGAGACTGACACACTGTGGTACAATTGAATGTAATGGACTTCTCCATTAGTTGCAGTGCAGTGATCCTGAGCAACTCAGTGGGATCTATGAGAAAGAACACTATCCACATTCAGAAGAAAAATTGTGGGAGTAGAAACACTGAAGAAAAATAACTACTTGACTACATGGGTTGAGGGGCATATGATTGAGGATATAGACTAAATGAACATCCTAGTGCAAATGCCAACAACATGGGAATAGGTTCTGATCAAGGATACATGTAATACCCAGTGGAATTGCATGTGGGCTATGGGAAGGGTTGGGAGAGGGGAGGGAGGGATAGAATATGATTCTTGTAAACAAGGAATAATGTTCTAAATTGACTAAATAAAATTTTAAAAATTAAATTAAATTAAATTTTAAATTAAAAAAAATTAGAATTGACCAACTAGAAACTAATGATTTAATGAAAAAAATAATAAAGCAGAATCAAAGGAATTAAAAACAGAGGAAAACATGAACTATCTTATTGAAAAAACAACTGATCTAGAAAATAGATCCAGGGGAGACAATTTGAGAATTATTAACTACCTGAAAACCATGATCAAGAAAAAACTTTGGATATTGTGTCAAGGAAGTTGATCCCCTCCCCCTCCTGAATAGTTTCCCCTGCAAATCAAACATTCCTGAGATAACACAGTTGCACCAGTTTAGCATCTCCCTATGTACTGTATATCAATAAAAGTCAAGGCTTTGAGAATCAGGAGAACCAAGAAGAGAAGGAAGAAGGAAAAAGTCAGGAACAGAGCAGGCAGGTGAAGGGAGGGAGAAAAAGACTTGCAGGCTAGGGACCATATGGTCAAGTTACCTAAGGAATGATTGTCTACCCTTTCTAATAAACTTTATAAATATATATCTGGGTGGAAATATTATTCTAATTCTTACAATATCATAATATAAGAAATTATCAAAGAAAATTGCCCAGATATCCTTGAACAAGAAAATAAAATTGAAATTGAAAGAATTCACAGATCACCTCCAGCAAGAAATCCTCAAATGACAACTTCCAGGAATGTAATAGCTAAATTCAAGAGCCACTAAGCCAAGGAGAAAATATTTTAAGCAGCCAGAAAGAAACAATTCAAATAACATGGAGCTACAATCAAGATCACACAGGACATAGCAGCTTCTACATTAAAGAACTGGAAGGCATGGAATATGATATTCAGGAAGGTGAAAGATCTGGGTTTACAACCCAGAGTTACCTATCCTGAAGAACAGTATATTCTTTCAGGGGAAAAAAGGATATTCAGTAAGATAGAGGATTTCCAAGTATTGATTGTACTTTCTTGTTTCCAAAAATATTATGTGACCAATGATAGAATGGAAGCTCTTTGAGGACAGATATCATTTCATTTTGTCTTTGCTTCTTTGGCACCTAACACAAGCCTGACACACTATAGGTACCTAATATTTCTTTAATTGATCTAGATGGATAAAAAAAAATTAATTGATTAGAATCTCCAAAATCCTGATCCTTCTGTTAATTAGTTCTCTTATGTGAGTAACATTAGCAATCTGTAACACAGTTTCTTTATCTATAAAATGAGATTAGGAATACTTGTACTGCCTCATGGAATTGCCATGAGAATTTTTTTTTAAATTTGAGTTCCATTTCATTATATTTTCATAATACTTCTTATGTAATATAATAATGTTGAAAATCATATGGAGTCCCTACACATAAACCCATAGGTAACATAGTCTGAGATCTTCAAGTCTTTGCTACTGATTCTGAACCTGTTACTCTGCATTCATATGAGTCCTTGATCTACTGTGAATGATGACATAAAACCGCTGAATTTTGTAACAGTAAAATCAAAAGACAATTCAATTATGATCATGTTTCATTTCTGTACCAATCATTCCCAACCCTCACCAAAGACAAAAAAAACTTTAAAGTCATTGGAAAAGAAGTTGGAGGTTATCTGATCCAACATCTGCTTTTCATAGATGAAGAAAATAGTTCTTGAGAGGTAAGATGATTTGTCCAAAGTCACACAGTGGCAAAGCAAATATTTGAACCAGTCTTTTGACTAAATTCAGCACTCTTTACAAAATGAAATACTGTATTAATGAAATCTCTGAGGCCACCTGAATTGTCACGAGTGTTTATTTGTAGACATATGTGTGTTGTATGTGTATATTTGTGTGTGTGTATTCAGTCATTCCAGTTGTGTCCAATTCTTTGTGACCCAATTTGGGGCTTTCTTGATAGAGGTTTTGCCATTTCCTTCTTCACATCATTTTTTTAAAGATGAGGAAACTGAGGCAAACAGGATTACGTGATTTGCTCAGGGTTACATAACCTGCAAGTGTCTGAGGCCAGATTTGAACTCAGAAAGATGATTTGTTTGTATCCAGGGCCATCCCTCTATCTACTGCACTACCTGGCTGCCTAACAACAAGCTACACACACACACACACACACACACACACACTTATATGTGAGTACATGTACACACATGTACATGTGTGTATGTGTATAATTTTATTAGTATGAGGAATCTCCTTTTCCCAAAACAGGCCAGCATCTTCTCTGCATCCAGTATAGCTCTGATGACAGAAAGGTGACGGACTCAAGATATAGAATGGAGCATTTCTTTTTTGGACATCACTGATGTGGAAGTTTGTTTTGTTTGACAAAATAACAGATTTGTTACAAAAGTTTTGCTTTTATTTTTTTATGGGGTGTAGAGAAAACAAATTTTTGTTCATCTAAACATTTTTAATTTAATTTTAGAAATGGAGCACCAAGAAGTTAAATGACTTCTTTAAAGTTACACAACTAGTGTATGTCTGATGTAGTACTTTTAAACTTGACCCTTCTTGGCTTCAGAGGTGCATTAGCAGCAACAATTAATATTAATATAGTACTTCAAAGTTCACCGATTCCTTTACTCTTTTTCTGTAACTCTTTTGATACGACAATCCTGTGAAATAAGTGCTATTATTATTTCCATTTTTCTGATGAGAAAACTGAGGCTCAGAGGTTATCTGACTTTTCTAGGAGACATAGCTAGTGTCTGAGGCTCAATCTGAAATAGGGCCTTCCTTATTCCAAGTTCTACACTCTATCCAATATATTACATTATCTGTATGTATAAGTATATGTGTGTCTGTATGCAATATATTATTATAGATTATATTTAGACCATTATACATAACATATGCAATATATTACATATTCTCATATCTCAAAAGTCTTAGTGTTGTTTTAAGCTATTAAAACTTGAACTAAAACCTTTGAGACACCTCAGATAGTTAGATAGCTGGATGGATGGATATGTAGACAGACAGACAGACCCAGACAGACAGACAGATAGATAGTTAGATAGACAGGGGGACAGATTAATATTCAAACATATAGGTATGTGGGTATAGATATATGTATGTGTGTATGCATATATACCTATGTGTGCATATATATAATTGAAGAGTTCTGTTTCGTCTTTCACTATTGACTCAGAACAGTGCCTGGCATTTAGCAAGTGTTTAATAAATGATTATTGACTTGGCATGATTGGACAATACATAAAATTTATACCATAAAATTCTGCTACTAACTAGCTTCATGACTATGATTTTCAGGCAGTCACTCAGACACCCTTGGCTTCCTTTTATTTATCTTAAAAAGCAAACAAACAGGGAACTAGATACAGAGATTTCTCTAGTCCCTATTGCCCATACTTTTCTACAGATGTTGTGTTCTTTTGGTCACCAAGAGAAGAGAGAATGGTGATGGATTTTGATCCTTTTTCAGAAAATACTTCACAGGTTTTCTGTGCATAACCTCCCAGTCTGTGATCATAGAAATCATTAGGAAACTTTAATTGAACACATTAAAAGCTCTTCATGCATAATCAGGCAAAAAGGAATTCAAAAGTGCACTCAGAAGAAATGCCAATTGATTCTGTAATTTCTATTGGAATGGATTTTTGAGCAGAAAGGAATTTGATTCAGAAATTGTCCCTGAGGAGAAGTGACTGCTCTGACTTGGGTTAAACTAATGGGTAGAATATTTTACTTTTTGGCACTACCTTGTAAAGGAGGTCCAAGCAAAGTCCATTTTCCACATTATAAACTGGAGACAACTTAGGAGCATCTAACTTTAGAGTAAAAAAGAATGTTTAAGACATTGGAAATCAAAGCCATTTATCTACAGACCAGAAATTTAGGGTCTGAAGGTTTAAAGAGATTTTCTAAATTTATATAGCAATTAACTATTGGTAGAACCAGACCTAGAATCAACTTCTCTTGATTTAACTTTGTGTATCATGCCCTTTTCTTCAGGAAAAGTGGTTGCAATAAAGAAATAATAATAGTTTATGGATAATTTATCAATAGTCCCCGAAAAGAACAACAAAAAAGTCCTGCAATAGAATGTAAGCTCCCTTAGGTGAGAAACTTAACTTTTTGCAATCCATCATGTAACATTTCTCCTGACACTAATGACGTACATCTCATTCAGTTCTAACTTGATTTTGATAACTTGTCCTAGGTTCTCTATGTTTTGAAAGCTTTTCTTTCCACATAGTTTAGAGATTTTGAGAATCAACATGTATTTAAAAATGTGCTACATTTTTATGGATCAGTGTTATGTCCAGACAATTGTCTGCGATTGTTTGGTTTGTGATAATGGTTTTGTTCTAGGACACTATATTGATTTAGTTCCCTAGGATATTTTGAAGTCTGTATCAGGATTTGTCATCCATCAGTTCATGTAAGATAGAAAGCTTCTGCTCTAGTTCTAACCACCAGTGTGGAGAAGAGAGAAATTACAAGAAAAATGCAGCAAGACAAGAAGCTAGAAATGGGTCATCTGTCAGTCAAATGAAGATTCCATTTGGAATGTTACCGGGAAAAGCAGTTGAAGCCAAGCCAACTGCTGGATGGAGCTGAGAGGCTTTTGGTTTCTGGTTGAGGTGGAGAGAGAAGCTAGTTGTATCTCTGGGACTTGAGTTTATCAAGTTGGAGGTAACTTGGCTGATTAGAAGGCATAAGAAAGGACAGTGGTCCTTATATATCTCTCTTACTGACTATTTCATGCTTGTGACAGAATTGCCATTTCCCTCAATATCCTCCAAACCAACACTCATTGCAGATAATAGGGAAATCCTACTCCTTTTACCTTATCCTCTACCCTTGTCCTGTCTTCCCCAAATAAACCCCTTGTTTGATGAAGAAGATTGAGGGCTATTTCATTGAAACCTCACAGCTCACACTGAATGACTTGAAGGAGATGAAAAAGGAGGGAGGGGAGGCTGAAGGGCTTCTGAAGAGGGGGGTACAAAGGGAGGAGGTTAGGCAGAAGGAGATAACCATCTGATCTATTAGTTATTTAGTATACCATCAAATATCATCTATTACACCTTGCTAGGCATTCAGTAGATGCAACATTTTAACAACCTACCACAATATGTTCCCTCAACAGTCTCTAACACGTCCTTGCATAATGTATAATAATTACTAAATCTGACCTCAAGAATAACCTTTCTGTAATTTCTAGGAACAAAGACTTGGTACTAATTGCTATTATAAACCCCTCTGTTTGTACAGGAAATTTTATAGACTGTAGCCATTATTATTTTAACAATAACAATAACTAATATTTGTAGATTTCTTTAAGCTTTTTGAGTTTTATGTATACACATATGCATGCATGTATACACGCACGGTATGCACACAAGTATTGTACATACAGACACATGTATGTTACATATACATGTATGTGTGTGTGCATATGTGTGTGTGAAATCTCATTTTGTTCTCACAGCAGTCCTATGAGTACAATAGATATTAGTAACCTTATTTTCAGGTGAGCAAACAAGTTCAGAAATGTAAAGCGATTTTATGGTCACAGGGCTTAAATGTAAAAAATGTAAGGAAAAATTTAAACCCAAATGCAAGATTCTCTTCAGTGTGCTTGGTTGTCTCCTAAATAAAAAGAAATTATGAGTAAGTACAAATATGTTTTTCTTCAAAGAATGTTTTTTATTGAATTCAGTCTTTAATGTCAAGATTCAGCATTATTTTTTCAAACTTGAGGGGAAAAAGATAAAACTCAAAGTGAATTATAAATTATCACAGTCCTTAAATGCTCCCCTGGAGCTGGATCCAGGCTGTTTATTTTCCAAATATCTCTTCTCTCCGAAGAAGGATTCACTTTTGTTGGAGTTGTTATGTTAGCATACAGGAAAACAGGTGGGTATGGGAATCCTTGATTTTCAGGGGTGGCCCACTCAGGAGCAGATCATTAAGAGGGTTTGATTTTACCCAGACTTGCTTGTTTCACTCTCTAAATTTCCAGCTACGCTATACCATAGGGCATCCCTGATCCCAGACTACCTCACAAAATATGTACTTCATCAAATAAAGTTTTTTAATGAGGCATTTTCTTCGGTGAGGTTTTGTACCTCTTTTACCAAGCTGTTGTGACAGATGAAATCTAAAATAACTGAGAAAACAAAGGTTCAAGCTTCTGAGCTTGTCAACTTATTAAGCAGTGCATACCAATTACATAATCAATTGGGGCAGGTCCCTCACCTGACAATGGACTCTAAATATAGGGGAAATAGATTCTTATGCATTAAAGGAAAACAACCAACAGAATATAAACCAGGATATGAGATTCGGTAATCTCATTTCTAATTTAGATTTGTAATCAGAGGAAAGATTACTGATTTTCCAAATCAGGAGAAAGATGGACAAGCTTTGGGAATTAGGAGGATAGAAAAGTGAACAGGTGGACTTTCCCAGAGATGAAACAGAAAGTCTTTTAATTTTTATAATTAGCAAGCAGATGGAATTTACAGGAAAATGAAAGTTGTCTCAAAAGAGGGTCATTTTTACAAGGTAGAGTCTGTTTATTTCATATAATTCTTACAATTCTCATAATTTTCTTTTTTCATTTTTTGCATAGTTCTCATCTCTTTGCCCAATTTTCCGTCTACACTCTTCATTGTTTTCTAAATTAATTTTTTGTTCTTTTAAAAATTTCTTTAGCTCTTCAAAGAATAGTTGTTCAGCTTGTATCCAATCTGCATTTTTTTTAGTTTTTTCTTGTATCTGTGTTTATGCTATTGTCTTCTTCCGTGTTTGTATCTTGAACTTTCATGTCACCATAGTAGATTTTTGTTGTCAGGTTCTTTTTTTCTTTTTCGTTTTGCTCATTTCCTAGCCTATTTCTTGACTTTGGACTTTATTAGTGTTCTGTTGCTCTCACTTTTGGGAGGTAGGTAATATGGCCTGAGCTCTCCCCTTTGAAGAATTTCTGCTTCCTTTACAGATTAATCCAAAGTCCTGTTAGTTTTTGGTGCTTTCAAAGGTGTATAATCAGGGTAGAGGTGTGTTCACTGCTCTCTTCACCTGCACTCTTCAAGTTTTTTGCCCAGTTTGTGTCTTTTGGCTTGTACGTGGGTTGAGTTTCCAAAGACAATTGTGGGAGTCAATCACAATTAGCTCCATTAGAGGTCCTGCAGGTTCAGAGTAGCTGAATTGCTAGTTCCTTCTTGGTATTGGTGACTAATGATGAAAACTGAGTTCCCTTCTATTCTTGGACTGAGAGCCATGTACCTATGATTCTGGAACTTGTTTCTTATTCTGTACACAGTTAGACCCCCTGCTCCCTTGTGATGTCAGATTATAAGAAACCACTTATTAGGATTATCTTTCCCTGAATATCATCATGTTTTCCCTAAGAAGAGCAAAATCTGGGCCCCTTTATGGATCTAGTTGCCCCCCCACCTCATGACTGAGCTTCATGGTGCTTAAAGACATAAAAATCCCACCCACATGGAACTAGGACCCCTCTAACTTGGTATATCCTTGTAGATCACACAAGTAAACATTCCCTATCTGGCTGATTGGATGCACTTTCATATAGAGAAAAAGTTGGAGGAATGTCTATAGAAATTATCTTTGTTGTGTTCCCTTCAATTTTAGTGAAAACAAACCTCTTTTTGTTAACTGTTCAATGACTTTATTCACTGATAAGAAGAATGAATCAAACTTTCTTTGTCTATCAATCAGCAGTTTTTTAATTAATTAATCAAGACCTTAAAACATTCTTAGCAATCACTAAGTAGGAGAGTTCACAAGTCACTTGCCAGATTGGGTGAAAACTCCAGAGACCACTGACCACCCCTTGGGAAGTACTAGGTAAATTGAAAGGCTGTAATTGGTTCCCATAAAGTGGAGGAAGGGACAGGAAGGGACATGGAAAAAGAACTATACAAAAATTCCTGACTTTTCTGTCCAGGGGACCTTTGGCTTGGATATTGGACTTGTTTCTTTTTCTTTGGACTGCTCCTGAGACCCTTGGGACCTTCACTTTTTGAACTTCTTCCTGGATCCTGTGTTGGCTTGCTGGGTGAGTAGCTGGCCTTCCTTTCCTGGCTTCTAGAGAGAGTGCTTCTGGAGAGATTGGTTCTGGTGAGGCCTTCCTTTCCTGAAGGAGACTGCATTGGTGGAACCCTTGCTGAAGACACCACTTGGCTCTCTGGCTGAAGATTTTGGAGCTCTGCCAGGACTGAGCCCCACACCAGAGCAGCATTTTGGGTGATAGTCTAGATAATTCTCTACCTTCTTCTTACATTTTCCCAATTTCACTCATTCCACCTCTTTGTAAATAAAGCTACTAACAGTCATTTTGACTTAATAATATCTTTAAATTGGCAACCACAATATTACTATAGAATTCTCATATTTAGCATAAAACCTAAATTTTCAATTCTTACACTGAATACCTCCTTGCATCCCATAACCTAACCTAGCAGGGTTCTGATGTCAGGCCCACCCCTAATGTATGCATGGTCAAGTCATGGCAAATATTTCATTAATTAGGTTGAATTTGGGCAGAACTTCCATAGAATTTAACAGTGATAACAGTGCTAATCTTATAGGAAGGAAAAAGCCTTTGATGGGGATTGAGAAATTTTCTTCCACTTTTTAAGAATCTTCCCCATTGCAGTGCAAAGAACACTGAAATTCAGTCCCAATCACCAACCTGGCAGTAACTTCCACTTAAACATCCCATAGGTATCTGGAGAAGAGAGAAGGAAAGTTTCCTCTTTGCCTTCCCTGCCAGGCATGACATTTAGCAATACAGCTATTTATCCATGAAGAAACACTATATCCCTTCATCTTCAATAAAGAGATGAAAAGCAATTTCGTCTTAGGACTGGGTTCTTCTCAAACATTGGTCCTTGCCTGGACTTACTCTAGAGCTGAGGGGCTATCAAGGATATAATAAATCTTAACATTCAAAGGAGAGCTCCCTTTCTTTCAAAAGAAACAAAGAGAACTCATTCACACTTAATAAAGGAATGGTAATAATGAAATATAGATACATCTTTATAGTTAGTTTGGTACCACATTAGCCACCCCTTACTTATACTGATTATGACCTAATCATCCTAGATTTGACTAGAGACTCATTCTCCTTCATATGCATACACATGACAAATTAGACATGTGGATTGACAATGATTTTTTTTGGTCAAAACTGATATTTTTCTGGTGATAGCATATGCAATCATTCTAGTCTTTGGGAATCTCTTCTTAAAAAATGGGATAGAGGAAGGTCATAATGTAGAGACAGAGAGTGTGGGTTCAAGCTCTGGTTCAGTTTTTACTATTAGTATTACTGGATAGTCAACCACCCTGAGTCTTAAACTCTTCACCTGTTTATTTGCTGAACAGTAATTTCGCTGCAGTAAGGGTTATGAGCTAAAAAGTCATTCATTCTCCTTTGCCCTTCTAATATTTAAAAACCCTTGCCTTATGTCTTAGAATAAATACTAAGTATTGATTATAAGGCAAAAAAAAACAGCAAGGGCTAGGAAATTGAGATTAAGTGAGTTGCCCGGGAAAATACAACTAGGAAGTGAATGAGGTCAGAATTTGAACCCAGGACTTCTTATCTCTGGGATTGACTCTATAGCCACAGAGCCATTTACCTACCCTGCCTTTATAGCATTCCTAACTGATATCCCAAAATAGTTAAATTGTATTGGTAAACCATTGGCCATAATGGAAGCGGAAAGAAATTTTCTTATTCTATATTAAACACAAGATTCAACTCAGTAAGGAAGCTAAGAATTAAAAGACTTTAAGAGACAGAATTGAAAAGCCTAGGGGCTTTGCTAACTAAACAAGCTGGTTGGGGCCTGCATCATAAAGAACTAAAGACTCTGGGCTATAATAGTCTCGGGAACAAGAAATGCCATCAGTCCCTTCCCACTACTGAGGGGTGGAGAGGCAGGGAACCATATTGCAGCTAAAAACCATCAAATAGCAATAAAGAATAAATTTCAGCTCAGCAGAGACACTCAAAGAATAGTGGAGATGCCTGGTAAAGAGCAGTACAATGGAATTACCAGACTGTATTGGCAACTTTGCCCCATCAGAAGTATTAGTCGCCTAGGTGACATAAAGACTCTGACCACCTGTGCTTTCTTTATGTACACCCCTCCATGAATATCCCTGGCAAAGTGTTTGCCTGATACATGTGATTTATAAAATATCTATTTTCTCAGCATATGTATTTCTTGAATTTGTACTTCAATAATGATATGGAAATTAACGGGAAAGTATACTTTTGTATATCTAAAGGGAATCTTTTATTTATTCTTCTATACTACATAACTAAATATATCTTTGCTCTGAATTATTGTGTCCTTTAGTTAGTCTAGTAGAAGAAACACATAGATGGGGCCTATTAGCTGTGTTTTTTTAGTGAATGCTTACCCACAAAGTATGTGGTACCTGGGGTAGCTTTCTAGGAAATTACATGTTGGGGAGAGGGGACCACATGCACATGTTCTGTAAAATAAAAGGACTGAACTTGATCATCTGGCTCCTTTCTGCTCTAAGTCAAGTCAACTATCCACTAAGGACTGATTAAATACCATCAATATGCCAGGCACTGAACTGCTGGGAAAATTGGAAGACAGTGTGGGAGAGATTAGGAATTGATCAACACCTCACACCGTACACCAAGATAAAATATGCCAGGCACTATGCTATAGTTCTGGGGATACAAAGAAAGGCCAATAAAACACCTCTGCCCTCAAGAAGTTTGTGATCTAATGGGAGGCAATAACTTGAAAACAACTTTATACAAACAAAATATAGACAACACAATGTGGAGATAATCTTCCAGGAAAGGCACTAGAACCAAAGGAGGCCAGAAAATGCTTTCTTGCAAAAGATAGGATTTCAACAGAAATTTGGAGGAAACCTGGGAAACTAAAATATAAAGATGGAAATGAAGAATATTCTAGGCATGGGGGACCCTTGGTAAAAAGTCATGAAGTGTGGAAATGGAGTATCTTATTTGAGGAATTAAAAAAAGAGGTAGTGTTACTCAATTATAGAATATGTGGAGAGGAGTGAGAAATAAGAAACCTGGAAAGATAGGAATGGACCTAGTTATGAATGGCTTTAGAAGCCAAATAGGTCATTTAAAATTTGATCCAAGAAATAATAGGGAGCCATTAGAGTTTGTTGAAGGCAGGGGGTTGGAGCTGATGATCTTGGTCAAATGTACCATTTTAGAAAGATCACTTTGACAGTTGGTTAGAAGGTGGACCAGAGTGGAGAGATACTTGAGGCCAGTTGACCAACTGGTAGGCTGTAGCAGTAGTTGAAGTGAGAGATGATGAGGACCTTCAGTAGAATGGGAGCAGTGTCAAAGGAGAAAAATTTTATGCAAAGGTTGTTGTGAAGGTAAAATTGAAAAGTCATGGTAACACATTGGATATGTGTGTTGGGAAAAAGTGAGGAGTTGAGTATGACACAGAGTTTGTGATTCTGGGTGACTGGGAGAATGGTTTTGTCGTCAACAGTAATGAGGAAGTCAGGAAGAGATATCTTGAAAACAAATCTTAAAGTATCTTAAATATTATAGTTCTTCCAGAACTGTCTTGGTCAGGTTCATCTTCTCTTTTTGACATCATCTTAAGGATTCTTATTATTTCCTCATATAACAGGTTAAGAAGTGGTGGCTAATAATGATAATGATGCTAATATGAGCAAATACAGAACTGAATAAATGAAGACCGTAGAAAGACACCCAAAGGAAGCATTTAAGTGATAAGTTGTTATTGTATCTGGACTTATATTGTCCTTTTAAAGTTTTATTAGCTGTAAATATTTTTAATTTTTGTTATTGTTTAAAGTTAATTTCACAACAAATTATTCCTTTTTTTAAGGGGACTCATAGGGCACCACAGAGACCAGGAGAATTAGCAGCAGTTGACACTTTAATGACTAGTTCCCAGTTTATGGCCTCCAGGCCCTCTGGGTCCCAGAATAAAGAAACAGCATTGGTCTTTTCTGAGGCTTGTAGTTCAGCATTAATGCAGACTGTGAGATATTATTTCCATGAATGATTTGGATTTTGTTATCCAAAGAGAATTGTGGGAGAAGTAAAACTTCAGAAGAGAGAAGCTAATTGTTGGAGGGGGAATCACTTCAAAAAATGCTCCATCAAATCAGTTTTTCTGATATGTTTTACTGACTTTCAAAAGAATCTCCTTCAAAAATCTTCCTTCCCATTATGAGTCGGCCTGAGAAACAAGAGCCTAGAGCTCCCTCCAAAAATGGGAAAGAAATGCTTCTTAAGTTATATTAGGGGACAAAGAAGGATTTTAAAAGAGGGAGCTGGAACTATCCCATGCATGAATGTAAAGAGAATTGGCGATGGAGAGAAAGCAGAGCTGCCAAGGGAATGACCATGGGAGTAACACAATGGGTAATAAGAAGTTGATCTCAAGATAGGGAAGTAGATGGTAGAGAAGCACCCCACTGCCTGAATGAATTCATGCCTCCTGACCCAGATGAACTATATCCTTATACACTGAAAAAATTGGTAGCCATCAATTGGTCAGTCGATAAATACTTATTAGATGCTTACTATGTTCCATACCCTGTATAAGCTTTGGGGATACCATGAAAGGCAAAGGACAGTTCTTGCCCTCAAGGAACTCACACTTTAATTGGGAGAAGAGAAAAAATGTAAATAACTATGGCCAAATAAGCTATATACAGTGTAAGTAAGAGATTCAATAGAGAGAAGGCACTCAAATTAAGGGGGATTGAGCATGGCTCCATGTTGAAGGTGAAATTTTAGCGAGGACTAATTTAAAAGAATTCAGTGAAGATAGAGATGAGAAGGAAGAGAACTGCAGGCATGGGGACTGCCAGTGAAAATGCCTGAAACTGGGAGAAGCAGAGTTTCAGATTTCAAAGTATGTCGGAAATGAAAGTATATGGAGACTGGAATAGTAGAGAGGTCCAAGTTGTGAAGGACTTTGTATGCCAAACAGATGCTTTTATATTTGATCCAGAAGGTAAGTGAAATACATTGAAGTTTATTGAGCAGGGGTGTGACAGTTAGCCCTTAGCTTTAGGGAGATTAATTTGATAGCTGAGTAGAGGATAGACTGTATATAATTGGGAGAGACTCATAGCAAGGAGACCAAGTGGCAGGCTATTGCAATAGCCCCAGTTGTTAGGTGGTGAGTATTTATTCCAAGGATGGTAGCAATGATATAGGGGAGGAGGGAGAATACCCAAGAAATGTTACAAAGGTAAGATCAACAAGACTTGGCATTAGATTGAATAGGAGAAGAATTCAAAATTGAGTGAGGAGTTGAGAATGACACTGGGTTTTTTAACTGTGAAGACTGAGAGGATGATAGTGCCATCCACAGTATTAAGGAAGCGAGAAAGAGAAGAAAGTTTGCCAGTAAAGATAATGAGTTCAGTCTTGGCATATTGAATTTAAGATGTGATTTCTGAGTATTGTCAGTGATCTTTGAAAGAACACAAAGAACAAAGATAACACATGATTGGAAATTTTCAATTTTCAAAGTGGAAGTTCTAAAACCTAAAAGCCATTGATCTTGACTTTTATTCTTGGAAAATTCTAGAATGGATGTTCAGTGATGATTCAGGAAGTAGTGGATTTCTCCAATGGAAAGGCTTCGATAAAGGAGGGATGACTATTTGTCAAATGCATTTGAAAGGGGAATGGAGGTGGCTTAGTGCATTGACAGCCAAGCCCAGGGACAGGAGGACTTGGAATCAAATCTAGATTGAAGTACTTCCTACCTCTGAGACTCTGGGCAAATCACTTAACCTCTCAGGGATAACTTACCCTTACCATTTTTTTGCCTTGGAACCAACACAACCAATTCAAAGACAGAAGGTAAGAATTTTTTTAAATGTATTTGAGAGGGGATTCTTTATACAGGTACCTGCTGAACAAGATGGCTTCTGAGTCTCCTTCCAATTTTGAGTCAAAGGGAAACTGGTATGAGAATGGTTTGGAGTATGAATGGTAGCCTTGAGCAACAATGTGGTAGCAAGGAGAGGAGGGAAATTAGGATTATAATAAAGTTCATTTGTTGTTTGGTTGTTTTTTAGTCATGTCCAACTCATTGTGCCCCATTTGTGGTTTTCTTGGCAGAAATAATAAAGCTGTTTTCCATTTCCTTCTCCAGCTCATTTTACAGATGAGAAAACTGAGGCAAGCAGAGTTAAGTGACCTATGTAGGGTCACATAGCTAGTATATGTTTGAGACTGAATTTGAACTCATAAAGATGAGTCTTCCTGACTCTAGGCCTGGAACTCTATTCACTGTATTCCCAACTTTCTCAAGATTATGGTAAAACCTGATATCAATTTAGTATTTTACCTTTTGCTTATATTTATTCTTCATAACAACTTGGTCAGTTAAATACTACAATATTTGTGCTTTCATTGATAGAGGGAACTCCCGGATGAGAGGAAATCCTCTACAAACACAGACTAGCACCTTTTCTGCAACTAATCAAGTAATCAATGGCCCAGACAGGACAAAACATTGCCCAGGATCACATAGCCCACACGTACCAGAGAAAAGATTTGAACTGGGACTGAAGTCCAGTTCTCTAATCATTAAGCCTTGCTGCCTGTTTCTACAAGTATTATTGTCTGATTTTTATAGATGAGAAAATTAAGAATCAGAGAGGTTCAATGACTTGTTGATCATTCCTCAACTAGTAAGAGATATCTGCTGACTCTAGGGTAAGAAATCTTTTCTCAGTATACTATGTCATCCAATGGGATGACATGCTTTTAGAGCTGGAGTACCTTCAAGAGATGGTGTGGGATTGAGGACAGAGTGTTTGGTTTCAAGTCACAAAGTCTATAATTTGAATCCATTTGTAGACATGTACTATCTGTGTGACCCTGGCAGCATCACTTAAAGTCTCTTAACCTTAATTTTCCCATCTCTAAAATGGGGTAATAACAACCACCTTGCAGGATTCATGAAGATAAAATAAGCAAATGTTTGAAAGTGCTTCATAAACCCTAAAGCATAATAAAATGTGAGTTCTTTTTTATAACCCAGTCATTCTCTTTTTGAGGAAACATCTCCAGAATATTTAAGTAGCTTCTCACATAGATAGGAAATAGCAGAAGCAGGATATAACCCAACACTTATTCCTTATAACAAAGAGGAGGAATGCTAAAGGTAAAGAACAACCAACAGATGAGATGAAAAGACTGATCCTTCCAAAAACAAAGCCATCTACCTTATAGTTTCCCCTAAAGTTGACCATAAATAGAAACTTTCATTTTTCAGACATGTATTTACTATCTCAGAAGGAAGCTTGGCATAACTTCATGGAGGTGCCAACTGTCTGCTAGAGATGAATTTATCAGTGGTTGGATAGACAGTTCAGGCTCTTTTCTTCTTCCGGAATTGCTTTTGCTGAGCTGCCAATCAAAGTAAGTTTGTAGTCTAGCAAGATGGAAGCACATAATTGCCATTTGTGCACATCTCAGCATGCAAGAAAGAAACATATTTCCAACCTAGGGCTCTTTATCAAACAACTGATGAGTAGCATCCAGAGCTGGGGAGCTTCTCAGTCACCTTTGGATATGTACAAAACAAAGTAAAGAAAAATATCAGTAGGTTTCTGAGTTAGGCCATCATTTACCACCTAACTCTAGAGGCTGCAGTAACAATGGCCTGATCTTTTTTGTCAGCTCCCATAGAACAGCGGTTCTCAACCTCTCAATTTGTAGCAATGAGAATACATAATGCATATCAGGTATTTACATTCCAAATCATAACTGTAGCAAGATTACAGTTTTGAAGTAGCCACCAAAATAATTTTTTGGATTGGGGTCACTGCAACATGAGGAGCTGTATTGTGGGGTCACAGCATTAGAAAGGTTGAGAACCACTGCCATAGAAAGTATCAGAGCAATAAAAGAAGATGTGGGCACCCACTGAGCAAGTGAATGGTCACTGAGGCAACTGTGATTACTCAAGGGTCTTTTCTGTAGCCATCCAGGAGACTATGACTCAAGGACCTTATTAGTGGGAAATGAACCTAAATCTCACATCTTCCCACACTGAGTGTCTTGGTTGGTGTTTTAAGATACCAAGAACTAGAATATTTTATACAATATTTAGGTTTCTTTAAAATTATTGTTTTTTAAAAAAAAGGATTTACTCACTTGGACATAGTTCCTATTTCAGTGAATACTTGAATGGGAATACATCCTAAAAATTATTCTAATCTCTAGCAAAGGTATTTGTTTAATCTGTTACTCTTTTTCCTAAAAGGATAGGCTTAGAGCCAAAGATCATACTATTTGCAGAAAGAGGAGCTGGTTTCAAGTACTGTCTTTGTCATTTATCTGTATGATCTTGGGCAAATTACTTAGCCCTAGATCTTCGTTTCTTCATATGCAGGCTAAATGACCCCTAAATTATCTCCTGATTCTAGATCTATGACTTCATACCCATGTTAATTTGGAGTATTCACTTAACGTCCATAGCTCTCAATTTCCTCAACTGTAAAATGATAGTAAGAGAATCTGAATATAGAAACTTCTTGCATCAGTGCAGATTGGCAACTCAATTCATGCATGAATCTTAGGTGAATGGATATCCAATGATGGAATAAACTGATCCTTATGAACTTCAAAGGGAATGCTCTAACACTTTTGCAAGTGGAGTTGGTAGTATACACCATCAAAACTAATATCACATATAGCTGAATTTGGTGAGGAGGCAACCTTAAGGATGGATCCAATGGTAGATTGACCTGACAGCCAAGAGATCTCATACTTCAAGCCTGTACCCAAGCTGATGAAGGAAGAGACCTATTCATTGCTTATATCCCACCCAAATAAACTAAGTGGAGACTTTTTGAGGGCAGAAAAGAATTCCCATGACCATGAACTATACCTTGAATATATGTATTCCATGTATGTTTCAATAACTTCTGCTTTGAATTTGACCCCATTGTCCCCAGAAAACATGTGTATTTTAAAAGAGAAAGCACATCCCTAGGTTAGAGGTAGATGCTTTGTACCAACTACCTTAAGTTTGTCCCATCTCTCCCCCCACTCCTCCAGGTCTAAAGGAAACATTTTGCAACTTAACTTTTCTATCTGTCCCTTACTAGACTATTTTAGTCAACATCCACTCATAAAAATTAATTAATATCAAATGGTTAATTGATGTTGAGGGGAAGAACACCTGAGGGGGCTCATGAGTGAGTCTTAAAAACTCAAACCCCTCAGGGTTATACCCTTCTTAGAACCCAAGAAGCCTGTGGGAGGAAGTAGTCCAACCACCTTTCAGCACCCAACATGCTAGTACAGTATAATTTGGGACACTGAGTCCATGGAGAGGTGTTTTAATTAGATAATCTGTCTTCTAGAGATACTATGTCTCCAGTCATTGCCCTGACCTGGATCTGTGACTGAAGTACTGATTAGTTATATCACTTGCCTTTTATCTGCCTTCTATATGATTTGCCTTTTATATAGTTGTCAGATTGGAAAATTGAAGAATATGATCATAGAAAAATAACTCTTGAGATGGATGGGACATTAAAAGCCAACTAGTGCAGCCCCTTTATTTTACATGAATTGAAACTGAGAGCCATAAAGGTTAAATGACTTGCCTAAGATCACACAGTTAATGACTGGTATTAGTGGGTTTAAACCACAGTACACTGACTCCAAATTCAAGGCTCATTCTGCTATCCTGGTCCTTTCCAGTGCTAACATTAAACATGTCTGTGATATTTTTGTACTTTGGATAAACTTTTCATAGAGGCTGTTGAGTGAAAGAAAAACTCTGATTTTGCTACATGTCTAAGCTCATTATTTCCAAATGTTCATGAACATGCTCCCATCACACTCACAAATTGGAAATTGTCTGTCTCACTTCAAAGAAAGTGTGACACTATTAAAGTAGATAAATGTTTCAATGACCAGTATTTAATGGAGGTGGCCATAAGCATCCTAGTCAAGTACCTTTTGGAGCAAAGTAATGCTGGCTGTTAGACAATCTCTGTGGCAGCATGGACTATAAAATAAAAGAAAATCTACGAATGTATGTATTAAGAGACCACATTAGAACTTTAGTATATCATGAAAAGAAAAATAGCAGGCCTGATAACATCTTTTACATGCAACTGCCCAGTAGACCTGGGAAGATTGAGACACTATAACTAAAAACAATTGTGCCAACCTAAGCAAAAGAAAGTTATTTAAACCCAAATTGAAGATACTTTTGTATCTCAGTTTCCTTGTCTGTAAAACAGGGCTAATAATAACACCCACCTGATTGTTGCAAGGATAAAATGAAATAATGTTTGTAATGTTCTTTGCATATCTTAAAGTGAGACATAAATGCTAGCTATTGGTATAGTTGTGATTATAATTATTCCTTATTATGATATTCAAAGTCTTCCATAATTTGTCTTTAATCTCTTTGCAGTATCTCTTGATATTTCTCCATTTCACACGCCTTGGGCCACACCTAAACATTACTATTTGTCATTTCTTAAACATATCCTCTCCCTTCCTACATGCTGTCCTATCTCTCTTGAATATCTCCCTTCCCCAAGGCTGTCTTTCTCATTCCTATCCATCATTCAGGGCTCAGGTCAAATATTCCTTTCTTCATAAAGTTTGAACCGACACCTCTATCAGAAAGGCATTTCTCATCTCTTCATGTCACAGAGGGTTTTCTTGCTACTCTTTTGTATTTAACTTTTTATTATAGTAATGGCATACTTCAGTCTGCATTCATATTCTTTCTCTTTGACTTAGCAATACTACTACTAGGTCTGTAACCAAATGGATCGAAGATAGGAGAAAAGTGACTAGAGAGAAAAGTTCTCTCTATAACAGCTCACAGCCTTTTATTCACGAGTCACTTGGAGCTGTCTTGGATCCTTGCATTGCTGAGAATAGTTGTCATTCACAGCTTGTCATTGTATATTATTACTATCACTGTGTACTATGTTCTTTTGGTTCTGCTCACTTTACTTTGCATCACTTGATATAAATTATTCCAGGGTTTTTTGTGATCATCTTGTTTGCCATTTCTTATGGCACAAGAGTATTCCGAGATATATAGGCTTCTGGTGATTAAATCTAAAAATGGACAGGGGAGAGTTAATCCCATCTTCACACATTACAATCATATACCACAAGTTGCTCAGCCATTCCACAACTGATAAGACACCTTTCAATTTCCAATTATTTGCCCCCACAAAAAAAGCTGCTATAAATATTTTTGTACAAGTAGTCACTTTTCTCTTATCTTTGATCCCTTTGGTTACAGACCTAGTAGTAGTATTGCTAAGTCAAAAAGTACACACACAGTTTTATGATCCTTTGGGCATGATTTCAAATTACTCTCCAGAATGGAAGTATCAGTTCATAGCTCCACTAACAGTGTAGTCGTGTCCCAAGGCTTCCTATCATCCTAAGGAATCATCTTCCTCTCATTGAAGAATTTGAAGGTGACCCATAGAGTTAAGTAGATGAAATCACCATAGGAGAAAGCAAAGAGAAAAGAAAAGAGGAATCAGCCAAAGCTGATGGCAATCTTTAGGAGATAGAAGAGGAGCCAATAAAGACTATGGAGTCATGGGCAGAGGTAAGAGGTGAACCAAGAGAGTGCAGTGTTGTGGAAGCCAAAGGAATTTGCAATGAAGCATGATGACTAAGCTTGAGCCCAAGCCAAGACTTGAGCTCCTGGGTGTCAATGCTATTAAGCTCTCTTTTTAGTTTGATCACATTCAGGGTTCCAGAATATATCTCTCTACATCTTTTTGAGGATGGCCAACGTTCTTAAGTTTGTTTGTTTTTTTGCATGGTTTGTCAATTGAATCCCCTCTTGGTGTAACATAATAATTCCTTAATTATTAATATCCTCAATCTCAAAATAGTCTCAGATCACAGCATTTGATGACACATTCCATGTTATACCCTCACTGCTTCCCTCACAGTTATTTCTATCCCCAAACTTTCAAGTCTTTCATATATAGAATTTGTTTCAAGTGGATAAAAGCATATATCATTAAAAATATATCAGCAGCTCCCATTCACTCAATATGTTAATATTGAGTATTACTAGGCCACATCAGAATTATGATTTTCACAGTAAATTATTTTAGAGATATTCAATTTTCAAAGTTTTTTAAATGTTCCAAATTCTTTTAGAGTATAACAGGTTTTTTGGTCTTCCAATGATTTCTTATACAAACTCAAACTTTTTTGGAGATTTTTAAAAGGCCATTAAAATTTAATATCTAAATACTTCCTCTTCCTCTTAGGGTAATACTATGGAAAGACAGAGGGCTGGATCTGGAGTCAATCTACTTGGATTCAAATTTTGGCTCTATTACTTACTATTTCTGTTAGCTTGGGAGAATTACTTCCTCACTGGTCATCAACTATAGCACAAGAGGTCTGGACTAGATAAGTTCTAAGATCCATTGCATTTCTGGATCTATGACCTTCTAGTCTTTCGCTATTGAAGTAGAGAGACCTTAGAAGAAAAATATTGCAAACACAGTAAGATGCTGTTACCATTACTATTTTTTTTAGTGTTTTTCTTTGTTTCAGGAAAAGTCCAGTGCTTATTTGGGGAGGTGATAGACAAAAATGATTCTGGAAAGAATGTAATGTAAAACAAAAAGCAATAGGAAGGGGGCAGCAAAGGGGCTCAGTAGATTGAGAACCAGGCCTCAGACACTTCCTAGCTGTGAGTCACTTAACCCTTAGTTGCCTAGCCCTTACCACTCTTCTGCCTTGGAATATATACTCAGTGTTGATTCTAAGATGGGAGATAAGAGTTGTTGTTTTTTTTAAGCAATAGTAAGACCTTAAAAAGCAAGGCTGAATATTTATAGTCAAATAGCCATAGAAGTTGTCCTCAGTGACTTCCTTCAAGAAGAAAACCTTGTGGTACAATGGGAAGAACACTATCTTTGGAACCTGGGCTCATATTTCTCATCTCTGATGCTTACTGCCAATGTGACCCTAAGCCTCAGTTTCCTTTTATGTAAAATGTGGTTAAACTAAATGGTTTCTGAAGTCTGTGTCTAATGAGTCTTGAAATCTATGTCTAATGAGTCTAAGACTGGATATGTGGCCTTGTTTGTGGTTCCAGAACATTGCCTGCTATATCTGGAAGGAAAAAAAAAACACAAACTACCTACTTTGTTTCAGGCACTGTACTAAGTATCTTAGAAGTATTATTTACAAATGACCTCATTTGATTTTCTCTAGGCTTCAGAAAGCCCTGTTCCTTTCTTCTACTCTGCTTTCCTCCCCCTGGCAGTATTGGGTCTCTGGTGTAGATTTTCTAGATTCATGCCCTGCTGGAAAGAGTCCTTGCAAGTCTGATGCTCTGAATGCTAACTGATCCTTTTCAATGCCTTGGAGAAACAAAATTGCTAAGTGGGTGGATCTTAACAAAGTACCCCTCCTTCTGATTGGGCAATAAAAGCAAATGAGGCATTTTAATTGGGGTTTACAGTCATCTTTATTGTTGACAGCTCCTACACTAGTCCTGTGCAGCAGGGTTTCAATTGTATTCACTAAAAGAAGGGTTGAATCACCAAAAGACTATTCTTGGTGATATTTTTAAGTCCACAAGAACATTGCCATCATTATTACTCAGCTATGAAAATTCTTAACCTACCTTGCATTTTCAATGGCCATTTAGCACGCAGGTGAATGCATGTACTGATTAAATCAAAGCCAGTAACTGCCAAACTGGTGATGTGAAAACTTCCTATGCTATAAAAACAAAACCAAAAATTATTACTTCTGTGAGCTCCAGTTAACTAAGTTTTTTCCCCTCTTCCTTTTTCTGTCTTATCTAGGTAGCAGAGAAAAGTAGGATGTAGGAAGATGAATTGTCTGTAGCCATTTTATATAAAAGAAGTTTCTTGAGATCTTTCAATGTGGGGCTGCCACGAGACATAGAAAATACAACAGCAACTTAAATTGTGGCAGAAGACAATAAGACACAAGAGGCCAAAGGGGGAAAAGGCAAGGAAAGACAAGGAGTTTTCAATCTGTCTTTTTAGGGGTCACATTTTACATTTGGATAAGTATATCCCACCCCTATTCCCAGACCTTAGTGATAACATCAAGAGACTACACTTGGAGAAAACTGCTAGAAAGTCACTAAAGAGCACAAAAAGACATCGAGTGCCAGTATTCCAGAAGCAGCTAGATGAAGGGAGGTGAAAGTGATGGGTCAAGGGAAAAACCATCATGCATCTTTCACATTTATTTTAAAAAATGCTTAAGAGAAGGAGGCAAACTACTGAATGTGGCTATGGAAAATCAGGCACAGAATATTGCATGAGGCGGTGAAACTTCAGTCTCTGTCTAGGATGAGATCTACTCTCCTAGAATTCTGAACTTGTGTTTTGTTCATTTGGTTTCTGCTATAGTAAATGTATTAGAATCTACATGCTAGTGAAGATTCTTTGGGGTCAATTGAGAAAGGAAAACAAGAATCTCAATGGGATGAGGCTAAGCCATGAGAAGATTTAAGAATTTATCAAGTAATTATATTCCTAGACTGAGAGCTTGGTAAAGCACTAGAAAAAAACAGTCTGTAAAACAAAACAATAACAATAATCCTAGTGTTTCATGCATGCACCATGAGGAAGGTGGTATATCTCAAGCTCTGACCCCCATCTAGTGTCCCAATCAAACATAGCAAGTCCCTAGGAGGGTTGTTTCTTTCCTGGGTGCCTATGGAGGAAGCTAGGGCAGCTTGTCTAAAGTACCAACTAGTACCTTAACTGGATGTGGCATTCTAAAGTCTATATAGAACAAAGATATTAAACACAGACCCTTGATTTGCAGAGGTCCCATACACAACCCCAAAATAGATTAAATTGTAGTTGAGAAACATTTCAAATAATAATCAACTTATTTTACTATAGATCATTATTACTTATATTTAAAATATTAAAAATAAAAATACAATGACAGATAATGTTTGCATGTGATTTTCTAAGTCAATATGCAGTTCACAAGGATCCTTATATATGGATTAGTACATCCCCATTTTCTTTTTAACACCACTGATATAGAGTATGAAAAGAGAATAAAAAGTGTCTTTCCTTAGGAAATATCCTTTGTGGTCTTGACAAAGATGAAAGAAACTGCTGAAGCTTATGTTGGCATTACTTTACCAACAAACATGGCTTCACCTAGGTTGGTGACTCCACTCATAGTCCCAATGTCCAGAAGCTTTTTCACAAAAAATGACAAGTATCAAAGCAAGAGTATCAGCGCTGATGAGGCTATTGTTGATGGTGAAACATCTAATCAAACTACCATCTAAAGTAGGAATAAATCTGAAATCAATGAGAATATGTTGCTTTGGGAAGTAACATCTTTTTCTTGTGGTTTCCTTGTTTTTTTTTTCATTTTTTCAGGATTTGGTTAATTTTTTGTTGATTACATTAAAATTCCTCAATATCTCCCTCATTCCCCTCATCACCCTAGAGAAGGCATCATTTCATATATATACTATGCCTTTCATGTTTCCATTTATCAGTTCTTTATCTAGAGCAGGACATTCACAAGTAATTCTTAAAACACTATTTCTGAAGCTGTATATAATGTTCTCTTGGTTCTACTCATTTGTCTCTTCATAATTTCATGTCGGTATTTCCATTTTTTAAAAATTAACCTGCTCATATTTCTTATGGCTCTGTAGTATTCCATAATAATTATATATCAAAACTTGTCCAGCTATTCCCCAATTAATAGGCATCCCCTCAATTTCCAGTTCTTTGCCATTACAAGAAGGACTGCCATAAATAGTTTAGAACATAAAAGTTCTTTCCCTTTTTCCCTACTAACCCTGAAAAACAGGCCCAAAACTGTTTTTTCTGGGTCTAAGGGTATATACAGTTTTAGAACTCTCTGGGCATAATTCCAGATTGCTCTCCAAAAATGGTTGGATCAGTTCACAGTTCCTCCAATGGTATATTAGGATTGAAGAGTACTGACAGTTCTGAACAAATATCATCCCCACCAAGCAGACTCACACCATTTATTCAAAAAACTTCTCTGGCATCCATGTTTATGAAAGTGAGAGAAATGATCAAGGAAAACAACCTATTGGAAAAGGTTGAGTTCACAGGAATCCCCCCTGCAGTGTCTCTCAGATTGAAGTGACTTTTAACTGCAATAAAAATGGCATCCCAAATGCTTCTACTGGTGATGGGAGCATGGGCCAGGAGAATAAGGTCACTGTCACCAATGACAAAGGACACTTAATCAAAGAAAATATTGAGTGCATAGGCCAGGAACCTGAGACATACAAGAAAATGAGAAAAGGCAAGTTGTTTCCCAAGAACTCACTCAAGACTTATACTTTCAACATGATAGCCAGTGTAGAAAGAAAACTAGAAGGCAAAGCAGGTGTGAGAGCACCCAGCAGATCTTTGATAAATTCAATTAAGTCATCAGCTGAATGAATAAGTACCAAATTGCTAAGAAGAATGTCAGCTTCAGCTGAAAGTATTGGGAAAGTGTTGTGATTCCATTATTACTAAGTTTTATGTGAGTATATGAGCTTTCCATGAAGCTTATTTGGTAGTGCACCAGGTGGTAGAGTCTCCCTATTTGGAAATAACTCTTTTGAGCCCAGCATCAAAGAGCTTCACTGATTGATTATACCAGAAGAGATCTTTCATAGGAACTGATCTGGAAGACACCTCAAAGGCCATTTTGTCTATTATTGCCATTACTCTGTACAATGTGCTCCAAGTTCTGTTTATATCACTCTGCATCAGTTCCTGCAGATCTTTCTAGCTTTTTCTGAAATCATCCTACTTATCTCTTCTAGAACAATAGTATTGCATCACCAGCATTTACCACAATTTGTTCAGTCATTCCCCAATTGATGAACATTCCCTCAATTTCCAATTCTTTTCCAGCACAAAAAGAGCTGCTTATAAATATTTTTGTACAAGTAGATCCTTTCCCCTTATTTATTATCTCCTTGGGATACAGATTCAGTAGTGGTATTACCAGATGAAAGGATATTGCACAGTTTTATAGCCCTTTGGGCACAGTTCCAAATTCCCCTTTCTGGACACTTAAAAAACCTGGAATGTGTTCAATAGGGAGAAAAGTGGAAAATATTGCCCTTTGTTGATGTTATAAACAAGTAGAAATGCAATTCTTGTTCTGGAGAATAAAAATCCATATAAAATTGCCCCACATTTGTACATTTAAACATATTCTTGCACACATGGAAAACAACCTATCACCCTAAGGGATCAATTAGCAAGTATTTTCTAAGCACAGTACATGTTAGGCAATGTGTATATAAGGTATACAAAGTATACAAGGACACAGGTACACAAGAACAAAAAGAAGAGTCCTTAATCTCAAAAAGCTTGCATTCTACTATATTGTATTCATTAAGATAGGATATTAGTTGGGGGGAAATTGGTTTCACTGCAATATCTAAAATCCCTGTGTCATTATCTAATCTTTCACCATAGGAAACATAATTATCTTTCTGCACCATCATTTATGTATGGATAGACCACAAAAGAAGAGAGTATTTTCCAAATGGAGAAGCATTTGAGAGATGCCTCTTGTGGAGACTGATTTTATCTATAAGCCATTAATGGAAAATGTCAGAGTTTTCAGAGCTAGCTTTGCCTGGTCTCCACATTTGGGAAAATAAACATCTCAATAACTCCTCTGTGTCATTACAAATTCTGAAACTTCAAAGGAAAGAATTGTGAGCCTCATTTTTTAGGTCTAAATCAAGTTTGTCGTTTTCCTGCTTGGTTGCATAAGAAAGTGGGCTTGAAGATCTCAGGAAACAGGTTAGTCCTGGGAAGTTTGACTCTGATTGAGAATGAACTATCTTTATTCTCTCTAACAACACACTGGAAACTCAATTTATAAGGCACATTGAATTCAATTTAACAAACATTTATGAACTCTTGACAATGCAGTGTGTTAGGGCTGGAACTTAAAAATCAAACAGATAAAGGAATACTATGCCTGCCCTCAAATAGCTTACTTTCTACTGGTTCATGCAATATGTAAATGGATAAGGAAACATAAGATCCTTTGTGGAGAAAAAAAAAGATGAATAGCAAGAAGAATCAGGAAAAGACTATTATAGGAGATAATACTTTAATTGGTCCTTGAAGAAAGAGGAAAAAGAGTGTTCCAATCATGGGGAATAGCCAATGCAAAGGTACTAAGGCAAAAGATAAAGTCACATTCAGAGATCCATCAATCTACAAGCATCCATTCTGCAATTGCCATGTGCCAACCACTGTACTGTCACCAAGGACACAAACACAAAGACAAAGCTGACTTAGTAACGGAGAAGATCAGGAAAGGTTTCATCAGCCAGTGAAAGAAGACTGGAAAAAATAGGCTGGATCCAGATTGTGGCTTTAAATACAAGACTGAGAAACTTGTATATTATCCTGAAGGCAATGCAGAGCCCTTGAAGATTCATGAGGAAGAGAAGAATATTTTGGTCACTGCATAGGGGATGGATTAGACATAGGATAGACCAGAAGCAAGGAGATCTGTTAGGAGACATTTGGTCAGGGAAGAAATGACAACAATCTGAACTAGGGTGGTAGCTATGTGGATGGAGAAGAAGTGATACATTTGATACATACTTACAGATAGATTTAAATATAGTCATATATCTCTCTCTACAGAAAAATATATCAACACATATAGAACATCTTATATATGCTTCTATCTGTATGTATTAGGTATATTATACACAAGTATATATGTAACTATACTACATAAGTATATGACTATATTTACTTAACTATATATATTATGGAAGTCTCTAACTATACATACTTAACCTCATATGACTACATATATACATAGATATAACTCTGTTCCTAACTAGATATATAAAATTAAATAGTTAAGTATATAGAGTTAATGTAATTAAGTAAAGATACACGGATATATAGTTAAATCTATATGTGCTTCTATAGTATATATGTGTCATTATTTATATAAAGTATATAAGCATGTGTAAAGTTATATATAATGTATTATACATATATAATCTAGATGCTTTTGAGGAACACTATTTTCATCATTGTTTTTGGAAGAATCTCTTGACTTTATGTGGCATGATAAAATGAACTCTAACTTTGGAGGCAAAGGTCCTCAGGTTGAATGCCCCCTCTGTAATTACCTATGTGACCTTGGGCAAGTCACTTAGCCTCAAGGGGTCTCAGTTTCCTCATCTATAAAATGATAGCTTGGGCTAGATGGCCTCTACTCTAATTTTATGACTCGATCTCTTACTTTCATTTTTACAATATCTGAGAACATGGGCAAGTCACTCAAACTCTCTGAATCTCAGTTTTCTCATGTGTAAAATGGGGAGGCTGGCCTAGATGATCTCTCACTTTAATCTTTTCAGGTCTAAACAGTCAGCTACTCCTAGGCTACTGGTTGTAGCCCTTTTATGTGAGTGTGACTGTAGAGACCAAGGCATCACTGACAATCTTTTCCATAATGGAGAGGCAGATATTGGCTTTTCACTGTGGGCGGCAGGGATTGAATGGAGCAGGGCAGCTCTATATTAAAGGCTGGAGATGCCAACAGACATCAGATTTTCATTGCAAGATTTCTGAGGTCACAAGACCAGTTTATAAATCTCAGACCTGGAATTTACCAGCTCTGTATAGACTTCAGCCTATAGTTATTAAGCACTTATTATGTGCCAGGCACTGTACTAAGCACTGGGGATAAAAAAAAATCAAAATAATCCTTACTCTTGAAGAGCTTAAATTATAATGATATGTACATGACATGTACAATGTGCACAGATATGGATATATACACATACACACACATATATTACATATAGTGAGAGGCAACACAGTACATTGGACAGAGAGCTGGCTTTGTTCAGGTTCTGCAGGTGACATATATTGACTGTATGAATCCGGGCATGTTAGTGAATCTTTCAGCACTCTAGGCAAATCTTTAAGTTTACAAACTGTAGAAGGTGCTGACCTATATCAGTGGTGAGTTTCCTGTTCTGGGAGTATGATACAAAGGAAAGTGCCAGTCTAGCCCCTGTCTCTCTTCCTAAAATGCTTACATTGCAGAATCAAGGTAACTCAGAGTATGAGCTCCTTAGAGAGCAGAGACTCTTTTTTGTTTCTTGGTTTTTTCTTTATATCCCCGGTGCCTAACTCAGTGCCTTGAAGCATAAAGTGGACACTTAAAAATACTTCTTGAATTTTGAAAATGGGATTTTGAGCAAGCCAAATCACTTTACTGAGCTTCAATATTCTATTCTTTAAAATGGTGATGATAATACCTTCCCCACTGCAAATGATGGTCTGTATGTATGTGTGTGTGGGTGTATTCGAGTGTATGTGTTTAGATTTGGTTCCTTACAGATTGAGAAGCCATGGAGTGTAATGGAAGGAGCTCTGGGCTCAGAGACCACCTTGCCCACTTCCTACTTGCTTATGAGTAAAAGTAAACAAGAACCTTAACCTCAGTTTCCTCATCTATTAAATGAGGAAGTTGGGTGATTTGGCATGCCGAGTCCTTTTGAGCTCTGAATCCATTATTCTGTGAGCAATAGCTGAAAAGAAATCTTTATAACTATAAAATGCTAGGCAAATGTCAGTTAGTATTATTTTATGGTCTGAAACATCAGGATGAGAACTCAATTAATTCCAACTCAATTAATTATCCCAGTGTTTGTTGCCAATTAAGCAAAATATTTAGACATTTGGCTGAAGTTTTCTGTGTTCATCCAGATATTTTGACATCAGAAAGCCAGATTTATGCCTAAGAGGCAACAACTTAATTGTTACCTGATGCTTTGTCCTTTAGAGAGATCCGAGATTTGGTCAGTGTAAGTGCTCCCCCTAATGGTGCACATGGTGATTTCTTATTGCCTCACCCTGTGCAAGTCTTTATTTCTTGTTCTTATCTTTAGGTGAATCTTTTGTGGAGGATTCCCCATCCGCTAAGAGACTGGAGACCTTGCACTAGTTCTTGTGATCTAATTGCACACGTGTAGCAGTCAAACTGTCCATCATCTGCCTCATTCTTCCTGAATAACCAGCCTACCTTCTTTTCTCATCATAAATATCCTCAATGTCCTTTATGTCACTTCTAGAGTATAACCCATCCTTGAGAACAGGCTACGGACTGATAATGCTCACTTATGTGCCTTACCTATGGCCTTTGACTCACCTGTCATTTGTATTCTTCTACAGTCACCCTGATCTTTTACTTGTGCCCACTGGGTGAATTAAAAGATTAAAGTAATGGCAAACATCAACTACATTGTTACCTGAAATTTTCCATTGTTTTAAACCACACCTTTTCCAGGTGGAATTTCCTTGCTTACTTTGCCTCCCTATGTACACCCCAACAACTCAATAGAGGAAGTAAGAATTAAGCAAAAAAAAACCTAATAAGCCAACTTTTTAATGATGTCTTATGGTTTGGCATTTGGGTTGATTGGATTGATTTATTAGGAATATATAGGGAATGGTCCTTTTACAAGTGCCTAATAAGGTATTAAGTATTACATTAAGCACTTTGTCCTTCTGTCATTGCACTAAGTGTATTTCAGTTGAACTGAGATGTCACTGAATGGGGGGCACAGATGCTTTGACATCTTTTATGATTCTTTTTCATGTTCATCCAAAAGTCAATAAAGTATCCTTCCAGCAAAGGTGAACTAAGTTTACACAAATTTCCTTTAATTTCATATATGCTTGAAAGAATGAACTTACTTAAATAGTTGTACTAATCCAAATGACCATTTGGGAAGCAGTGTGTCACAATGGGAAGGGTGCTAGATTTTCAGTCATAGGACTTGGGCTCACATCCCAGCTCCTACTACTTATGGAAACCTAGGCAAATCATTCTTATCTCCCACTTCCTTCATCTATAAAATGAGATGGCTGAACTTGATGCCTTTAAAGTCCTTCCAGTTTGAAATCTATGATATTATGATCATTCAACTTACCTTTGAGACCTAGTGTTGGTTTTGATTTGTTTTGGTTGGGGTTGTGTGTGTGTGTGTGTGTGTGTGTGTGTGTGTGTGTGTGTGTGTGTGTGTAGGTCTAGGGGATATTGTACATATGTCCTTTCATTCCTTTGTAGAAATCCCCTCAACTCATGAAGATCAGAAACTCTTAAACTTATGCTCTTAGACACTTGACTAGAGATAACAACAAGGACAAATTATTTTTCCATGGTCACATAGCTATTGTGTGAGAGATAGGATTTATTTTTGATTCCAAGGCAGGTTCTCTATCTACTATGCTATGATGTTTCTAACATAATATCTCACAAAGAGGTTATTACTTCTTTCTTGATATGCTAGGAAGTGTTAATGATGTTAGGAATTTTGAATATTCCTCCTCATTAATGGCAATAGATCTGCCTCTATGCACTACATCACTCTTTCCCTCTGTTCCTACTTATCACCATAATTCCATTACATTCTCTTGACAATGCTGTTTTTATCTCCTGGCATTATTTGTTAATGAAAATTTTCCTTTTGCTCAGACACATCTGATTGTTTTATTTGCAAGGTTAGATTCCCAGCTCATGTCCAGGAAGATGTTGGATCAACATGTTTAGTCAAGCTAAATATGTAAATCACTTCACAGAACTTCAAATCAATAAATGTCCTGAAATCCTTCCCTCTCAGTTTTATCAGCAGTCAAGTTAATTGTCAAAGATTCAGCAAAGCTTGGTTGACAGATTTGAAAGGAAAAGATGTAGCAGGTAGAATTTAGAACAAATTCATAAAATCTTGACTATTAAGAGGGCATCTGCCTTTATTTACTAAGGAAAGTTATGAACCTCTATTACATTTTTATTCAGATAAAGGTGGACAAGGTTGTCTGGGATGACAGAAAGGAGCTGAGAATCCATCCAGCTGAACTCTCTCATTTTACAGTTGCAGAAACTGAGGCCCAGAGAGAGGAAGCCACATGTCCATGTCCGACAAGTAGTAAGTGACAAAATCAGAGATTGAATTCAGGACTCCTGACTGCAAATCCAGCTCAGTGTCAACTATAGTTCTCTTACTGGAAGGGGTATTTAGGTGCATTAAAGGATTTTTCCTTATTAGAAAAGTTCCTTTGGGCTTTAACTTCAGTTCTAAATGACTGCATTCTTGTCCAAATACCTTTCAGGAGTAGTTTTGGTTGACTACTCAGCAGTTAAAAACTGCTGAGTTTGGGGATGGGGAACCTAGGTAGTTCAATGGATAGAGACCCAGGTCTGGAGATGGGAGGTCCTGGGTGCAAATGTAGCCTCAGGTTTTTCTTAGCTGTGAGACCCTGAGCAACACTTAGCCCTCATTGCCTAGTCCTTACTGCTTTTCTGCCTTAGAAATAATACATAGTATTAATTCCAAGATTAGAGGTATGAGTTATTTTTTTTAAATTCAGTTAGAGATAATGGTCACAATGCCACTGTCCTTTCATAAGCTTTTATCACTTAACACATCATTGGATACAAAGACAGCAACAATCATAAAAAAACAACAACACACACACTTTTTTTGTTTAGTCATCAGAATCTCCCAAAGCTCTTACATTTAGTTGAAGATTAATAAGTTTTATAATCATTATCTCATTTGTTCATCACATCAGCCCAAAGAGGTACAGAATGCAAAGTATTTTTGCCATTATACATAAATAGGTTCAAAGGGGTCAGAGAAACCTGTCAGAATCAAGACTTAAGAGCAGCTATTCTGGCTTCAAACCTATCTCCTTCCCATTGTATCAGACTATCTTTAGACTCCTCCAAATCCTCATTCCTGTTTTGTGAAGAAAACACTAGCTCACACATATGTGCTTCATCTCTGGACACTGAACAATAACTTATCCAATCCAATCCAAAACAGAATTCATTAAATGCTCACTATATGCAAGGCATATGTTCCACACTCAAGATACAAAAATCCAATAAAAGAGTGCCTATCTTCAGACAGCTTACATATTATTGGAGAGGGAGGATGCAACATATAAACAGATAATATACATAAGATAGGGGGCACAATGGATAGAGAGTTGAGCCTGGAGTCAAGAAAAATTGAATTTAAATTCATTTTCAGGCATTTGTTAGCTATATGGTCCTGGGCAAGTAATTTCAACTATATTTGCCTGTTTCTTCATCCATAAAATAAGTATATGATACCTACCTCCCAGGGTTATTATGAAGATCAAATGAGATAATAATAATAATTGAAAAGTACCTGGCAGCACAAAGTAAGTGCTATATGTGTTTATTATTAGTAATAATGATTATTATAAGAGTGAGTAAAGGTGGGTGAAGGGAGTAAGGAAATCCTTCTTGGAAGAAGTGTGTGGTGGGTCAACAGAGTCCTGATGGAAACTAAAACTTTCAACTTTCTAAAAGTTGAAAAGGCTTCTCTTTTTCCTGACATGGGGACAAGAATATTCAGGGAGTGGCAAGTTGACTACTTTGCCTGGAACATAGAATTTAGAAAGGGAATACTATGAAATACACCTGGAAAGTAAGACTGGAAGCCAAAAGAGCTCAATCATGTCAAACTTTAGCCTTGTGTATGCTTGTGTACATGCATGTATGCAGGAGTGTGCACATGTGTGTGTATGGTCACATATATATGCAGTGCACACATTATATAGAAATAATATCCAAGTTGATCCAGCAAGCATTTAATCACTTATTGTGTGGAATGTAAGTTCCTTGCAGGCTCCTGTGAGTATATATACATACACATTATACATGTATATGTGTTAATACACATATGTCTACATATATGCATATGTGTTTATATACACAAATATAACTCAGAGATAAGAGCAAATGCCCATGATCCTGTGGGCTGATAACTTGTGATAACTGCAAGAGCTATATGGAAACTTCAGCGCAAGCTCAGGTGGCCAATGCCAAGTGCAACGAGGCCTCCGGGTGCCTCGATTGTCCAGGTAGAACTGTTCTCCCCGTTGAAGAATGTCTCTTCCCTCCTCTGCTCCTTCCATCCACCCCTTTCTCTTCCCTCCTGCTAAAGCGGGACAGTCAGCCAGCCTGTGCCCCGAGCTAAGCCATGTACCCGTTTACCCACTCTCCACCCCTCTCCCCTCGCCTTGGGCAGGCTGGCCCTTTGCAGTGGAAGGGCACGCGCGCGCGCGAGCTCTAGGGTGCAGAGCCCTCCAGAAACTGGCCCTGAACGGCCCGGGGGAATCCAGGATCAGCGCGCGCGCTCTCGACTTGTGCGCACGCTCCTGGGGCTCAGGCGCGCGCTCTCGCCGGCGGCTCGTGCTCTGCACCTCTCGGTGGCTGTGGCGGCGGCGGCGGCGGTGGCATCTGCGGCGGCAGCTGGGGTGGGCGCTCACGTCAGGGGAGGGGAGGGGAGGTTGGGGTCCGGCCCCCAGAGGAGGAGGGCTTGCTTGGAGAGAGCGAAATGAAGGAGCCAAGCAGAAAGCGAGAAAGAGTTCGCTGGAAAAGGAGAGAGTTGTAGCGGATCCTGAGCGTACGGGCGAGACTTTTCTCCTCCTTCTCCTCCTCCTCCTCCTTCTCTTCCATCTCCTCCTCCTCCTCCTCCTCGGCTCCTTCTCGCTGTGCTGTTCCCACTCCCTAGCGGGTACTAGGCTGCCTCCTGCTTTCGCCTTCAGCACTGGGCTGGGGGACAGCTCCTCGCCTCCTGCAGCACTGCGAAGGTGCAGCCGGAGCCGAGCAGAGCCTAGCCCAGCCGAGCGCGCGGAGCTGAGCTAGGCTGAGCAGAGTGCAGGGCAGCGCAGGCAAGCGAGAGGGCACCTGAGTCGAGCGTCTCCCCGCCGCCCCTAGACCCCAGAGTCCCAAGCGCCCCACCCCCACCCCCAGCTGCTCCCGGTGTGCCAGCCGACACGGGAGAAAACGACCTGCCCTCCTCAGGGGACCCGGAGAAGCCCAAGCAGAATGTACCAGGGACACATGCAGGTAAGAAGATATCACCTACCCCCCCAAAAGATGCCTTTGGGCTGATTTCAGGGAAAGACTATTGAGCCACCAAGTTCTAGGGCAAACTCAACAAGTGAAAGAATTGATGCAGAAATGTTCACGACAAGACAGTGAAGGGGCTATAGGGGAAACTGGGGGAGAGGGGGTAGAAATTCTGGGAACTTCAAGCCAGTGAACTTTGCATTCTGCCCGCCTATTCACACAGGCTCCGGAGGGAATCCAAGCAGGGCAAATATCTGTAATGTCAATGTTTTCGGTTTCCACGTCTGTTGCAATCTGATGGAGGCGTCTCCGCATGTATGTCAACTGAAGGGCAAACAATAATAGGCAAGGCAAGGCATGGTCTTGCACATCTGCAAAGGGTTCATGGCACTTGGGATGACTTGCTATTCTATTATTTTTAAAATGTTTTTTAAAGTAGGCTGCTATTTTCCCCACCCCCAGCCCCCTCCGGATCTTGGGACGTTCTGGTACCTATTGGGCACATAATGACTTTGGAGTCTGAATCTCCAACACATGTGTCCAAGTGACTCGGATATTTTTTAGGGGAAAGGGCTTCTTTGTGTTGTCCTTGACCTCCACCTCTCCCAGAGGCAAACGTTCTCGGTATTTTGGACGAGATTACTTTCACCTTGACTTCCGTTCCCATTCACAAGTTCCCTACACCCTCCCCATTAAAAATACAGGTATACATTTGAGATAAGGAAACTGTAAATCAGTTCCTGAAATATGAGTTCTCTAGGATTTCCATTACTCAAATGGTCAGAGACTTTTTCTATCTTGCAGTGCTTCTTCTACACTAGTATATTGCATGGGAGAGAGTACTGAGGTTGTCGGGTCCTTTCAGTTCTAAGGGCTGCAGATGAGTAAAGATATCATTGGGTTTGTTTACAACTGCTGTACTATTTCAGGTTTTGTTGGGAAGTTATTTTGGACTATAACCTCACTTAAATGTTGAGCCTTAGGTCTCACTAATAAGTTTAGTGAGAAACCTGAATCAGCAAAGCAGAATTCCAAGAGCATTTTCCTATATTAGTGATCTCATTCTGTTTTGGTAATTATTAATGAACTGATAACACATTGATTGGGGGGAGGGACAAAAACACACAGATTAGGAAGGGTAGAAATCAGTTTCTAGGGGCTGCCTTCTCATTCCTTGGCCTCCATGGTTTATTTGCATGTTATTTACAGAACAAGACTAATTGGTGTGGGCATTCATAATAAAGAATCAGAAATGTATTGGATTAGCCTATTCCCCAGAAATACTATATTTTGTGCTTTTCCCCCCTCACCCTTGAATGTCATTCTGAAATCTGCGATTAGTTTTAGAAAACTCATCAAGAAGGAGAAAACAGGTGGATTTTGTTAGAGTAGGATTTCTGAAAACACAGATACAAAATCAGAACTGGGTATTTTGGGCAAATTTTTCAAAAAATGAATTTTCTTAATTTTAGCAGAGAAAAACTGTCCAATGCATCTTTGCTTGTTGGAAGAAAAGACAAAGCTAGTGTCTTTACCTGTAAAGTGAAGTAGAGATTGGGGATAGTTCAAGCTAAAATATATCTGCTTCCTCCATTTTTTGCCCATTATTGAGAAAAGGTTTTTTTAAGAGGACCTGGATTTCCCAGATGCTTGCCCTCATTTTTTGCTTCACTTTGCAAGGACAGATAGACTCAGCCTAAAACTCAGGATCTGCACAAAACTTAATGGTTTTTGCTTGTGCAGTGCTAAAACAGCAAATAGAATGCTTTGCTGCAAAGACTCACAAATCTCTTGTCTGCCAAGTTTAACTTCAAAATGTTGCTAAATAAAGACTATGATCAATGTGGTAGCCCTAAATCTAGAACATAAAGCCTTTATATACCCTTCTCCCTACCCCCATTTGTTTTTACTATTGACCACTGGTAGTAGAATTAATATCTTCAAATCTTCAGGAATTATGCTTATTTAATATTGAGACCTTAAATTGGGACAGCCCTCACCCCCTAAAAATAACATGTCAACTGGATTCATAATTTATTTGTTAATTAATTGCACTTATTATTTAAAAAACTACAACAAAACACCCTAGGATTATCTCTGAACAAAAAATCTTTAGCCTATAGTGAAAATCTCCACTCTACTCGTATTGTACTGAACTAAGTTAAAAGCCTTCTTTTTTCCAAGACCACATTTTCTTCTTGGGTGCACCTGTCTTTAATCATGAGATGGGGGTAAGGGGAGGGGGCAGGCAGTGAACAGAAGAGGAGAAACACAGCCAAAACATAGCCAAATGTTTTGATTAAAATTTTGGATCCTATCTGCTAAAGTGATCTTGGGATGGGGAAATTCACAAACATTTCTGCCAAGTCTGAGACAGGCTTAAAATACTTGTAAATGCTTGGCCAGTCTCTGCCCAAAGGAAAGGAACAGAAAATGTTACTAATCATTAAGAAGCTGTATTGTGTGGCTAATATTTTCATTTTGGGTCTCAGATGAGCCAGTGATGCCAGTGATGCTGATACTTTCCAAAAAGCACAGGGAATTGAAATAGGTTTAGGGAGAAAATGTTTCTATAAGCATGCAGGCAAAAGCCGAGTTCATGGAGCCTTAAGGACCATTGTAACAAGAAATTTATCCTCCTGCAAGGTTCATATTTGAGGATTTATCAGTTTGATAAGTATAGAAGAGCTGTGAGTTCACATACAGAGAAGGACTCAATCTAGATGGTTTGTTGCAGTATCTAACATCAACTTTTTAAACTTTCATACAGAACATTTTTCTGCTCTCATATACACTTCATAGGGCCATCCTGGGATAACTTTGTCAAACAGAATGAGGTTAATTTACACTGCCAAGTGCCATAAATCAGACACATTTTAGGGGCTAACCCTACAGTCATTGTGTAGATCATAATCCCACTGGCTTCACTAATTAGCTCATCAGGAATTTTATTTACCCAACCATTTAGCCAAAGGTTGCTTCTTTGGGCTAAGTTTCACATTTCACCACCACCACTACCCACTTTGACCCCAGAGCTTTGTATTAGGTTGATTATTATTTAGTGGTAGTTGTGAGGAAATTTTGCCATTCCTAATAAATGCCACTTCCATA